>NC_083684.1:68991964-69591964 GCF_033118175.1 Dama dama | reverse complement strand
TGGACTAGGGTTATTTTACATTTGTAAACACTGTTTGACCATCCCTCTCACTCCCCAAAAAGCCCATCTAACTCAGGTAATATGATTCTTTGGGGCACAAGTTTGCCATCTCATTGGTCTGCTGGCTTTCCAGATAAAGTCACTATTCCTTTCCTGAAGCCCTTATCACTCCGTCCCTTGACAACAACGTGAGGTTGGACTCAGAGCACATTCATGAGACATCAGCAGAGGTGTCGTTCATTTTAGACAAAGTCCATAGACGTCACTCTCACAATTGATATCTGTGTTTAAAGGAAGATATGCAGATGGCCAACAGGCATATGAAAAGATGCTTAGCATTGCTCATTAGTAGAGAAAGGCAAACTGACACTGCGATGAGGTACCACCTCATACTGATTAGAAGGGCCATCATTAAACAGTTGAATAATAGATGCTGGAGAGCATGTGGAGAAGTGGGAAACCCTCTTACACTGTTGGGGGAGTGTAAACTGGTGCAGCCACTGTGGAAAACAGTATGGAAGTTCCTCAAAAAACTAAAAGCAGACTTTCCATACGATCCAACAATTCCAATTCCAGTCCCGAGCATATATCTGGAATAAAACTATACCTTGAAAAGATTCATGCACCTCTGTGTTCAGAGCAGCAAAACTTGCAATAGCCAAGACATGGGAACAGCCTAAATGTCCATCAACAGAGAATGAATAAATAAAATGGATGTGCTTATACACACAGAGAATGGAATACCACTCAGAGATCTAGAAAATGAAACAATGCCATTTGCAGCAGCATGGATGGACCTGGAATTATCATATTAAGTGAAGTAGGCAGAAAGAGAAAGATAATGTTCATGTGATATCACCCATCTGTGGAATCTCAAAAGAACATATCAATGAAAGAGGAACAGACTCGCAGACATAGAGAATAGGCTTGTGGTTGTTAAGGAGGAGGGAAGGATTGGGAACTTGGGACTAGCAGATGAAATCTATTTTTACATAAAATGGATTAACATTGAGGTCCTACAGCATGGCACAGGGACTTCTATTCAGGATCTTTCCATAAATCATAATGGAAAAAATGTATATGTCAAGCTGAATCAATTTGCTGTATCACAGAAATGAAATACACTGGAAATTTTTTTTTAATTTTAAATTTTGTGGTTTATATACTGCAATGAAATAATATATGGCAGTAAAATTGCACACACTGAAATGACAAAAAATATAGATCAACTCTGAAACATGATATTAAGTAAATAAAAGGAGATTTTAAGAAGAGTGACTGTACTGTTAGTCGTTTACATACATAATGATCAAGAAGAGATTAGATTTATTATTTAGGGAGCATCAGTAATATTAACAATCCCCGACCCCAGCAAAATGGTGTGGAATCACTGCCCTTACTGAGGTTCTTTCCTGTTTATGAATAACAGCTGATTTGGGTGTATGGCTGCTCTTGGAGTCCAGAAACAGCTGGGCCATTCTGTCCCTGTTTGGAATTGATTGTTGTGGACGCGCCTCTCACTCAAGCATTCTGGAGTTTGGAAGTCTCTACTTGACATATTTTGTGTTCATTTGAGTATGTAGTAAGCAAGGTTGTCCACCTTTTCAGGCAGAACAAATCCCCCTCCCAAAAAAACACCAAAGTCATCTTTACACACATTATCTTTGTGTACATGTGTGGTTCTTGGATTGGAAAGGGAGCAAGAGAGAGAGACAGAAAGGGTGTGTATGTACAAAGTTTCCACTCACAGACACGAAATAATTTCAGATGAAGAAGAGTCAGAGAAAAAGAAATCACATGATTTCGCTTATTGTGACATCTAAAGAAATGAACTAATTTATAAAACAGATTGACAGAGAATGAACTTATGGATACCAGGGAGGATAGTGTCAGGGGGAGGTTAGATTGGAAGTTTGGGATTGACATATACACAAAGATGGATGACCAAAAAGGAGCTACTGTAAAATCAGAGAATTCTACTTAATATTCTGTAACTACATAACTGGGAAAAGAATTTGAGAGCAATAGATGCATGTATATGAATAACTGAATCACTTTGTTGTACAACTGAAACTAACACAATTAGTTAGTTTCTTAATCACATATATTACAATATAGAATTTTTTTACAATTTTCAAAGAGCCATAATATGCATGATTGTTCCTCTTATAAGAATGCAGAATCAAAGTCTCTATTAATGACTCTTTAATTGGTAACCTGTACTGAGCCTGAGATACCAGGTGGGTACATGTGATTTCTCTTATGCAAAGAGTTAAGGTTAATGACATTTATCATGAGCTTGGGGAAAGCATCCTGCATGCTATACACCAAATCACTGTTTCTATTTCCTGAAGGCAGCAAGACCTGTTCAAATCCTACTACGTTTATAGTGTTCCGGGAAACAAAATTGACGCTCAGGTCATGAGGTGACCACAGTGACGAGGCTCAGACAGACTTCCATCCCTGGCGTGAGAAGAGGCTGCCCATCTTCCCCTGTGACAGGCACCAGGCTGACTGTATGAACAACACCGCCCGCCTTCCGCATCCTGTGACTCGGTCAGCTTTGCTCAGTCCTGCCTCCTGCCTCACAGAAGCAGAGCCATGTGCCCCACACTCCTCAGCCTCCTGAGTCTCGGTGAGTCTGGAAAGACCTGTAGGAGAGGTTTATGGTGGAAATCGGGGGTCTTCACACCACTGACCAGCTTCCCTGGATGAGGGTGCAAGGAGCTTGGGGTCCATCGGGACAAGCCATCTCTGACGGGCTTTTCCTTCTAGGATTCTGTGTGAGTCTGAGGATCTGGGCAGCTGTGGGTGAGTCCTCCCCATCCCTTATTTCTGTGTTCAGCAGAGCAGGCGGGGCTGAGGCAGATGACACTGGGGGGCAGGGTGAGACCCCTGTCAGTACAGTGAGAGCCGCGTGCCCTGTGGATCCCAGGTCCTCCTATTGGCCTTGATACTCATCTTCACTCTCCCCAGAGGTTAGCTCGGCTCTGGACTCTGGACCTGAAGGGACAGTGTGAAGTCTGGGAGCTGGGGGCTGGGGCCCTGAGTGCCATTTCTATCATCAGAGGGAGGCAAGGGGCTACAGCCGACAGACCCCTCTCCAACAAGGTGGCATCTCCAACCGGCCCTTCACAACAGGATCTGTGGGGCCGCCCGCTAGACCTGACCCCAGGGGAGGGGCTGGGCATCAGGCATGGCCACCTGGGCCTGGTCCCACATTTGATGGAGGCTAGCTAACAAAGGAGTGAGGTTCATGGTTTCCTTCCTGCTTTTCAGTCAAGTGGCTTTTTCTCTTCTTAGTTGTGTTACTGTTAGTCACTCTCTCAAGTCTGACTCTGTGACCCCATGGACTGTAGCTCAGCAGGCTCCTCTGTCCATGGGGTTCTCCAGGCAAGAATCCTGGAGGGTGTTGCCATTTCCTTCTCCGGGGCATCTTCCCTACCTGAGGACTGAACCCTGCTCTTTGCAGGGAGATTCTTTACTGTTTGAGCTACAAAAAATACAACACGGAAGTCCTTTAACTTCTTTTCCATGCATCACTTTTCTGTGGTGTTTTCCTTTGCATGCATTGCACAGTGTGCCGGATCTCAGTATCCTGATGAGGGATTCAACCCAGGCCCTTGGCATAGAAATTGCTGAGTACTAACTCCTTGACTGCCTAGGAATCCCCAATGTTTTGTGTTTTGAGAGAGTTTTCAACATTTTGTCAGTCCAAGGACTTATTCTTCTCCTGAGAAGAATCATTGCTCAGAATCACATCCTTAGGCTCTCCACGATGTCTGTCCTGGGTTGACTGTGTCTCTGTCTGTCCCCAAGCCCTAGGTGTCCTTGAGTAACAGGGTGATGCACTTTAGAGTTGGTACCTTGGAAGACTTGAAGGGGAAGTGCTCCACCAAGAGCAGTGGGGAGAGGGGACTGTTCCTATTTTCCTCTCAAAGCCTGTGCCTCCATCTCTCCTAGGTGAATTTGAGAAGCCCTCTTTGTCAGCCTGGCCAAGCCCCGTGGTTCCCTTAGGACAGACTGTGACTCTCCAGTGTTACTTCCGTTCTCCACTTAAGAGATTCAGACTGTTCAAAGCAGATGGGACCAGTTTGTCTGAGCTCCGGGGAAATCATTTCAACAACTTCACCCTTGGCCCGGTGACCAGAGAACATGCTGGGTCCTACACATGTTCTGGATTCTCCAGGTTTCTCCTTCTGTTGCCCAGACAGAGTGACCCCCTGCACATTGTCGTCACAGGTATAAGGGGTCCAGCCAAGCCTGGGACAGCCTTCTATGCAGGCAATCCCACCCTAGGTCCAACTTCCTTATGTGGTTCAAGACTTAGTGATTCCTAGCCAGAAATGAACCAGGAAAGAGAACCCAGTGTGAGAGTTTAAACTCTGGGTGTTGAATAGATGGAGTGCCCGGTTCAGGAAGGAGGAGACTCCCTCGGCATTAGTTAGACAGGATGCAGCAACTGCCTGCCAGCAGGGGTGTGGGGAGTGGCCCTGATCCAGCACCTGCCACGCAGTAGGGAGCTGTAGTCCCCGATGAAGGAGATGGAGCCCCAGGGAGGAGTCTCAGGAAAGTCTCCAGAGGCATGGGATGGGGTCAAATGGGAAATGTTCCCTTTTCTCCACCTCCATCCCACCATCCTGCCAGTCATCGCCCACATTCTATGTGAGTCTGAAGGGAGCCAGGGAATGCATCCTCAGAACCACCCAGCTCCCCACCACACATATTAGGGATCGGATGAAGCTGAGAGCATGGCAACCCACTCCAGTATTCTCGCCTGGAGAATCCCGTGGACAGAGGAGCCTGGCAGGCTACATCCATGGGGTCCCACAGAGTCGGACACGAGTGAAGTGACTGAGCATGCATGCCTGGAGATGAGAGCAGATCCAGCAGCTAAAGAGTTTAGAATAAGCACAGAGGAGGCTGGAGGTCTTGAGCAAAGAGAAACAGAAAATCATGAGCCAGAGCCTGAGAACAAGGCTAGAGAGAATGCAACAGGACAGACAGGAAGGGTCATTGGCTTTGGTGGTTCCATTTTTCACACCTTCAGCTCTCAGGGGAAGCACTGAGGCCGGATGACTCACTGAAGCTCACAACCTCTTTGCTCCTAGGTGTGTTCAAAAAACCCGCCATCTCAGCCCACCCAGGCCCCCTCGTGCAGGAGGGAAGGAATGTGACCCTTCGCTGTCAATCACAGCTGTTGTTTGACAAGTTTATCCTGCACCAGGAAAACAGCACAGGGCATTTCCAGACACGTGGAGAGACGTTCACGGGCGGGCATTCCCCAGCTGACTTCTTCATTGGCCCCATGACTTTGGCGAGAGTGGGCACCTACAGATGCTACGGCTCTCTCAGCCGCTCCCCCTATGAGTGGTCAGCCCCCAGCGACCCCGTGGACATCGTCATCACAGGTCAGTGTGCCCAGACCAGTCCCCTCTGCTGTCTGTGTCACAGAAGGTCTGGTGTCCAGTCCAGCATCAGTACCGGGAGACAATGACAGGCGTGCAAAGACACTCACACACTCGGGAGAGGGAACAAACCAGAGAGAGAGGAGGTGTGAACACGGAAGGGAAAGAGAGCAGAGTACCTGCCATGTGCTAAAGAGAAGACACAGCCAGTGACAGAGTGAAGGAGCAAGAACATGAAAGAACAAACAGTGGAGAAAAATATATCAGAGCAGGGACCCGGGCAGTTCCTGGCTCAGGCAGCCAACGATGGTTGGTTAAAGGGCTGGTTTTCCCACCTTCATGTCAGAGCTCCCTTCCTCTGTCTGGAGCACTGTGGTACCAGATGCCCTTGCAGTCCGGCCCCTGGGTGATCGTGATAGAGGTCAACATCCTGACATTGCTCAGCCTCATGTTTTAACACGTCCTTCTGCACAAAGAGGGGGAAGTGGTCCCTCCAACCCTTCCCACCAAGGAGTTCCTTCCAGCCCTGGGAGTGGGCAGAGCAGCGTGGAACACTCCCTCAAGAGTGAGGTGGTCAAATATCCTGTGAGGTTTTGCCAATTTCCACTCCATAATATCTGCATCTGGATCATTACCATGTTTTCTTAGGGTCCCAGCCATAGTTAGATAGTTAGTAGCTTCCGTTTTTCAAGAGCAGCCCAATCTGGTTGATTTTTAAATTTTCTTTTTTGGTTGAATTCTAGTTGATTTAAGATGTTGTTATTTCCTGTAGTACGTAAGAGTGATTCAGTTGTTCATTTATTTATATTTCTTTGTTGAAAAAAAGATCTTAAGTGACACTCCATTATTAAAGTTAAGTTTGAATCTTCCCCTGTACTGGGTATTCCTTGCTGTGGGGCTTTCTCTCCTGGCGGTGGGCAGGCTTCTCATTTCAACATTTCTCTCGTTGCACACTTCTGGCTTTAGGCCTCTATTTAGGACTAGAGTTACTCAATGCTCTAAGATCAAGGTCTTCCTTCAAGGTCTGTCCAAGAAACCCTCTCTCTCAGACGAGGGGGGCCCCATGGTGAGGTCAGGAGAGACTGTGACCTTGCTCTGCAGCTCCGAGAGCAATTTTCACCAGTTCCATCTGCTCAGGGAGGGGGAGAACCCTGGGCGCCCGCTCGCTGGAGGGCGGGGCCCCCGTGGAGCACTCCAGGCAGCATTCGCTCTGGGTCCTGGGACCCCAGCCCACAGCAGGGCCTACAGGTGCTACGGCTCCTTCAGTCACTCTCCCTATGCATGGTCAGACCCCAGCGACCCCCTGCTCCTGTGTGTCACAGGTGAGGACCCTCCTCCTGGCCCAGCTTTCTTGTTGCTGTCCAGTCGCTATGTTGTGTCCCACTCTTTGTGATCCCATGGGCTGCAGCACAACAGACTCCTCTGTGCTTCACTATCTCGCCTTCGTGGATCACAGCCTTGTCGTGATGAAGGTGCTTGTGTAACTCAATGAAGCTATGAGCCATGTGGTGCAGGGCCATCCAAGCCTGACGGTCATAGTGAAGAGTCCTGACAAAATGTGGTCTCCCGGAGGAGGAAATGGCTACCCACTCCAGGATCCTTGCATCGAGAACCCATGAAGAATCCCATGCTTTACAATATAGTAAATGAGATTGCGCTGTGCAAAAAGTCCATTTCGCTTTTTCCATAGTCTTATTCTATCTCTGAGCTCTATCTCAAGGGCCCCATGCTGGTGTCAGGGGACCTTTGGGCTTCTGGAGAAATGGAGGCAATGAGAACCAGAGAGGAAGAAAGATGGTCGATGGCATCTCAACCCTCTTCCACCTCCTGTGTGGATGCTCTTCATCAGAGTCCTGTCTATCCAGGCAGATAAAGAAAAGGGTCAGGGTAGACCCAGGAGGAGGAGAGGCTAGGCTGCTTTGGGAAGATCAGAGATTGCATCCACCCCTTGCTCTTAGTGTTTTCTGAAGCACCTCAGATATACAGGTGATTTCCCAATTAAGGAGCATAGATATTCATTCCCGGAGCAGAGAGAATGTCTCTTGCTTACAGCTTTCTTTCACCACCAGGCATATCCTTCCTGCCTCCTTCCACTGTCACTTCTTCAGGATGGAGGGTCTACACAAGGCATTCATGGGGAGGGACCAGAAGCTCTCCCCTCCCCGATCAGTGCTCTGGGGGATGACAGAGTCAAAAGACAGGCAGGAGGTCAACCTTCCAAAAAGAATAGTCCTCATTCATGGGTTACTTGCTCACCCCTTCTGTCTTCTTTCTCCTAGAATCCACTGCAAGTACTTGCCCATCAACCATGAAGCCACACACCACAGAAGGTAAGCAAGTCTGTCTCCTATCTCGGCAAGTGTCTGAGAAGACAGAGGGTTCTTGTGTGAGTGTTGGTTCTACCACCTCCCATTTCTGTGACTTTGGGCTTCTCAAAGTTCCTGTCATGTCAGCATTTGAGATCATGGTCTGTATTAGAACCAGAGGGGGCACTGAGTTTCTCATGGTCTGGGACTGCAAATTTCTAAATTGGAGAGAGCGGGTCTGAGTGACCTGACCCCATGCTTAAAGGAGATGCTTACCCTCCCTTCACCAGGATCTTTGGGGAAGGATGGTGGGGGTGGGGGAGAAGAGGAGAATTGTAGGGAGCACTTTAATATGTGCTATTCTTTTACTATTGTTTTATGAAATAAACATTCCACTGTTCAGAAATAGAAATGTCATGTCCTCTTGAGAATTCCATTCCCCGTATATGTGGATGGAGGGGCAATCGTATTGAGGATTAAAGGGGTCTCCAATCATGCATAAACACCATGCTTTGATGAGGGGGACCAGAGAAAAACTGTATCAGTGCCCGAGGGACCTTGGTTCAGACCTCTGCTGGTCTTTCACAGCCTCTTTACTTTATCCACTGCTAGCATCTCTCCTGGATGCTTTGGTACCTCCTGGGAAGTGGAGACCATAACTGATCAGGTTGAGAGATGTTGACACACTTTGACACAAAGATAGAATAAATCCTGTGTGTAGGGGCAGGGTGTATGCAACGAATAACCAGAACTTCTCCCATTTGCTTGTTGGCAGAAGCAAAGCTTCCTCAAGGCTACTCCAGCCAGCTGCACCTTCTCCTTAGGCTATCCGTAGCCTTCATCTATACCAGCATCTTCCTTGCTGTTCTTGTCTGTCACTGGTTTCCCAAAAAGTAAGTATGAAGAGCCAAACTGTCACTGGTGTTCTACCCAAAATCATAAGTCTGAAGGAGGGAAGGACAGTGTCATCTGACCCAGGGGGGAGGTGGGCTCAGAGCAGAAAATGGCATTTTCACTTCCTGTAGGTTAAAACCTGATTTACCTTTGTAATCCCTGAGGGGCTATCTTCCAGAGAACCATGGAACCCTGTTCTTTATATGAAAATATGTGTTCATTTATTTTTGTCTGCTTCAGGTCTTGGCAGCAGCATGGGGGATCTTAATTGTGGTGCTGGGGTGCGGTTCAAGGCTCCAGAGCTCGCGGGCTCAGCAGTTGCAGCCTGTGGGGGTTAGCTGCTTCACAGCACGTGGGGTCTCGGTTCTCCCACCAGGGACAGAACCCACACTCTCTGCATGGGAAGGAGGACTCTTTATCCCCAGCCACAAGGGACGTTCCAAGCCCTGTTCTTCCTTCCAGCCACAGCCATCTGTTCTTGTGCCCTTTATGATCTTGGGAATCCTCTGATACACATTAGAGGATGGTCCATAACAGAAGACGTAGGATGGGCTCCGAGGGTTTGTACAGGTTCTTGAGAGAGTCCGTCAGTGGCTCCGCTTTTACATGGGATTTTTTTTTTTTTTTTTTTTTTAAAGCGGAGTAGACAGGCTAAGCAACCTGGGGAACACCCATGTCTTTTCCTGGCTTTGACGTCCCCACCAAAGATACGGAGATCTAGAAGAATTACCCCGACCCCAAGAGCCTTGACTCTCTTCCATTCGCAGATGTTGCCATCATGGAAGGAGAGCCCCAGGAAGACAGAACAGTGAGCGGCAAGGTGAGTCCTCCCAGCTGAAACCCTTGCCATAGCCCGAGCCCCTCCAATGCCCAATGCCCCAGCCTTCAAAATCGTGTGTCATTCCATCAGTTACACTTCCTTCCTCTCAGGACTCTCCAGCAGAAGACGTGATATACGCCCACTTGAACCATGGAACTCTCTCTGAGAGATTGTTCACTCCCACTCCCCTGAGCCCCATGCACCTCTCTGCTGATCCCAGTGTATGAGGAATTCAATGTAAACCAAGACCATGCTGAGCCCTGACCTGCCCCATCCTTTAAGCACACAGAGTGTTATAAAAAAAGACCGGATCTCTTTTTAAAGAGGTTTCTCCATGGATACTCCTTCTCCTCCTACAAAGGGGCCTGGCAGCTCTGAGGTGAAGAGTGGAGTCCAAGAGCTATAGGATCATCTTCAGAAATCACACAACCTATTAGTAGTCCTCTGGCTATTCTATTACTCTATGTTAACTATCAGACTTCGGGGAGAAGTTATTATAATCAATTGCACATACTGGGTAGGTTACCATGATCATCCTACTTTTTCAAAAATTCCAGGAAAGCATAAAAATTTGCAAATTGGGTCTTTAAATTATTCAGTTTAAAATAAAAGAAAGCCAATTTTAAAAAACAACCTCTGTTCAGTAATAGCTTACAAGGATGAACTTATTTACAAGACAGAAACAGCCTTGTAGACTTACAGAACAAACTTAGAGTTACAGAGGGGAAGGGTCGGGGGAGAAATAGATTGGAAGTTTAAGATTGACATGTGCACACTGCTGTATTTAAACAAAGTGCTTTCCATGAAACAGTAATAAAGCAATGCAAGTTGGCAAAATAAAAAGATGAAGTATATTCTGTTTGAGATATCCAGTGTGGTGCCACTTGCCAGAAGAGGCTGCGTGTGTGTGTGCTAAGTTGATTGAGTCATGTTTGACTCTTTGCTGCCAGCCTCGGCAGGATCCAGGGGGTACCCTCAGGATGAACGGCGTTGGCGAGAGAGAGAGAAGACACATGAGACCAGCCTTGATAGGGCCAACTCTGCGAGGGGGAGAGAGAGAGAGAGAGAGAGCGAGAGAGAGAGAGAGAATGACCAGACGGGGGTGTTTGCAGGGTCTGGCAGAGTCTGGCAATGCTTATTTTTTACCATAGCTTTTATACCCTAAGTTAGTACATTTCTAAGGGGAAGATAGTTTAACATTACGTCAGCTTGTCCTTCATGAAACCAGGGTGTTTTCTGCATGCTTCTGTGTTTATGAGGGTATTGTACATTATCTTCTGGCCTGGGGGCCTATTAACATTTTATGCAAGTCAGGTGAATGTAAACCTATTTTCTGTTTCTATGGTGACCTTAACTGAAAGGTAGCAGTCTCATAGGGCAACAGTACAGAGTGGAAGTATAACCTTGTTAACACAAAAATTAATCCTTCTGCAGAAGTTGTCAGTTGCGTTTATCTAAGAAGTTTACCCCACACTGACTCTGCGACTTTGGTGAGGCAGCTTCTGCCTAGCACTCCTGGCTGACAATTAACAACCATCTCATTGGTACCACACTAGGGCTAAGTTCTTATTTCTCTAGATCTTTAACTATATTAACAATGGTTTCTATAACACAACCTTAGCACATTAAAAGCAAAAACACAGCAAGCAAATCACAGCAAGGAAACGTCAACCCAATAACCACCATTAGAATAATTTTTCTTATGTTTTCTAATAGGACTCCTCCACCCCTCAAAAAGGCTCTATGTCTATTAGGGCTTTTATATAATCAGGTTCTTTATGCTATTTTATGATTAGGATATTATAAGCAATCATGCATATTAGTACCAAGGGCATAAATGCATTTGGCTAACAAACTATCAGCAAAGGAGTTTAAATTAAAACACTCCTTTCACCCTAAATAATCTCATAAAATACCACCACCTGGGAAACTTATTGATTAAAGTTCTAAATTGATTCTTATTTGGGAAGAGATCGGGGAAGGCCTTCTGCCTGTGTCACAGAAGTTAGGGAGTAGTCCATTGAGGCAGGCATCAGAAAGACAGATATCACCTTTAAGGTGAACACCGGGGACAGCTTTTCGGAATCCCTGAAAACCTGATCCGCCTTGCCTGTCAGGTTTTCTCCTCATGACCGTGTCATGGGTGGGATCTCGTGAGCTGGCCCCTGAAAACCTGATCCGCCTTGCCCGTCAGGTTTTCTCCCTCATGACCTTGTCATGGGTGGGATCTCATGTGCTGGCTCCCAGCATTTGCGACCCCATGGATGGTGTGTAGCTCGCTAGGCTCCTCTCTGCATGGGATTCTCCAGGCAAGAATCCTGGAGTGGGCTGCTATTCCCTTCTCAAGGGGATCTTCTTGACCCAGAGACTGAACCCACATCTCTCATGTCCCTTGCATTGGCAGGTGGATTCTTTGCCACTGAGCCACCGGGGAAGCCCCTCAACCTTTTCCCAGCTGTGGGCACTGAGGGTGCTGGGGTTCCAGGGGTGGAAACAGGACAAGATCCCCCTCAGTCTGGACCTGCACTGGCCGGTAAAGTACTTACCCAGCCACGCGGGACAGACAGTGACTCTACACATGTATTAAGTAAAGCGTTCAGTTCTTCAGTCACACCCATCACGTTTCAAGTGCTCAGTAGCATCATGTGGCCAGGTGCCAGGGTGCTGGACAGGGCAGTGTTGTACCCAGATCGCAGAATCCCACCAAACACCACAGGAGCCGCGGATCGATGCAAAAACAGTGAGGAACTTTATTACAAGCTCGAGCAGGGACTCTCTTCACACAACGGCGAACGAGCCCTGAGTGAAAGCGGTGAATCTTTTTTATACTGTATAGCAGGGGAAGCGGGAAGGGAAGCTTAAGGGGACTGGTTAATTCTTCAACTAAGGATGTCTTGTTAGCTACTGATTGGTGGGTTAGAGTAAGGGGGTGAGGGACTTTCCTGTCCTCCCCTGATTGGCTCGTTGTGTTTCTTTCTCTTTAAATTTCGTTTTCTCTCCTCGGGAGGGGGTTTTACTCAAAATGGTGGTGCTATCCTAAAATGGAGTCATTTGGGTTTCACATTTCACATTTCCTCCTCTTCTAGTTCCTATGGAAGGCCCAATCATGGGTCTTCTGCAGAGTCAACTATATCATCTGTGGAGACAGTCGAATATTGAGATCTGAGTAACATTAGGTGGACGGACAGGCAGTGTCTCTTCTCGACCTTTCCCGAACTCTTCCGGCTGGTGGTGGCTTGTTAGTTCTGTATTCCTTATCAGGATCTCCTGTCATAAAACAACTCATGCAAATGGTTACTATGGTGCCTGGCCAGGGTGGGCGGTTTCAGTCAGTGTGCTTCCCCTAACAACTCCCCCCTGAGAGACTTCATACTCAAGATGCTTCTTGGGAATTGGGCCGGAGGTCTCTTCCTTCTGTAACTTCTTCCTGCTGTGCCTGGGCGTAGGCCTGCCTAGCAGAGCAGAAGTCTCTCTATACCTGACCTAAGTTGGGGTGTTCCATATCTGAAACCAGTTTTTACTCTTATAATAACAGCAATTTAGTTTGAAACTGTTGGCGCCTCTCAGAGATAAAATAGACAGGGGCCAAACAGAAGACCTAACAGGATGGTCATCACTGGTCCCCAGAAACAGGAGGCAACATTTGGGGTGAGGGCTGCAGGGTTTGTGACTTTTTTTTTTTTTTTTTTGATTGGCTGGTGGTTAAGCCAAAGAGCTGTGCTCCAGAAATCTTGTGTTTAGTCTGAAGTTACCATCCTCCACCTGGGTGGGGGCTCCAGCTCTGTAGAAGAACTCAAAAGACATTGTTATGCATATTTCTTTGAGTAGGAACCAGGACCCGTCTCAAGGCTGTACCACCATTTGATTGTTTCTCCTCTGTTTCTGTATTCCCTCCCTTCCCTGATTAGCAATTGTTTGAATCCACCCTTTGGAACTCAGGGAAGGCCAAGGAGGCTGAATGAAGCCTATATCCTACACATAAGAAATGGAGAACACACAGCAGATCTGTATGCCAGAGTCGCCACCCCACAGAGTCCAGCTCAGTTTTAATTTAGGGAACAGGGCAACTATGACTGTGATAACTTCCTGTCAAAATGGGGCATAGGACTGCCTCAGCTTGGAGAAGAGACACTGAATTGGAAGTATTCCTGAGTTCCAAGTCCTAGATCTGAGCCTTGTATGATTAAAATCTCATTCCCTTGGTCTGCCATTTTGTTGTAACATACCCAGTTAGTAGTAGCTAGAGGAGGGATAACTGGAGTTTTAATAGACAAAATAAATCTCTTTCTTCTAGAAGAATAGGCCTGAAACCCAGTCTGGACCTGGCCAGGGAGACTTGTAGCCAGGAGGCCAGTTGCCTAGTTTTATAAAAAGTAAGGTAGAAGTTACTAGCTTCCAACAGACATTGTTTTGAGAATGGTGGCATCTAAGCCTGACACGACTCAGAAAACTCAAGTGTTTAGCAATACAACGTCTGATCTGAAATTACACCCATAGTAACACCTGGTTATTTCTCAGGATGTCTGAACCATAGCTGAGTACTCTATTTTGACTTTTAATTGTAAAATTTTCCTTAATAGCCAAAGAAGATGTCACTATTAATGACGTCAGTGTTTCTCTAGGTATGAGAAGATGCAAGAATTGGGACTCATAAAATCTCCTGAAAAGATCTAATTATCTGAAGGCCTGTTCTGCCAGTTTTTCTCAGAGCACCGAGTGCTTCATTCCTGATTTTTACCCTGAACTCCTTTCAGGGCCGTTGAAAGTCAGCTGTTGCAGTGGTTATGATTTAATATCTGTAGATGTAGATGGCAAGTGTCAATCTTCAGTTGGCAGAGCCCCTTTTTGCTCATAAACTTGACCATGATTTTGAGGGGGGCATTTCATGACCATTTTATCCCATGGTGCTGAGAATGTCCATTCTCAGGTTTGGCAAAGATTTTGTTGACAGGCCACTCAATGTGCTGTTACGGGACTAGGCCATAAAACAGTATCCAAAATTCTCTGGACCTCCTGTCTTACTAGCCTCTTGGTCCAGGAAAACATTCCCTCTTGTTTCTTTTTCTCGTATCTAGAGTTACACTGTTATCATCATCGATCTTATAGGGAACTATATATTATTCTATCAGAGGCCTCAGTCACACATTTGGCAGTGTAAGAAGCAGCAGTTTTGTAAAACAGGTGAAATACAAAGAACATAGCCAGCAGTACTAGTAAAGTCACAAGTAAGACTTAAGTTAAGAGCTTCCATTAGATGTAGCCCAGTATATCCCAGGTCATCTGACTTAGTCTACACTGTACAAATCTTTATCTTTCAGGGAAATTATACATTGGCACCACCGTCTATAAGGCACATAGCCCAGTTTTCTAGTGTTACTAGACTGATTATCCTTAGTATGATTTAATTGTTTTCAACACAGAGGAGACTTTAAACCTAAATTACCACATCCTGGTGTTATCTATATAAATCCATCTCATAATTGTGGGAGATTTCTTTTTCCTTTGCTAAAACTTTTCTTGTTGCTCTCATTGAGCTTGAGGAATGGAAAAAGGCTCAAATTTATGGCCAGAGTCAGAGTAGACATTATTAATTGGCCCGGTGATGGGATCCCATCTGGTAGTATCACAGTGACCTGAATATGACTGTAATTTTTTTTTTTTAAGTAAATTTCCTCAGGGCCAACTTGTTAGAGTCTTGTAGTAGAGAAATTTACCAAGGTAACCCAGAACTAGATATAGGTAATTGGCCACAAACCCAACAATTGGATTGATTTCTAAAACTAGCATAGGATGAGGCCTATGATAGAAAAGCATTTGATTTATATGCAAAGGTCTAAGAAGTCAAGAAAACATTATAAATGATCATACGAAGCAGATCCAGCATCTTGGGCAAGCTGTCTACCTCTGATGTTGTTGTCTTCTCATCCTGGTGTAGTGTAGTTTCTCTTGTTTGAGCATCATTTTAAGGTGAGATCAGGTCAGCTGTCTTCTGTATAGACCAATCCAGTGTAGGGGCCTTTGGAAGTGGGAATTAATCTAAGAGTTAATTTCCCTTCAGTTTCATTGTGCATGAGCTAGTTAAGAGTACCTGATAAAAAGTCCTTCCATCCAGGTTGGAGACAGTCTCTTAAATTATGTCTTTTTCCAGTCCTGGTTGCAGGTCATGAGGCATCTGTTCTTCATCCAAAGATAGATTACTGAGATAAGCTTCAGAAACAAACTTAGGGTGTTCTCTAAGAATTCAATTAAATTTCACATTGATATCACATAACAGCAAAGAACTATCCGAGAAATGAGTCTTACTACATGCAGATCTCCATTAACAAACTGGGATTTAACATTTTTTTGAAATATCTTTTTCTCCCTAAAGTTACCCTCATTTTTTATCAAATACAACCAAATTAAGGCTAGTTTGTTTGCAAAATAGGTCTGTTCTCACTAATTTTGGTCTGATGATTTATATAACCATACTTGATTATAGACTTTTTATTTTGTTAAAACATTTATAGAATCTCAGACTGAACTTTTAATATAAAACAAGGCTGGGAAACTCACACCAAAGGCTTATCACAGATTTTGCCTAACAAATCTAGGTGAACTCTTCCCTTTTTAAGGTCTCAATAATTCCTTGAGATTTTTGTACCTGTTAGTGAGATAACCTTCCTAGCTCATTTGGTAAACTTACTGGAAACCTAAGAGTTTCAAATTTCTGGAGGAGTCAGAGAGAGAGAAAATATAATTGCTTTGTTTATAACGTGTAATTTTACCAAATTATTTTCATAATTAGTTTGAGAGGAAGGTTTTCCCTACTCCTGGAAAACACAAGATTTAAACCTGCAATTTCTCAGATAGAAACCATAAAAGTTGCAGGCATATTCGCTGGTTCATTCAGTCCTTTGTTAACTTTTGTGAAGTCATCAGGTTTCTCATTAGAATACCAAGACATATCAAAATGTTAAGAACTCCATATAATTTCTAGGATATCTGTATTAGTAATTTTCCATACATTATAACATGAGCGGATTTATTACTCATCTGATAATCTTTTTCATGTAATTTAACCAACCAAATAAACACAGTTTAATATCTCTCTTTGGGATGTTTCAGAGGCCCTCTGAAACACCCCAAAGTTAGCTAGATGTCAAAGGAACTTCAAAAGAATTTGATTTAGGAAGTTTTATCCAAAAGATCAATTAAAAGCGTTTAGAACATTTGATCAGATTTAGTCAATGTTGATGGGTGTATCATTTAGCTTGTTGACATGTCACAATGGGCGTAAATACCAAGGCTCAAGGTCTAGTGAAAGTCAGTTCCGCCATCTTGGACCTAGTTGGCTCTAACCAGTTTTCTTATGACTGTGTCATTCTTAACAAAATCCATTTATTTAACTAATTGTAATTCAATTTTAGAAAATCCTGATTGTGCATAACTCTTTTTAGTATTTTTTCATACTTTTTTTTTTTTTTTACTGAAAGCACACTTCCTGCTTTCCTTTAGCAACCAAGAGCTAACTTTTATATTAGCATTTTATAGATTGGTGAGCATAAATACCAGTTATAACTTCTAAAACCCTTGCTTTCCTAAAACATTTTAGGATGGCATCAAACATTATTCATTTATAGTCCCAAAACTCTTTAGTTTTTCTGTAAAAGGAAATCAGTGTTTAGTAGTAAATGCTTCAAAATCTTATTTAATTTGGAAATGACCTAATTATTTAATAGACTTCTAATACTTAGTTTAGCACAACCCTTAGAAATTCAAGTTACGCCAATCTGGAGAGACTATTGTAGACAGATATTTTCAAAGAATAATTATTCTTACTAGAGTTTATATACAAACTCATACCTCATTTACATTTTTTAGAAGTTTTTTCACTCGAGGTAATTTCCTTGTTGACAAACTTGTAACAGGTATAATATTTAACTTATGTAAAACCTAGATACAATGAAAATATTCTACTTGATGTTAATTACTCTAAGACATGTCTGTATTAGATAGGTCAACAAACAAACATTAATATCAGGTATTTAATACTGAATATTTCCCAGTTCACCTGAACCTGGAATTTATTGTTTAATTTAGAATTATTTGATTTGTAAGCACTTACCTTTTTTTAAGCAAATTAAATAGAGCTCATTTACAAATTAACCTAAAAAATATTACCCAGAGACAAAGACATACCAAAACATATTTAGACAGACACAGTGCAAGATCTAGCTTCATTGCAGGTCCTCCCCCAGCCACTTCTGGAGAAGGTTGGGGAAGCGGGGGTTCGGGATGAATAGGAGGAGGGAGAGAATATGGTGGAGGTGTGATAAAGAGATCAAGAAGAGTTGAATCTTCCTGTAAAACAGGGGCAGAGGGGGCAGCCAGAGGCTCTTTCTTTTCTTCAGCCACTAGGATCTCCGTGGCTGCTGTTGCCTGTGGAGGTAAAAAGGGTTGGATCCAAGGGGTTGGGCTGACTATTAAGTCTTCCCAAACCAGGATATATGGGACCTGGTCTGGATGTCCGCTTCGAGGTCTGAGGATGATTTCTCGGACTCTCCGGACAGTCCTTAAGTCAAAAGTCCCTTCAGGAGGCCAGCCTACGTTAAAGCAGGGCCATTCAGCACTGCAAAAGATAACCATCTGAGATTTTTTTAAATTTCTACACTCAGATTACGAGCTCGAGCTCTAACTTCTTTGAAATGGTCAGTTACTAAGGTAAGTGGAGAGCATCCAGATTGGGTCTGTCCCATGGTCGGTCAGTCACACAATGAACAAACAAGACGACACACCAGACAAATAACAGAACACGCAATTCCGAGAACAAAAGGTGCAGAGTATATCAGATGTATATCAGATGTGTGTGTATATATATATATATACACGGGACTACTGAGTGGGAGCTGGAAGACGTCTCTTACTGCTCCCTGCTGGAGACCGTATCGGCTCGTCCACCTAGGTTTAAGTCCAGCTACAGAGCGGGGCCCCCTTACAGATACAGATGCAGCTGCTGCTACTGCTTACCGGCCGTTCGTCCTCCGAAGCGCGGGTCCTGGAGGGTCCGGGGGATCCCAGACGAGCACCCAAAATGTTGTACCCGGATCGCAGAATCCCACCAAACACCACAGGAGCCGCGGATCGATGCAAAAACAGTGAGCAACTTTATTACAAGCTCAAGCAGGGACTCTCTTCACACAACATCGAATGAGCCCCAAGAGAAAGCGGCGAATCTTTTTTATACTGTATAGCAGGGGAAGCGGGAAGGGAAGCTTAAGGGGACTGGTTAATTCTTCAACTAAGGATGTCTTGTTAGCTACTGATTGATGGGTTAGAGTAAGGGGGGTTGAGGGACTTTCCTGTCCTCCCCTGATTGGCTCATTGAGTTTCTTTCTCTTTAAATTTCGTTTTCTCTCCTCGGAGGGGTTTTTACTCAAAATGGCCGTGCTATCCTAAAATGGAGTCGTTTGGGTTTCACATTTCACAGGCAGATGTTTAAAAAGTCCCATCATCACCGAGAATTCTTCTGGACATTCCACTCCAGACCACTGAAGGGCTGCAGAAAGAACACTAGCCCCAAGGAGGCATTGCGTCTGTTGTGTGAATCCATCGATATTTGCACGTTTTGTCTTCTTTGCTTCTTGTCACCAAAGCCAAGGATTTGAGAATCTTGTGCCTCTTAAGTTATCAGCTGGGTCACCATGTGGCTTGGCTCACCCAAGCGGAGGGATGAAGACCATAACACCATGAGGACCCCGGTGTGAACTGAGCTGGCAAATGGGGCAAAGATCAAGCTCCAGGGAGCCTTAGTTGCTCATTGAGCTCTCTGTGTGTGATGTCTCTCCTGGCTTAGAACTAAACCGTCCAAGAACTCTTTCACCAAGAAATGTCAGGATCGCTAGAAGTGAAGACATGCTGGGCTTCTGTGTTGCTACTGCGACTGTTTCCATTTTTCCCCTAAGATTCCTTTTTTTTTTTTTTTTTTGCCTTTAAGTGCTGGGACCAGATGTCATGATCTTCATTTTTTCGAATGTTCACAGTGTAGACATGAGCCACAGTTATTCTCATATTTCTTCTTTTTAAAAAATAATAGAATGTTAGCATTTGATACCTGCATTCTGCTGAATCTGAATTCTTCAACCACTTACAGAAGATGGGTTTACCTGGGTCATGGGTGTATTTCTGTTGTGGCAACAATGCCTGGTCAGAGTAGGTGCTCTGCAATAATTTATGAACTGACTAAAGATGAGAAGTAAATTCCATTTGTGGAGGGAACTGGGAAAATCAAGATCTGAGTCCTACTTGGAGCCAGGCTGTGATGGCTGACTCAGGATGAAAACCTGGATTCCACCTTTTGGAGCATGGGGTCAGAACAGGCAAAAAGTGAAAGAAGTGAGACCTCAGGGCTGGGCTGAGATGCCATTGTTGCCAGGTAAACGGAGGGGCCGCCCCCTTCCTGTGGGTCCATGGCCTGGGAACCCCACGGGGTGGTGGCAGCCCCCCCAGGGACCACATTCTGTTTGTCCTCTAGGGCCCCATGGTCTCCTCATCTGTAGAGGGCAGGTGTGGAGTTCTAGGCGCTCTGAGCTGCAGACATGCCTTCTATCCTCTGTGCACTTCTCTGCCTTGGCCAGATGTGGAGGGCAGGAAGGGACTGCAGGAGGGCATGGGACGCCCACCCTCCCCCCAGTTCACGGGAACCTCAGGGCTTGGGCAGCTGGAGGGCCAGGGATCCTGACCGGAAGAGAATCAGCCCAGGCTTTCACTGGCAAATCTCTCTCTTCCAGGGCTGTGTCTGGGCCAGAGGACCCTGAATGGTGCAGGTGGGTCCCCCTGGGTCTCCTGAGACCCATGTCTCACTTGAGCCCTGAAAACGTGGTGGGGGCGAGGTGGGGGCTCTGTGACGCTGGTGAAACCTGGAAGGGCTCCTGACCTGAGCTAGGGAGTGAGGAGTGGGGAGGTCCTGGGACTCAGCCTCTGACATCCTTCCAGGGACCATCCACAAACCCACCATCTGGGCTGAGATTCTTTTGGGCAGCTTCAAAGTGCCCATGTGAATACACTGAATGCAGACTTGGAATGTGCAAGAGAGCACACAGACCATCAAGGAGTATGCTGCAGTTGGCCTGTACTATTTGGAGCTGGAAATGGCAATGCATTCCAGTATTCTTGCCTGCAAAACCCCATGGATTGGGGGCCTGCCAGGGGATAGTCCAGGGGGTCAAAAAGAGCCAAACATGACTAAGCGACTTCACTTTCTCTAATTTCATTTTAAAATTTATTTATTTTACAGGTTTCACTTTCTAACTTTCATAATATATATATTTGATTAAATTTAGTTGACTTACAGTTTTTCACGTGCACACTGAGGTGATTCAGTTATAATATATATACACATGGTATTTTTCAGATTATTTTCCATTTTAGGTTATTACAAGATATTGACTATAGTTCTCGGTGCTATACGGTAAACCTTTGATGCATCTTGCATATCTTTTTTTAAATTGGAAAGTTAGCATTCTATTAATACTTCTGTTTAAAAATTTATGGTACATTCCACTTCAGAGTTATGCTACACTGATAGTGAAAGCTTGATGCCAAACTCCAACCATGGCCTCACTGAAACTAAATGGAAACAATGGCAATGTGAACTGTGGGAAGAAATAGTGAGTCTCCTTATGTTACTGGCAGGCTTCCCTGGTGACTCAGAGGACGAAAATCCACCATAACGCAGTAGACCTGAGTTCGATCCCTGGCTTGGGGAAGATCCCCGGGAGGAGGAACTGGCAACCCACCCCAGTATTCTTGCCTGGAGAATCCCCACTGAAAGAGGAGCCTGGCGGGATGCAGCCCATGGGATCACAGGGAGTCAGACACAACTGAGCGACTAGGCAGAGGCACAATGTGACTGGTGGGAGGACAGATGACTGCAGCAGTCAGGGAGTTGATAACACCATTCAGAGGGAGAGCCACACACCTCTGGCTCTGACTTCCTCTTGGATCTGTTCCTTCAGCTCTAACCCTTGGGCTCTGCTGTCTGTGCTTACTCATGCTGGCTCTTTGGTAAAAGAACGTTGCCATGAGCTTGGAATAGGGGAGAACCCATTCTCAAGGCTGGAGAAGTAAATGGCAACACACTCTAGTATTCTTGCCTAGAGAACTCCATGGACAAGGAGCCTGGTCGGCTACAATCCCTAGGATGGCAGAGTCGGACGTGACTGTGGGACTAAGACTATTCTCAAGGCTCTGGACTTGAAAGGTATGACACTTTCCCATTCGTACAGAGATAAAAAGTTGGAGAAGAGACAGAAACTTTTGAATTGTTGGGGGCTTAAAGGGATATTATGACCAGTCCTACATGGAAAGCATCGAGAACAAAGGATTCCAGTATTAAAAGTTTTCCACAGTGGAGTAGACGTAAGTATGCTTATGGCTGATCTGTGTTGATGTATGGCAGAAGCCATCACAGTACTGTAATTGTCCTTTAATTAAAAATAAGTAAGGGGGAAAAAAACCTTGGACCCGTAATTCTCTGATCGTCCAATGGTTGGAAATCTGCCTGCCCATGTAGGGGACACAGGCCCTGTCTCGAGAATGGAAAGATTCCACATGCCTCGGGGAGTTAAGCCCATGGGCCACAAGCCCATGTGCCTAGAGCGGGTGCTCCACAACAAGAGAAGCCACAGAAATGAGAGTCCTGCTCACAGCAAAGAGCAGCCCCGCTTCCCCAACTAGAGAAAGCCTGTGCCCAGTGACAAAGACCCAGCACAGCCATTAATTAATTAATTGAAAATTGGCAACAGCCAGCTATGTCTCCTCGCTTTTTAGAGTGTGTGTGTCTGTGTGAAAGTGTGAGTTCTCAGGTGGGTATTTAACCTGTATTTTTCTCTCCTCTCCTAGGAATTTTCTTCCCCATGGGCTACAGTTATTTTACATTCAGTAAACACTGTTTGACCATCCCTCCCCTTCAAAAAAAGCCTGTCTAATCCAGATGAGATGATTCCTGGGGCACAAGTGCACCATCTGGTTGGTCTGCTGGCTTTCCAAAAAAGTCACTATTCCTTTCCTGAAGACCTCATCACTCTCCCCAATGACAAGCAACAATAGGTTGGACTCAGAGCACATTCATGAGACATTGGCAGAGGTGTATTTCATTTTAGACAAAATTGGAATGTGTCACTCTCACAATTGATATCTGTGGTTTAAAGGAAGTAATTAGCCTCCAACTAATAAAAATAAATGGAAAAAAAGGAAGATATGCAGATGGATAACAGGCATATGAAAAGATGCTCAGCATTGCTCATTAGTAGAGAAAGGCCAACTGACACTGCAATGAGGTGCCACCTGATACCGATCAGAATGGCCGTCATTAAAGAGTTGATGAATAATAGATGCTGGAGAGCATGGGGAGAAGAGGGAAACACTCTTACACTGTTGGGGGAGTGTAAGCTTGTTCAACCACTGTGGAAAACAATATGAAAGTTCCTCAAAAAAAACCTAAATACTGAGCTTCCATATGATTGAAGAATTCCAATCCCAAGCATATACCTGGAAAAAAACTAAAGCTTGAAAAGATTTGAAACAAAGGGAGAAGAACCAAATCAACAAAATTGGAAATGAAAATGGAGAGATCACAACAGACAACACTGAAATACAACAGATCATAAGAGACTACTACCAGCAGCTCTATGCCAATACAATGGACAACTTGGAAGAAGTGGACAAAATCTAAGAAAAGTATAACATTCCAAAACTGAACCAGGAAGAAATAGAAGATCTTAACAGACCCATCACAAGCATGGAAATCAAAACTGTAATCAGAAATCTTCCAGCAAACAAAAGCCCAGGACCAGATGGCTTCACAGCTGAATTCTACCAAAAATTTAGAGAAGAGCTAATACCTATCTTACTCAAACTCTTCCAGAAAATTGCAGAAGGCAAACTTCCAAACTAATTCTATGAGGCCACCATCACCCTAATTCCAAAACCAGACAAAGATGACACCAAAAAAGAAAACTACAGGCCAATATCACTGATGAACATAGATGCAAAACTCCTTAACCAAATTCTAGCAAACATAATCCAACAACATATTAAAAAGATCATACATCATGACCAAGTGGGCTTTATCCCAGGAATAAAAGGATTCCTTCACATCTGCAAATCAATCAATGTAATACACCACATTAACAAATTGAAAGATAAAATCCATATGATTATCTCAATAGATGCAGAGAAAGCCGTTGACAAAGTCAACATCCATTTATGATAAAAACTCTCCAGAAAGCAGGAATAGAAGGAACATATCTCAACATAATAAAAGCTATATATGACAAACGCACAGCAAACATTATCCTCAATGGTGAAAAATTTAGGTGAAAGCATTTCCTCTAAAATCAGGAACAAGACAAGGGTGCCCAGTCTCACCACTACTATTCAACATAGTTTTGGAAGTTTTGGCCACAGCAATCAGAGCAGAAAAAGAAATAAAAGGAATCCAGATAAGAAAAGAAGAAGTAAAACTCTCACTGTTTGCAGATGACATGATCCTCTACATAGAAAACCCTAAAGACTCTGCCAGAAAATTACTAGAGCTAATCAATGAATATAGTAAAGTTGCAGGATATAAAATTAACACACAGAAATCCCTTGCATTCCTATACACTAACAATGAGAAAACAGAAAGAGAAGTTAAGGAAACAATAACATTCACCATCGCAACAAAAAGATTAAAATACTTAGGAGTATATCTACCAAAAGAAAGAAAAGATCTATACATAGAAAACTATAAAACACTGATGAAAGAAATCAAAGAGGACACATAGAGATGGAGAAATATATCGTGTTCATGGATTGGAAGAATCAATATTGTGAAAATGAGGATACTACCCAAAGCAATCTATAGATTCAATGCAACCCCTATCAAGCTACCAACGTGATTCCTCACAGAACTACAACAAATAATTTCACAATTTGTATGGAAATACAAAAAACCTTGAATAGCCAAAACAACCTTGAGAAAGAAAAACTGAACTGGAGGAATCAACCTGCCTGACTTCAGGCTCTACTACAAAGCCACAGTCATCAAGACAGTACGGTAGTGGCACAAAGACAGAAATATAGATCAATGGAACAAAACAGAAAGCCCAGAAGAAATCCACATACATATGGACACCTTATCTTCGACAAAGGAGGCAAGAATATACAATGGAAAAAAGACAACGTCTTCAACAAGTGGTGCTGGGAAAACTGGTCAACCACTTGTAAAAGAATGAACCTATTCTAAGAATTTGTCTATTTCTTCCAAGTTGTCCATTTTATTGGCATAGAGCTGCTGGTAGTAGTCTCTTATGATCCTTTGTACTTCAGTGTTGTCTGTTGTGATCTCTCCATATTCATTTCTAATTTTGTTAATTTGGTTCTTCTCTCTTTGTTTCTTAATGAGTCTTGCTAATGGTTTGTCAATTTTGTTTATTTTTTCAAAAAACCAGCTTTTAGCTTTGTTGATTTTTGCTATGGTCTCTTTAGTTTCTTTTGCATTTATTTCTGCCCTAATTTTTAAGATCTCTTTCCTTCTACTAACCCTGGGGTTCTTCATTTCTTCCTTCTCAAATTGCTTTAGGTGTAGAGTTAGGTTATTTATTTGGCTTTTTTCTTGTTTCTTGAGGTAAGCCTGTAATGCTATGAACCTTCCCTTTAGCACTGCTTTTATAGTGTCCCATACGTTTTAGGTAGTTGTGTTTTCATTTTCATTCATTTCTATGCATATTTTGATTTCTTTTTTGATTTCTTCTATGACTTCTTGGTTATTCAGAAGGGTGTTATTTAGCCTCCATATGTTTGAATTTTTAACAATTTTTTCCCTGTAATTGAGATCTAATCTTACTGCACTGTAATCAGAAAAGATAACTGGAATGATTTCAATTTTTTTGAATTTTCCAAGACCAGATTTGTGGCCCAGGATGTGATCTATTCTGGAGAAGGTTCCGTGTGCACTTGAGAAAAAGGTGTAGTTGATTGTTTTGGGGTGAAATGTCCTATAGATATCAATTAGGTCTAGCTGATCCATTGTGTCATTTAAGGTTTGTGTTTCCTTGTTAATTTTCTGTTTAGTTGATGTATCCATACTTGTGAGTGGGGTATTAAAGTCTCCCACTATTACTGTGTTACTATTAATTTCCTCTTTCATTCTCATTAGCGTTTGCCATACGTATTGCGGTGCTCCTATGTTAGGTGCATATATATTTATAATTGTTATATCCTCTTCTTGGATTGATCCTTTGATCATTATGTAGCGTCCTTCTTTGTCTCTTTTCACATCCTTTATTTGAAAGTCTATTTTATCTGATATGAGTATTGCGACTCCTGCTTTCTTTTGGTCTCCGTTTGTGTGAAATATTTTTTTCCAGCCCTTCACTTTTAGTCTGTATGTGTCTCTTGTTTTGAGGTGGGTCTCTTGTAGACAGCATATATAGGGGTCTTGTTTTTGTATCCATTCAGCCAATCTTTGTCTTTTGGTTGGGGCATTCAACCCATTTACATTTAAGGTAATTATTGATAGGTGTGGTCCCGTTGCCATTTGCTTTGTTGTTTTGGGTTCACGTTTATACAACCTTTCTGCATTTCCTGTCTAGAGAAGATCCTTTAGCAATTGTTGAAGAGCTGGTTTGGTGGTGCTGAATTCTCTCATCTTTTGCTTATCTGTAAAGCTTTTGAATTCTCCTTCATATCTGAATGAGATCCTTGCTGGGTACAGTAATCTAGGTTGTAGGTTATTCTCTTTCATTACTTTCAGTATGTCCTGCCATTCCCTTCTGTCCTGGAGGGTTTCTATTGATAGATCAGCTGTTATCCTTATGGGAATCCCTTTGTGTGTTATTTGTTGTTTCTCCCTCACTGCTTTTAATATTTGTTCTTTGTGTTTGATCTTTGTTAATTTGATTAATATGTGTCTTGGGGTGTTTCACCTTGGGTTTATCCTGTTTGGGACTCTCTGGGTTTCTTGGACTTGGGTGGCTATTTATTTCCGCATTTTAGGGAAGTTTTCAGCTATTATCTCCTCGAGTATCTTCTCATGGCCTTTCTTTTTGTCTTCTTCTTCTGGGACTCCTATGATTCAAATGTTGGGGCATTTCACATTGTCCCAGAGGTCCCTGAGGTTGTCCTCATTTCTTTTTATTCTTTTTTCTTTTTTCCTCTCTGCTACATCTATTTCTAACATTTTATCTTCTACCTCACTTATTCTATCTTTTTTCTCTGTTATTCTACTCTTGGTTCTCTCCAGAGTGTTTTTGATCTCATTCATTGCATTATTCATTTTTAATTGACTCTTTTTTATTTCTTCTAGGTCTTTATTAAACATTTCTTGAATCTTTTCAATCTTTGTCTCCAGGCTATTTATCTGTAACTCCATTTTTGTCCCAGATTTTGGATCATTTTTATTATCATTATTCTAAATTCTATCTTACTCAAACTCTTCCAGAAAATTGCAGAAGAAGGTAAACTTCCAAACTCATTCTATGAGGCCACCATCACCCTAATCCCAAAACCTGACAAAGATGCCACAAAAAAAGAAAACTACAGGCCAATATCACTGACGAACAAAGATGCAAAAATCCTTATCAAAATTCTAGCAAACAGAATCCAACAACATATTAAAAAACTCATACACCATGACCAAGTGGGCTTTATCCCAGGAATGCAAGGATTCTTTAATATCCACAAATCAATCAATGTAATACACCACATTAACAAATTGAAAGATAAAAACCATATGATTATCTCAATAGATGCAGAGAAAGCCTTTGACAAAACTCAACACTCATTTATGATTAAAACTCTCCTGAAAGCAGGAATAGAAGGAACATACCTCAACATAATAGAAGCTATATATGACAAACCCACAGCAAGCATCACCCTCAATGGTGAAAAATTGAAAGCATTCCCCCTGAAATCAGGAACAAGACAAGGGTGCCCACTCTCACCACTACTATTCAACATAGTGTTGGAAGTTTTGGCCACAGCAATCAGAGCAGAAAAAGAAGTAAAAGGAATCCAGATAGGAAAAGAAGAAGTGAAACTCTCACTGTTTGCAGATGACATGATCCTCTACATAGAAAACCCTAAAGACTCTACCAGAAAATTTCTACAGCTAATCAATGAATATAGTAAGTTGCAGGATATAAAATTAACACACAGAAATCCCTTGCATTCCTATACACTAACAAAGAGAAAACAGAAAGAGAAATTAAGGAAACAATACCATTCATCATTGCAACAAAAAGAATAAAATACTTAGGGGTATACATACCTAAAGAAACAAAAGACCTATTCATAGAAAACTATAAAACACTGATGAAAGAAATCAAAGAGGACACAAACAGATGGAAAAACATACCGTGTTCATGGATTGGAAGAATCAATATTATGAAAATGAGTATACTACCCAAAGCAATCTATAGATTCAATGCAATCCCTATCAAGCTACCAACGGTATTCTTCACAGAACTAGAAAAAATAATTTCACAATTTGTATGGAAAAACAAAAAACCTCAAATAGCCAAAGCAACCTTGAGAAAGAAGAATTGAACTGGAGGAATCAACCTGCCTGACTTCAGACTCTACTACAAAGCCACAGTAATCAAGACCATATGGTCGTGGCACAAGGACAGAAATATAGATCAATGGAACAGAATAGAAAGCCCAGAGATAAATCCACGAACCTATGGACACCTTATCTTTGACAAAGGAGGCAAGGAATACAATGGAAAAGAGACAACGTCTTCAACAAGTGGTGCTGGGAAAGCTGGTCAACCACTTGTAAAAGAATGAAACTAGAACACTTTCTAACACCATACACAAAAATAAACTCAAAATGGATTAAAGATCCAAATGTAAGACTAGAAACTATAAAACTCCTAGAGGAGAACATAGGCAAAACATTCTCCGACATAAATCACAGCAGGATCCTCTATGACCCACCTCCCAGAATATTGGAAATAAAAACAAAAATACACAAATGGGACCTAATTAAACTTAAAAGCTTTTGCACAACAAAGGAAACTATAAGCAAGTTAAAAAGACAGCCCTCAGATTGGGAGAAAATAATAGCAAATGAATCAACAGAGAATTAATCACAAAATTATACACCCACTCCTGCAGCCAATTTCAGAAAAATAAATGACCCAGTCAAAACATGGGCCAAAGATCTAAACAGACATTTCTCCAAAGAAGGCATACAGATGGCTAACAAGCACATGAAAAGATGCTCAACATCACTCATTATCAGAGAAATGCAAATCAAAACCTCAATGAGGTAGCATTAGAGGCCAGTCAGAATGGCTGCTATCCAAATGTCTACAAGCAATAATTGCTGGGGAGGGTGTGGAGAAAAGGAAACCCTCTTACACTGTTGGTGGGAATGCAAACTAGTACAGTCACTATGGAGAACAGTGTGGAGATTCCTTAAAATACTGGAAATAGAACTGCCATATGACCCAACAATCCCATTCCTGGGCATACACATGGGGAAACCCGAACTGAAAGAGACACATGTACCCCAATGTTATTCGAAGCACTGTTTATAATTGCCAGGACATGGAAGCAACCTAGATGCCCATGAGCAGACGAATGGATAAGGAAGCTCTGGTACATATACACCATGGAATATTACTCAGCCATTAAAAAGAATTCATTTGAATCAGTTCTAATGAGATGGATAAAACTGGAGTCCATTATACAGAGTGAAGTAAGCCAGAAAGATAAACACCAATACAGTATACTAACGCATATATATGGAATTTAGAAAGATGATAACCATAACCCTATATACAAGACAGAAAAAGAGACCGAGATGTATAGAACAGACCTTTAGACTCTACGGGAGAAGGCGAGGATGGGATGATCTGAGAGAACGGCATCAAAACATGTTTATTATCAAGTGTGAAACAGATCGCCAGGCCAGGCTGGATGCATGAGAGAAGTGCTCGGGGCTAGTGCACTGGGATGACCCAGAGGGATGGGATGAGGAGTGAGGTGGGAGGGTGGTTCAGGATGGGGAACACATGTAAATCCATGTCTGATTCATGTCAATGTATGGCAAAAACCACTACAATATTGTAAAGTAATTAGCTTGCAACTAATAAAAATAATTGGGAAAAAAATATAAAAATGAAAGCTGTGGTACACATACACAATGGAATATTACTCAGCCATTAAAAAGAACACATTTGAATCAGTTCAAATGAGATGGATGAAACTGGAGCCCATTATACAGAGTGAAGTAAGACAGAAAGATAAACACCAATACAGTATACTAATGCATATATATGGAATTTAGAAAGATGGTAATGATAAACCTATATGCAAGACAGAAAAAGAGACACAGATGTATAGAACAGACTTTTGGACTTTATGGGAGAAGGCAAGGGTGGGATAATCTGAGAGAACAGCATCGAAACATATATATTATCAAGTGTGAAACAGATGGCCAGTCTAGGTTGGATGCATGAGACAAGTGCTCTGGGCTGGTGCACTGGGAAGAGCCAGAGGGATGGGATGGGGAGGGATGTGGGAGGGAGGTTCAGGATGGGGAACACATGTAAATCCATGGCTGATTCATGTCAATGTATGGCAAAAACCACTACAGTATTGTAAAGTAATTAGCCTCCAATTAATAAAAATAAATGAAGAAAAAAAAAGAAAAGATTCATGCATCCTTCTGTTCATAGCAGCACAATGTACAATAGCCAAGACATGGGAACAGCCTAGATGTCAATCGACAGATGAATGGATAAAGAGGATGTTGTATATGCCTATACACACACACAATGGAATACTACTCAGACATTTAAAAAATTAAGCCATGAGATTTGCGGCAGCATGGGTGGACCTGAAGATTAACATAGTAAGTGAAGTAAGACAGAAAGAGAAAGACAATTATCATGTGATATCACCCATCTGTGGAATCTAAAAGGCACGTATCTGTGCAACAGAAACAGAATCACAAACATAGAGAGCAGGTTTGTGGTTGCCAAGGAGGGATGGATTGGGAGTTTGGGATTCGCAGATGAAATCTATTTATACATAAAATATATAAACAATGAGGTCCTACAGGATGACAAAGGGGATTCTATTCAGCATCTTGCTGTAAATCATAATGGAAAAGAATACATTTGTCAAGCTGAATCAATTTGCTGCACAGCAGATATGAACTATACTTCAATAAATTTTTTTTAATTTAAAAAAATTTGTGATTTGTATACCTGCAATGAAAGAGTACATGGCAGTAAAAATGCACAAACTGAAATGACAAAGAATACACATCAATTTTGAAGCATGATATTAAGTAAATAAAATGAAATTTAAGAACCCTGACTGTACTCTTACTCCCTTACATACCTAAAAATCAAGGGGAGACCAGATTTATTACCTAGGGAGCATAACTAATCTAAACATCCCCACCCCTAGCAAATTGGTGCAGAATCACTGCCCTTACTGAGGTTCTATCATGTCCATGAACAAATGCTGACCTGGGTGTGTGTCTGCCCTTGGAATCCTGAAACAGATGGAAAATTTTGTCCTGGTTTGGAACTGATTGTTGAGGACACGTGCCTCACTCAAGCATTCTGGAGCTTGGAAGTCTCTCCTTTACACATTTTTATGTACAAAGCAAAGTTGTCCACCTTTTCTGGCAAAACAATTCCACGCTCTCCAAAAAAAAACCCACAATCATCTTACACACATATTTTGTGTGTGTACACTTGTGGTCCTTGGATTGGAAAGGAAGAGAGACAGAAAGAGTGTGTGTGTGCAAAGTTTCCACTCATAGTCAGGAAATAATTTCAGATAAAAAGAATAGTCAGGAGAAGACAAATGTCACATGATATCGCTTACTGGTGATATCTAAGAAAAGTGAGCTTATTTACAAAGCAGATTCGCAAAGAATGACCTTATGGTTACCAGGTGGGATGGTGGGTGGGGTGAAGGATAGATTGGCAGTTTGGCTTTGACATATACACACGGCTTTATTTAAAATGGATGACCGACAAGGACCTACTGGATAGCACAGGGAACTCTGCTTAATATTCCATAACTAGCTAATTGAGAGAAGAATTTGAAAAGCAATAGACGCATGTCTGTGTATAACTGAATCACCTTGTTGTACACCTGAAACTAGTTGTTAGTTTCTTAATCACCTATACTCCACCTCAGAATTTTTACAAAATGTTCAAAGAGCCATAATACGCATGTCTCCTTCTCTTATAAGAATGCAGAACCAAAGTCTCTATTAATGAGTCCTTAATTGGCAACCTGCACTGAGCATGAAATACGAAGTGGGCACCTGTGATTTCTCTACTGCAAAGAGTTACGGGTAATGACATTTATCATGAAATTGGGGAAAGCATCCTCCCTGGTATATAGTGGATTTCTTCAGAAGGGCTATCTTTCTTATGAAGAACATCTTTTAAAGCATTTTTGTTTTATCAGGGCAACATACCATCTCCTAAGTAAAAGCATGAGAGGATTATTGGAATTCTTGGACATTCTGTTTGAGGATACATATTAATTATATTTGTTTTCTCTGCACTGAACCCCATGGTTTGTTTTATAGAGAATGAGTAACAACATGTCAACCAGGAAAATGAATTCCAGGTTACATGATTGAAAAAAATATTCTTTTATATTCAAGAGCAGAGAGGCCTTAGAAATCTTTGCTGAAAATAAATCAGTGTGGTGTTTTTTTTTTTTTTTTCTCCTGTGGTTACCATTACAGAGTAAACAGTTAGTAACCCTGTAATTTTTTTTTTTTTTTTTGCTGGGCTTCATGGCTTGGGGGTTCTCATCTTAGTTCCCCAACCAGGAATTGAACTTGGTTGTTCAGCAGTGAAGTCAGGCAGTAGCCACTGGACCACCAGGGAATTCCCAGACCTGCACAACTGAAGTAGAACTCGTCATCAAAAGAAGGAAAGGAACTGAGTCAGTCTTTGTTCAAACAAGATATTCATAGAAATTAAGCCTCTCAGTTGGTAAAGAATCCCCCTGCAAAGCAGGAGACCTGGGTTTGATGCCTGGGTCAGGAAAATCCCCTGGAGAAGGAAATGGTAACCCACTCCAGATTTCTTGCATGGGCAGTCCCATGGACAGAGGAGCCCGGTGGGATACATTGGGTTGCAGGGGTTGGACACCACTTTGCGACTAAACCACCACCACCAAAATGGTATACACTGACAGCGTTACTACTTCCTGAAGGCAGCAAGACCTGTTAAAATCCTCCTAAGTCCATAGGGTTTAGGGAAACAAAACTGACCCTCGGGTCACGAGGCCTGCTCAGTGAAGAGGCTCAGACAGACTTCCATCCCTGGCGTGAGAGGAGGCTGCCCATCTTACCCTGTGACAGGCACCACGCTGACTGTATGAACAGCACCGCCCGCCTTCTGCATCCTGTGACTCGGTCAGCTTTGCTCAGTCCTGCCTCCTGCCTCACAGAAGCAGAGCCATGTGGCCCACACTCCTCAGCCTCCTGAGTCTCGGTAAGTCCTGAAAAACCCGGTAGGGAGGTTTATGGTGGAAATCAGGGGTCTTCACACCACTGACCAGCTTCCCTGGATGAGGGTGCAAGGAGCGTGGGGTCCATCAGGACAAGCCATCTCTGACGGGCTTTTCCTTCTAGGATTCTGTGTGAGTCTGAGGATCTGGGCAGCTGTGGGTGAGTCCTCCCCACCCCTTATTTCTGTGTTCAGCAGAGCAGGCGGGGCTGAGGCAGATGACAGTGGGGTCAGGGTGAGACCCCTGTCAGTACACTGAGAGCCACGTTCCCTGTGGATCCCAGGTCCTCTATTGGCATTGATACTCACTTTCACTCTCCCCAGAGGTTAACACAGCTCTGGGCTCTGGACCAGAAGGGACAGCGTGAAGTCTGGGAGCTGGGGGCTAGGCCCCCTGAGTGCCATTTCTATCATCAGAGGGAGCGAAGGGCTGCAGCCCACAGACCCCTCTCCCACAAGGTGGCATTTCCAACCGGCCCTTCACAACAGGATCTGCAGGACCTCCTGCTAGACCTGACCCCAGGGGAGGCTGGGCATCAGGCAGGGCCACCTGGACCTGGTCCCACATTTGATGGAGGCTAGCTAACAAAGGAGCGGGGTTCATGGTTTCCTTCGTTCTTTTCAGTCACGTGGCTTTTTCACTTCTTAGTTGTGTTACTATAAATTACTCAGTCATATCCAACTCTTCCCGACCGCATGATCTGTAGCTCACCAGGCTCCTCAGTCCATGGGATTCTCCAGGCAAGAATACTGGAGGGGGTTGCCATTTCCTTGCCCAGGGGATCTTCCCAGCTGAGAGATTGTACCCTGCTCTCCTGCATTGCCGGAAGATTTTCTACCATTTGAACTACAACAGATGCAACAGGGAAGTCCTTTTACTTCTTTTCCATGCATCAATTTCTCTGTGGTGTTTTCTTTAGCCAGCATTGTGCAGCTTGCAGGATCTTAGTTCCCTGATCAGGGATCAACCCAGGCCCTTGGTAGAGAAAGTGCTGAGTCCTAACCACTGGACCCACAGGGAATCCCCAGTGTTTTGTGTTTTGAGAGAAAGTTTCTCAAAATTTTGTCAACCCAAGGAATGATTCTTCTCCTGAGAAGAATCACCTCTGAGAATCATATTCTTGGAACCTCCATGATGTCCATCCTGGGATGACTGTGTCTCTGTCTGTCCCCAAGCCCGATCCTTGAGCATCAAGGTGATGCAGTTTAGGGGAGGAAAGCTGGAAGAATTGAAGGGGGAGTGCCCATGAGGGCAGGGGGGAGAGGAGACTGTTCCTATTTTCCTCTCAAAGCCTGTGCCTCCATCTCTCCTAGGTGAATATGAGAAGCCCTCTTTGTCAGCCGGGCCAAGCACCGTGGTTCCCTTAGGACAGACTGTGACTCTTCGGTGTCACTCCCGTTCTCCATTTGCAATATTCAGACTGTTCAAAAGAGATGGGACCAGTTTGCCCGAGCTCCAGGGACATCATATCAACACCTTCACACTTGGCCAGATGACCAGAGAACATGCTGGGTCCTACACGTGTTCTGGAGGCTACCATTCGCCACACAGTGACACCCTGCAGATTGTGGTCACAGGTAGGAGGGGTCCAGCCAGCCTGGAATGGCCGAGCCTGCAGGCAATCCTACCCTAGGTCCACATGCCAGTGCACCCATGGCTACTCAGGATTCCGAGTCACGAGCGAATCAGTGAAAGAGATCCCACTCTGAGAGTTTAAACTCAGGGTGTTGAATAGACGGATGGCGTGCCCCAGAGCAAGAAGGAGTAGCATCCCTCAGCATTAGTTAGACAGGATGCAGCCACGGCCTGCCAGCAGGGAGGATGGGAACGACCCTGATCCAGCACCTGCCACCAAGTAGGGAGCTGTAGTGCCCTGTGAAGGAGCTGGAACCCCAGGGAGGAGTCTCAAAAATGTCTTTAGAGGCATGAGGTGGGATCACAGATGGGTTCCATTTTTTCTCTACTGCCTTCCCAACGGAGTGGGAAGAATCCCATAGAAACCACAAGGATGCCAGTCATCACCCACGTTATGAGATATATGTGAAGGGAGACAGGGTATGCATCCTCAGAACCACCGTAGCCCCTCAAATGAAAATTAGGGATGGGAAGAGGCTGAAAGCATGGCAACCCACTCCAGTATTCTCGCCTGGATAATCTCATGGACAGAGGAGCCTGGCGGGCTACAGTCCATGGGGTCCCACAGAGTCAGACACGAGTGAAGTGACTGAGTATGCATGCATGAAGCTGAGAGCAGATTCAATAGCTAAAGAGTTTAGAATAAACACAGAGGAGGCTGGAGGTCTTGAGAAAAGAGAAACAGAAAAGCATGGGCCAGAGCCTGAGAACAAAGCTAGAGAGAATGCAACGGAACAGACAGGAAGGGTAATTGGCTCTGCTGGTTCATGGGAACATTTCTCACACCTTCAGATGTCAGTGGAAGCGCTGAGGTGGGGTGACCACTGAAGCTCACAACCTCTTTTCTCTTAGGTGTGTTCACAAAACCATCCATCTCAGCCCACCCAGGCCCCCTCGTGCAGGAGGGAGGGCATGTGACCCTTTGCTGTCACTCATCGCTGTCATTTGACAAGTTTATCCTACACCAGGAAAACAGCACAGGGCATTTCCAGAGACATAGAGAGACGTTCACGGGCGGGCATGTCGCAGCTGACTTCTTCATTGGCCCCATGACCTTGGGGAGTGCGGGCACCTACAGATGCTCAGGCTCTCTCAGCCGCTCCCCCCATGAGTGGTCAGCCCCCAGTGACCCCGTGGACATCGTCATGACAGGTGAGTGTGTCCAGACCAGTCCCCTCTGCTGTCTGTGTCACAGAAGGTCTGGTGTCCAGTCCAGCGTCAGTACCGGGAGACAACGACAGGCGTGCAGAGACGCTCAGAAACTCCGGAGAGGGAACAAGCCAGAGAGAGAGAGGAGGTGTGAATTCGGAAGGAAAAGAGAACAGAGTACCCGCCATGTGCTAAAGAGAAGACACAGCCGGTGACAGAGTATAGGAGCAAGAACATGAAAGAACAAGCAGTGGAGAAAAATGTACCAGAGCAGGGACCCGGGCTGTTCCCGGCTCAGGCAGGCAACGATCGTTGGTTAAGGGGTTGGTTTCCCACCTTCACGTCAGAGCTCCCTTCCTCTGTCAGGAGCACTGTGGTACTAGACGCCCTTGCAGTCTGTCCCCTGGGTGGTCAAGACGGAGGTTGACACCTTGAAGTTGCTCAGCCTTGTGGTTTAAGGCGTCCTTCTGCACAAAGAGGAAGCAGTTCTCCCTGCCAACCTTCCCCACTAAGGAGTCCCTTCCAGGCCCTGGGGGTGGGCAGGGCAGCGCTGAACACGCCCTCAAGTTTGAAGTGGTCAAAGATCCAATGAGATGCTGGCAATCTCCCGGCCATAATGTCTGCTTCTCAGTCAACACCATGTTTTCTGATGGTCCCAGCAGAACCTAATAGGTTCCGTCTTTCAAGAGAACCCCACATCTTGTTGATTTTTAAAGTATATTTTTTCGTATTCATTTTTGTTGAAGTCTAGTTGATTTACAATGTTGCTAATTCCTGTTGTACATAAGACTGATTTAGTTATTCATATGCATATATTTCTTTTCAGAGAAAGGATAGTAAATGACAGTCCATTATTAAAGTTACGTTTGAATTTTTCCCTGTGCTGGGTATGCCTTGCTGTGGGGCTTTCTCTCCTGGCGGTGGGTGGCCTCTCATTGCAGCGCTTCTCTTGTTGCACACTTCGGGCTCTGATTCTAGATTTAGGAGCAGAGTTACTTTATGCTCTAATATCAGGGTCTCTTCCTTCCAGGTCTGTCCAAGAAACCCTCTCTCTCAGCCCAGGTGGGCCCCGTGGTGAGGTCAGGAGAGAACGTGACCTTGCTCTGCAGCTCCGAGCCCGCCTTTGACCAGTTCCATCTGCTCAGGGAGGGGGAGAAACTTGGGCGCCTGCTCGCTGAAGGCCGGGGCCCCCGCGGAGCACTCCAGGCAGCGTTCCCTCTGGGTCCTGGGACCCCAGCCCACAGCGGGGCCTACAGGTGCTACGGCTCCTTCACTCACTCTCCTACTAGTGGTCAGACCCCAGCGACCCCCTGCTCCTGTGTGTCACAGGTGAGCACCCTCCTCCTGGCTCAGCTTTCATGTTTCTGTTCAGTCGCTAAGTTGTGTCCAACTCTTTGTGACCCAGTGGGCTGCAGCATGACAGACTCCTCTGTCCTTCACTATCTCCCCTTTGTGGATCACAGCCTTGTCGTGATGAAGGTGCTTGTGTAACTCAATGAAGCTATAAGCCATGTCGTGCAGGGCCGCCCAAGACTGACAGGTCATAGAGAAGAGTTCTAACCAAAGCTGGTCCCCTGAAGGAGGAAACAGCAACCCACTGCAGTATTCTTGTTTCCAGAACCCCAGGAAGTGTCCCATGCTTTACAGTACACGAAATCACTTTGTGTTGGTCAAGAAGTCTGTTTGGCTTTTTCCAAAACATCTTACTCTATCACTGTGCTCTATCTCAAGGGCCCTGTGCTGGTGTCAGGGGAAACTTAGGGCTTCTGGAGAAATAGAGGCAATGAGAACCAGACAGGACGAGAGATGGTCAGTGGCATCTCAACCCTCTTCCACCTCCTGTATGGATGCTTCTCATCAGAGTCCTGTCTATCCAGGCAAATAAAGAAAAGGATCAGGGTAGACCCAGGAGGAGGAGAGGCTGGGCTAATTTGGGAGGATCAGAGATTGCATTGGGCCCTTGCACTTAATGTTTTCCCAGAGGCACCTCTGACATACACGTGATTTCCCAAATAAGGAACATAGATACACAGTCCTGGAGCAGAAATAATGTCTCTTGCTTAGAGTTTTCTTTCTTCACCAGGGATACTCTTCCCACCTCCTTTCACCATCTCTTCTCCAGGATGGTGGGTCTACTCAACACATTCACAGGGAGGAACCAGACGCTCTCCCCTCCCCCATCAGTGCTCTGAGGGATCACAGAGTCAAGCACAGGCAGGAGGTCAACCTTCCAGAAAGAACAGTCCTCCTTTGGTGGGGTGAGGAAGGTTACTGGCTCACCCCTTCTGTCTTTTTTCTCCTAGGTTCCACTACAAGTACTTGCCCTTCCCCCATGGATGCACACACCACAGAAGGTAAGCAAGAAGGTCTCCTATCTCGGCAAATTTCTAAGAAGACATAGGGGTCCTGTGTGAGTGTTGGCTCTGCCAGCTCCCAGCACTGCGATGTTGAGCTTCTCAACATCCGTCTCAAGTCAGCATTTGAGACTGTGGTCTGCATGAGAACCAGAGGGGGCATTGAGATCCTGGGACTGGGAATTTCTAAATTGAAGATAATTGGTCAGAGTGACCTGATCCCACACCTAAGGGAGATGCTTACCCTCCCCCCACCAGAATCTTAGGGGATGGATGTGGGTGACAAGTGGAGAATTTGAGGGAGCACCTTAAATATGTCATTCCTCTGTTAGTGTTTTATGAACAAAGCATTCCACATTCAGAAATAAAATTGTCATATCTTCTTGAGGATTCTGTTCCAGGTATATCTGGATGAGGGGGAAATGTATTGAGGATTAAAGGGGTCTCCATTCATGGAAAAACACCATGCCTTGACATGAGGGAGCAGAGCAAAACTGCATTGGTGCCCAGTGGACTTTGGTTGAGACCTCTGCTGGTCTTGCAAGGCCTCTTTATTTCATCCACTGCTAGCATCTCTCCTGGATGCTTTGGTATCTCCTGGGAAGTGGAGACCATAAGTGATCAGGTTGACAGATGCTGACGGTTTGATGCAAGGATACAATAACTCCAGTGTGTAGGGGCACAGTGTACGCAATGAAAAACCAGACCTTCCATTTTTTTGTTGACAGAAGCAGGGTTTCCCCAAGAACGCTCCAGCGTGCTGTACATCATCCTTGGGCTTGCCATAGCCTTCACCTCTACCAGCATCTTCCTCGCTGCTCTTTTCTGTCACTGGTGTTCTATCCCAAATTGTAAGCCTGAAGGTGGTGAGCTCAGCATCATCTGACCCAGGGGGAGGTGGGCTCATAGCAGAGAATGAGGTTTTCACTTCCTGCAGGTTAAAACTGGTTTCCAGTGTTATTATCTCTGAGGGAACATCATCCAGAGACCCATAGAACCCTGTTATTTTTATGAAAATATGTGTTGATTTATTCTTGGCTGCATCAGGTCTTTGCAGCAGCATGGGGGATCCACATTGCCGTCTGGGGTGTGGTTCAGCCTCCAGAGATCGTGCGCTCAGCTGTTGCAGCACGTCAGGCATAGTTGCTTCAAGACACATGGGATCATAGATCTCTCACCAAGGATAGAACCCAGGCTGCCTGCACTGGACGATGGACACTTAATCTCTGGACACCAGGGACATTCCAAGCCCTGTTCTTCTCTTCAACTACAACCATCTTTTCTTCTCCCCTACATGATCTAGGGAATCTGCTGATATGCAGAAGAGAATGGTCCATAACAGAAGAAGTAGGATGGGTCTGTGGGTTTGCACAAGCTCCTGAGACAGTTCGTGAATGGATGGGCTTGTTGATGGAATGTTTTGTTTTTGATTTATTTATTGGAGTACACAGACCCAGTACCAGAGGGCATACCCTTGTCTTTTTCTGGCTTTGATGTCCCCACCAAAGTTACGGAGATCTGGGATAACTGCCTTCATCCCCAAGATACTTGTCTCTTTTTCATTCGCAGATCTTGCCATTATGGACAGACAGCCCCAGGAAGATGGAGCAGTGAGCAGTGTGGTGAGTCCTCCCAGCCCAAACACTTGCCATAGCATCGGCCCTTCCAATGCCCAGTGTCCTAGCCTTTAAAGATCGCATCTCAGTCCATCATTCTCACCTCCTTCCTCTTAGGACTCTCCAGCAGAAGACGTGATATATGCTCACTTGAACCTCGGGACCCTTTCTGAGAGACTGAATACTCCCACCCCCGTGAGCCCCATGCACCCCTTCCCCGAGCCCAGTATCTATGAGGAATTCAATGTAAAGAAAGACCGTGCTGAACCCTGATCTGGCCCCAGGCTGTGAGCACACAGAGTGTTGCAAATCAAAGCCTTAGATCTCTTTTTAAAGGGGTTCCTCCGTGGACACTCCTCCTCCTCCTCCAAAGCAGCCCAGCAGCTCTGAGGTGAACAGTGGAGTCCAAGATTGCCAAATCATCTTCAAAAATCCCACAACCTCGAAGTAATCTCCTGTCTCTTCTAGGACTCCATTGTATCTATCTCACTGTTTGGGGAATGGTATAATCAATCACACATACTGGGTTGGTTAATATGATCATCTTACTTTATCTAAAATTCCAATAAAGCATTAAAAAATCTGCCAGCTGATTCTTCAAATTATTCAGTTTAAAGAAAACACAAAACGAATAAATAAGATGTCTATTCAGCAACGTTTTACAAGGATGAACTTATTTACAAAACTGAAACAGCCTTGTAGACTTAGAGAACAATCTTAGAGTTACAGAGGGGAAGGGTTGGGGGAGAGATAGACTGGAAGTTTAAGATTGACATGTGCTATATTTAAAATGAAATGATTTCCATAAAAGCTAATAAAAGCAATGCTAGATGGCCAAATAAACAGATGAAGTATATTCTGTTTGAGATATCCAATGTGGTGACACTACCTATATGAGCCTGGGTGTGTGCATGCTAATTCGATTCAGTCATGTCCGACTCTTTGCAATGGCATAGACAGTGTGAGGCTCACTAGGCTCCTCTCTGCATGGGATTCTCCAGGCACGAATCCTGGAGTGGGCAGCCATTCCCTTCTCGAGGGGATCTTCTTGACCCAGGGATGGAACCCACGTCTCTCATGTCTCTTGCATTGGCAGGTGGATTTTATACCACTGAGCCACTGGGGAAACCCCCTCAATCCCTTCCCAGGCATGTGCACTTAGGCTGATGGCATTCCAGGGGTAGAAACAGGACAACAAGATCCCCCTCAGTCTGGATCTGCACTGGCTGATAAAGTAGTTGCCCAGCCACGCGGTCCAGACATTGACTCTACACGTATATGAAAAAAGCGTTCAGTTCTTCAGTCACACCCACCACGTTTCAAGTGCTCAGCAGTGTCCTGTGGCCAGGTCCAGGGTGCTGGACAGAGCAGATGTTTGAAAAGTTCCATCATCACCGAGAATTCTACTGGACATTCCACTCCAGATCGCTGAGGCCTGCAGAGAGAACACTTGCCCCAGGGAGGCTTTGCACGTGTTGTGTGAATCCATCGATATTTGCACGTTTTGTCTTTATTGCTTCTTGCACCAAAGCCAAGGATTTGAGAATCTTGTCCCTCTTAAGTTATCAGCTGGTGGCACGATGTGGCTTGGCTCACCCAAGCGGAGGGCTGAAGGATAGCACCATGAGGATCCCGGTGTGAACTGAGCTGGCAAAGGGGCGAAGATCACGCTCCACAGAGCCTTAGTTGCTCATTGAGCTCTCCGTGTGCGATCTTTCTCCTGGCTTAGAACTAAACTACCCAAGAACTGTTTTACCAAGAGAAATGTCAGGATTGCTACAAATGAAGACAAGCAGGATCGTCCTTTCCTGTTGCTACTGTGAGTGAGCACATACCACACGGCTGTGTGATATATCTGAACATGCAATCATTCCATAATATATGTAAGTCAGGTCATTAGCTTGGACACCACAGGGCTGTATGTCAATTATAACTCAATGAAACTGGATAGATAGATAATATATGTACTCAGTCGCTTGGTCATGTCCAGCTCCTTGCGACCCTTTGGACTGAAATGTTATAGGATCCTCTTTCCATGGGTTTCTCCAAGCAAGAATATTGGAGTGGTGACTTCCCTGGTGGCTCAGACAGTAAAGCATCTGTCTACAATGCGGGAGACCAGGGTTCGATCCCTGAGTAGGGAAGATCTCCTGGAGAAGGAAAGGGTAACTCACTCCAGTATTCTTGCCCAGAAAGTCCCAGGGACGGAGGAGCCTGGTTGGCTACAGTCCATGGCGTCGCAAGGAGTTGGACACGACTGAGTGACTTCACTTTCACTTCACATTGCATTTCATTCTCTATGATGATATGTAGATAGATAGATCAATAGATTTCAGTGGTGGCTATACCACTTCCTGAGGTGGTTGATGACTTTAGCAGGCTACTTCCTGTCTTATTTGTATTTTGCTTCATGCAAGTATATCACATGTATTAATATGTGGGTCTGTCCTTGATCAGGAACTCTGATGAGGACCATTCTAGTCTGAATCCTGGAGTCTCTGTTGGATGAAGAGGAGAGCAACCTGCAGCACCAAAGGATGCTTTGAAGGGACAGAAATGACTCACATGCTTCACCTCAAGGGGACAGAGACACATCCTGCTTCTTACACACCCTGGCCTGTCCCTGGGAGAAGTAAAGCCTGCCCTCTGGGCCTGGGAGGAAGAGCTGTGCTCTTTTGTGAGAGCAGACTGTACTTTGCAAATCTCCCTTGCCCCGCGGTTCACCAGGTCTCTGAGGGCATCGCTGGTGCCTCCACCCAACCAAGGCAGGGAGTGAAGGTCACACTCCACTCTTTGACTCTTACATCTTGTATTCAATCTCGCAGTAAAAGAATTCAGCCTCCAGGGTGCCCGTGACACCTCCTGTCCTCTCCATCCACATAGTCCAGCCCACAGCCACACCTGGATCCCAGCCATAACCTCCCTGGGTTCTGAGCTCCAGACCCACACTCCCATCTCCAGTCCACCCTCCACATTTCATCTTTCTAACTCACATTTCAGAATATGCTTTCTGCCCGGAATCCTTCCATGGTGCCCACATCTTCAGGGCAAACTCCAAACTCTTCTACTTGAATTCCAGCCTGCTCATGCTCCTCCAGAGGTGACCCCCTACCCCAATCTCAGGTCTCATCTTTTTTTCCCTCCTAATGATACTGGTGCAGTTACACCACACACACACACACACACACACACACACACACACACACACACACACACATACACATGCAAACGTGCAGAAAGTAGGCCATTTAACATTTGTGTGCTGTCTCATCTCAGCTCTTCTGAGAACACTCAGCTCAAAAAGTTCCTTTTCTCCTCCAAATCGAAAGTAGATGCGAAGGTAGACTCTGTCATTTCCATCACTAGTTAATGGGTTTTTGCATTTTAAGGGGCAATTTTCATAAGAAAAATCCTTGTAAATCATTTAGAATGCTGGTTGACATGCCCATGTTGGAATAATTGAAGGTCAGGAATTATTTTTTTTAATTAAAAAAAATTACATTTATACTCTTATTTCACTTTTCTCTCCAGTGGCTAATATAATGTGACCTTCATAAAGTTTTCTTATCATAGTCTTTTGCTTGTATATTCCATTTTTCTTAAACATAAAACCATCATCCTGAACAGTGGACAGCACTGTACATGCCCACCACCAACTCCCCATCCTCCCAGAGACTGCCTGTGTCCCAAGGTCTAGGGAATGTTCTTTTCTCTCTAGAACGTACCCGCTCCTCCCGCATGGTGTCCACACCTCCTCAAGCAGCCTCTTCCCTCAAGTACAGTGCACACGCTGTTGTTCAGTCACTAAGTCATGTGTGACTTATGTGACCATGGACTGCACCTCGCCAGGCTTATCTGTCCTTCACTATCTCCCAGAGTTTGCTGAAACTCAAGTCCATTGAGTCAATGATGCCATCCAACCATCTCATCCTCTGTCGCCCTCTTCTCTTCTTGCCCTCAATCTTTCCCAGCATCAGGGTCTTTTCCATTACTCAGTTCTTTGCATCATGTGGTCAAATTATTGCAGCTTCAGCTTCACCATCAGTTCTACCAATGAATACTCTCAGGGTTCATTTCCTTTAGGATTGATCTCCTTGCTGTCCAAGCGACTCTCAAGAGTCTTCCCCAGCACCACAGTCTAAAAGAATGTTCCTCAGTGCTTGGCCTCCGTTACGTCCAACTCTCACATCCGTATATGCCTACTAGGAAAGCATAGCTTTGACTATAAGGACCTCTGTTGGAACAGTGATTTCTAATACACTGTGGAGGTTTGTCACAGCTTTTCTTCCAAGGAAAAAGGTCTTTTAATTTCATGGCTGCAGTTACTATCTGCAGTAATTTTGGAGCCCAAGAAAAGAAAATCTGTCACTGTTTCAGTTTTTCCCACTTGTTTTTTTCTGCCATAAAGTGCTGGGATTAGAATTCATGAGCTTCATTTTTTTGATGTTTACAGTGTAGATATAGACCCCAGTTATTCTCATAATTCTTCTTTTAAAAAAATAATTGAATATTAGCATTTGATGCCTGCATTCTGCAGAATCTGAGTTCTTCAAGGATCTACAGAAGATGGGTTTACCTGGGTCATGGGTGTATTTCTGCTGTGTGACACCAATGCCTGGGACAGACTAGGTGCTCTGCATTAATTTATGAACTGACCTAAGACAAGAAGTAAATTTCCGGAGGGGACTGGGAAAATAAATTTCTGAATCCTAGTTGGAACCAGACTGCCTGGGGCTGAATCAGGATGAGAACCTGGGTCCCACCCTATAGAGCAGGCGGTTAAACTTAGCATAAAGAGAAAGAGCTGAGACCTCAGGTCTGGGCTGAGAGGCCTCCTGAGCCCTGCCTGGAGACATCAGAGCCAGGTCCACGGAGGGGCTGCCCCCTTGCTGCGGGTCCACGGCCATGGGAACCCCAAGGGGCGGCAGCAGCCCCCCAGGGACCACATGCTGTTTGTCCTCAAGGGCCCTGTGGTCTCCTCATCTGTACAGGGCGGGGGTGGGCGTGTCTAGGCGCTCAGAGCTGCAGACATGCCTTCCATCCTCTCTGCGCTTCTCTGCCTCGGCCAGTTGTGGAGGGCAGGAGGGCATGGGATGCCCACACCCCACCCCCAGTTCACAGGAATGTCAGGGCTCAGGCGGCTGGACAGAACAGGGATCCTGATGGAGAGAGAATGAGCCCAGGCTTTCGCTGGCAAACCTCTCACTTCCAGGGCTGAGGCTGGGCCAGAGGACCCCGAACCCTGCAGGTGAGTCTTCCCAGGGCTCCTGGGTCCCCATGTCTCACTTCAGTCCCAGGAAATCGGTGGGGGAGGAGGTGGGGGCACTGGGATCCTAGAGTAATGGTGGTGAAGCCAGGAAGGGCTCCTGAGCTGAGCTGGGGAGTGAGGGGTGGGGAAGTCCTGGGCTCAGCCTCCGACTTCCTTCCAGGGTCTTTCCAGAAACTTACCATCTGGGCTGAGACTCTTTTGTGCCACTCAATGTGCCCGTGTGAATACACCGTGTGCAGAGTTGGAGTGTGAGCGTGAATACACAGACCATCAGGGAGTATGCTGCAGTTGGCCTGCACTATTTGAGGAAGGAAATGGGGACTCATTCCAGTGTTCCTGCCTGCAAAATCCCATGGACACTGGAGCCTGTCAGGCTACAGTCCATTAGGTGCAGAGAGTCAGACACGGCTGAGCAAATTAGTTTTCTTTCATTTTATTTAAGATTTATTTATTTTACTGGTTCCATTTTGTAATCTCATAATGTATATATTTTATTGAAGTCTAGGTGACTTACAGTGTTTCAGGTGCACTGCAAGGTGATCCTCAGTTATACACATATGCATACATTAATTTTCAAATTATTTTCCATTTTAGGTTATTGCAACATATTGACTGTGGTTCCCCGTGCTATACAGTAAATCTTTGCTGCTTGTTGCACATCTTTTTTAATTGGAAACCTAGCACTTCTATTCACACTTCTATTTTTAAATTTATGATATATTCCACCTCAGGGCTCTGCTACACTGGCAGTAAAAGCACGATGTCAAAATCCCACCAGGTCCACGTTAAAAGGAAATGGAAAACAGTGGCAACGTGAATTGTGGGAGGAAATACTGAATCACATTATCTACTGCTGGGCTTCCCTGGTGACTCAGATGATAGAGAATCTGCCTGCAAGGCGGGAGACCTGAGCTCGAGCCCTCAGTTGGGAAGATCCCCTGGACAAGGAAATGGCAACCCACCCCAGTATTCTTGCCTGGAGAATCCCCATGGACAGAGGAACCTGGCGGGCTACAGCCTGTGGGATCACAAAGAGTCAGACATGACTGAGGGATTGAAACTATTCTCAAGGCTCTGAACTTGAAAGGTATTACACTTTCCCTTTCGTAAAGAGGTAAAAAGTGGCAGAACAGACAAAACCTGTTGTCTTGTCAGGGGCTTAGAGGGAGAGTATGACCAGAGCTGCACGGACAGCTTCAAGAACAAAGAATTCCAAGATGAAAAGTTTTCCACAATGGAGGGGACGTAATGATAGCTATGGCTGATCCATGTTGATGTATAGCAGAAACTAACAATATTGCAGTTTTCCTTAAATTAAAAATAAATAAATTAAGGAGAAAAAAAGCTTGCAACAGGACTTCGCTGATGGTCCAGTGGTTGGGAATCTGCCTGCAGATGTGGGGGACAGGGGCCTGATCCTGGGACTGGGAAGATTCCTCAGCCCTCGGGCAGTTAAGCCCGTGGGCCACAAGCCCATGTGCCTAGAGTGGGTGCTCCACAACAAGAGAAGCCATGGCGATGAGAAGACCCTGCACCAGAGCAAATAGCAGGCCCCCCTTCCTGCAACGAGAGAAAGCCTGTGCCCAGTACAGCCATTAGTGAATTAATTAAAACACCGCAACAACCAGCTACCCCTCCTCCTCTTTTAGTGTGGGTGTGTGTCTGTGTGTGTGTGTGATGTAACTATGAAAGTGTGAGTTCACAGGTGTGTGTTTCATCTGTAATGTTCTCTCTTCTCCTTGGAATTTTCATGCCAATGGGCTAGCGTCATTCTACATTCACTAAACACTGTTTGACCATCCCTCTCACTCCCCAAAAAGCCCATCTAACTCAGGTAATATGATTCTTTGGGGCACAAGTTCGCCATCTCATTGGTCTGCTGGCTTTCCAGATAAAGTCACTATTCCTTTCCTGAAGTCCTCATCACTCCGTCCCTTGACAACAACCTGAGGTTGGACTCAGAGCACATTCATGAGCCATCAGCAGAGGTGTCGTTCATTTTAGACAAAATCCGTAGACGTCACTCTCACAATTGATATCTGTGGTTTAAAGGAAGATATGCAGATGGCCAACAGGCATATGGAAAGATGCTCAGCATTGCTCATTAGTAGAGAAAGGCCAACTGACACTGCGATGAGGTACCACCTCATACCAATCAGAATGGCCATCATTAAACAGTTGATGAATAATAGATGCTGGAGAGCATGTGGAGAAGTGGGAAACCCTCTTACACTGTTGGGGGAGTGTAAACTGCTACACCCACTGTGTAAAACTGTATGGAAGTTCCTCAAAAAACCAAAAACAGAGTTTCCATATTATCCAACAATTCCAGTCCCGAGCATATATCTGGAATAAAACTATACCTTGCAAAGATTCATGCACCCCAGTGTTCAGAGCAGCAAAACTTACAATAGCCAAGACATGGGAACAGCCTAAATGTCCATTGACAGATGAATGAATAAATAAAATATATATGCTTAATCACACAGAGAATGGAATACCACTCAGAGATTTAAAAAATGACATAATGCCATTTGCAGCAGCATGGATGGACCTGGAATTATCATATTAAGGGAAGTAGACAGAAAGAGGAAGACAATGTTCATGTGATATCACCCATCTGTGAAATCTAAAAGGACATATCAATGAAAGAGAAACAGACTCGCAGACATAGAGAACAGGCTTGTGGTTGCCAAGGGGGAGGGAAGGATTTGGAACTTGGGATTAGCAGATAAAACCTATTTTTACATAAAATGGATTAACATTGAGGTCCTACAGCATGGCACAGGGACTTCTATTCAGGATGTTTCCATAAATGATAATGGAAAAAATATATATGTCAAGCTGAATCAACTTGCTGTACCACAGAAATGAAATACACTTGAAAATTTTTTTTAATTTTAAAATTTGTGGTTTATATACTGCAATGAAATAATATATGGCAGTAAAAATGCACACACTGAAATGACAAAAAATATAGATCAACTCTGAAACATGATATTAAGTAAATAAAAGGAAATTTTAAGAAGAGTGATGGTATTGTTAGTCTTTCACATACATAATGATCAAGAGGAGATTAGATTTATTATTTAGGGAGCATCAGTAATGTTAACAACCCCCGACCCAAGCAAAATGGTGTGGAATCATTCCCCTTACTGAGGTTCTTTCCTGTCTATGAATAACAGCTGATTTGGGTGTATGGCTGCTCTTGGAGTCCAGAAACAGCTGGGCCATTTTGTCCCTGTTTGGAATTGATTGTTGTGGACACGCCTCTCACTCAAGCATTCTGGAGTTTGGAAGTCTCTACTTGACATATTTTGTGTTCATTTGAGTATGTAGTAAGCAAGGTTGTCCACCTTTTCAGGCAGAACAAATCCCCCTCCCAAAAAAACACCAAAGTCATCTTTACACACATTATCTTTGTGTACATGTGTGGTTCTTGGATTGGAAAGGGAGCAAGAGAGAGAGACAGAAAGGGTGTTGTGTGCAAAGTTTCCACTCACAGTCACGAAAGAATGTCAGATGGAGAAGAGTCAGAGAAAGACAAATCACATGATTTCGCTTATTTGTGACTTCTAACAAAATCAACTAATTTATAAAACAGATTCACAGAGACTGAACTTATGGATACCAGGGAGGATAGTGTCAGGGGGACGTTAGATTGGAAGTTTGGGATTGACATATACACAAGGCTATATTTAAGATGGATGACCAACAAAGACCTACTGTAAAAACAGAGAATTCTACTTAATATTCTGTAACTACCTAAGTGGGAAAAGAATTTGAAAGCAATAGATGCATGTATATGAATAACTGAATCATTTTGTTGTACAGGTGAAGCTAACACAATTAGTTAGTCTCTTAATTACATATATTACAATATAGAATTTTTTAATATTTTCAAAGAGCCATAATATGCATGACTGTTCCTCTTATAAGAATGCAGAATCAAAGTCTCTATTAATGACTCTTTAATTGGCAACCTGCACTGAGCCTGAGATACCAGGTGGGTACATGTGATTTCTCTTTTGCAAAGAGTTAAGGTTAATGACATTTATCATGAGCTTGGGGAAAGCATCCTGCATGCTATACACCAAATCACTGTTTCTACTTCCTGAAGGCAGCAAGACCTGTTCAAATCCTCCTACGTTTATAGTGTTCAGGGAAACAAAATTGACGCTCAGGTCATGAAGTGACCTCAGTGACGAGGCTCAGACAGACTTCCATCCCTGGCGTGAGAGGAGGCTGCCCATCTTCCCCTGTGACCTGCACCAGGCTGACTGTACTTGCAACACCGCCCGCCTTCCGGATCCAGTGACTACGTCAGCTTTGCTCAGTCCTGCCTCCTGCCTCACAGAAGCAGAGCCATGTGCCCCACACTCCTCAGCCTCCTGAGTCTCGGTGAGTCTGGAAAGACACGGTAGGGAGGTTTATGGTGGAAATCGGGGGTCTTCACACCACTGACCAGGTTTCCTGGATGAGGGCCCAAGGAGCGTGGGGTCCATCGGAACAAGCCATCTCTGACGGGCTTTTCCTTCTAGGATTCTGCGTGAGTCTGAGGATCTGGGCAGCTGTGGGTGAGTCCTCCCCATCCCTTATTTCTGTGTTGAGCAGAGCAGGTGGGGCTGAGGCAGATGACACAGGGGGGCAGGGTGAGACCCCTGTCAGTACACTGAGAGCCACATGCCCTGTGGATTTCAGGTCCTCCATTTGTCCTTGATACTCACCTTCACTCTCCCCAGAGGTTAGCCCAGCTCTGGACTCTGGACCTGAAGGGACAGTGTGAAGTCTGGGAGCTGGGAGCTGGGCCCCCTGAGTGCCATTTCTATCATGAGAGGGGAGCAAGGGGCTGCAGCCCACAGACCCCTCTCCCAACAAGGTGGCATCTCCAACCGGCCCTTCACAACAGGATCTGCAGGACCGCCCACTAGACCTGACCCCAGGGGACGGGCTGGGCATCAGGCAGGGCCACCTGGACCTGGTTCCACATTTGATAGATGCTAGCTCACAAAGGAGCGGGGTTCATGGTTTCCTTCCTGCTTTTCAGCCAGGTGGCTTTTTCTCTTCTTAGTTGTGTTACTGTTAGTCACTCTGTCGAGCCCGACTCTTTGTGACCCCATGGACTGTAGCTCACCAGGCTCCTCTGTCCATGGGGTTCCCCAGGCAAGAATACTGGAGGGGGTTACCATTTCCTTGTCCAGGGGATCTTGCCAACTCAGGGACTGAGCCCTGCTCTCCTGCCTTGCAGGAAGATTCTTTACCATTGGAGCTGCAACAAACACAACAGGGAAGTCCTTTCACTTCTTTTCCGTGCATCAGTTTTCTTGTGGTGTTTTCTTTTGTCTGCATCATGCAACTTGCAGATCTTAGTTTACTGATCATGGATTCAACCTGGTCCCTTGGCAGAGAAAGTTCCAAGTCCTAACCACTGGACCACCCAGGAATCCCCAGTATTTTGTGTTTTGAGAGAAAGTTTTATGACATTTTTTCTCAACCCATGGAGTCGTTCTTCTACTGAGAATCTCCGTGATGTCTGTCCTGGGTTGACTGTGTCTCTGTGTGTACCCAAGCCCCAGGTGTCTTGAGTATCAGGGTGATGCACTTTAGGGGTGGACAGGTGGAAGAATTAAAGGGGAAATGCCCATGAGGGCAGTGGGGAGAGGGGACTGCTCCTATTTTCTTCTCAAAGCCTGTGTCTCCTTCTGTCCTAGGTGAATATGACAAGCCCTATTTGTCAGCCTGGCCAAGCCCCATGGTTCCCTTAGGACAGACTGTAAATCTTCGGTGTCACTCCAATTCTCCACTTAAGATATTCAGACTGCTCAAAACAGATGGGACCAGCTTGCCTGAGCTCCAGGGATATCATGTCAACACCTTCACCTCTGGCCCAATGACCAGAGAACATGCCTGGTCCTACACGTGTTCTGGAGCCTACTGGTCCACACACAGTGACCCCCTGCAGATTGTGGTCACAGATAGGAGGGGTCCAGCCCAGCCCGGGATGGCCGAGCCTGCAGGCTAATATACGACCCTAGGTCCACATGTCAGTGCACCTAAGGCTTAGGCAGGTTTCCTAGCTAGGAGCAAACAAGGGAAAGAGAACACAGTCTCAGAGTTTAAACTCAGGATATTGAATAGAGGGATGGGGTGTCCGACTCAGGAAGGAGGAGCCTCGCCAGGCATTAGTTAGACAGGTTGAAGCCACTGCCTGCCAGCAGGGAGTATGGGAAGAACCCTGATCCAACACCTGCCACCCAGTCGGGAGCTGTAGTCCCCTATGAAGGACGTGGAGTCCCAGTTAAGATCAAGTCAGCCCAGGTATGTCTCCAGAGGCATGAGGTGGGGGTCACAGATGGGAAATGTTCCTTTTATTCTCCACCTCTGTCCCAATCTCCTGCAAGTCATCATCCACATAATAGAAGAGTGTAAACGGAGTCAGGGTATGCATCCTCAGAACCATCCCAGCCACCGTGCATATTAGGGATGGGATGAAGCTGAGAGCATGGCAACCCACTCCAGTATTCTCGCCTGGAGAATCCCATGGACAGAGGAGCCTGGCAGGCTATACTCCATGGGGTCCCACAGAGTCGGACATGAGTAAAGTGACTGAGCATGCATGCATGAAGCTGAGAGCAGATCCAATAGCTAAAGAGCTTAGAATAAGCACAGACCAGGCTGGCGGTCTTGAGCAAGAGAAACAGAAAAGCATAAATTTGAGCCCGAGAACAAGGCTAAAGAGAATGCAACAGAACACACAGGAAGGGTAATTGGCTTTGCTGGTTCATGGGGAGGTTTTTTACACCTTCAGCCCTCATGGGAAGCGCTGAGGCGGGGTGACTCACTGAAACTCACAACCTCGTTGCTCCTAGGTGTGTTCACAAAACCCGCCATCTCAGCCCACCCAGGCCACCTCATGAAGGTGGGAGGGAATGTGACCATCCACTGTCACTCACCGCTGTTGTTTGACAAGTTTATCCTGCACCAGGAAAACAGCACAGGGCATTTCCAGAGACTTAGAGAGATGGTCCTGGGTGGGCATGACCTAGCTGACTTCTTCATTGGCCCCATGACTTTGGCGAGAGCAGGCATCTAGAGATGCTACGGTTCTCTCAGCCGCTCCCCCATGAGTGGTCAGCCCCTAGCAACCCCGTGGACATTGTCATCACAGGTGAGTGTGTCCAGACAAGTCCCTTCTGCTGTCTGTGTCACAGAAGGTCTTGTGTCCAGTACAGCATCAGTACTGGGAGACAATGACAGGCGTGCACAGATGCTCAGAAACTCGGGAGAGGGAACAAACCAGAGAGGAGGTGTGAACACGGAAGGGAGAAGAGAACAGAGCACCTGCCATGTGCTATAGAGAAGACACAGCCGGTGACAGAGTGAAGCAACAAGAACACGAAAGAACGAACAATGGAGAAAGATGTACCAGAGCAGGGACCCGGGCAGTTCCTGGATCAGGCAGCCAATGATGGTTGGTTAAGGGGCTGGCTTCCCGCCTTCATGTCAGAGCTCCCTTCCTCTGCCAGGAGCACTGTGGTACCAGACGCCCTTGCAGTCTGGCCCCTGGGTGGTCAGGACGGAGGTCGACACCTTGAAGTTGCTCAGCCTTGTGGTTTAAGGCGTCCTTCTGCACAAAGGAGGGGCAGTGGTCCCTGCAAACCCTCTCGGCTAGGGGGTCCCTTCCAGCCTCTGGGGGTGGGCAGCACAGCCCTGAACAATCCCTCAAGAATGAGGCGGTCAAAGATCCTGTGAGAGTGTGGAAATTTCCACTCCATAATGTCTGCTTCTGGGTTAATACATGTATTCTGAAGGTCCTAGTAGTAGCTACTAGGTTCTGTTTTTCAAGAGAACTCCATATCTCTTTGATTTTTTAAATCTAATTTTTCTCATTCATTTTCGTTGAAGTTTAGTTGATTTAAGATGTTGTTTATTCCTGTTGTACTGCATAGTGATTCAGCTATTCATATACTTATATTATTTTTAAAAAAGGACATTAAGTGACACTCCATATTTAAAGTTATATTTGAATTTTCCCTGTGCTGGGTATTCGTTGCTGTGGGGCTTTCTCTCCTGGCGGTGGACGGGCTTCTCATGCAGCGCTTCTCTTGTTGCACACTTCGGGCTTTAGTCCTCCATTTAGCACTAGAGTTACTTCATACTCCAAGATCAAGGTCTCCTCCTTCCAGGTCTGACCAAGAAACTCTCGCTCTCAGCCCACGGGGGGGCCCATGGTGAGGTCAGGAGAGAACGTGACCTTGCTCTGCAGCTCCGAGAGCACTTTTCACCAGTTCCATCTGCTCAGGGAGGGGGAGAACCTTGGGCGCCAGTTTGCTGGAGGGCGGGGCCCCTGCGGAACACTCCAGGCTGAGTTCCCTTTGGGTCCTGGGACCCCAGCACACAGCGGGACCTACAGATGCTACGGCTCCTCACTTGCTCTCTCTATGCATGGTCAGACCCCAGCAACCCCCTGGTCCTGTGTGTCACAGGTGAGGACCCTCTTCCTGGCCCACCTTTCTTGTTGTTCTTCAGTCGCTATGTTGTGTCCAAATCTTTTCAACCCCCTGGACTGCAGCACGACAGACTCCTCTGTGCTTCACTATCTCCTCCTCATGGATCACAGCCTTGTCCTGGTAAAGGGGTTTGTGATACTCAATGAAGATATGAGCCACGTCACACAGAGCCACCCAAGACAGACCAGTCATAGTGAAGAGTTTTGACAAAACATGGTCCCCTAGGAGGAGATGGCAACCCACTGCAGTGTTCTTGCCTGGATAACCCATGAAGAGCCCCATGCTTTACAGTACACTAAATCACTTTGTGTGGCCAAAAAGTCCATTTGGCTTTTTCCATAACATCTTACTATATCACTGGGCTCTATCTCAAGGGCCCTGTGCTGCTGTCAGGGAACCTTAGGGCTTCTGGAGGAATGGAGGCAATGAGAACCAGAGAGGAAGGGTGATGGACGATGGCATCTCAACCCCCTTCTACCTCCTGTATGGATGCTCCTCATCAGCGTCCTGTCTATCCAGACAAAAAGAAAAGGGTCAGGATAGACCCAGGAGGAGGAGAGGCTGGGCGGATTTGGGAAGATCGGAGATTGCACTGGCCCCTTGCTCTTAATGTTTTCCCAGAAGGGCCTCTGGCATACAGGTGATTTTCCAATTAAGGAGCATAGATACTGATTCCTGGAGCAGAGCGATTGTCCCTTGCTTACAGCTGTCTTTCATTGCCAGGCATATCTTTTGCCTCCTTCCACCACCTCTTCTCCAGGTTGGAAGGTCTTCTCAAAGCATTCTTGTGGAGGGACCAGAAGATCTCCCCTCCCCCATCAGTGCTCTGAGAAAAGACAGAGTCAAGGACAGGCAGGAGGTCAACCTTCCAGAAAGAATAGTCCTCCCTCAGTGGGTATGAGGAAGGTTACTTGCTCACCCCTTCTGTCTTTTTTCCCTTAGGTTCCACTATAAGTCCTTGCCCATCACCCATGGATCCACACACCACAGAAGGTAAGCAAGACAGTCTCCTATCTCAGCAAATTTCTGAGATAGACATAGGATTCCTGTGTGAGTGTTGGTTCTACCACCTCTGAGCTCTGTGACTTTGGGCTCCTCAATGTAAGGCATAGATCTGGGGAGGCATCAAAGGAAAGACGACTTCAACAGAAGTAGGTTACCTTTATTCCGGCAAGGAGGGGCGACAGTCGGCCTAAAGACTAGGCTGAGCGCCGAAAGGGATCAGGGAGGCTTCATACTTATAGGGAGGTTGTTGAAGTGATAAGGTAAACGTCAATCAGGCAGCATATTTTGAGTATTCTTTTGTTGAGATGACACTTGTAGTTGGGCAGGGGGTGATAAGTCTTCTGGGCGGGTGTAGGGGGTGGTAGGTTTCCGGACAGGGGGTGATAAGTCCCAGATAGATGCAACTGGCCTGGAGCATCAGGATGGAACTAAAGTTATGCTTTGTTTTCTTCGAAGTTAGATGATTCAGCAAGGGGCCTTTGAGACTGTTGTTCTCTTTTCTAGGCCCAAAAGACTCCTTCATTCAACATTGCTATCATGTCAGCATTTGAGATCATGGTCTGTATTAGAACCAGAGAGGGCATTGAGTTTCTCATCTCTGGGACTGGGAATTTCTAAATTGGACAAAGGGAGACAGAGTGACTTGATCCCATGCTTAAGGGAGATGCTTATCCTCCCTCCACCAGGATCTTTGGGGAAGGATGTGGGGGTGGACAAGAGGAGAATTTTAGGGAGCACGTTAAATGTGTGCTATTCCTCTGTTAGTGTTTTATGAACAAGATGTTCCACCGTTCAGAAATAGAAGTGTCGTGTCTTCTTGAGGATTCCATTCCAGGTATATGTGGATGGAGGGGGAAATATATTGAGGATTAAATGGATCACCATTCATGCATAAACACCATGCCTTGATGAGGGGGATCAGAGAAAAACTGCATCGGTGCCTGGGGAACTTGGTTCAGACCTCTGCTGGTCTTGCATGGCCTCTTTACTTTATCCACTGCTAGCATCTCTCCTGGATGCTTTGGTACCGCCTGGGAAGTGGAGTGCTGGGGTCCAGCCTCGGCAGGATCCAGGGGATACCCTCAGGATGAACGGCGTTAGCGAGAGAGAGAGAGAGAAGACACGTGAGACCAGCCTTGATAGGGCCATCTCTGCGAGGAAGAGAGAGAGAAAGAGAGAGAGAGAGAGAGAGAGAGAGAGAGAGAGAATGACCAGACAGGGGTGTTTGCAGGGTCTGGCAGGGTCTGGCAGATTCTGGCAATGCTTTATTTTTTACCGTGGCTTTTATACCCTAAATTAGTACATTTCTAAGGGGAAGATAGTTTAACATTACATCAGCTTGTTCTTCACAAAACCAGGGTGTTTTCTGCATACTTCTTTGTTTATGAGGGTCTTGTATATTAATTTCTGGCCTTGGGGCCTATTGACATTTTATGACCTAGGTGAATGCAAAGCTGTTTTCCGTAATCTATTCTTTAATGAACACAAAGGTCAGTCCTTCTGCAGAAGTTATCAGTTAAATTTATCTAAAAGGTTTACCACACAAAGACTCTGCAGCTCCAGTCAGGCAGCCCCTGTTTAGCATTCCTGGTTAAAATTAACAAGTTTAAACACTTATTTTTCTAAATCTTTAACTATAACCACTTTTAGAATAATATTTTTATGTTCTCTCATAGGGCTTCCTCACCCCCAAAGGGCTCTGTGCCTACTAGGGCCTTTATGTGATCAGGTTCTTCATGCTGTTTTATGATTAGGGTATTATAAGCAATCATGCATATTAGTACCAAGGGCATAAATGCATTTGCCAAACAAACTAAAATACCAGCAAAGGAGTTTAAATTAAAACACACCTTTCACCCTTGATAATCTCATAAAATACCATCACCCGGAAAACTTATTGATTAAAGTTCTAAATTGATTCTTATTTGGAAAGAGATTGGGGAAGGCCTTCTACCCGTGTCACAGAAATGAGGGAGTAGTCTATTGAAGCAAGCATCAGAAAGACAGATATCATCTTTAAGGTGAGCGCCGGGCGCAGCTTTTCGGAATCTCTGAAAACCTGATCTGCCTTGCCCATCAGGTTTTCTCCTCCTGACCTTGTCATGGGTGGGATCTCGTGCTGGCTCCCGGCAGTGGAGACCATAACTGATCAGGTTGAGAGCTGCTGACACACTCTGACACAAGGATACAATAAATCCTGTGTGTAGGGGCAGGGTGTATGCAACCAAAAACCAAACCTTCTACCGTTTGCTTCTTGGCAGAAGCACGGCTTCCTCAAGGCCACTCCAGCCAGCTGCACCTTCTCCTTAGGCTCTCTGTAGCCTTCATCTATACCAGGATCTTCCTCGCTGTTCTTGTCTGTCACTGGTTAACCAAAAAGTAAGTATGAAGAGCCAAACTGTCATTGGTGTTCTATGCAAAATCATAAGTCTGAAGGAGGGAAGCACAGCATCATCTGACCCAGGGGGAGGTGGGCTCAGAGCAGAGAATCGCATTTTCACTTCCTGTAGGTTAAAACCTGATTTACCTTTCTAATCCCTGAGGGAACATCTTCCAGAGAACCATGGAACCCTGTTCTTTATATGAAAATATGTGATCATTTATTTTTGTCGGCAGCAGGTCTTGGCAGCAGCATGGGGGATCTTGATTGTGGTGCTGGGGTGCGGTTCAAGGCTCCAGAGCTCACGGGCTCAGCAGTTGCAGCCGGTGGGGCTTAGCTGCTTGACAGCACATGGGGTCTCGGTTCTCCCACCAGGGACAGAATCCACACTGTCTGCACTGGGGGGAGGACTCTTTATCCCCGGCCACCAGGGACGCTCCAAGCCCTGTTCTTTCTTCCAGCCACAGCTGTTATGCCCGATGTCCGAATCCCCGAGCAGGAAGAGAAAAGGCTTCCAAGACAATGCAACTTGCAATAAAAGGGAAGTTTATTACTGACTCAAGTCAGGGCTTTCTGCCGCAACCAGCGCAGTAGTGCAGGGTCAGAAAAAGCCCTGAGCCCCAGCTGTTACATAAATTTATAGGGTGAACATAAGCAGTTGGTAGCTGGCTTATGCAGATTGGTTACATGTTTGCAAAGCAATATTATTGGTACAAACTATCGCGGGTTTTTGTTCAAACTTAGGTGTTCGTGGGCTTTTCAGCTTTCGCTTTGTTTCCTACTGGGCACACATTGATTGGCTGGCTCCAGGCGGCCCGATGGGGGCGGGGAATCCCACCATTTCAGGGGAAACGGAAACCCAGGTCCCGGCCGCCTGCCAGCCCCAGCAGCGCCACAACAACCATCTGCTCTTCTCTCCTTTATGATCTTGGGAATCTGCTGATACACATTAGAGGATGGTCCATAACAGAAGATGTACAATGGGCTCCGTGGGTTTGCACAGATTCCAGAGAGAGTCCGTCAGTGGATGGGCTTGTATATGGGGTGGTTTTTTGTTTTTAATTTAGTGGAGTAGACAAGCTCAGCAGCCTGGGGTACACCCTTGCTTCTTTTGGCTTTGATGTCCCCACTCAAGACATGGAACTCTAGAAGAACCACCGCCACCCCAAGAGCATTGACTCTCTTCCATTCGCAGATGTTACAATCATGGAAGGAGAGCCCAAGGAAGACGGAACAGTGAACGGCAAGGTGAGTCCTCCCTGCCCAAACCCTTGCCATAGCCCAATCCCCTCCAATGCCCAATGCCTCAGCGTTCAAAGATCACGTCTCAGTCCATCATTCACACCTCCTTCCTCTCAGGACTCTCCAGCAGAAGACGTGATATACACCCACTTGAACCACAGGACCCTCTCTGAGAGCTTGTTGACTCCCACTCCCCTGAGCCCCATGCACCTCTCTGCTGATCCCAGTATATATGTGGAATTCCATGTTAACCAAGACCATGCTGAGCCCTGACCTGCCCCATCCTTGAGCACACAGAATGTTATAAGAAAAGACCGGATCTCTTTTGAAAGGGGATCCTCGGTGGATACTCCTTCTCCTCCTGCAAAGCGGCTCAGCAGCTCTGAGGTGAAGAGTGGAGTCCAAGAATTATAGGCTCGTCTTCAGAAATCTCACAACCTATTAGTAATCCCCTGGCTATTCTAGTATTCTATTTCAACTATCAGACCTTTAGGGAGAGGTTATTATAATCAATTGCACATACTGGGTAGGTTACCATGATCATGCTACTTTTTCAAAACTCCCAGGAGAGCATAAAAATTTGCAAGGCGAGTCTTTAAATTATTCAGTTTACAATAAAAGAAAGCCAATTAAAAAAGAAACCTCTGTTCAGTAATAGTTTACAAGGATGAACTTATTTACAAGACAGAAAGAGACTTGTAGACTTAGAGAACAAACTTAGAGTTACAGAGGGGAAGGATGGGAGAGAGATAGATTGGAAGTTTAAGACTGACATGTGCACACTGCTGTATTGAAAACAAAGTGCTTTCCATGAAACAGTAATAAAGGCAATGCAAGTTGGCAAAATAAAAAGATGAAGTATATTCTGTTTGAGACATCCAGTGTGGTTCCACTTGCCAGAAGAGGCTGCGTGTGTGAGTGCTAAGTCGATTCAGTCATGTTTGACTCTTTGCAATCCCATGGATAGTGTGTAGCTCGCTAGTCTCCTCTCTGCATGGGATTCTTCAGGCAAGAATCCTGGAGTGGGCTGCTGTTCCTTTCTCAAGGGAATCTTCTTGACGCAGGGATCTAACCCACATCTCTCATGTCTCTTGCATTGGCAGGCAGATTCTTTACCACTGAGCCACCGTGGAACACCCTCAACCTTTTCCCAGCTGTGGGCACTGGGGGTGCTGGGGTTCCAGGGCTAGAAACAGGACAACAAGATCCCCCTCGGTCTGGATCTGCACTGGCCGATAAAGTAGTTACCAAGCCACTCGGTACAGACAATGACTCTACACGTGTGTGAAGTAAACCATTCAATTCTTCAGTCACACCCACCACGTTCCAAGTGCTCAATAGCGTCATGTGGCCAGGTGCCAGGCTGCTGGACAGGGCAGATCTTTAAAGAGTCCCGCTGTCACAGAGAATTCTACTGGACATTCCACTCCAGATCACTGAGGGGCTGCAGAGAGAACACTTGCCGCAGTGAGACTTTGTGTGTGTTGTGTGAATCCACTGATATTCGCAAGTTTTGTCTTCTTTGCTTCTTGTCACCAAAGCCCAGGATTTGAGAATCTTGTGCCTCTTAAGTTACCAGCTGGGTCACCATGTGGCTTGGCTCACCCAAGCGGAGGGATGAAGACCATAACACCATGAGGACCCTGGTGTGAACTGAGCTGGCAAATGGGGCGAAAATCAAGCTCCAACGAGCCTTAGTTGCTCATTGAGCTGTCTGTGTGTGATGTCTCTCCTGGCTTAGAACTAAACCACCCAAGAACTCTTTCACCAAGAAATGTCAGGATCACTAGAAGTGAAGACATGCTGGGCTTCTGTGTCGCTACTGCGACTGTTTCCATTTTTCCCCTAAGATTCCTTTTTTTTGCCTTTAAGTGCTGGGACCAGATGTCATGATCTTCATTTTTTTGAATGTTCACAGTGTAGACATGAGCCCCAGTTATTCTCATATTTCTTCTTTAAAAAAAAAAAAATTGAATGTTAGCATTTGATACCTGCATTCTGCTGAATCTGAATTCTTCAACCACTTACAGAACATGGGTTCACCTGGGTCATGGGTGGATCTGTTGTGGCAACAATGCCTGGTCAGAGTAGGTGCTCTGCAATAATTTATGAAGTGACCAAAGACGAGAAGTAAATTCCATTTGTGGAGGGGACTGGGAAAATCAAGTTCTGAGTCCTATTTGGAGCCAGGCTGTGATGGCTGAATCAGGATGAAAACCTGGATTCCACCTTCTGGAGCAGGGGGTCAGAACAGGCAAGAACTGAAAGAAGTGAGACCTCAGGACTGGGCTGAGATGCCATCATTGCCACGTCAATGGAGGGGCTGCCCCCTTGCTGTGGGTCCACGGCCTGGGAACCCCGCAGGACAGCAGCAGCCCCCCAGGGGCCACATTCTGTTTGTCCTCTGGGACCCCATGGTCTCCTCATCCGTACAGGGTGGGTGGGGGTTCTGGGCACTCAGAGCTACAGACATACCTCCCATCCTCTCTGCACTTCTCTGCCTTGGCCAGATGTGCAGGCAGGAGGGGACTGCAGGAGGGCACGGGACGCCCACCCTCCCCCAAGTTCATGGGAACCGCAGGGCTTGGGCAGCTGGAGGGCCAGGGATCCTGACAGGAAGAGAATCAGCCCAGGCTTTCGCTGGCAAATCTCTCACTTCCAGGGCTGAGTCTGGGCCAGAAGACCCCAAACCCTGAAGGCGGGTCCTCTCGGGTCTCCTGGGACCCATGTCTCACTTGAGCTCTAGAAACTCTGTGGGGGGTGAGGTGGGGGCTCTGGGATGCTGGTGAAACCTGGAAGGGTTCCTGGGCTGAGCTGGGGAGTGAGGGGTGGGGAAGTCCTGGGACTCAGCCTCTGACTTCCTTCCAGGGACCATCCACAAACCCACCATCTCAGCTGAGACTCTTTTAGGCAGCTTCAGAGTGCCCATGTGAATACACTGTAGGCAGAGTTGGAATGTGCAAGTGAGTACACAGACCATCAAGGAGTATGCTGCAGTTGGCCTGCACTATTTGGAGAAGGAAATGGCAATGCATTCCGGTATTCCTGCCTGCAAAATCCCATGGACGGGGACCTGCCAGGGTACAGACCAAGGGGTCAAAAAGAGTCGGACATGACTAAGTGACTTCACTTTCTTTCATTTCATTTTAAAATTTATTTTACAGGTTTCATTTTCTAATTTTCATAATATATATATTTGATTGAAGTTAGTTGACTTACAGTGTTTCAAATGCATAGAAAGGTGATTCAGTTATATATACACGTGGTATTTCTCAGATTATTCTCCATTTTAGGTTATTACAAGATATTGACTATTGTTCTTGGTGCTATATGGTAAATCTTTTTTGTTAGCTGCATATCTATTTTTTAATTGGAAAGTTAGCATTCTATTAATACTTCTGTTTAAAAATTTATGGTACATTCCACTTCAGAGTTACGCTACACTGATAGTGAAAGGTTGATGCCAGACTCCCACCATGGCCTCATTGAAACTAAATGGAAAACAATGGCAATGTGAACTGTGGGAAGAAATAGTGAGTCTCCTTATGTTACTGGAGGGCTTCCCTGGTGACTCAGAGGACGAAAATCCACCATAATGCAGTAGACCTGAGTTTGATCCCTGGCTTGGGGAAGATCCCCGGGAGGAGGAACTGGCAACCCACCCCAGTATTCTTGCCTGGAGAATCCCCACTGAAAGAGGAGCCTGGCGGGATGCAGCCCATGGGATCACAGGGAGTCAGACACAACTGAGCGACTAGGCAGAGGCACAATGTGACTGGTGGGAGGACAGATGACTGCAGCAGTCAGGGAGTTGATAACACCATTCAGAGGGAGAGCCACACACCTCTGGCTCTGACTTCCTCTTGGATCTGTTCCTTCAGCTCTAACCCTTGGGCTCTGCTGTCTGTGCTTAGTCATGCTGGCTCTTTGGTAAAAGAACATTGCCATGAGCTTGAAATAGAGGAGAACCCATTCTGAAGGCTGGAGAAGTCAATGGCAACACACTCTAGTATTCTTGCCTGGAGAACTCCATGGACAAGGAGTCTGGTGGGCTACAATCCATCGGGTGGCAGAGTCGGACGTGACTGTGGGACTAAGATTATTCTCAAGGCTCTGGACTTGAAAGGTATGACACTTTCCCATTTGTACAGAGATAAAAATTTGTAGAACAGACAGAACGTTTTTTCTTGCTGGGGCCTTAGAGCGATATTATGACCTGACCTACATGGAAAGCTTCGAGAACAAAGGATTCCAGCATTAAAAGTTTCCACAGTGGAGTGGACATAAGTATAGCTATGGCTGATCCATGTTGATGTAATGCAGAACCCATCACAGTATTGTAATTGTCCCTTAATTAAAAATAAATAAATTAAGGGCAAAGAAACCTTGCATCAGGAATTCTCTGGTGGTCCAGTGGTTGGGAATTGGCCTGCCCATGGAGGGGACACAGGCCCGGTCTCGAGAATGGGAAGATTCCACTTGCCTCGGGGCATTTAAGCCCGTGGGCCACAAGCCCATGTGCCTAGAGTGGGTGCTCCACAATGATAGAAGCCACAGGGATGAGATCCCTCACACCGTAAAGAGCAGCCCCCCTGCAACTAGAGAAAGCCTGTGCCCAGTGACGATGACCCAGCACAGCCATTCATTAATTAATTGAAAGTTGGCAACAGCCAGCTATGCCTCCTCCCCTTTTAGAGTGTGTGTGTGTCTGTGTGTGTGAAAGTGTGAGTTCACAGGTGGGTATTTAACCTGTATATTTCTCTCCTCTCCTTGGAATTTTCTTCCCCATAGGCTGGGGTTGTTTAACATTCAGTAAACACTGTTTGACCATCCCTTCCCTTCAAAAAAAGCCCATCTAACACTGATAGATCATTCTTTGGGGCATGAGTTCACCATCTCGTTGGTCTGCTGGCTTTCCAAATAAAGTCACTATTCCTTTCCTGAAGACCTCATCACTCTGCCCAATGACAAGCAACTTGAGGTTGGACTCAGAGCACATTCATGAGACATCAGCAGAGGTGTCGTTCATTTTAGACAAAATCCGTAGATATCACTCTCACAGTTGATATCTGTGGTTTAAAGGAAGATACGCAGATGGCCAACAGGCATATGAAAAGATGCTTAGCATTGCTCATTAGTAGAGAAAGGCAAACTGACACTGCAATGAGATACCACCTCATACCGATCAGAAGGGCCATCATTAAACAGTTGATGAATAATAGATGCTGGAGAGCATGTGGAGAAGTGGGAAACCCTCTTACACTGTTGGGGGAGTGTAAACTGGTGCAGCGACTGTGGAAAACAGTTTGGAAATTCCTCAAAAAACCAAAAACAGAGTTTCCATATGATCCAACAATTCCAATCCTGAGCATACACCCGGAAAAAAAACAACTATACCTTGAAAAGATTCATGCGCCCCTGTGTTCACAGCAGCACAACTCATAATACCCAAGACATGGAAACAATCTAAATGTCCATCGATAGATGAATGGATAAAGAGGATGTTCTGTATGCCTATATACACACAGAATGGAACACTACTCAGACATTTTAAAAATGAAATCAGGAGATTTGCAGCCGCATGGATGGACCTAGAGGTTAACATGTTAAGTGAAGGAAGACAGAAAGACAAAGACAGTTAACATGCGATATCACTTATATGTGGAACCTGCAAGGAATGGATCAAAGAAACAGGAACAGACTCACAGACATAGAGAACAAGTTTGTGGTTGCCGAGGAGGAGGGGAGGATTGGGAGTTTGGGATGAGCAGATGAAATCTTTTTATACATAAGATGGGTGAACAATCAGGTCCTACAGTACGGCACAGGGGATTCTGTTCATTATCTTGCCATAACATATAGTGGAAAAGAATATATGTGTCGAGCTGAATCAATTTTGCTATACAGCAGACATGAACTAACATCCATACATTTTTTTAATTTTAAAAAATGTGTGGTTTATGTATCTGCAATGAAATATTACATGGCAGTAAAATGCACAAACTGAAATGACAGAGAATACAGATCTATTTTGAAACATGATATTAAGTAAATAAAAGGAAATTTTAAGAAGGGTGACTGGACTGTTACTCCATTACATACATAATGATCAAGAGGAGACCAGATTTATTACTTAGGGAGCATCACTAATGTTAACAACCCCCACCCCAGCCAAATGGTGTGGAAACTGCCCTTACTGAGATTCTTTCCTGTCTATGAACAAAAGTAGAACTGGGTGTATGTCTGCCCTTAGAGACCTGAAATGGCTGGCCTTTTTTCCCTGGTTTGGAGTTTATTCTTGTGGACAGCCCCCTCACTCAAGCATTCTGGACTTTGGAAGTCTACACCTTACACATTTTTATGTAGTAAGCAAGGTTGTCCACCTTTCCTAGCAAAACAATTTCCTTTCCCCCCAAAACCCCCACACTCATCTTACACACGTTTTCCTTGTGTACACGTGTGGTCCTTGGATTGGAAAGGAAGAAAGAGAGACAGAGAGAGTGTGTGTGTGCAAAGTTTCCACTCATGGTTAAGAAATATTTTCAGATAAAGAAGAAGAGTCAGGGGAAGGCAAATATCACATGATATTGCTTATTTGTGACATCTTAAAGAATGAACTTATTTACAAAACAGACACAGAGAGAATGACCTTATGGTTACCAGGAGCAGGGGGATGGTGGGTGGGGTGAGGGATAGATTTGCAGTATGGGTTCAACATATACACACGACTATATTTAAAATGGATAACCAAAAAGGACCTACTGGATAGCACAGGGAACTCTGCTTAACATTCCAAACTCCCTAAGTGGGAAAAGAATTTGAAAAGCAGTAGACGCATGTGTATGTATAACTGAATCACCTTGCTGTCCACTGACACTAACACGGATAGTTTCTTAATCACATATACTCCACTATAGAATTTTTTTTAATTTTCTAAAAGCCATAATATGCTTGTATCCTTCTCTTATAAGAATGCAAAATCAAAGTCTCTATTAATGAGTCTTTAATTGGCAACCTGCACTTCGCCTGAGATATGAGGTGGGAACATGTGATTTCTCTTCTGCAAAGAGTTAAGGTTAATGACATTTATCATGAGCTTGGGAAAAGCATCTTGCCTGTTATACACTGAATCACCATTACTACTTCCTAAAAGCAGCAAGATCTGCTCATCCTCCTACGTTTATAGTGTTCAGGGAAACAAAATCGACGCTCAGGTCATGAGGCGACCTCAGTGACGAGGCTCAGGTCAGACTTCCATCTCTGGTGTGAGAAGAGGCTGCCCATCTTCCCCTGTGACAGGCAGCAGGCTGACTGTATGAACAACACCGCCCGCCTTCCGTATTATGTGACTTGGTCAGCTTTGCTCAGTCCTGTCTCCTGGCTCACAGAAGCAGAGCCATGTGCCCCACACTCCTCAGCCTCCTGAGTCTCGGTGAGTCTGGAAAGATCCAATAGGAGAGGTTTATGGTGGAAATGGGAGGTCTTCACACCACTGACCAGGTTCTCTGGATGAGGGTGCAAGGAGTGTGGGGTCCATCGGGACAAGCCATCTCTGACGGGCTTTTCCTTCTAGGATTCTGTGTGAGTCTGAGGATCTGGGCAACTGTGGGTGAGTCCTCCCCATCCCTTATTTCTGTGTTGAGCAGAGCAGGTGGGGCTGAGGCAGATGACACAGGGGGGCAGGGTGAGACACCTGTCAGTACAGTGTGAGCCACGTGCCCTGTGGATCCCAGGTCCTCCTATTGGCCTTGATACTCACCTTCACTCTCCCCAGAGGTTAGCCCAGCTCTGGACTCTGGACCTGAAGGGACAGTGTGAAGTCTGGGAGCTGAGAGCTGGGCCCCCTGAGTGTCATTTCTATCATGAGAGGGGGGCAAGGGGCTGCAGCCCACAGACCCCTCCCCGACAAGGTGGCCTCTCCAACCGGCCATTCACAACAGGATCTGCAGGACCACCTGCTAGACCTGACCCCAGGGAGGGGCTGGGCATCAGGCAGGGCCACCTGGACCTGGTTCCACATTTGATAGACGCTAGCTAACAAAGGAGCGGGGTTCATGGTTTCCTTCCTGCTTTTCAGTCAAGTGGCTTTTTCTCTTCTTAGTTGTGTTACTGTTAGTCACTAGGTCAAGTCTGACTCTGCGACCCCATGGACTGTAGTTCACCTGGCCCCTCTGTCCATGGGGTTCTCCAGGCAAGAATACTGGAGGGGGTTACCATCTCCTTGACCAGGGGATCTTGCCAACTCGGGGATTGAACCCTGCTCTCCTGCCTTGCAGGAAGATTCTTTACCATTTGAGCTGCAACTAACACAACAGGGAAGTCCTTTCACTTCGTTTCCATGCATCAGTTTTCTTGTGGTGTTTTCTTTTGTCTGCATCATGCAGCTTGTGGGATCTTAGTTTCCTGATCATGAATTCAACCTGGTCCCTTGGCAGAGAAAGTTCCAAGTCCTAACCACTGGACCACCCAGGAATCCCCAGTGTTTTGTGTTTGAGAGAAAGTTTTACAACATTTTTTCTCAACCCAAGGAGTTGTTCTTCTCCTGAGAATCTCCATGATGTCCATCCTGGGTTGACTGTGTCCCTGTGTGTCCCCAAGCCTCAGGTGTCTTGAGTATCAGGGTGATGCACTTTAGGGGTAGACAGGTGAAAGAATTAAAGTGGAAGTGCCCATGAGGGCAGTGGGGAGAGGGGACTGCTCCTATTTTCTTTTCAAAGCCTGTGTCTCTTTCTGTCCTAGGTGAATATGACAAGCCCTATTTGTCAGCCTGGCCAAGCCCCATGGTTCCCTTAGGACAGACTGTAACTCTTCAGTGTCACTCCAATTCTCCAGTAAAGAGATTCAGACTGTTCAAAACAGATGGGACAGCTTGCCCGAGCTCCAGGGATATCATGTCAACACCTTCACCCTTGGCCCAGTGACCAGAGAACATGCCGCGCGTCCTACACGTGTTCTGGTGCCTACTGGTCTGCACACAGTGACCCCCTGCAGTTTGTGGTCACAGATAGGAGGGATCCAGCCCCGTCCGGAACAGCCGAGCCTGCAGGCAATCCTACCCTAGGTCCACATGCCGGTGCCGCCCAAGGTTACGCAGGATTCCCAGCCAGGAGTGAACCAGGGAAAGAGAACCCAGTCTCAGAGTTTAAACTCAGGATATTGAATAAAGGGATGGGGTGCCAGGCTCAGGTAGGAGGAGCCTCCCTAGGCATTAGTTAGACAGGATGTGGCCACTGCCTACCAGCAGGGAGGATGGGAACGACACTGATCTAACACCTGCCACACAGTCGGGAGCTATATATAGACCCCTATGAAGGAGGTGGAGTCCCAGTTACGATCAAGTCAGCCCAGGTATGTCTCCAGAGGCATGATGTGGGGGTCACAGATGGGAAATATTCCCTTTATTCTCCACCTCTGTCCCAATCTACTTCGAGTCATCATCCACGTTATAGGAGATGAGTGTAAACGGAGTCAGGGTATGCATCCTCAGAACCATCCCAGCCCCCCTCCCCCACCGCCCACCGGGCATTTTAGGGATGAGATGAAACTGAAAGCATGGCAACCCACTCCAGTATTCTTGCCTGGAGAATCCCATGGACAGAGGAGCCTGGCGGGCTACACTCCATGGGGTCCCACAGAGTCAGACACGAGTGAAGTGACTGAGCATGCATGTATGAAGCTGAGAGAAGATCCAATAGCTAAAGAGCTTAGAATAAGCACAGACCAGGCTGGAGGTCTTGAGCAAGAGAAACAGAAAAGCATAAATTGAGCCCGAGAACAAGGCTAAAGAGAATGCAACAGAACACACAGGAAGGGTAATTGGCTTTGCTGGTTCATGGGGAGGTTTTTCACACCATCAGCTTTCAGGGGAAGCACTGAGGTGGGGTGACTCACTGAAGCTCACAACCTCTTTGCTCCTAGGTGTGCTCACAAAACCTGCCATCTCAGCCCACCCAGGCCCCCTCATGTGGACGGGAGGGAATGTGACCATCCGCTGTCACTCACCGCTGTGGTTTGACAAGTTTATCCTGCACAAGGAAAACAGCACAGGGCATTTCCAGAAACGTGGAGAGACGCTCACGGGTGGGCATGCTGCAGCTGACTTCTTCATTAATCCCATGACTTTGGCGAGAGCGGGCACCTACAGATGCTACGGCTCTGTCAGCCGCTCCCCCAATGAGTGGTCAGCCCCCAGTGTCCCCGTGGATATTGTAATCACAGGTGAGTGTGTACAGACCAGTTCCTTCTGCTGTCTGTGTCACAGAAGGTCTGGTGTCCAGTCCAGCATCAGTACCGGGAGACAATGACAGGCGTGCAGAGATGCTCACACACTCGGGAGAGGGAACAAACCAGAGAGAGAGGAGGTGTGAACACTGAAGGAAAAGAGAACAGAGTACCTGCCATGTGCTAAAGAGAAGACACAGCCGGTGACAGAGTGAAACAGCAAGAACATGAAAGAACGATCAATGGAGAAAGATGTACCAGAGCAGGGACCCGGCCAGTTCCCAGCTCAGGCAGCCAACGATGGTTGCTTAAGGGGCTGGTTCCCGCCTTCATGTCAGAGCTCCCTTCCTCTGTCAGGAGCACTGTGGTACCAGACGCCCTTTCAGTCTGGCCCCTGGGTGATCGAGATGGAGGTTGAGACCCTGAAGTTGCTCAGCCTCGTGGTTTAAGGCGTCCTTCTGCACAAAGAGAGGGGAGTGGTCCCTCCAACCCTCCCCGCTAGGGGTCCCTTCCAGCCCCCAGGAGTGGGCAGTGCAGCCCTGAACAGTCCCTCAAGAATGAGGCGGTCAAAGATCCTGTGAGAGTGTTGAAATTTCCACTCCATAATGTCTGCTTCTGGGTCAATACATGTTTTCTGAAGGTCCTAGTAGTAGCTACTAGGTTCTGTTTTTCAAGAGAACTCCATATCTCTTTGATTTTTTAAATCTATTTTTTCTCATTCATTTTCGTTGAAGTTTAGTTGATTTAAGATGTTGCTTATTCCTGTTGTACCGCATAGTGATTCAGCTATTCATATACATATATTCTTTTTTTAAAGAAGGATATTAAGTGACACTCCATATTTAAAGTTATATTTGAATTTTCCCTGTGTTGGGTATTCGTTGCTGTGGGGCTTTCTCTCCTGGCGGTGGGCGGCCTTCTCATGCAGCGCTTCTCTTGTTGCACACCTCGGGCTTTAGTCCTCCGTTTAGCACTAGAGTTACTCCATGCTCTAAGATCAAGGTTTCCTCCTTCCAGGTCTGACCAAGAAACTCTCGCTCTCAGGCCAGGGAGGGCCCGTGGTGAGGTCAGGAGAGAACGTGACCTTGCTCTGCAGCTCCGAGCGCACCTTTGACCAGTTCCATCTGCTCAGGGAGGGGGAGAACCTTGGGCGCCCCCTCGCTGGACGGTGGGGCCCCCGCGGAGCATACCAGGCTGAGTTCCTCTGGGTCCTGGGACCCCAGCCCACAGCGGGGCCTACAGGTGCTACGGCTCCTTCGGTCACTCTCCCTATGTGTTGTCAGACCCCAGCGACCCCCTGCTCCTGTGTGTCACAGGTGAGGACCCTCCTCCTGGCTCAGCTTTCCTGTTGCTCTTCAGTCACTATGTTGTGTCCAACTCTTTTTGACCCCGTGGACTGCAGCACAACCGACTCCTCTGTGCTTCACTATCTCCTCCTCATGGATCACAGCCTTGTAAAGGGGCTTGTGTTACTCAATGAAGATATGAGCCACGTCACACAGAGCCACCCAAGACAGACCAGTCATAGTGAAGAGTTTTGACAAAACATGGTCCCCTAGGAGGAGATGGCAACCCACTGCAGTGTTCTTGCCTGGATAACCCATGAAGAGTCCCATGCTTTACAGTACACTAAATCATTTTGTGTTGGCCAAAAAGTCCATTTGGCTTTTTCCATAACCTCTTACTCTATCACTGAGCTCTATCTCAAGGGCCCTGTACTGCTGTCAGGGAACCTTAGGGCTTCTGGAGAAATGGAGGCAATGGGTACCAGAGAGGAAGAGTGATGCTCGATGGCATCTCAACCCTCTTCGACCGCCTGTATGGATGCTCCTCATCAGCGTCCTGTCTATCCAGACAAAAAGAAAAGGGTCAGGATAGACCCAGGAGGAGGAGAGGCTGGGCGGATTTGGGAAGATCGGAGATTGCACTGGCCGCTTGCTCTTAATGTTTTCCCAGAAGCGCCTCTGGCATACAGGTGATTTTCCAATTAAGGAGCATGGATACTCATTCCTGGAGCAGAGCGATTGTCTCTTGCTTACAGCTGTCTTTCATTGCCAGGCATATCTTTTGCCTCCTTCCACCATCTCTTCTCCAGGTTGGAAGGTCTTCTCAATACATTCTCGTGGAGGGACCAGAAGATCTCCCCTCCCCCATCAGTGCTCTGAGAGAAGACAGAGTCAAGGACAGGCAGGAGGTCAACCTTCCAGAAAGAATAGTCCTCCCTCAGTGGGTATGAGGAAGGTTACTTGCTCACCCCTTCTGTCTTTTTTCCCTTAGGTTCCACTATAAGTCCTTGCCCATCACCCACGGATCCACACACCACAGAAGGTAAGCAAGACAGTCTCCTATCTCAGTAAATTTCTGAGATAGACACAGGATTCCTGTGTGAGTGCTGGTTCTGCCACCTCCAAGCTCTGTGACTTTGGGCTCCTCAAATTCCCTGTCATGTCAGCATTTGAGATCATGGTCTGTATTAGAGCCAGAGAGGGCATTGAGTTTCTCATCTCTGGGACTGGGAATTTCTAAATTGGACAAAGGGAGACAGAGTGACTTGATCCCATGCTTAAGGGAGATGCTTATCCTCCCTCCACCAGGGTCTTTGGGGAAGGATGGGGGGGGGGGGGTTGGACAAGAGGAGAATTTTAGGGAGCACGTTAAATGTGTGCTATTCCTCTGTTAGTATTTTATGAACAAGACGCTCCACAGTTCAGAAATAGAAGTGTCGTGTCTTCTTGAGGATTCCATTCCAGGTATATGTGGATGGAGGGGGAAATATATTGAGGATTAAATGGGTCTCCATTCATGCATATACACCATGCCTTGATGAGGGAGAGCAGAGAAAAACTGCATCGGTGCCTGGGGAACTTGGTTCAGACCTCTGCTCGTCTTGCATGGCCTCTTTACTTTATCCACTGCTAGCATCTCTTCTGGATCCTTTGGTACCTCCTGGGAAGTGGAGTGCTGGGGTCCAGCCTCGGCAGGATCCAGGGGATACCCTCAGGATGAACGGCGTTGGCGAGAGAGAGAGAGAAGACACGTGAGACCAGCCTTGATAGGGCCAAGTCTCTGAGGGAGAGAGAGAGAAAGAGAGAGAGAGAGAGAGAATGACCAGACAGGGGCATTTGCAGGGTCTGGCAGATTCTGGCAATGCTTTATTTTTTACCGTGGCTTTTAAACCCTAAATTAGTACATTTCTAAGGGGAAGATAGTTTAACATTACATCAGCTTGTTCTTCACAAAACCAGGGTGTTTTCTGCATACTTCTTTGTTTATGAGAGTCTTGTACATAATCTTCTTGCCTTGGCGCCTATTGACCTTTTATGACCTAGGTGAATGCAAAGCTGTTTTCCGTAATCTATTCTTTAATGAACACAAAGGTCAGTCCTTTTGCAGAAGTTATCAGTTAAATTTATCTAAAAGGTTTACCACACGAAGACTCTGCAGCTTCAGTGAGGCAGCCCCTGTTTAGCATTCTTGGTTAAAATTAACAATTTTAAACTCTTATTTTTCTAAATCTTTAACTATAACCACTTTTAGAATAATATTTTTATGTTTTCTCATAGGGCTTCCTCAACCCTCGAAGGGCTCTGTGCCTATTAGGGCCTTCATGTGGTCAGGCTCTTCATGCTGTTTTATGATTAGGGTATTATAAGCAATCATGCATATTAGTACCAAGGGCATAAACGCATTTGCCTAACAAACTAAAATACCAGCAAAGGAGTTTAAATTAAAACACTCCTTTCACCCTTTATAATCTCATAAAATACCACCACTCGGGAAACTTATTGATTAAAGTTCTTAATTGATTCTTATTCGGAAAGAATTGGTGTTCTATGCAAAATCCTGAGTCTGAAGGAGGGAAGCACAGCGTCATCTGACCCAGGGGGAGGTGGGCTCAGAGCAGAGAATGGCATTTTCACTTCTTGTAGGTTAAGAACTGATTTCCATTGTATTCCCTGAGGCAATATCTTCCAGAGAACCATGGAACCCTGTTCCTTATATGAAAGTATGTGTTCATTTATTTCTGGCTGCAGCAGGTCTTGGCAGCAGCATGGGGGATCTTAATTGTGGCGCTGAAGTGTGCTTCAAGGCTCCAGAGCTCGTGGGCTCAGCAGTTGCAGCCTGTGGGGCTTAGCTGCTTCACAGCACATGGGGTCTCGGTTCTCCCGCTAGGGATGGAACCACACTCTCTGCACTGAAAGGGGCACTCTTTATCCCCGCCCACCAGGGGCGTTCCAAGCCCTGTTCTTCCCTCCAGCCACAGCCATCTGCTCTTCTCCCCTTTATGATCTTGGGAATCTGCTGATACACATTAGAGGATGGTCCATAACAGAAGACGTAGGATGGGCTCCGTTTGTTTGCACAGGTTCCAGAGAGAGTCCCTCAGTGGCTGAGCTTGTATATGGGGTGGTTTTTTGTTTTTAATTTAGTGGAGTAGACAAGCTCAGCAACCTGGGGTACACCCCTGCTTCTTTTGGCTTTGATGTCCCCACTCAAGACATGGAATTCTAGAAGAACCACCGCGACCCCAAGAGCGTTGACTCTCTTCCATTTGCAGATGTTGCAATTATGGAAGGAGAGCCCAAGGAAGACAGAACAGTGAACGGCGAGGTGAGTCCTCCCTGCCCAAACCCTTGCCATAGCCCGAGCCCCTCCAATGCCCAATGCCAGAGCCTTTGAAGATCACGTCTCAGTCCATCATTCACACCTCCTTCCTCTCAGAACTCTCCACCAGAAGACGTGATATACACCCACTTGAACCACAGGACCCTCTGTGAGAAATTGTTCGCTCCCACTCCCCTGAACCCCATGCACCTCTCTGCTGATCCCAGTATGTATGAGAAATTCAATGTAAACCAAGACCATGCTGAGCCCTGACCTGCCCCATCCTTGAGCACACAGAATGTAATTAAAAAAAAAAAAAAAGACTGGATTTCTTTTGAAAGGGGATCCTCGGTGGATACTCCTTCTCCTCCTGCAAAGCGGCCCAGCAGCTCTGAGGTGAAGAGTGGAGTTCAAGAATTATAGGATCATCTTCAGAAATCTCACAACCTATTATTAATCCTCTGGCTATTCTAGTACTCTATTTTAGCGATCAGACCTTTAGGGAGAAGTTTTATAATCAATTGCACATACTTCGTAGGTTACCATGATCATCCTACTTTTTTAAAACTTCTAAGAAAGCAAAAAAAATTGCAGGGTGAGTCTTTAAGTTATTCAGTTTACAATAAAAGAAAGCCAATTAAAAAAGAAACCTCTGTTCAGTAATAGTTTACAAGGATGAACTTATTTACAAGACAGTAAGAGACGTGTAGACTTAGAGAACAAACTTAGAGTTACAGAGGGGAACGATGAGGGGAGAGATAGATTGCAAGTTTAAGACTGACATGTGCACACTGCTGTATTGAAAACAAAGTGCTTTCCATGAAACAGTAATAAAAGCAATGCAAGTTGGCAAAATAAAAAGATGAAGTATATTCTGTTTGAGACATCCAGTGTTGTGCCACTTGCCAGAAGAGGTTGCGTGTGTGAGTGCAAAGTTGATTCAGTCATGTTTGACTCTTTGCAATCCCATGGATGGGGTGTAGCTCGCTAGGCTCCTCTCTGCATGGGATTCTTCAGGCAAGAATCCTGGAGTGGGCTGCTGTTCCCTTCTCAAGGTAATCTTCTTGACCCAGGGATCGAACCCACATCTCTCATGCCTCTTGCATTGGCAGGCAGATTCTTTACCACTGAGCCACTGGGGAACACCCTCAATCTTTGCCCAGCTGTGGGCACTGAGGCTGCTGGGGTTCCAGGGCTAGAACCAGGACAAGATCCCCCTCAGTCTGGATCTGCACTGGCCGGTAAAGTAGTTACCAAGCCACTCGGTACAGACAATGACTCTACACGTGTGTAAAGTAGAGCGTTGAGCTCTTCAGTCACACCCACCACATTTCAAGTGCTCAGTAGCGTCATGTGGCCAGGTGCCAGGGTGCTGGACAGGGCAGATCTTTAAAGAGTGCCGTCATCACAGAGAATTCTACTGGACATTCCACTCCAGATCACTGAGGTCTGCAGAGACAACACTTGCCCCAGGGAGGCTTTGTGTGTGTTGTGTGAATCCACTGATATTTGCAAGTTTTGTCTTTTTTGCTTCTTGTCACCAAAGCCAAGGATTTGAGAATCTTGTGCCTCTTAAGTTACCAGCTGGGTCACCATGTGGCTTGGCTCACCCAAGCCGCGGGATGAAGACCATAACACCATGAGGACCCTGGTGTGAACTAAGCTGGCAAATGGGGTAACGATCAAGCTCCAGGGAGCCTTAGTTGCTCATTGAGCTGTGTGTGTGTGATGTCTCTCTTGGCTTAGAACTAAACCACCCAAGAACTCTCTCACCAAGAAATGTCAGGATCGCTAGAAGTGAAGACAGGCTGGGCTTCTGTGTTGCTACCGGGACTTTTCCATTTTTCCCCTAAGATTCCTTTTTTTTTTTTTTTTTGCCTTTAAGTGCTGGGACCAGATGTCATGATCTTCATTTTTTCGAATGTTCACAGTGTAGACATGAACCCCAGTTATTCTCATATTTCTTCATTTAAAAAAATAATTGAATGTTAGCATTTGATGCCTGCATTCTGCTGAATCTGAATTCTTCAACCACTTACAGAACATGGGTTTATCTGGGTCATGGGTGTATTTCTGTTGTGGCACCAATGCCTGGTCAGAGTAGGTGCTCTGCAATAATTTATGAAGTGACCAAAGACGAGAAGTAAATTCCATTTGTGGAGGGGACTGGGAAAATCAAGTTCTGAGTCCTATTTGGAGCCAGGCTGTGATGGCTGAATCAGGATGAAAACCTGGATTCCACCTTCTGGAGCAGGGGGTCAGAACAGGCAAAAAGTGAAAGAAGTGAGACCTCAAGGCTGGGCTGAGATGCCATCGTTGCCAGGTCAACGGAGGGGTCGCCCCCTTGCTGCGGGTCCATGGCCTGGGAGCCCTGTGGGGCAGCGGCAGCCCCCCAGGGACCACATTCTGTTTGTCCTCTAGGTCCCCATGGTCTCCTCATCCATACAGGGCGGGTGGGGGTTCTGGGCGCTCAGAGCTGCAGACATGCCTTCCATCCTCTCTGCACTTCTCTGCCTCGGCCAGATGTGCAGGCAGGAGGGGACTGCAGGAAGGGACGGGACACCCACCCTCCCCCAAGTTCACGGGAACCTCAGGGCTTGGGCAGCTGGAGGGCCAGGGATCCTGACTGGAAGAGAATCAGCCCAGGCTTTTGCTGGCAAATCTCTCACTTCCAGGGCTGTGTCTGGGCCAGAGGACCCTGAATGGTGCAGGTGGGTCCCCCTGGGTCTCCTGAGACCCATGTCTCACTTGAGTCCTGAAAACTTGGTGGGGGCCAGGTGGGGGCTCTGTGACGCAGGTTAAACGTGGAAGGGCTCGTGACCTGAGCTGGGGAGTGAGGAGTGGGGAAGTCCTGAGATTCAGCCTCTGACATCCTTCCAGGGACCATCCACAAACCCATCATCTGGGCTGAGATTGTTTTGGGCAGCTTCAAAGTGCCCATGTGAATACACTGAATGCAGACTTGGAATGTGCAAGAGAGCACACAGACCATCAAGGAGTATGCTGCAGTTGGCCTGCACTATGTGGAGCTGGAAATGGCAATGCATTCCAGTATTCTTGCCTACAAAACCCCATGGATTGGGGGCCTGCCAGGGGATAGTCCAAGGGGTCAAAAAGAGCCAAACATGACTAAGCGACTTCACTTTCTCTAATTTCATTTTAAAATTTATTTATTTTACAGGTTTCACTTTCTAACTTTCATAATATATATATTTGCGTGAAGATAGTTGACTTACAGAGTTTCAGGTGCACACAGAGGTGATTCAGTTATAATATATATACACATGGTATTTTTTAAAATTATTTTCCATTTTAGGTTATTACAGGATATTGAGTATAGTTCTTGGTGTTATATGGTAAACCTTTGTTGCTTCTTGCATATCTGTTTTTTTAATTGGAAAGTTAGCATACTATTAATACTTCTGTTTAAAAATTTATGGTACATTCCACTTCAGAGTTACGCTACACTGATAGTGAACGGTTGATGCCAGACTCCCACCATGGCCTCATTGAAACTAAATGGAAAACAATGGCAAAGTGAATTGTGGGAAGAAATAGTGAGTCTCCTTATGTTACTGGAGGGCTTCCCTGGTGACTCAGAAGATAAAAATCCACCATAATGCAGTAGACCTGAGTTCGATCCCTGGCTTGGGGAAGATCCCCGGGAGGAGGAACTGGCAACCCACCCCAGTATTCTTGCCTGGAGAATCTGCATTGACAGAGGAGCCTGGCGGGATGCAGCCCAAGGGATCACAGGGAGTCAGACACAACTGAGCGACTAGGCAGAAGCACAATGTGACTGGTGGGAGGACAGATGACTACAGCAGTCGGGGAGTTGATAACACTTACCATTCAAAGGGAGAGCCACATACCTCTGGCTCGGACTTCCTCTTGGATCTGTTCCTTCAGCTCTAACCCTTGGGCTCTGCTGTCTGTGCTTACTCATGCTGGCTCTTTGCTAAAAGAACGTTGCCATGAGCTTGGAATAGAGGAGAATCCATTCTCAAGGCTCGAGAAGTCAATGGCAACACACTCCAGTATTCTTGCCTGGAGAACTCCATGGACAAGGAGCTTGGTGGGCTACAATCCCTAGGGTGGCAGAGTCTGACGTGACTGAGGGACTAAGACTATTCTCAAGGCTCTGGACTTGAACGGTATGACACTTTCCCATTCATACAGAGATAAAAAGTTGGAGAACAGACAGAAACTTTTGTCTTGTTGGGGGCTTAAAGGGATATTATGACCAGTCCTACATGGAAAGCTTCTAGAAGAAAGGATTCCAGTATTTAAAAGTTTTCCAGAGTGGAGTGGAAGTAAGTATACCTATGGCTGATCTGTGTTGATGTATGGCAGAAGCCATCACAGTACTGTAATTGTCCTTTAATTAAAAATAAGTCAAGGGGAAAACACCCTTCGAACAAGAATTCTCCGATCGTCCCATGGTTGGAAATCTGCCTGACCGTGTAGGGGACATAGGCCCGGTCTCGAGAATGGGAAGATTCCACATGCCTCAGGGTAGTTAAGCCCGAGGGCCACAATCCCATGTGCCTAGAGAAGGTGGTGCACAAAAAGAGAAGCCACAGTGATGATAGCCCTGTACACAGCAAAGAGCAGCCCCACTTCCAACCACTAGAGAAAGCCTGTGCCTAGTGACAAAGACCCAGCACAGCCATTAATTAATTAATTGAAAGTTGGCAACAGCCAGCTATGCCTCCTCCCCTTTTAGAGTGTGTGTGTGTGTCTGTGTGTGTGTGTCTGTGTGTGTCTGTGTGAAACTGGGAGTTCACAGGTGGTTATTTAACCTGTATTTTTCTCTCCTCTCTAGGAATTTTCTTCCCCATGGGCTACAGTTATTTTACATTCAGTAAACACTCTTTGAACATCCCTCCCCTTCAAAAAAAGCACATCTAACTCTGATAAGATGATTCCTGGGGCACAAGTGCACCATCTGGTTCGTCTGCTGGCTTTCCAAATAACGTCACTATTCCTTTCCTGAAGGCCTCATCACTCTGCCCAATGACAAACAACAATAGGTTGGACTCAGAGCACATTCATGAGTCACTGGAAGAGGTGTCATTCATTTTAGACAAAATTGGAATGTGTCACTCTCTCAATTGATATCTGTGCTTTAAAGGAAGTAATTAGCCTCCAACTAATAAAAATAAGTGAAAAAAAAAATGAGAAAGATATGCAGATGGCCAACAGGCATATGAAAAGATGCTCAGCATTGCTCATTAGTAGAGAAAGGCCAACTTACACTGCAATGAGGTGCCACCTCATACCGATCAAATGGCCGTCATTAAAGAGTTGATGAATAATAGATGCTGGAGAGTATGAGGAGAAGAGGGAAACCCTCTTACACTGTTGGGGGAGTGTTAGCTGGCTTAGCAACTGTGGAAAACAGTATGAAAGTTCCTCAAAAAAAACTAAATACTGAGCTTCCATATGATCTAAAAATTCCAATCCCGAGCATATATCCAGAAAAAAACTTTACCTTGAAAAGATTTGAAACAAAGGGAGAAGAACCAAATCAACAAAATTAGAAATGAAAATGGAGAGATCACAACAGACAACACTGAAATACAAAGGATCATAAGAGACTACTACCAGCAGCTCTATGCCAACACGATGGACAGCTTGGAAGAAGTGGACAAATTCTTAGAAATGTATAGCTTTCCAAAATTGAACCAGGAAGAAACAGAAGATCTTAGCAGACCCATCACAAGCATGGAAATTGAAACTATAATCAGAAGTCTTCCAGCAAACAAAAGCCCAGGACCAGACGGCTTCACAGCTGAATTCTACCAAAAATTTAGAGAAGAGCTAACACCTATCTTACTCAAACTCTTCCAGAAAGTTGCAGAAGAAGGTAAGCTTCCAAACTCATTCTATGAGGCCACCATCACCCTAATTCCAAAACCAGACAAAGATGCCACAACAAAAGAAAACTCCAGGCCAATATCACTGATGAACATAGATGCAAAAATCCTTAACCAAATTCTAGCAAACAGAATCCAACAACATATTAAAAAGATCATACATCATGAACGATGGGCTCTATCCCAGGAATTAAAGAATTCCTTAACATCTGCAAATCAATCAATGTAATACACCACATTAACCAACTGAAAGATAAAAACCATATGATTATCTCAATAGATGCAGGAAAAGCCTTTGACAAAATTCAACATCCATTCATGATTAAAACTCTCCTGAAAGCAGGAATAGAAGGAACATACCTCAACATCATAAAAGCTATATATGACAAACCCACAGCAAACATTATCCTCAATGGTGAAAAATTGAAACCATTTCCCGTAAAGTCAGGAAAAAGACAAAGGTGCCCACTCTCACCACTACTATTCAACATAGTTTTGGAAGATTTGGCCACAGCAATCAGAGTAGGAGAAGAAATAAAAGGAATCCAGATAGGAAAAGAAGGAGTAAAACTCTCACTGTTTGCAGATGACTTGATCCTCTACACAGAAAACCCTAAAGACTCTACCAAAAATTACTAGACCTAATCAATGAATATAGTAAAGTTGCAGGATATAAAATTCACACACAGAAATCCCTTGCATTCCTATACACTAACAATGAGAAAACAGAAAGAGAAATTAAGGAAACAATACCATTCACCATCACAACAAAAAGATTGAAATACTTAGGAGTATACCTACCTAAAGAAAGAAAAGATCTATACATAGAAAACTATAAAACACTGATGAAAGAAATCAAAGAGGACACAAATAGACAGAGAAATATACCGTGTTCATGGATTGAAAGAATCAATATTGTGAAAATGAGTATACTACCCAAAGCAGTCTATAGATTCAATGCAACCCCTATCAAGCTACCAACGGTATTCTTCACAGAATTAGAAAAAATAATTTCACAATTTGTATGGAAATACAAAAAACCTCAAATAGCCAAAGCAATCTTGAGAAAGAAGAATGGAACTGGAGGAATCAACCTGCCTGACTTCAGGCTCTACTATAAAGCCACAGTCATCAAGACCGTATGGTAGTGGCACAAGGGCAGGAATATAGATGAATGGAACAAAATAGAAAACCCAGGGAGAAATCCACATACCTATGGACATCTTATCTTCGAAAAAGGAGCCAAGAATATGCAATGGAAAAAAGACAACCTCTCTAACAAGTGGTGCTGGGAAAACTGGTCAACCACTTGTAAAAGAATGAAACTAGAACACTTTCTAACACCATACACAAAAATAAACTCAAAATGGATTAAAGATCTGAACATAAGACCAGAAACAATAAAACTGCTAGCGGAGAACATAGGCAAAACACTCTCTTACATGAATCACAGCAGGATCCTCTATGACCCACCTCCCAGAATATTGGAAATAAAAACAAAAATACACAAATGGGACCTGATTAAACTTAAAAGATTTGTACAACAAAGGAAAGTATAAGCAATGTGAAAACACAGCACTCAGAACGGGAGAAAATAGTAGCAAATGAAGCAACAGACAAAGGATTAATCTCAAAAGTATACAAGCAACCCCTGCAGCCAATTTCAGAAAAATAAATGACCCAGTCAAAACATGGGCCAAAGATCTAAACAGACATTGCTCCAAGAAGGCATACAGATGGCTAACAAATACATGAAAAGATGCTCAACATCACTCATTATCAGAGAAATGCAAATCAAAACCTCAGTGAGGTACCATTACACGCCAGTCAGAATGGCTGCTATCCAAATGTCTACAAGCAATAGATGCTGGAGAGGTGTGCAGAAAAGGGAACCCTCTTACACTGTTGGTACGAATGCAAACTAGTACATCCACTATGGAGAACAGTGTGGAGATTCCTTAAAAAACTAGAAATAGAACTGCCATATGACCCAGCAATCCCACTCCTGGGCATACACACTGAGGAAACCAGAACTAAAAGAGACGCGTTCACCCCAATGTTCATTGCAGCACTGTTTATAGTAGCCAGGACATGGAAGCAACCTAGATGCCCATGAGCAGACGAATGGATAAGGAAGCTATGGTACATATACACCATGGAATATTACTCAGCCATTAAAAAGAATTCATTTGAATCAGTTCTAATGAGATGGATAAAACTGGAGTCCATTATACAGAGTGAAGTAAGCCAGAAAAATAAACACCAATACAGTATACTAATGCATATATATGGAATTTAGAAGGATGGTAATGACAACCCTATATATAAGACAGAAAAAGAGACACAGATGTATAGAACAGACTTTTGGACTCTATGGGAGAAGGCGAGGATGGGATGATCTGAGAGAACGGCATCAAAACATGTATATTATCAAGTGTGAAACAGATCGCCAGGCCAGGCTGGATGCATGAGAGAAGTGCTCGGGGCTAGTGCGCTGGGATGACCCAGAGGGATGGGATGGGGAGTGAGGTTGGAGGAGGGTTCAGGATGGGGAACACATGTAAATCCATGGCTGATTCATGTCAATGTATGGCAAAAACCACTACAGTATTGTAAAGTAATTAGCTTCCAACTAATAAAAATAATTGGGAAAAAAATTTAAAAAAAGAAAGCTGTGGTACACATACACAATGGAATATTACTCAGCCATTAAAAAGAACACATTTGAAACAGTTCGAATGAGATGGATGAAACTGGAGCCCATTATACAGAGTGAAGTAAGCCAGAAAGATAAACACCGTTACAGTATACTAATGCATATATATGGAATTTAGAAAAATGGTAATGATAACCCCATATGCAAGACAGAAATAGAGACACAGATGTATAGAACAGACTTTTGGACTTTAGGGGAGAAAGCGAGGGTGGGATAATCTGAGAGAACAGCATCGGAACATGTATATTATCAAGTGTGAAGCAGATCGCCAGTCTAGGTTGGATGCATGAGACAAGTGCTCGGGCTGGTGCACTGGGAAGACCCAGAGGGATAGGATGGGGAGGGAGGTGGGAGGGGGGCTCAGGATGGGAACACATGTAAATCCATGGCTGATTCATGTCAATGTATGGCAAAAACCCTCTACAATATTTAAAGTAATTAGACTCTAATTAATAAAAATAAATGAAAAAAAAAAGAAAGAAAAAAGATTCATGCACCCCTATGTTCATAGCAGCAAAATGTACAATAGCCCAGACATGGGAACAGCCTAGATGTCAATCGACAGATGAATGGATAAAGAGGATGTTGAATATGCCTATAGACACACACAATGGAATACTACTCAGACATTTAAAAATGAAATCATGAGATTTGCAGCGGCATGGATGGACCTGGAGATTAACATAGTAAGTGAAGTAAGACACACAGACAATTTTCATATGATATCACTCATAAGTGGAATCTAAAAAGAACATATCCATGCAACAGGAACACACTCACAGACATAGAGAACAGGCTTGTGGTTGCCAACGAGGAAAGGATTGAGAGCTTGTGATTAGCAGATGAAGTCTGTTTATACGTAAAATGTGTAAACAATGAGGTCCTACAGGATGACACAGGGGATTCTATTCAGCATCTTGCTGTAAATCATAATGGAAAAGAATACACTGGTCAAGCTGAATCAATCTGCTGCACAGCAGATATGAGTTATACTTCAATAATTTTTTTAATTAAAAAATATTTGTGGTTTATATATCTGCAATGAAAGAATACTTGGCAGTAAAAATGCACAAACTGAAATGACAAAGAATACAGATCCATTTTGAAGCATGATATTAAGTAAATAAAAGGAAATTTAAGAATCCTGACTGTACTCTTACTCCATTACATACATAATAATCAACAGGACACCAGATTTATTACCTAGGGAACATAACTAATCTAAGCATCCCCACTCCTAGCAAATTGGTACAGAATCACAGCCCTTACTGAGGTTCTATCATGTCCATGAACAAATGCTGACCTGGGTGTGTGTCTGCCCTTGGAAAAAGATGGAAAATTTTGTCCTGGTTTGGACAACTGATTGTTGAGGACACATCCCTCACTCAAGCATTCTGGAGCTTGGAAGTCTCTCCTTTACACATTTTTATGTAGAAAGCAAGGTTGTCTACCTTTTCTGGCAAAACAATTCCACCCCCCCAAAAAACCCCACATTAATCTTGCACACATTTTTTTGTGTACACGTGTGGTCCTTGGATTGGAAAGGAAGAAAGAGAGACAGAGAGAGTGTGTGAGTGCAAAGTTTCCACTCATAGTCAGGAAATAATTTCAGATGAAAAGAATAGTCAGGGGAAGACAAATATCACATGATATCGCTTATTGGTGACATCTAAGAAAATGAACTTCTTTACAAAACAGATTCACAGAGAATGAACTTATCGTTACCAGGTGGGATGGTGGATGAGGGGAGGGATAGATTGGCATTTTGGCTTTGACATATACACACGGCTATACTTAAAATGGATGACCAACAAGGACCTACTGGATAGCACAGGGAACTCTGCTTAATATTCCGTAACTAGCTAAGTGGGAAAAGAATTTGAAAAGCAATAGACGCATGTCTGTGTATAAGTGAATCACCTTGTTGTACGCATGAAACTAACAGTTAGTTTCTTAATCACCTATACTCCACCTCAGAATTTTTACAAAATGTTCAAAAAGCCATAATACGCATGTCTCCTTCTCCTATAAGAATGCAGAATGAAAGTCTCTATTAATGAGTCCTTAATTGGCAACCTGCACTGAGCCTGAAATATGAAGTGGGCACCTGTGATTTCTCTTCTGCAAAGAGTTAAGGTTAATGATATTTATCATGAGATTGGGGAAAGTATTCTGCATGATAAAACTGGATTTATTCAGAAGGGCTATCTTTCTTATGAAGATCATCTTTTAAAGCATTTTTATTTTATCAGGGCAACATACCATCTCTTATGTAAAAGCATGAGGGGATTGCTGGAATTCTTGGACATTCTAGTTGAGGATATATATTAATTAGAGTTGTTTCCTCTGCACTGAACCCCATGGTTTGTTTTATAGAGAATGAGTAACAACATGTCAACCAGGAAAATGAATTCCAGGTTACATGATTGAAAAAAAAAATTCTTTTAAATTCAGGAGCAGAGAGGCCTTAGAAATCTTTGCTGAAAATAAATCATTGTGGTTTTTTTTTTTTTTTTTTTTCCTTCTGTGGTTACCATTAGACAGTAAGCAGTTAGTAAGCCTGCACATTTTTCTTTGGTGGGGGGCTGGGCTTCATGGCTCCCCAACCAGGGATTGAACTTGGGCGTTCAGCAGTGAAGCCAGGGAGTAGACACTGGACCACCAGGGAACTCCCAGACCTGCACAACTGAAGTAGAACTCGTCATCAAAAGAAGGAAAGGAACTGAGTCAATCTTTCTTCAAACAAGATATTCATAGAAACTAAGCCTCTCAGGTGTTAAAGAATCTGCCTGCAATGCAGGAGACCCGGGTTTGATTCGTGGATTGGGAAAATCCCCTGGAGAAGGAAATGGCAACCCTTGCCAGTATTCTTGCGTGGGAAATCCCATGGACAGAAAACACAGTGGTATACAATCCATGGGGTCACAAGAGTTGGACACCACTTTGCAACTGAACCACCACCACCAACATGGTATACACTGAATCACCGTTACTACTTCATGTGGCAGCAAGACCTGTTCAAATCCTCCTATGTTTACAGTGTTCAGGGAAACAAAAAGTGATGCTAGGGTCACGAGGCCTGCTCAGTGACAAGGCTCAGACAGACCTCCATCCCTGGCGTGAGAGGAGGCTGCCCATCTTCCTCTCTGACCTGCAACAGGCTGAATGTACCAACAACACCGCCCGCCTTCCGCATCCTGTGACTCGGTCAGCTTTGCTCAGTCCTGCCTCCTGCCTCACAGAAGCAGAGCCATGTGGCCCACAATCCTCGGCTTCCTGACTTTCGGTGAGTCTGGAAAGACACGGCAAGTTTGGTTTATGGTAGAAATGGGAGGTCTTCACACCACTGACCAGCTTCCCTGGATGAGGGTGCAAGGAGCATGGGGTCCATCGGGACAAGCCATCTCTGATGGGCTTTTCCTTCTTGGATTCTGTGTGAGTCTGAGGATCTGGGAAGCTGTGGGTGAGTCCTCCCCATCCCTTATTTCTGTGTTCAGCAGAGCAGTCAGGGCTGAGATAGATGACACTGGGCACAGAGGGAGACCCCTGTCAGTACAGTGAGAGCCACGTGCCCTGTGGATCCCAGGTCCTCTACTGGCTTGATACTCATCTTCCCTCTCCCCAGAGGTTAGCCCAGCTCTGGACTCTGGACCTGAAGGGACAGTGTGAAGTCTGGGAGCTGGGAGCTGGGCCCCCTGACTGCCGTTTCTATCATCAGAGGGAGGCAAGCGGCTGCAGCCCACAGACCCCTATCCGACAAGGTGGCATCTCCAACCGGCCCTTCACAACAGGATCTGCAGGGCCGCCCGCTAGACCTGACCCTAAGGGAGGGGCTGGACACCAGGCAGGGCCACCTGGACCTTGTCCCACATTTGATGGAGGCTAGCAAACAAAGGAGTGAGGTTCATGGTTTTCTTCCTTCTTTTCAGTCAAGTGGCTTTTTCTCTTCTTAGTTGTGTTACTGTTAGTCACTCAGTCGCATCCGACTCTTTGCGACCACATGAAGTGGAGCTCACCAGGCTCCTCTGTCCATGGGGTTCTCCAGGCAAGAATACTGGAAGGGGTTGCCATTTCCTTGCCCAGGGGATCTTGCAAGCTGAGAGATTGTACCCTGCTCTCCTGCATTGCAGGAATATACTGTACTGTTTGAGCTACAACAAATGCAACAGGGAAGTCCTTTCATTTCTTTTCCATGCATCAATTTCTCTGTGGTGTTTTCTTTAGCCTGCATCGTGCAGCATGCAGGATCTTAGTTCCCTGATCAGGGATCAACCCAGGCCCTTGGTAGAGAAAGTGCTGAGTCCTAACCACTGGACCACCAGGGAATCCCCAGTGTTTTGTGTTTTGAGAGAAAGGTTCTCAAATTTTTGTCAACCCAAGGAATGATTCTTCTCCTGAGGAGAATCACCTCTGAGAATCATATTCTTAGAATCTCCATGATGTCCATCCTGGGTTGACTGTGTCTCTGTCTGTCCCCAAGCCCTAGGTATCCTTGAGCATCAAGGTGATGCAGTTTAGGGGAGGAGAGCTGGAAGAATTGAAGGGGAAGCGCCCATGAGGGCAGGGGGGAGAGTAGACTGTTCCTATTTTCCTCTCAAAGCCTGTGCCTCCATCTCTCCTAGGTGGATATGAGACGCCCTCTTTGTCAGCCTGGCCAAGCCCCGTGGTTCCCTTAGGAGAGACTGTGACTCTTAGGTGTCACTCCAATTCTCGACTTTCTGGATTCAGACTGTTCAAAAGAGATGGGACCAGTTTGCCCGAGCTCCAGTCACATGATGTCAACACCTTCACCCTTGGCCCGGTGACCAGAGAACATGCTGGATCCTACACATGTTCTGGATTCTACTGGCCTCTCTCTCTGTGGTCCAGACACAGTGACCCCCTGCAGATTGTGGTCACAGGTAGGAGGGGTCCAGCCACCCCGAGATGGCTGAGCCTGCAGGCAATCCTACCCTAGGTCCACATGCCAGTGCACCCAAGGCTACTCAGGATTCCCAGTCAGGAGCGAGTCAGTGAAAGAGAACCCACTCTGAGAGTTTAAACTCAGGGTGTTGAATAGATGGATGGGGTGCCTGAGCGCAGGAAGGAGGAGCATCCCTCGGTATTAGTTAGACAGGATGTGGCCACTGCCTGCCAGCAGGGAGGATGGGAACGACCCTGATCTAGCACCTGCCACCCAGTAGGGAGCTGTAGTCCACTGTGAAGGAGCTGGAGCCCCAGGGAGGAGTCTCAAAAATGTCTCCAGAGGCATGAGGTGGGGTCACAGATGGGTTCCACTTTTCCTCCACTGCCTTCCCAATGATGCCAGTAATCAGCCACGTTATAAGAGATGTATGTGAAGGGAGACATCCTCAGAACCACCCCAGCCCCTCAAATGCAAATTACGGATGGGAAGAGGCTGAGAGCATGGCAACCCACTCCAGTATTCTCGCCTGGAGAATCTCAGGGACAGAGGAGCCTGGCGGGCTACAGTTCATTGGGTCCCACAGAGTCAGACAGGACTGAAGCGACTGAGTATGCATGCATGAAGCTGAGAACAGATTCAACAGCTGAAGAGTTTAGAATAAACACAGAGGAGGCTGGAGTTCTTGAGCAAAGAGAAAGAGAAAAGCATGAGCCAGAGCCTGGGAACAAGGCTAGAGAGAATGCAACAGAACAGATAGGAAGGGTAATTGGCTCTGCTGGTTCATGGGGACCTGTCTCATACCTCCAGATGTCAGTGGAAGCGCTGAGGTGGGGTGACCACTGAAGCTCACAACCTCTTTGCTCCTAGGTGTGTTCACAAAACCCTCCATCTCAGCCCACCCAGGCCGCCTCGAGCAGGAGGGAAAGAATGTGACCCTTCGCTGTCAATCACAGCTGTTGTTTGACAAGTTTATCCTGCACCAGGAAAATAGCACAGGGCATTTCCAGACACGTGGAGAGATGTTCACGGGCGGGCATGCCTCAGCTGACTTCGCCATTGGCCCCATGACCTTGGGGAGTGTGGGCACCTACCAATGCTACGGCTCTCTCAGCCACTCCCCCTATGTGTGGTCAGCCCCCAGCGACCCCGTGGACATCGTCATGACAGGTGAGTGTGTCCAGACCAGTGCTGTCTGCTGTCTGTGTCACAGAAGGTCTGGTGTCCAGTCCAGCATCAGTACCGGGAGACAATGACAGGCGTGCAGAGATGCTCACATACTCAGGAAGGGGAACAAAGCAGAGAGAGAGGAGGTGTGAACACGGAAGGGAAAAGAGAACAGAGTACCTTCCATGTGCTAAAGAGAAGACACAGCTGGTGACAGAGTGAAGCAGCAAGAACGTGAAAGAACGATCAATGGAGAATGATGTACCAGAGCAGGGACTTGGCCAGTTCCCAGCTCAGGCAGCCAACGGTGGTTGGTTAAGGGGTTGGTTTCCCACCTTCACGTCAGAGCTCCCTTCCTCTGTCAGGAGCACTGTGGTACCAGACGCCCTTGCAGTCTGGCCCCTGGGTGGTCAGGATGGAGGTCGACACCTTGAAGTTGCTCAGCCTTGTGGTTTAACGCATCTTTCTGCACAAAGAGGAAGCAGTTGTCCCTGCCAACCCTCCCCACTATGGAGTCCTGCCAGCCCCTGGGGGTGGGCAGGGGAGCACTGACCACTCCCTTAAGTTTGAAGTGGTCTAAGATCCAATGAGATTCTGCCAATCTCCCGGCCATAATGTCTATTTCTGGGTCAGTACCATGTTTTCTGATGGTCCCAGCAGAACCTAGCAGGTTCCGTCTTTCAAGAGAACCCCACATCATGTTGATTTTTGAAGTATATTTTTTATTTATTTTGTTGAAGTCTAGTTGATTTTTGATCTTGCTAATTCCTGTTGTACATAAGACTGATTCAGTTGTTCTTATACATATATTTCTTTTCAGAGAAAGGATATTAAATGACAGTCCATTATTAAAGTTTTGTTTGAAGTTTTCCCTGTGCTGGGTATTCGTTTCTGTGGGTTTTCTGTTCTGGTGGTGGGCGGGCTTCTCATGCAGTGCTTCTCTTGTTGCACACTTTGGGCTTTAATCCTCTATTTAGGACTTGAGTTTCTCAATGCTCTAAGATGAAGGTCTCTTCCTTCTAGGTCTGTCCAAGAAACCATCTCTCTCAGCCCAGGGGGGGCCCGTGATGAAGTCAGGAGAGAATGTGACCTTGCTCTGCAGCTCCGAGCATCCCTTTGACCAGTTCCATCTTCTCCGGGAGGGGAGGAACCTTGGGCGCCTGCTCATGGGAGGGCGGGACCCTCGCGGAGCACTCCAGGCAGCGTTCCCTCTGGGTCCTGGGACCCCAGCCCACAGCGGGGTCTACAGGTGCTACGGCTCCTTCAATCACTCTCCCTACTCGTGGTCAAACTCCAGCGACCCCCTGCTCCTGTCTGTCACAGGTGAGGAACCCTTTCCTGGCCCAGCTTTCTTGTTTCTGTTCAGTTGATAAGTTGTGTCCAACTCTTTGTGATCACGTGGACTGCAGCATGACAGACTTCTGTGTCCTTCACTATCTCCCCTTCGTGGATCACAGCCTTGTCGTGATGAAGGTGCTTGTGTAACTCAACGAAGCTATGAGCCATGTCATGCAGGGCCGCCCAAGACTGACGGGTCATAGTGAAGAGTTCTGGCAAAATGTGGTTCCCTGGAGGTGGAAATGGTAACTCATTGCACTATTCTTGTTTCCAGAGCGCCAAGAAGTGTCCCGTGGTTTACAATGCACTAAATCACATTGCATTGGCCAAAAAGTCCATTTGGCTTTTTCCATAACATCTTACTATATTACTGATTTCTGTCTCAAGGGCCCTGTGCTGGTGTCAGGGGAACCTTAGGGCTTCTGGAGAAATGGAGGCAATGAGAACCAGAGAGGAAGAGAGATGGTAGATGGCATCTCAACCCGCTTCCACCTCCTGTATGGGTGCTCCTCATCAGAGTCCTGTCCATCCAGGCAAATGAAGAAAAGGGTCAGGGTAGACCCAGGGGGAGGAGAGGCTGGCTTGGTTTGGGAAGATCAGAGATTGCATCCACCCCTTGCTCTTAGTGTTTTCCCAGAAGCACCTCTGAGACACAGGTGATTTCCCAGTTAAGGAGCATTGATACACATTCCCCGAGCAGAGAGAATGTCTCTTGCTTACAGCTGTCTTTCACCACCAGGCATAACCTTCCCACATCCTTCCACCATCAGTTCTCCAGGATGGAGGGTCTACTCAACGCATTCACAGGGAGGGACCAGAAGCTCTCCCCTCCCCCTTCAGTGTTCTGGGGGATGGCAGAGTAAGGACAGACAGGAGGTCGTTTCAGAAAGAATAGTCCTCATTCAGTGGGTATGAGGAAGGTTACCTGCTAACCCCTTCTGTCTGTTGTCCCCTAGGATCCACTACAAGTACTTGCCCATCAACCATGGATCCACACACCACAGAAGGTAAGCAAGACAGTCTCCTATCTCAGCAAGTTTCTGAGAAGACAGAGGGTTCCTGTGTGAGTGTTGGTTCTACCACCTCCCATTTCTGTGATTTGGGCTCCTAAACATCCGTGTCTTGTCAGCATTTGAGATCATGGTCTGTATTAGAGCCAGACGGGGCATTGAGTTTCTCATGCTCTGGGACTGGGATTTTCTAAATTGAAGAAAGCGAGACAGAGTGACTTGACCCCATGCTTAAGGGAGATGCTTATCCTCCCTCCACCAGTATTTGCGGAAGGATGGCATTGGACAAGCAGAGAATTTTAGGGAGCACGTTAAAGATGGGCTATTTCTCTGTTAGTGTTTTATGAACAAAACATTCCACAGTTGAGAAATAGAAGTATCTTGTCTTCTTGAGGATTGCATTCCAGGTATACGTGGATGGAGGGGGAAATGTATTGAGGATTAAAGCAGTCCCCATTCATGCAAAAATACCATGCCTTGTCATACGGGCAGGAGAGAAAAACTGCATCGGGACCTGGGGGGCCTTGGTTCAGACCTCTGCTGGTCTGCACAGCCTGTTTACTTTATCCACTGATAGCATCTCTCCTGGATGCTTTGGTACCTCCTGGGAAGTGGAGACATAACTGATCAGGTTGAGAGCTGCTGACACACTCTGACACAAGGATGCAATAAATCCTGTGTGTAGGGGCAGGGTGTATGCAACCAAAAACCAAACCTTCTGCCATTTGCTTGTTGGCAGAAGCATGGCTTCCTCAAGGCCACTCCAGCCAGCTGCACCTTCTCCTTAGGCTACCCATAGCCTTCATCTATACCAGCATCTTCCTCGCTGTTCTTGTCTGTCACTGGTTACCCAAAAAGTAAGTATGAAGAGCCAAACTGTCATTGGTGTTCTATGCAAAATCATAAGTCTGAAGGAGGGAAGCACAGTGTCATCTGACCGAGGGGGAGGTGGGCTCATAGCAGAGAATGGTGTTTTCACTTCCTGTAGGTTAAGAACTGATTTCCGTTGTTGTATTCCCTGAGGGAATATCTTCCAGAGAACCATAGAACGCTGTTCTTTATATGAAAATATGTGTTCATTCATTTTTGTCTGCAGCAGGCCTTGGAAGCAGCATGGGGGATCTTGATTGTGGTGCTGGGGTGCGGTTCAAGGCTCCAGAGCTCGCGGGCTCAGCAGTTGCAGCCTGTGGGGGTTAGCTGCTTCACAGCACGTGGGGTCTCGGTTCTCCCACCAGGGACAGAACCCACACTCTCTGCATGGGAAGGAGGACTTTTTATCCCCGGCCACCGGGCACGTTCCAAGCCCTGTTTTTCCCTCCAGCCACAGCCATCTGTTCTTCTCCCCTTTATGATCTTGGGAATCTGCTGATACACATTAGAGGATGGTCCATAACAGAAGACGTAGGATGGGCTCCGTTTGTTTGCACAGGTTCCAGAGAGAGTCCGTCAGTGGTTGGGCTTGTATATGGGGTGGTTTTCATTTTTAATTTAGTGGAGTAGACGACCTCAGCAACCTGGGGTATACCCCTGCTTCTTTTGGCTTTGATGTCCCCACTCAAGACATGGAACTCTAGAAGAACCACCACCACCCTAGGAGTGTTGACTCTCTTCCATTCGCAGATGTTGCAATCATGGAAGGAGAGCCCAAGGAAGACAGAACAGTGAACAGTGACGTGAGTCCTCCCTGCCCAAACCCTTGCCATAGCCCGAGCCCCTCCAATGCCCAATGCCCCAGCCTTCAAAGATTATGTTTCAGTCCATCATTCACACTTCCTTCCTCTCAGGACTCTCCAGCAGAAGACGTGATATACACCCACTTGGACCACGGGACCCTCTCTGAGAGATTGTTCACTCCCACTCCCCTGAGCCCCATGCACCCCTCTGCTGATCCCAGTATGTATGAGGAATTCGATGTAAACCAAGACCATGTTGAGCCCTGACCTGTCCCATCCTTGAGCACACAGAATGTTATAAAAAAAAGACTGGATCTCTTTTGAAAGGGGTTCCTCCATGGATACTCCTTCTCTTCCTGCAAAGCGGCCCAGCAGCTCTGAGGTGAAGAGTGGAGTTCAAGAATTATAGGATCATCTTCAGAAATATCACAACCTATTAGCAATCCCCTGGCTATTCTAATATTCTATTTTAAGTATCAAATCTTTGGGGAGAAGTTATTATAATCAATTGCACATACTGGGTATGTTGTCATGATCATCCAACTTTTTCTATAATTACAAGAAAGCATAAAAATTTGCAAGTTAAGCCTTCAAATTATTCAGTTTAAAATACTATAAAGCCAATTTAAAAAAAAAAAAACACCTCTGTTTAAATAGTTTACAAGGACGAACTTATTTGCAAGACAGAAAGAGACTTGTAGACTCAGAGAAAAAACTTAGAGTTACAGAGGGGAAGGATGGGGGTGGGGAGAGATTGGAAGTTAAAGATTGACATGTGCACACTGCTATATTTAAAACAAAATGCTTTCCATGAAACAACAATAAAAGCAATGCAAGTTGGCAAAATAAAAAATGAAGTCTATTCTTTTTGGCATAGCCAATATGGTGCCACTAGCCATAGGAGGCTGCGTGTGTGCGTGCTAAGTCGATCCAGTCATGTCCGACTCTTTGCGACCCCGTGGACAGTGTGTAGCTCGCTAGTCTCCTCTCTGCATGGGATTCTCCAGGCACGAATCCTGGAGTGTGTTGCCATTCCCTTCTTGAGGGGATCTTCTTGACCCAGGGATCGAACCCTCATCTCTCATGTCTCTTGCAATGGCAGGTGGATTCTTTACCACTGAGCCATCAAGGAAGCTCCCTCAATCTCTTCCCAGGCATGTGCACTGAGGCTGCTGGGGTTCCAGGGGTGGAAACAGGACAAGATCCCCCTCATTCTGGATCTGCACTGGCTGGTAAAGTGCTTACCCAGCCACGCGGTGCAGACACTGACTCGACACGTGTATGAAGTAAAGCTTTAGGTTCTTCAGTCACACCCACCACATTTCAAGTGCTCAGTAGCGTCATGTGGCCAGGTGCCATGGTGCTGGACAGAGCAGATGTTTAAAAAGTCCCGACCTCACCGAGAATTCTACTGGATATTCCACTCCAGATCACTGAGGGGCTGCAGAGAGAACACTAGCCCCAAGGAGGCTTTGCGTGTGTTGTGTGAATCCATTGATATTTGCACATTTTGTCTTTTTTGCTTCTTGTCACCAAAGCCAAGGATTTGAGAATCTTGTCCCTTTTAATTTATCAGCTGGGTCACCATGTGGCTTGGCTCACCCAATCAGAGGGATGAAGAGCATAACACCATGAGGACCCTGGTGTGAAGTGAGCTGGCAAATGGGGCGAAGATAAAGCTCCAGGTCTTAGTTGCTCATTGAGCTGTCTGTGTGTGATGTCTCTCCTGGCTTAGAACTAAACCGCCCAAGAACTCTTTCACCAAGAAATGTCAGGATCACTAGAAGTGAAGACAGGCTGGGCTTCTGTGTTGCTACTGTCACTGTTTCCATTTTTTCCCCTAATTTTCCTCTTTCTGCCTTTAAGTGCTGGGACCAGATGTCATGATCTTCATTTTTTTGAATGTTCACAATGTAGACATGAACCCCAGTTATTCTCATATTTCTGCTTTTAAAAAAATAATTGAATGCTAGCATCTGATGCCCGCCTTCTGCTGAGTCTGAGTTCTTCAACCACCTACAGAAATGGGTTTACCTGGGTCTTGGGTGTGTTTCTGCTGTGTGACACCAATGCCTGCTTCAGAGTAGGTGCTCTGCAATAATTTATGAACTTACTGAAGATCAGAAGGAAATTCCATTTCTGGAGGGGACAGGGAAAATCAAGTTCTGAGTCCTACTTGCACCCAGGCTGTGACGGCTGACTCAGGACGAGAACCTGGGTTCCTGGAGCAGGGGCTCAGACCAGGCAGAAAGAGGTGAGATGTCAGATGTGGGCTGAGATTACTTCTGAGCGCTGCCTGGAGACATCGGAGCCGGGTCCCTGGAGGGGTCGCCCCCTTGCCTGGGTCCACAGCTGTGGGAGCCGCGAGGGGTGGCGGCAGACCCCCAGGGACCACATCCTGTTTGTCCTCTAGGGCCCTGTGGTCTCCTCATCTGTACGGGGCGGGGGCGGGGGCAGCTGGGCGCTCAGAACAGCAGACATGCCTTCCATCCTCTGTGCTTCTCTGCCTTGGCTGGTTGTGGAGGCCAGGGAGGGGACAGGAGGAGGGCACAGGACACCCACCTTCCCCCAGTTCACGGGAACCTCAAGTTTTGGGCAGCTGGAGGGACCAGGGATACTGACGGGAAGAGAATCAGCCCAAGCTGTCGCTGGCAAATCTCTCACTTCCAGGGCTGAGTCTGGGCCAGAAGACCCCAAACCCTGAAGGCGGGTCCTCTCGGGTCTCCTGGGACCCATGTCTCACTTGAGCCCTAAAAACTCGGTGGGGGTGAGGTGGGGGCTCTGTGATGCTGGTGAAACCTGGAAGGGCTCCTGGGCGGAGCTGGGGAGTGAGGGGTGGGGAAGTCCTGGGACTCAGCCTCTGACTTCCTTCCAGGGACCTTCCACAAACCCACCATCTCAACTGAGACTCTTTTAGGCAGCTTCAGAGTTCCCATGTGAATACACTGTAGGCAGAGTTGGAATGTGCAACTGAGTACACAGACAATCAAGGAGTATGCTGCAGTTGGCCTGCACTATTTGGAGAAGGAAATGGCAATGCATTCCGGTATTCCTGCCTGCAAAATCCCATGGATGGGGACCTGCCAGGGTACAGTCCAAGGGGTCAAAAAGAGTCGGACATGACTAAGTGACTTCACTTTCTTTCTTTTCATTTGAAAATTTATTTATTTTGCAGGTTTCATTTTCTAACTTTCATAATATATATATTTGATTAAAGTTAGTTGACTTACAGTGTTTCGGGTGCTCAGTGAGGTGATTCAGTTATATATATACACACGGTATTTTCCAGATCATTCTCCATTTTAGGTTATTACAAGATATTGACTATAGTTCTTGGTGATATATGGTAAACCTTTGTTGCTAGTTGCAAATCTATTTTTTTTAATTGGAAGGCTGGCATTCTATTCATACTTCTATTTAAAAATTTATGGTACATTCCACTTCAGAGTTACGCTACACTGATAGTGAAAGGTTGATGCCAGACTCCCACCATGGCCTTATTAAACTAAAAAGAAAACAATGGCAATGTTAATTGTGGGAAGAAATAGTGAGTCTCCTTATGTTACTAGAGGGCTTCCCTGGTGACTCAGAAGATAAAAATCCACCATAATGCAGTAGACCTGAGTTTGATCCCTGGCTTGGGGAAGATCCCCGGGAGGAGGAACTGGCAACCCACCCCAGTATTCTTGCCTGGAGAACCCGCACTGGTGGGATGCAGCCCATGGGATCACAGGGAGTCAGACACAACTGAGTGACTAGGCAGAAGCACAATGTGACTGGTGGGAGGACAGATGACTGCAGCAGTCGGGGAGATGATAACATGTACCATTCAAAGGGAGAGCCACACACCTCTGGCTCTGACTTCCTCTTGGATCTGTTCCTTCAGCTCTAACCCTTGGGCTCTGCTGTCTGTGCTTACTCATGCTGGCTCTTTGCTAAAAGAACATTGCCATGAGCTTGGAATAGAGGAGAACCCATTCTCAAGGCTCGAGAAGTCAATGGCAACACACTCCAGTATTCTTGCCTGGAGAACTCCATGGACAAGGAGCCTGGTGGGCTACAATCCCTAGGGTGGCAGTCGGACGTGACTGAGGGACTAAGACTATTCTCAAGGCTCTGGACTTGAAAGGTATGACACTTTCCCATTCGTACAGAGATAAAAAGTTGGAGAACAGACAGAAACTTTTGTCTTGTTGGGGGCTTAAAGGGATATTATGACCAGTCCTACATGGAAAGCTTCGAGAACAAAGGACTCCGGTATTAATAGTTTTCCAGAGTGGAGTGGAAGTAAGTATACCTATGGCTGATCTGTGTTGATGTATGGCAGAAGCCATCACAGTACTGTAATTGTGCTTTAATAAAAATAAGTAAGGGGGAAAAAAACCTTGGAACAGGAATTCTCCGGTGGTCCAATGGTTGGGAATCTGCCTGCCCATGTAGGGGACACAGGCCCGGTGTCGAGAATGGGAAGATTCCACTTGCCTTGGGGCAGTTAAGCCTGTCGGCCACAAGCCCATGTGCCTAGAGCGGATGATCCAAAACTATAGAAGCCACAGCAGTGAGAGCCTTGCACACAGCAAAGAGCAGCCCCCCTTCCCGCAACTAGAGAAAGCCTGTGCCCAGCGACAAAGACCCGGCACAGCCATTAATTAATTAATTGAAAGTTGGCAACAGCCAGCTATGCCTCCTCACCTTTTAGAGTGTGTGTGTGTGTGTGTTGTGTCTGTGTGTGTCTGTGTGTACTTGTGTGAAAATGTGAGTTCACAGGTGGGTATTTAACCTTTATTTTTCTCTCCTCCTTAGGAATTTTCTTCCCCATGGGCTACAGTTATTTTACATTCAGTAAACACTCTTTGACCATCCCTCCCCTTCAAAAAAAGCCCATCTAATGCAGATGAGATGATTCCTGGGGCATAATTGCACCATCTCGTTGTCTGCTGGCTTTCCAAATAAAGTCACTATTCCTTTCCTGAAGACCTCATCACTCTCCCCAATGACAAGCAACAATAGATTGGACTCAGAGCACATTCATGAGACATTGGCAGAGGTGTCATTCATTTTAGACAAAATTGGAATGTGTCACTCTCACAATTGATACCTGTGGTTTAAAGGAAGTAATTAGCCTCCAACTAATAAAAATAAATGGAAAAAAAATAAGGAAGATACGCAGATGGATAACAGGCATGTGAAAATATGCTCAGCATTGCTTATTAGTAGAGAAATGCCAACTGACACTGCAATGAGGTGCCACATCACACGGATCAGAATGGCCATCATTAAACAGTTGATGAATAATAGATGCTGGAGAGCATGGGGAGAAGACGGAAACCCTCTTACACTGTTGGGGGAGTGTAAGCTTGTTCAGCCACTGTGGAAAACAGTATGAAAGTTCCTCAAAAAAAACTAAATACTGAGCTTCCATATGATTGAAGAATTCCAGTCCGGAGCATATACCCGGAAAAATCTATACCTTGAAAAGATTAGAAACAAAGGGAGAAGAATCAAATCCACAAAATTGGAAAAATGAAAATGGAGAGATCACAACAGACAACACTGAAATACAAAAGATCATAAGAGACTACTACCAGTAGCTCTATGCCAATACAGTGGACAACTTGGAAGAAGTGGACAAATTCTTAAAAAAGTATAACTTTCCAAAACTGAACCAGGAAGAAATAGAAGATCTTAACAGACCCATCACAAGCATGGAAATTGAAACTGGAATCAGAAATCTTCCAGCAAACAAAAGCCCAGGAACAGACAGCTTCACAGCTGAATTCTACCAAAAATTTAGAGAAGAGCTAATACCTATCTTACTCAAACTCTTCCAGAAAGTTGTAGAAGAAGGCAAACTTCCAAACTCATTCTATGAGGCCACCATCACCCTAATTCCAAAACCAGACAAAGATGCCACCAAAAAAGAAAACTACAGGCCAATATCACTGATGAACATAGATGCAAAGCTCCTTAACCAAATTCTAGTAAACATAATCCAACAACATATTAAAAAGATCATACATCATGACCGAGTGGGCTTTATCCAAGGAATAAAAGGATTCCTTCACATCTGCAAATCAATCAATGTAATACACCACATTAACAAATTGAAAGATAAAATCCATGTGATTATCTCAATAGATGCAGAAAAAGCCGTTGACAAAATTCAACACTCATTTGTGATAAAAACTGTACAGAAAGCAGGAATAGACGAACATATCTCGACATAATAAAAGCTATATATGACAAACCGACAGCAAACATTATCCTCAATGGTGAAAAATTTAGGTGAAAGCATTTCCTCTAAAATCAGGAACAAGACAAGGGTGCCCACTCTCACCACTACTATTCAACATAGTTTTGGAAGTTTTGGCCACAGCAATCAGAGCAGAAAAAGAAATAAAAGGAATCGAGATAGGAAAAGAAGAAGGAAAACTCTCACTGTTTGCAGATGACATGATCCTCTACATAGAAAACCCTAAGAATGAGTAACAACATGTCAACCAGGAAAATGAATTCCAGGTTACGTGATTGAAAAAAAAAAAAATTCTTTTATATTCAGGAGCAGAGAGGCCTTAGAAATCTTTGCTGAAAATAAATCAGTGTGGTTTTTTTGTTTTTTGTTTTTTTTTTTTTTTCTCCTGTGGTTAGCATTACAGAGTAAGCAGTTAGTAACCCTGCACATTTTTTTTTGGCTGGACTTCATGGCTTGGGGGTTCTCATCTTAGTTCCCCAACCAGGAATTGAACCTGGTTGTTCAGCAGTGAAGTCAGGGAGTAGCCACTGGACCACCAGGGAATTCCCAGACCTGCACAACTGAAGTAGAACTTGTTATCAAAAGAAGGAAAGGAACTGAGTCAATCTTTCTTCAAACAAGATATTCATAGAAATTAAGCCTCTTAGTTGGTAAAGAGTCTGCCTGCAAAGCAGTAGGCCTGGGTTTGATGCATGGGTCAGGAAAATCCCCTGGAGAAGGAAATGGCAACCCACTCCAGATTTCTTGCATGGGCAGTCCCATGGACAGAGGAGCCCAGTGGGATACAATCCATGGGGCCGCAGGGGTAGGACATCACATTGCGACTAAACCACCACCACCAAAATGGTATACACTGACACCATTACTATTTCCTGAAGGCAGAAAGACCTGTTCAAATCCTCCTAAGTCCATAGTATTTAGGGAAACAAAACTGACCCTCGGGTCACGAGGCCTGCTCAGTGACGAGGCTCAGGTCAGACTTCCATCCCTGGCGTGACAAGAGGCTGGACATCTTCCCCTGTGACATGCACCAGGCTAACTGTATGAACAACACCGCCTGCCTTCCTCATCCTGTGACTCGGTCAGCTTTGCTCAGTCCTGCCTCCTGCCTCACAGAAGCAGAGCCATGTGCCCCACACTCCTCAGCCTCCTGAGTCTCGGTGAGTCCGGAAAGACCCGGTAGGGTGGTTTATGGTGGAAATCCAGGGTCTTCACACCACTGACCAGCTTCCCTGGATGAGGGTGCAAGGAGCGTGGGGTCCATCGGGACAAGCCATCTCTGACGGGCTTTTCCTTCTAGGATTCTGTGTGAGTCTGAGGATCTGGGCAGCTGTGGGTGAGTCCTCAGCATCCCTTATTTCTGTGTTCAGCAGAACAGTTGGGGCCGAGGTAAATGACACTGGGCACAGAGGGAGACCCCTGTCAGTACAGGGAGAGCCGTGTGCCCTGTGGATCCCAGGTCCTCCTCTTGGCCTTGATACTCATCTTTACTCTCCCCAGAGGTTAGCCCAGCTCTGGACTCTGGACCTGAAGGGACTGTGTGAAGTCTTGGAGCTGGGAGCTGGGCCCCCTGAGTGCCATTTCTATCATGAGAGGGGAGCAAGGGGCTGCAGCCCACAGACCCCTCTCCCAACAAGGTGGCATCTCCAACCGGCCCTTCACAACAGGATCTGCAGGACCGCCCACTAGACCTGACCCCAGGGGAGGGGCTGGGCATCAGGCAGGGCCACCTGGACCTTGTCCCACATTTGATAGAGCCTAGCTAACAAAGGAGCAAGGTCATGGTTTCCTTCGTTCTTTTCAGTCAGGTGGCTTTTTCTCTTCTTAGTTGTGTTACTGTTAGTCACTCAGTCATATCCAACTCTTCCCGACCCCATGATCTGTAGCTCACCAGGCTCCTCTGTCCATGGGATTCTCAGGGCAAGAATACGGGAAGGGGTTGCCATTTCCTTGCCCAGGGGATCTTGCCAGCTGAGAGACTGTACCCTGCTCTCCTGCACTGCAGGAAGATTTTGTACCATTTGAGCTACAACAAATGCAACAGGGAAGTCCTTTCACTTCTTTTCCATGCATCAATTTCTCTGTGGAGTTTTCTTTAGACTGCATCATGCAGCTTGTAGGATCTTAGTTCCCTGATCAGGGATCAACCCAGGCCCTTGGTAGAGAAAGTGCTGAGTCCTAACCACTGGACCGCCAGGGAATCCCCAGTGTTTTGTGATTTGAGGGAAAGTTTCTCAAAATTTTGTCAATCCAAGGAATGATTCTTCTCCTGAGAATCACCTCTGAGAATCATATTCTCAGAATCTCCATGATGTCCATCCTGGGATGTCTGTGTCTCTGTCTGTCCCCAAGCCCTAGGTATCCTTGAGCATCAAGGTGATGCAGTTTAGGGGAGGAGAGCTGGGAGAATTGAAGGGGAAGCGCCCATGAGGAAAGGGGGGAGAGTAGACTGTTCCTATTTTCCTCTCAAAGCCTGTGCCTCCATCTCTCCTAGGTGAATATGAGAAGCCCTCTTTGTCAGCCTGGCCAAGCCCCGTGGTTCCCTTAGGACAGACTGTGACTCTTTGGTGTCACTCCCGTTCTCCATTTGCAATATTCAGACTGTTCAAATGAGAAGGGACCAGTTTGCCCGAGCTCCAGTCACATGATGTCAACACCTTCACCCTTGGCCTGGTGACCAGAGAACATGCCGGGTCCTACACGTGTTCTGGAGGCTACCAGTCCCCACACAGTGACCCACTGCAAATTGTGGTCACAGGTAGGAGGGGTCCAGCCAGCCCGGGACGGATGAGCCTGCAGGCAATCCTACCCTAGCTCCACATGCCAGTGCACCCAAGGCTTACTCAGGATTCCCAGTCAGGAGCGAACCAGTGAAAGAGAACCCACTCTGAGAGTTTAAACTTGGGGTGTTGAATAGATGGATGGGGTTCCTCAGCGCAGAAAGAAGGAGCATCCCTCGGCATTAGTAGACAGGATGCGGCCACTGCTTGCCAGCAGGGAGGATGAGAACGACCCTGATCCAGCACCTGCCACCCAGTAGGGAGCTGTAGTCCACTGTGAAGGAGCTGGCGCCCCAGGGAGGAGTCTCAAAAATGTCTCCAGAGGCATGAGGTGAGGCCACAGATTGGTTCCATTTTTCTCCACTTCCTTTCCAATGATGTGAGTCATCACCCACGTTATAAGAGATGTATGTGAAGGGAGACAGGGTATGCATCCTGAGATCCACCCCAGCCCCTCAAATGCAAATTAGGGATGGGAAGAGGCTGAGAGCATGGCAACCCACTCCAGTATTCTCGCCTGGAGAATCTCAGGGACAGAGGAGCCTGGCGGGCTACAGTCCATGGCGTCCCACAGAGTCGGACAGGACTGAAGCGACTGAGTATGCATGCATGAAGCTGACAGAAGATCCAGCAGCTAAAGAGTTTAGAATAAACACAGAGAAGGCTGGTGGTCTTGAGCAAAGAGAAAGAGAAAAGCATGAGCCAGAGCCCGAGAACAAGGCTAGAGAGAATGCAACAGAACAGACAGGAAGGGAAATTGGCTCTGCTGGATCACGGGAACATTTCTCACACCTTCAGATGTCAGGGAAAGCGCTGAGACGGGGTGACCACTGAAGCTCACAACCTCTTTGCTCCTAGGGTGTTCACAAAACCCTCCATCTCAGCCCACCCAGGCCCCCTCGTGCAGGAGGGAGGGAATGTGACCCTTCACTGTCAACCACAGCTGTTGTTTGAGAAGTTTATCCTGCACCAGGAAAATAGCACAGGGCATTTCCAGACACGTGGAGAGACGTTCACGGGCGGGCATGCCTCAGCTGACTGCTTCATTGGCCCCATGACCTTGGGGAGTGTGGGCACCTACCGATGCTATGGCTCTCTCAGCCGCTCCCCCTATGAGTGGTCAGCCCCAAGTGACCCCGTGGACATCGTCATCACAGGTGAGTGTGTCCAGACCAGTCCCTTCTGCTGTCTGTGTCACAGAAGGGTTGTGTCCAGTCCAGCATCAGTACCGGGAGAGAATGACAGGCATGCAAAGACACTCACAAACTCGGGAGAGGGAACAAACCAGAGAGAGAGGAGGGGTGAACCCGGAAGGGAGAAGAGAACAGAGCACTTGCCATGTGCTAAAGAGAAGACACAGCCGGTGACAGAGTGAAGCAGCAAGAACGTGAAAGAGCAAACAACGGAGAAAAATGTACCGGAGCAGGGACCCGGGCAGTTCCCAACTCAGGCAGCCAATGATGGTTGGTTAAGGTGTTAGTTTCCCACTTTCATGTCAGAGCTCACTTCCTCTGTCAGGAGTGCTGTTTTACCAGAGGCCATTGCCGTCTGGCCCCTGGGTGGTCAAGATGGAGGTCGACACCTTGAAGTTGCTCAGCCTTCTGGTTTAATGCGTCCTTCTGCACAAAGAGGAAGGAGTCCTCCCTGCCAACCCTCCCCACTAAGGAGTCCCTTCCAGCCCCTGGGGGTGGGGAGGGCTGCGCTGAATACTCCCTCATGTTTGAGGTAGTCAACGATCCAATGAGATGCTGGCAATTTCCAGGCCATAATGTCTTTTTCTGGGTCAATACCATGTTTTCTGATGGTCCCAGCAGAACCTAGTAGGTTCCGTCTTTCAAGAGAACCCCACATTTTGTTGATTTTTAAAGTATAGTTTTTATTTATTTTTTTTGAAGTCTAGTTGATTTTTGATGTTGCTAATTCCTGTTGTAGATAAGACTGATTCAGTAGTTCATATACATATATTTCTTTTCAGAGAATGGATGTTAAATGACAGTCCATTATTAAAGTTACGTTTGAATTTTTCCCTATGCTGGGTATTCGTTTCTGTGGGGTTTTCTGTCCTGGTGGTGGGCGGGCTTCTCATGCAGTGCTTCTCTTGTTGCACACCTCGGGCTTAGGTCCTCCGTTTAGCACTAGAGTTACTCCATGCTCTAAGATCAAGGTCTTCCTTCCAGGTCTGTCCAAGAAGCCATCTCTCTCAGGCCAGGGGGGCCCTGTGGTGAGGTCAGGAGAGAACATGACCTTGCTCTGTAGCTTCGAGGGTACCATTGACCAGTTCCATCTGCTCAGGGAGGCGGAGACCTTAGGTGCCCGCTCGGTGGAGGCCAGGGCCCCCACGGAGCACTCCAGGCAGCATTCCCTCTGGGTCCTGGGACCCCAGCCCATAGCGGGGTCTACAGGTGCTACAGCTACTTCACTCACTCTCCCTATGCATCGTCAGACCCCAGCAACCCCCTGCTCCTGTCCGTTACAGGGGAGGACCCTCCTCCTGGCCAGGAATCTTATTGCTCTTCAGTCGCTATGTTGTGTCCAACTCTTTGTGACCCCGTGGGCTGCAGCATGACAGATTCCTCTGTGCTTCACTATCTCCTCCTTATGGATCACAGCCTTGTTGTGATAAAGGAGGTTGTGGAACTCAATGAAGCTATGAGCCATGTCGTGCAGGGCCGCCCAAAACTGACAGGTCATAGAGAAGAGTTCTGACAAAAGCTGGTCCCCTGAAGGAGGAAACAGCAACCCACTGCAGTATTCTTGTTTCCAGAATGCCAAGAAGTGTCCCATGCTTTACAGTACACTAAATCACTTTGTGTTGGTCAAGAAGTCCGTTTGGCCTTTTCCATGACATCTTACTCTACCACTGCGCACTATCTCAAGGGCCCTGTGCTGGTCTCAGGGGAACCTTAGGGCTTCTGGAGAAATAGAGGCAATGAGAACCAGAGAGGACGAGAGATGGTCGGTGGCAGCTCAACCCTCTTCCACCTCCTGTATGGATGCTTCTCATCAGAGTCTTGTCTATCCAGGCAGATAAAGAAAAGGTTCAGGGTGGACCCAGGAGGAGGAGAGGCTGGGCTGATTTGGGAGGATCAGAGATTGCACTGGGCCCTTGCTCTTCATGTTTTCCAGAGGCACCTCTGACATACAGGTGATTTCCCAATTAAGGAGAATAGATACTCAGTCCTGGAGCAGAAATAATGTTTCTTGCTTTCAGCTGTCTTTCATCACCAGGCATACCCTCCCTCCTCCTTCCACCTTCTCTTCTCCAGGATGGTGGGTCTACTCAACACATTCACGGGGAGGAACCAGAAGCTCTCCCCTCCCCCATCAGTGCTCTGAGGGATCACAGAGTCAAGCACAGGTAGGAGGTCAACCTTCCAGAAAGAACAGTCCTCCTTTGGTGGGGCGAGGAAGCTTACTTGCTCACCCCTTCTGTCTATTTTCTCCTAGGTTCCACTACAAGTACTTGCCCTTCCCCCATGGATGCACACACCACAGAAGGTAAGCAAGAAGGTCTCCTATCTCAGCAAATTTCTAAGAAGACATAGGGGTCCTGTGTGAGTGCTGGCTCTTTCAGCTCCCAGATCTGCGACTTTGTGCTTCTCAACGTCCGTCTAAGTCAGCATTTGAGACTGTGGTCTGCATGAGAACCAGAGAGGGCACTGAGATCCTGGGACTGGGAATTTCTAAATTGAAGATAATTGGTCAGAGTGACCTGATCCCACGCCTAAGGGTGATGCTTACCCTCCCTCCACCAGAATTTTTGGAGAGGATGGGGGCGACAAGTGGAGAATTTGAGGGAGCACCTTAAATATGTTATTCCTCTGTTAGTGTTTTATGAACAAAGCATTCCACATTCAGAAATAAAAGTGTCACATTTTCTTGAGGATTCCGTTCCAGGTATATGTGGAATGGGGGGAGGGGGGTGGTCGGAATGTATTGTGGATTAAAGGGGTCTCCATTCATGGAAAAACACGATGCCTTGACATGAGGGAGCAGAGAAAAACTGCATTGGTGCCCAGTGGACCTTGGTTGAGACCTCTGCTGGTCTTGCAAGGCCTCTTTACTTCATCCACTGCTAGCATCTCTCCTGGATGCCTTGGTGCCTCCTGGGAAGTGGAGATAATAAGTGATCAGTTTGACAGAGGCTGAAGTTTGACGCAAGGATACAATAACTCCAGTGTGTAGGGGCACAGTGTATGCAGTGAAAAACCAGACCTTCCGTTTGCTTGTTGGCAGAGGCAGGGCTTTCTCAAGAACACTCCAGCACGCAGTACATCGTTGTTGGGCTTGCCATAGCCTTCACCTCTACCAGCATCCTCCTCGCTGCTATTGTCTGTTACTGGTGTTCTACCCCAAATCGTAAGCCTGAAGGTGGTGAGCTCAGCACCATCCAACACAGGGGAAGGTGGGCTCATATCAGAGAATGAGGTTTTCACTCCCCGCAGGTTAAAACTGGTTTCCAGTGTTGTTATCTCGGAGGGAACATCTTCCAGAGCCCCATGGAATCCTGTTCTTTTTATGAAAATATGTGTTGATTTATTCTTGGCTGCATCAGGTCTTTGCAGCAGCTTGGGCAATCCTCATTGCAGTCTGGGGTGTGGTTCAGGCTTCAGAGCTCATGCGCTCAGCTGTTGTAGCACGTGGGGCTTAGTTGCTTCAAGACACATGGGATCATAGATCTCCCACCAAGGCTAGAACCCAGGCTGCGTGCACTGGAAGATGGACACTTAATCTCTGGACACCAGGGACATTCCAAGCCCTGTTCTTCCCTTCAACTACAACCATCTGTTCTTCTCCCCTACATGATCTTGGGAATCTGCTGATATGCAGAAGAGAATGGTCCATAACAGAAGAGGTAGGATGGGTTTGTGGGTTTGCACAGGCTCCTGAGACAGTCCGTGAATGGATGGGCTTGTAGATGGAATGTTTTGTTTTTGATTTATTTATTGGAGTAGACAGACCCAGCATCAGGTGGCATACCCCTGCCTTTTTCTGGGCTTGATGTCTCCATCAAAGTTACGGAGGTCTGGAATAACTGCCTTCACCCCCCAAGATCCTTGACTCTCTTTCATTCGCAGATCTTGCCATTATGAAGAGAGCCCAAGGAAGAACAAGCAGTGAGCGGCGTGGTGAGTCCTCCCAGCCCAAACCCTTGCCATAGCATTAGCCCTTCCAATGCCCAATGTCCCAGCCTCCAAAGATTGCATCTCAGTCCATCATTCTCACCTCCTTCCTCTCAGGACTCTCCAGCAGAAGACGTGATATATGCTCACTTGAACCTCGGGACCCTCTGAGAGACTGAATTCTTCCACTCCCCTGAGCCCCATGCACCCGTTCCCCAAGCCCAGTATCTATGAGGAATTCAACGTAAAGAAAGACCGTGCTGAGCCCTGACCTGGCCCCAGGCTGTGAGCACACAGAGTGTTGCAAATCAAAGCCTTAGATCTCTTTTTAAAGGGGTTCCTCCGTGGACACTCCTCCTCCTCCTCCAAAGCAGCCCAGCAGCTCTGAGGTGAACAGTGGAGTCCAAGATTGCTAGATCACCGTCAAAAATCCCACAACCTCTAAGTAATCTCCTGTCTCTTTCAGGACTCCATTGTATCTATCTCACTGTTTGGGGAATGGTATAATCAATCACACATACTGGGTTGGTTAATATGATCATCTTACTTTATCTAAAATGCCAATAAAGCATAAAAAAATCTGCCAGTTGATTTTTCAAATTATTCAGTTTAAAAAAAACACAAAACCAATAAATAAAATGTCTATTCTGCAAAGTTTTACAAGGATGAACTTATTTACAAAACTGTAGCAGCCTTGTAGACTTACAGAACAATCTTAGAGTTACAGCGGGGAAGGGTTGGTGGAGAGATAAACTGGAAGTTTAAGATTGACATGTGCTGTATTTAAAATAAAATGATTTCCATAAAAACTAATAAAAGCAATGCTAGATGGCCAAATAAATAGATGAAGTATATTCTGTTTGAGATATCCAGTGTGGTGCCACTACCTATATGAGGCTGGGTGTGTGCATGCTAATTCGATTCAGTCATGTCCGACTCTTTGCAATGGCATAGACAGTGTGAGGCTCGCTAGGCTCCTCTCTGCATGGGATTCTCCAGGCACGAATCCTGGAGTGGGCAGCCATTCCCTCTCGAGGGGATCTTCTTGACCCAGGGATGGAACCCACGTCTCTCATGTCTCTTGCATTGGCAGGTGGATTCTTTACCACTGAGCCACTGGGGAAGCTCCCTCAGTCTCTTCCCAGGCATGTGCACTGAGGCTGCTGGGGTACCAGGGGTGGAAACAGGACAAGATCCCCCTCAGTCTGGACCTGCACTGGCCGGTAAAGTACTTACCCAGCCACGCGGTGCGGACAATGGCTCTACACGTGTATGAAAAAAGCATTCAGTTCTTCAGTCACACCCACCACGTTTCAAGTGCTCAGTAGCGTCATGTGGCCAGGTCCAGGGTGCTGGACAGAGCAGATGTTTATAAAGTTCCATCATCACCAAGAATTATACTGGATATTCCACTCCAGATCACTGAGGCCTGCAGAGAGAACACTTGCCCCAGGGAGGCTTTGCGTGTGTTGTGTGAATCCATCATTTTGCATGTTTTCTCTTTTTTGCTTCTTGCACCAAAGGCAAGGATTTTAGAATCTTGTACCTCTTAAGTTATCAGCTGGTGGCACAGTGTGGCTTGGCTCACCCAAGAGGAGGGCTGAAGAGCATAACAACATGAGGAGCCCGGTGTGAACTGAGCTGGCAAGTGGGGCAAAGATCAGGCTCCACGGAGCCTTAGTTGCTCATTGAGTTCTCTGATGCGATCTTCCTCCTGGCTTAGAACTAAACCACCCAAGAACTGTTTTACCAAGAGAAATGTCAGGATCTCTACAAATGAAGACATGCAGGAGCATCGTTTCCTGTTGCTACTGTGAGTGAGCACATACCACACGGCTGTGTGATATATCTGACCGTGCAATCATTTCATAATATATGTAACTGAGGTCATTACCTTGGACACCACAGGGCTGTATGTCAATTATAACTCAATGAAACTGGATAGATAGATAATATGTGTGCTCAGTCGCTTGGTCATGTCCAGCTCCTTGCGACCCTTTGGACTGAAATGTTATAGGATCCTCTTTCCATGGGGTTCTCCAAGCAAGAATATTGGAGTGGTGACTTCCCTGGTGGCTCAGACGGTAAAGCATCTGTCTACAATGCGGGAGACCAGGGTTTGATCCATGAGTGGCGAAGATCTCCTGGAAAAGGAAAGGGTAACCCACTCCTGTATTCTTGCCCAGAAAGTCCCAGGGACGGAGGAGCCTGGTTGGCTACAGTCCATGGGGTCGCAAGGAGTTGGACACGACTGGTGACTTCACTTTCACTTCACATTGCATTTCATTCTCTATGATGATATGTAGATAGATAGATCAATAGATTTCAGTGGTGGCTATACCACTTCCTGAGGTGGTTGATGACTTTAGCAGGCTACTTCCTGTCTTATTTGTATTTTGCTTCATGCAAGTATATCACATGTATTAATATGTGGGTCTGTCCTTGATCAGGACCTCTGATGAGGACCATTCTAGTGTGAATCCTGGAGTCTCTGTTGGATGAAGAGGAGAGCAACATGCAGCATCAAAGGATGCTTTGAAGGGACAGAAATGACTCACATGCTTCACCTCAAGGGGACAGAGACACATCCTGCTTCTTACACACCCTGGCCTGTCCCTGGGAGAAGTAAAGCCTGCCCTCTGGGCCTGGGAGGAAGAGCTGTGCTCTCTTGTGAGAGCAGACTCTACTTTGCAAATCTCCCCAGCCATCCTTGCTCCCCCACCCCGCAGTTCACCAGGTCTCTGAGGGCATCGCTGGTGCCTCCACCCAACCAAGGCAGGGAGTGAAGGTCACACTCAACTCTTCGACTCTTACATCTTGTATTCAAACACGCAGTAAAAGAATTCAGCCTCCAGGGTGTCCCTGGCCCTGCTGTCCTCTCCATCCACATAGTCCAGCCCACAGCCACACCTGGATCCCAGCCATAACCTCCCTGGGTTCTCACCTCCAGACCCACACTCCCATCTCCAGTGCACCCTCCACATTTCATCTTTCTAACTCACATTTCGCAATATGCTTTCTGCCTGAAATCCTTCCATGGTGCCCACATCTTCAGGGAAAACTCCAAACTCTTCTACCTGAGTTCCATTCTGCTCATGCTCCTCCAGAGGTGACCCCTACCCCCCACTCCTCAGGTCTCACCTTTTCTTCCGTCCCAATGTATCTGGTGCAGTTACACCACACACACACATACACACACACACACACACACACACGTGCAGAAAATAGGCCATTTAACATTTGTGCGCTGTCTCATCTCAGCTCTTCTGAGAACACTCAGCTCAACAAGTTCCTTTTCTCCTCCCAATCGAAAGTAGGTGCAAAGGTAGACTCGGTCATTTCCATCACTTGTTAATAGGTTTTTGCATGATTAAAGGGTAATTTTCATAAGAAAAATCCACATAAATCATTTAGAATGCTGGTTGACATGCCCATATTGGAAGAATTGAAGGTCATCAGTTCTACCAATGAATACTCTCAGGGTTGATTTCCTTTAGGATTGATGGGTTTGATCTCCTTGCTGTCCAAGCGACTCTCAAGAGTCTTCCCCAGCACCACAGTCTAAAAGCATGTTCTTCAGTGCTTGGCCTTCTTTACGTCCAACTCTCACATCCGTATATGCCTATTAGGAAACCATAGCTTTGACTAAAAGGACCTCTGTCGGAACAGTGATTTCTAATACACTGTGGAGGTTTGTCACAGCTTTTCTTCCAAAGAAAAAGGTCTTTTAATTTCATGGTTGCAGTTACTATCTGCAGTAATTTTGGAGCCCAGGAAAAGAAAATCTGTCACTGTTTCACTTTTTCCCACTTTTTTTTTTCTGCCATAAAGTGCTGGGACTAGAATTCATGAGCTTCATTTTTTAGATGTTTACAGTGTAGATATAGACCCCAGTTATTCTCATAATTCTTCTTTTAAAAAAATAATTGAATGTTTGCATTTGATGCCCACATTCTGCAGAGTCTGAGTTCTTCAAGGATCTACAGAAGATGGGTTTACTGGGTCATGGGTGTATTTCTGCTGTGTGACACCAATGCCTGGGACAGACTAGGTGCTCTGCATTAATTTATGAACTGACCTATGACGAGAAGTAAATTTCTGGAGGGGACTGGGAAAATAAATTTCTGAATCCTAGCTGGAACCAAACTGCCTGGGGCTGAATCAGGATGAGAACCTGGGTCCCACCCTATAGAGCAGGTGGTTAGACCTAGCATAAAGAGAAAGAGCTGAGACCTCAGGTCTGGGCTGAGAGGCCTCCTGAGCCCTGCCTGGAGACATCAGAGCCAGGTCCAGGGAGGGGCTGCCCCCTTGCTGCGGGTCCACGGCCATGGGAACCCCAAGGGGAGGCAGCAGCCCCCCAGGGACCACATGCTGTTTGTCCTCAAGGGCCCTGTGGTCTCCTCATCTGTACAGGGCGGGGTGGGCGTGTCTAGGCGCTCAGAGCTGCAGACATGCCTTCCATCATCTCTGCACTTCTCTGCCTTGGCCAGTTGTGGAGGGCACGAGGGGACCGCCGGAGGCCACGGGACGCCCACCCCTCACCCCCAGTTCACAGGAATGTCAGGGCTCAGGCGGCTGGAGCGACAAGGGATCCAGATGGACAGAGAATGAGCCCAGGCTTTCACTGGCAAATCTCTCACTTCCAGGGCTGGGTCTGGGCCAGAGGACGTGGAACCCTGCAGGTGAGTCTTCCCAGGTCTCCTGGGTCCCCATGTCTCACTTCAGTCCCAGGAAATCAGTGGGGGAGGAGGTGGGGCCACTGGGATTTCCAAATAAAGTCACTATTCCTTTCCTGAAGATCTCATCACTTTGTCCCATGACAAGCAATGTGAGGCTGCACTCAGAGCACATCATGAGACATCAGCAGAGGTGTTGTTCATTTTAGACAAAACCAAAGACATCGCTCTCACAACTGATATCTGTGGTTTAAAAGAAGATTCACAGATGGCCAACAGGCATATGAAAAGATGCTCAGCATTGCTCACTAGTAAAGAAAGGCCAACTGACACTGCGATGAGGTACCACCTCATACCAATCAGAGTGGCCATCATTAAACAGTTGACGAATAACAGATGCAGGAGAGGCATGTGGAGAAGAAGGAAACCCTCTTACACTTTTGGGGAATATAAACTGGTTCAGCCACTGTGGCAGAAAATATGGAAATTCCTCAAAAAAAGTAAAAACAGAGTTTCCATATGATCCAACAATTCCAGTCCCGAGCATATACCTGGACTAAAACTATACCTTGAAAAGATTCATGCACCCTTGTGTTCATAGCAGCACAACTGACAATAGCCAAGACATGGGAACAGACTAAACTTCCACCAACAGATGAATGGATAAAGAGGATGTTGTATATGCCTATACACACACACAATGGAATACTACTCAGACATTTGAAAAATGAAATCATGCCATTTGCAGCAGCATGGATGGACCAGGAGATTGACATATTAAGTGAAGTAAGACAGAAAGACAAAGACAGTTATCATGTGATATCACCCACTTGTGGAATCTAAAAGGAACGTATCAAGGAAAGAGGAACAGACTCACAGACACAGAGAACAGGCTGTGGTTGCTAAGGGGGAGGGAAGGACTGGGAGTTTGGGATGAGCAGATGAAATCTATTTTTACATAGAAAGGATAAAGAATGAGGTTCTACAGTATGGCACAGGGGATTCTATTCAGCATCTTGCCAAAAATCATAATGGAAAAGAATATATAGGTCAAGCTGAATCAATTTGCTATACAGTGGAAATGAACCATAGTTCATAATTTCCTTTTAATTTTAAAAATTTGTGGTTTATATATCTGCAATGAAATATTACATGGCAAACAGCGAGAGTTTCAGTTCTTCTTTTCCTATCTGGATTCCTTTTTTTCTTTTTCTGGTCTGATTGCTGTGGCCAAAACTTCCAAAACTATGTTAAATAGTAGTGGTGAGAGTGGGCACCCTTGTCTTGTTTCTGATTTCAGGGGAAATGCTTTCAATTTTTCACCATTGAGGGTAATGCTTGCTGTGGGTTTGTCATATATAGCTTTTATTATGTTGAGGTATGTTCCTTCTATTCCTGCTTTCTGGAGAGTTTTAATCATAAATGGATGTTGAATTTTGTCAAAGGTTTTTTCTGCATCTATTGAGATAATCATATGGTTTTTATCTTTCAGTTTGTTGAAATGTGGTGTATTCCATTGATTGATTTGCAGACATTAAAGAATCCTTTTATTCCTGGGATAAAGCCCACTTGGTCATGATATATGATTTTTTAATATGTTGTTGGATTCTGTTTGCTAGAATTTGGTTAAGGAGTTTTGCATCTATGTTCATCAGTGATACTGGCCTGTAGTTTTCTTCTTTTGTGGCATCTTTGTCTGGTTTTGGAATTAGGGTGATGTTGGCCTCATAGAATGAGTTTGGAAGTTTGCCTTCTTCTGCAATTTTCTGGAAGAGTTGAGTAAGATAGGTGTTAGCTCTTCTCTAAATTTTTGGTAGAATTCAGCTGTGAAGCCATCTGGTCCTGGCCTTTTGTTTGCTGGAAGATTTCTGATTACGATTTCCTTGCTTGTGATGGGTCTGTTAAGATCTTCTATATATATATGGGAAATACATGTAAATCCATGCTGACTCATGTCAATGTATGGCAAAAACCACTACAATACTGTAAACTACTTAGCATCCAACTAATAAAAATAAATGGGGAAAAAAGAAATATTACATGGCAGTCAAAATGCACAAACTGAAATGACAAAGAACACAGATCAATTATGAAACATGATATTAAGTAAATAAAGGAACTTTTAAGAAAGATGACTGGACTGTTACTCCATTATATACATAATGATCAAGAGGAGACCAAATTTATTACTTAGAGAGCATCACTAATGTTCACAACACCCACCCCCAGCAAAATGGAATGGAATCACTGCCCTTACTGAGTTTCTTTTCTGTCTGTGAACAACAGCTGAACAGGGTGTATGTCTGCTCTTGGAGTCCTGAAACAGCTGGGCCATTTTGTCCCTGATTGGAGTTGATTGGAGATATGCCCCTCACTCAAACATTCTGGAGCTTGGAAGTCTCTACTTGACATATTTTGTGTTCATTTGAGTGTGTAGTAAGCAAGGTGGTCCACCTTTTCAGGCAGAACATATCCCCCTCCCAAAAAAACACCACCGTGCTCTTTACACACGTTATCTTTGTGTACATGTCTGGTCCTTGGATTGGAAACGGAGCAAGAGAGAGAGACAGAGAGAGTGTGTGTTTGCAAAGTTTCCACTCACAGTCACAAAATAATTTCAGATGAAGAGTCAGAGAAAGACAAATGCCACATGATAGCACTTCTTTGTGACATCTAAAAGAATGAACTTATTTACAAAACAGACTCACAGAGCAAGAAATTATGGTTCCCAGGTGGTATAGTGTCAGGGGGATTAGAAGTTTGGGATTTATATACACAGGGCTATATTTAAAATGGATGACCAACAAGGACCTACTGTTATAACACAGAGAATTCTACTTAATATTCTGTGACTACCTAAGTGAGAAAAGAATTTGAGAACAATAGATGCATGTATATGAATAACTGAATCACTGTGTTGTACAGCTGAAACTAACACAGTCAATTAGTCTCTTAATCACAAATATTACAATATAGAATTTTTTACAATTTTCAAAGAGCCATAAAGTGCATGTCTTTTCCTCTCATAAGAATGCAAAATCAAAGTCTGTATTAATGAGCCTTTAATTGGGAACCTCTACTGAGCCTGAAACAAGAGGTGAGTACATCGGATTTCTCTTCTGCAAAGACTTAACGTTAATGAGATTTATCATGAGCTTGGAGAAAGCTTACTGCATGGTATACACTGAATCACTGTTCCTACTTCATGAGGCAGCAAGGTCTGTTCAAATCCTCCTACGTTTATAGTGTTTGGGAAACAACAACTGATGCTCAGGTCATGAGGCCTGCTCAGAGACGAGGCTCAGACAGACTTCCATCCCTGGTGTGAGAGGAGGCTGCCCATCTTCCCCTGTGACCTGCAACAGGCTGACTGTATGAACAACACCGCCCGCCTTCCGCATCCTGTGACTCGGTCAGCTTTGCTCAGTCCTGCCTCCTGCCTCACAGAAGCAGAGCCATGTGCCCCACACTCCTCAGCCTCCTGAGTCTCGGTGAGTCTGGAAAGACCCGGTAGGAGAGGGTTATGGTGGAAATTGGGGGTCTTCACACCACTGACCAGCTTCCCTGGATAAGGGTGCAAGGAGCGTGGGGTCCACCAGGACAAGCCATCTCTGACGGGCTTTTCCTTCTAGGATTCTGTGTGAGTCTGAGGATCTGGGCAGCTGTGGGTGAGTCCTCCCCATCCCTTATTTCTGTGTTCAGCAGAGCAGGCGGGGCTGAGGCAGATGACAGTGGGGGGCAGGGTGAGACCCCTGTCAGTACACTGAGAGCCATGTGCCCTGTGGATCCCAGGTCCTCTATTGGCCTTCATACTCATCTTCACTCTCCCCAGAGGTTAGCTCAGCTCTGGGCTCTGGACCTGAAGGGACAGTGTGAAGTCTCGGACCTGGGGGATGGGCTCCCTGAGTGCCATTTCTATCATCAGAGGGAGGCAAGGGGCTACAGCCGACAGACCCCTCTCCAACAACGTGGCATCTCCAACCGGCCCTTCACAACAGGATCTGCAGGACCGCCCGCTAGGCCTGACCCCAGGGGAGGGGCTGTGCATCAGGCAGGGCCACCTGGGCCTGGTCCCACATTTGATGGAGGCTAGCTAACAAAGGAGCGGGGCTCATGGTTTCCTTCCTGCTTTTCAGTCAAGTGGCTTTTTCTCTTCTTACTTGTGTTACTATTAGTCGCTCAATCGTGTCTGACTCTTTCTGACCCCAAGGACTGTAGCTCAGCAGGCTCCTACGTCCGTGGGGTTCTCCAGGCAAGAATACTGGAGGAGGTTACCATTACCTTGTCCAGGAGATTTTGCCAACTGAGGGATTGAACCCTGCTCTCCTGCATGACAGGAATATTTTGTAACATTTGAGCTACAACAAATGCAACAGGGGAGCCCTTTCACTTCTTTTCCATGTATCAATTTTTCCGTGGTGTTTTCTTTTGCCTGCATCATGCAGCTTGCAGAATCTTAGTTCCCTGATCAGGGATCAACCCAAGCCTTTGGCAGAGAAAGCGCCGAGTCCTAATTACTGGACGCTAGGGAATCCCTAGTGTCTTGTTTTGAGAGAAACTTTTTCAACATTTTGTCAACCCAAGGAGTGATTCTTATGGATCCATTCTGAGAATCATATTCTTAGAATCTCTGTGATCTCCGTCCTGTGTTGACTGTGTCTCTGTCTGTCCCCAAACCCCAGGTGTCCTTGAGAATCAAGGTGATGAACTTCAGGATAGGAGACTTGCAAGAATTGAAGGGGAAGGGCCCATGGGGGCAGGGTGGAGAGGAGACCGTTCCTATTTTCCTCTCAAAGCCTGTGACTCCTTCTGTGCTAGGTGAATACGACAAGCCCTCTTTGTCAGCCGGGCCAAGCACCGTGGTTCCCTTAGGACAGACTGTGACTCTTCAGTGTCACTCCCGTTCTCCATTTGCATTATTCAGACTGTTCAAAAGGGATGGGATCAGTTTGCCCGAGCTCCAGGGACATCATGTCAACACCTTCACCCTTGGCCCAGTGACCAGAGAACATGCCAGGTCCTACACGTGTTCTGGAGGCTACCAGTCCCCACACAGTGACTCCCTGCAGATTGTGGACACAGGTAGGAGGGGTCCAGCCAGCCCGGGATGGCCGAGCCTGCAGGCAATTCTACTATAGGTCCGTGTGCCAGTGCAGCCAAGGACGTCCTCAGGATTCCCAGCCAGGACCTAACCAGGGAAAGAGAACCCACTCTGAGAGTTTAAACTCAGGGTGTTTATAGAGGGATGGGATGCCCGGCTGAGGAAGCAGGAGCCTCCCTGGGCATTAGTTAGACAGGATGCGGCCACCCCCTGCCAGGAGGGAGGATGGGAATGACCCTGATCCAGCACCTGCCACCCAGTCGGGAGCTGTAATCCCGTATGATGGAGCTGGGGTCCGGGGAGAAGTCCCAGGAATGTCTCCAGTGGCATGAGGCGGGGTCACAGATGGGAAATGTTCCCTTTTTTCTCCACTTCCTTCCCGTTGATGCCAGTCATCACCCATGATATAGGAGATGTGTGTGAAGGGAGCCAGGGTATGAATCCTCAGAACCACCCAGACCTCAAATGCAAATTAGGGATGGGATGAAGCTGAGAGCACGGCAACCCACTCCAGTATTTTCGCCTGAAGAATCCCATGGAGAAAGGAGCCTGGCAGGCTCATGGGGTCCGACAGAGTCAGACACAACTGAAGTGACTCGGCATGCATGCATGAAGCTGAGAGCAGATCCAGCAGCTACAGAGCTTAGAATAAGCACAGAGGAGGTTAGAGGTCTTGAGCAAAGAGAAAGAGAAAAGCATGAGCCAGACCCGAGAACAAGGCTAGAGAGAATGCCACAGAACAGACAGGAAGGGTAATTGGCTTTGGTGGTTCACGGGGATATTTTTCACACCTTCAGATGTTAGGGGAAGTGCCGAGGTGGGATGACTCACTGAAGCTCACAACCTCTTTGCTCCTAGGTTTGTTCCCAAGACCCGCCATCTCAGCCCACCCAGGCCCCCTCGTGCAGGCGGGAGGGAATGTGACCCTACGCTGTCACTCACCACTGCTGCTGGACAAATTTATGCTGCACAAAAAAGGCAGCAGAGGGCATTTCCAGAGACGTGGAGAGACGCTCCCGGGTGGGCATGCCGCAGCTCACTTCTCCATTGGCCCCATGACCTCGGGGAGTGAGGGCACCTACCGATGCTACGGCTCTCTCAGCCGCTCCCGCTATGAGTGGTCAGCCCCCAGCGACCCCGTGGACATCGTCATCACAGGTCAGTGTGCCCAGACCAGTCCCCTCTGCTGTCTGTGTCACAGAAGGTCTGGTGTCCAGTCCAGCATCAGTACCGAGAGAGAATGACAGGCGTGCAGAGACACTCACACACTCGGGAGAGGGAACAAACCAGAGAGAGAGGAGGTGTGAACACGGAAGGGAGAAGAGAACAGAGCACCTGCCATGTGCTAAAGAGAAGACACAGCCGGTGACAGAGTGAAGGAGCAAGAACGTGAAAGAACGAGCAATGGAGAAAAATGTACCAGAGCAGGGACCCGGGCAGTTCCCGGCTCAGGCAACCAACGATGGTTGCTTAACGGGCTGGTTTCCACCTTCATGTCAGAGCTCCCTTCCTCTCTCAGGAGCGCTGTGGTACCAGACGCCTTTGCAGTCTGGCCCCTGGGTGGTCAGGACATAGTTCAACACTTTGAATTTGCTCAGCCTTGTCGTTTAACGCGTCCTTCTGCACAAAGAGGAAGGAGTGGTCCCTGCCAACCCTCCCCACTAAGGAGTCCCTTTCAGCCCCTGGGGGTGGGCAGGGTGACGCTGAACACTACCTCACGTTTGAGGTAGTCAAAGATCGAACGAGATTCGGCAATCTCCCCACCATAATGTCTTCTTTTGGGTCAATACCATGTTTTATGATGGTCCCAGCAGTACCTAACAGGTTCCATTTTTCAAGAGAACCCCACATCTCGTTGATTTTTAAGGTATATTTTTTCTTATTCATTTTTGTTGAAGTTTAGTTGATTTATGATGTTTCTAGTTCCTGTTGTACATAAGAGTGATTTAGTTGTTCATTTACCTATATTTCCTTTTTTAAAAAAGAATATTAAGTGACACTCCATTATGAAAGTTACCTTTGAATTTTCCCCTGTTCCAGGTATCCCTTGTTGTGGGGCTTTCCTCCTGGTGGTGGGCGGCCTTTTCATTGCAATGCTTCTCTTATTGCACACTTCGGGCTTTAGTCCTCTATTTAGGACTAGAGTTACTTTATGCTCTAAGATCAAGGTCTCTTCCTTCCAGGTCGGTTCAAGAAACCCTCTCTCTCAGCGCAGGGGGGGGGGGGGGGGGGGCCGTGGTGAGGTCAGGAGAGAACGTGACCTTGCTCTGCAGCTCCGAGCGCGACTTTGACCAGTTCCATCTGCTCAGGGAGGGAAGAATCTTGGGCGCCTGCTCACGAGACGATGGGGCCCCCATGGAGCACTCCAGGCAGTGTTCCCTCTGGGTCCTGGGACCCCAGCCCACAGCGGGTCCTACAGGTGCTACGGCTCCTTCACTCACTCTCCCTACCTGTGGTCAGACCCCAGCGACCCCCTGCTCCTATCTGTCACAGGTGAGGACCCTCCTCCTGGCCCATGCTTTGTTGTTGCTCTTCAATCGCTAAGTGGTGCCCAACTCTTTTTGACCCTGTGGGCTGCAGCACGTCAGACTCCTCTGTCCTTCACTATCTCCACTTCGTGGATCACAGCCTTGTCCTAGTAAAGGGGCTGTGTAACTCAATGAAGCTGTGAGCCATGTCGTGCAGAGCCACCCAAGACAGTTGGGTCATAGTGAAGAGTTTTGACAAAACGTGGTCCCCTAGGAGGAAATGGCAATGCACTGCAGTATTCTTCTTTCCAGAACCCCAAGAGGTGTCCCGTGCTTTACAATGCACTAAATCACTTTGTGTTGGCCAAAAAGTCCATTTGCTTTTTCCATAACATCTTACTCTGACATAACATCACTGATCTTTATCTCAAGGGCCCTGTGCTGGTGACAGTGGACCTTAGGGCTTCTGGAGAAATGGAGGCAATTAGAACCAGAGAGGAAGAGAGATGGTCGATGCCATCTCAACCCTCTTCCACCTCCTGTGTGGATGCTCCACATCAGAGTCCTGTCTATCCAGGCAAATAAATAAAAGGGTCAGGGTAGACCCAGGAGGAGGAGATGCTGGGCTGATTTGGGAAGATCAGAGATTGCTTTAGCCCCTTGCTGTTAATGTTTTCCGAGACGCACCTCTGACATACAAGTGATTTCCCATTTAAGGAGCATAGATATTCATTCCTGGAGCAGAGAGAATGTCTCTTGCTTACAGATGTCTTTCATTGCCAGGCATACCCTTCCCGCCTTGGCCCACCATCTCTAAGCCAGGATAGAGGCTGTACACAACGCATTCATGGGGAGGGACCAGAAGCTCTCCTCTTCCCCATCAGTGTTCTGGGGGATGACAGAGTCAAGCACAGGCAGGAGGTCAACCTTCCAGAAAGAACAGTCCTCCTTTGGTGGGGTGAGGAAGGTTACTTGCTCACCTCTTCTGTCTTTTTTCTCCTAGGTTCCACTACAAGTACTTGCCCATCACCCATGGATGCACACACCACAGAAGGTAAGCAAGAAGGTCTCCTATCTTAACAAATTTCTAAGAAGACATAGGGGTCCTGTGTGAGTGTTGGCTCTTCCAGCTCCCAGCTCTGTGACTTTGGGCTTCTCAGCATCCCTCTCACGTCAGCATTTGAGACTGTGGTGTGCATGAGAACCAGAGGGGACATTGAGATTCTGGGACTGGTAATTTCTAAACTGAAGAAAGTGGGTCAGAGTGACCTGATCCCATGCTTAAGGGAGATGCTTACCCTCCCTCCACCATGATCTTTGAGGATGGATGGGGGCGGCAAGTGGAGAATTTTAGGGAGCACTGTAAATATGTTATTCCTCTGTTAGTGTTTTATGAACTAAGCATTCCACATTCAGAAATAAAAGTGTCAATTCTTCTTGAAGATTCCGATCCAGGTATATGTGGACGGGGTGGGAGGGGGGGGGGGGTCGGAATGTATTGTGGATTAAAGGGGTATCCATTCATGGAAAAACACCATGCCTTGTCGTGGGAGAGCACAGAAAAACTGCATTGGTGACCAGTGGACCTTGGTTCAGACCTCTGCTGGTCTTGCACGGCCTCTTTACTTTATCCACTGCTAGCATCTCTCCTGGATTCTTTGGTACCTCCTGGGAAGTGGAGACCATAATTGAGCAGGCTGACAGATGCTGACAGTTTGACGCAAGGATACAATAAAACCAGTGTGTAGGGGCACAGTGTTCACAATGAAAAACCAGACCTTCCGATTGCCTGTTGACAGAAGCAGGGCTTCCTCAAGAACGCTCCAGTGTGCTGTACATCATCCTTGTGCTTGCCATAGCCTTCACCTCTACCATCATCATCCTCGCTGCTCTTGTCTGTCACTGGTGTTCTACCCAAAATCGTAAGTCTGAAGAAGCGAACTCAGCATCATCTGACCCAAAGGGAGGTGGGCTCATAGCAGAGAATGAGGTTTTCACTTCCCATAGGTTAAAAACTCATTTCCGGTGTTGTTACCCTGAGGGAACATCTTCCAGAGCCCCATGGAACCCTGTTCTTTTCATGAAAATATGTGTTGATTTATTCTTGGCTGCATCAGGTCTTTGCAGCAGCATGGGCAATCCTCATTGCAGTCTGGGGTGTGGTTCAGGCTCCAGAGCTTGTGCGCTCAGCTGTTGCAGCACGTGGGGCTTAGTTGCTTCAAGACACATGGGATCATAGATCTCCCACCAAGGCTAGAACCCAGGCTGCCTGCATTGGAAGATGGACACTTAATCTCTGGACACCAGGGACATTCCAAGCCCTGTTCTTCCCTCAACTACAGCCATCTGTTCTTCTCCCCGACATGATCTTGGGAATCTGCTGATATGCAGAGGAGGATGGTCCATAACAGAAGACGTAGGATGGGTCTTTGGGTTTGCACAGGTTCCTGAGACAGTCCGTGAATGGCTGGGCTTGTATATGGAATGTCTTCCTTTTGTTTTATTTAGTGGAGTAGACAGACTCAGTAACCTGGGGCACACCCCTGCTTTTTTTCTGGCTTTGATATCCCCATCAAAGTCATGGAGATCTGGAATAACTGCCTCCACCCCCATGATCCTTGACTCTCTTTCATTCACAGATCTTGCCATCATGGACAGACAGCCCCAGGAAGACCAAGCAGTGAGCGGTGACGTGAGTCCTCCCAGCCCAAACCCTTGCCATTGCATCGGCCCTTCCAATGCCCAATGTCACAGCCTTCGAAGATCACGTCTCAGTCCATCATTCACACCTCCTTCCTCTCAGGACTCTCCAGCAGAAGATGTGATATACGCCCACTTGAACCTTGGGACCCTCTCTGAGAGACTGAATACTCACACTCCCCTGAGCCCCATGCACCCCTTCCCCGAGCCCAGTATCTATGAGGAATTCAATGTAAAAAAGACCATGCTGAGCCCTGACCTGGCCCCAGGCTGTGAGCTCCCAGAGGGCTACAAATCAAAGACTTAGACCTCTTTTTAAAGAGGTTCCTCTATGGACACTCCTCCTCCTCCAAAGCAGCCCAGCAGCTCTGAGGTGAACAGTGGAGTCCAAGATTGCAGGATCATCTTCAAGTATCCAAAAACATCTTAGTAAACTCCTGGCTATTCTAGGACTCCATTTTATCTATCTCACTGTTTGGGGAGATGGCATAATCAATCACACATACAGGGTAGGTTGATATAATCATGTTACTTTTTCTAAAATTCCAAAAAGCATAAAAAATTTCCCAGTTGATTCTTGAAATTATTCAGTTAAAAAAAACACACAAAAAAACCAATAAATAAGATATCTATTCTAACGTTTCAAAAGGATGAGTTTATTTACAAAACTGAAAAGACTTATAGCCTTAGAGAACAATCTTAGAGTTATAAAGGGGAAGGGTGAGGGCAGAGATAGATTGGAAGTTTAAGATTGACATGTGCACACTGCTATATTTAAAATGCTTTCCATGAAAACTAATAAAAGCAATGCTAAATGGCCTAATAAAAACATGAAATATATTCTGTTTGAGATAGTCAGTGTGGTGCCACTAGCCATATGAGGCTGTGTGTGTGCGTGCTAAGGCAATTCAGTCATAACTGACTCTTTGCAACCCATGTGTAGTATGTAGTTATTGGCTCCTCTGTGCATGTGATTCTCCAGGCAAGAATCCTGAAGGGGGTTGCCATTCCCTTCTCGAGGGGATCTTCATGACCCAGGGATCGAACCCACATCTCTCATGTCTCCTGCATTGGCAGGTGGATTCTTTACCACTGAGCCATCAAGGAAGCTGCCTCAATCTTTTCCCAGCTATGTGCACTGAGGGTGCTAGGGTTCCAGGGGTGGAAACAGAACAACAAGATCCCCCTCAGTCTGGACCTGCACTGGCCGATAAAGTACTTACCCAGCCATGTGGTACAGACACTGACTCTACACGTGTGGGAAGTAGAGCATTCAGGTCTTCAGTCACACCCACCACGTTTCAAGTGCTCAGTAGCGTCATGTGGCCAGGTGCCAGGGTGCTGGACAGGGCAGATGTTTGAAAAGTCCCGTCATCACAGAAAGGTCTGCTGGACATTCCACTCCAGATCACGGAGGCCTGCAGAGGGAACGCTTGCCCCGGGGAGGCGTTGCACGTGTTGTGTGAATCCATCTATAGTTGCACATTTTGTCTTTTTTGATTCTTTTCACCAAAGCCAAAGATTTGAGAATCTTGTGCCTTTTAAGTGATCAACTGGGTCATAATGTGGCTTGGCTCAACCAAGAAGAGGGCTGAAGATCATAACACCATGAGGACCCCGGTGTGAACTGAGCTGGCAAATAGGGCGTATATGAAGCTCCACGGAGCCTTAGTTGCTCATTGAGCTCTCTGTGTGTGATCTTTCCCCTGGCTTAGAACTAAACTGCCCAAGAACTGTTTTACCAAGAGCAATGTCAGGATTGCTACAAATGAAGACATGCTGGGGCTTCCTTTCTTGTTGCTACTGTCAGTGAGCACATACCACACGGCTGTGTGATATATCTGAACATGCAATCATTTCCTAATACATGTAAGTCAGATCATTAGCTTTTACACCTCAGGGCTGTATGTCAATTACAACTCGATGAAACTGGATAGATAGATAATATATGTGCTTCATCTCTTGGTCATGTCCAGCTCTTTACAACACGATGGACTGAAACTTTATAGGATCCTCTGTCCATGGGATTGTCCAAGCAAGAATATTGGAGTGGTTTGCATTTCATTCTCCATGATGATATGTAGATAGACAGATAGATCAATAGATTTCACTGGTGGCTATACCACTTCCTGAGGCGGTTGATGACTTTAGCAGGCTATTTCCTGTCTTATTTTTATTTCACTTCAGGGAAGTATATCATATGTATTAGTATATGCGTCTGTCCTTGATCAGGAACTCTTATGAGGGCGATTCTTGTCTGAATCCTGGAGTCTCCATTGGTTGACAAGGAGAGCAACATGAAGCATCAAAGGATGCTTTGAAGGGACAGAAATGACTCACATGCTTCACCTCAAGGGGACAGAGACACATCCTGCTTCTTACACACCCTGGCCTGTCCCTGGGAGAAGTAAAGCCTGCTCTCCGGGTCCAGAAGGATGAGCTGTGCTATCTTGTGAGAGCAGAGTGTATTTTGCAAATATCCCCAGCCCTGCTCCCTCCTCCACCCCTCGGTTCACCAGGTCTCTGAGGGCATCGCTGTTGCCTCCACCCAACCACGGCGGGGAGTGTAGGTTACACTCAACTCTTCGACTCTTACATCTGATATTCAATCACACAGTGAAAGAATTCAGCCTCCAGGGTCCGCCTGACCACTGCTGTCCTCTCCATCCACATAGTCCAGCCCACAGCCACACCTGGATCCTAGCCATAACCTCCTGGGCTCTGAGCTCCAGACCCACACTCCCATCTCCAGTTCACCCTCCACATTTCATCTTCCTTTTTTTTTTTTTTTTCTTCCCCCCCCCCTTTATTTATTTATTTTGTTTTTCAGTGGGTTTTGTCATACATTGATATGAATCAACCATAGATTTACACGTATTCCCCATCCCAATGCCCCCTCCCACCTCCCTCTCCACCTGATTCCTCTGGGTCTTCCCAGTGCACCAGGCCAGAGCACTTGTCTCATGCATCCCACCTGGGCTGGTGATCTGTTTCACCATAGATAATATACATGCTGTTCTTTCAAAACATCCCACCCTCACCTTCTCCCACAGAGTTCAAAAGTCTGTTCTGCATTTCTGTGTCTCTTTTTCTGTTTTGCATATAGGGTTGTCGTTACCATCTTTCTAAATTCCATATATATGTGTTAGAATGCTGTAATGTTCTTCATCTTTCTGGCTTACTTCACTGTGCATAATGGGCTCCAGTTTCATCCATCTCATTAGAACTGGTTCAAGTGAATTCTTTTTAATGGCTGAGTAATATTCCATGGTGTATATGTACCACAGCTTCCTTATCCATTCATCTGCTGATGGGCATCTAGGTTGCTTCCATGTCCTGGCTATCATAAGCAGTGTTGCATTGGGGTGCACGTGTCTCTTTCAGATCTGGTTTCCTCAGTGTGTATGCCCAGAAGTGGGATTGCTGGGTCATATGGCAGTTCTATTTCCAGTTTTTTAAGAAATCTCCACACTGTTTTCCATAGTGGCTGTACTAGTTTGCATTCCCACCAACAGTGTAAGAGGGTTCCCTTTTCTCCACACCCTCTCCAGCATTTATTGCTTGTAGACTTTTGGATAGCAGCCATCCTGACTGGCGTGTAATGGTACCTCATTGTGGTTTTGATTTGCATTTCTCTAATAATGAGTGATGTTGAGCATCTTTTCATGTGTCTGTTAGCCATCTGTATGTCTTCTTTGGAGAAATGTCTGTTTAGTTCTTTGGCCTATTTTTTGATTGGGTCATTTATTTTTCTGGAATTGAGCTGCAGGAGTTGCTTGTATATTTTTGAGATTAATCCTTTGTCTGTTTCTTCATTTGCTATTATTTTCTCTCAATCTGAGGGCTGTCTTTTCACCTTACTTATAGTCTCCTTTGTAGTGCAAAAGCTTTTAAGTTTCATTAGGTCCATTTTGTTTAGATTTGCTTTTATTTCCAATATTCTGGGAGGTGGGTCATAGAGGATCTTGCTGTGATTTATGTTTTGCCTATGTTCTCCTCTAGGAGTTTTATAGTTTCTGGTCTTACATTTAGATCTTTAATCCATTTTGAGTTTATTTTTGTGTATGGTGTTAGAAAGTGTTCTAATTTCATTCTTTTACAAGTGTTTGACCAGTTTTCCCAGCACCACTTGTTAAAGAGGTTGTCTTTTTTCCATTGTATATCCTTGCCTCCTTTGTCAAAGATAAGGTGTCCATAGATTCGTGGATTTATCTCTGGGCTTTCTATTCTGTTCATTGATCTATATTTCTGTCTTTGTGCCAGTACCATACTGTCTTGATGACTGTGGCTTTGTAGTAGAGTCTGAAGTCAGGCAGGTTGATTCCTCCAGTTCCATTCTTCTTTCTCAAGATTGCTTTGGCTATTCGAGGTTTTTTGTATTTCCATACAAATTGTGAAATTATTTCCTCTAGTTCTGTGAAAAATACCGTTGGTAGCTTGATAGGGATTGCATTGAATCTATAGATTGCTTTGGGTAGAATAGCCATTTTGACAATATTGATTCTTCCAATCCATGAACACAGTATGTTTATCCATCTGTTTGTGTCCTCTTGATGTCTTTCATCAGTGTTTTATAGTTTTCTATGTATAGGTCTTTTGTTTCTTTAGGTAGGAAATAGCCACCCAAGTCCAAGAAACCCAGAGAGTCCCAAACAGGATAAACCCAAGGCAAAACACCCCAAGACACATATTAATCAAATTAACAAAGATCAAACACAAAGAACAAATATTAAAAGCAGCAAGGGAGAAACAACAAATAACACACAAAGGGATTCCCATAAAGATAACAGCTGATCTATCGATAGAAACCCTCCAGGACAGAAGGGAATGGCAGGACATACTGAAAGTAATGAAAGAGAATAACCTACAACCTAGATTACTGTACCCAGCAAGGATCTCATTCAGATATGAAGGAGAATTCAAAAGCTTTACAGATAAGCAAAAGCTGAGAGAATTCAGCACCACCAAACCAGCTCTTCAACAATTGCTAAAGGATCTTCTCTAGACAGGAAATGCAGAAAGGTTGTATAAACGTGAACCCAAAACAACAATGTAAATGGCAACGGGACCACACCTATCAATAATTACCTTAAATGTAAATGGGTTGAATGCCCCAACCAAAAGACAAAGATTGGCTGAATGGATACAAAAACAAGACTCCTATATATGCTGTCTACAAGAGACCCACCTCAAAACAAGAGACACATACAGACTAAAAGTGAAGGGCTGGAAAAAAATATTTCACGCAAACGGAGACCAAAAGAAAGCAGGAGTCGCAATACTCATATCAGATAAAATAGACTTTCAAATAAAGGATGTGAAAAGAGACAAAGAAGGACACTACATAATGATCAAAGGATCAATCCAAGAAGAAGATATAACAATTATAAATATATATGCACCCAACATAGGAGCACCGCAATATGTACAGCAAACGCTAATGAGAATGAAAGAGGAAATTAATAGTAACACAGTAATAGTGGGAGACTTTAATACCCCACTCACAAGTATGGATACATCAACTAAACAGAAAATTAACAAGGAAACACAAACCTTAAATGACACAATGGACCAGCTAGACCTAATTGATATCTATAGGACATTTCACCCCAAAACAATCAACTTCACCTTTTTCTCAATTGCACACGGAACCTTCTCCAGAATAGATCACATCCTGGGCCATAAATCTGGTCTTGGAAAATTCAAAAAAATTGAAGTCATTCCAGTCATCTTTTCTGACCACAGTGCAGTAAGATTAGATCTCAATTACAGGGAAAAAATTGTTAAAACTTCAAACATATGGAGGCTAAATAACACCCTTCTGAATAACCAACAAATCATAGAAGAAATCAAAAAAGAAATCAAAATATGTATAGAAATGAATGAAAATGAAAACACAACAACCCAAAACCTATGGGACACTGTAAAAGCAGTGCTAAGGGGAAAGTTCATAGCATTACAGGCTTACATCAAGAAAGAAGAAAAAAGCCAAATAAATAACCTAACTCTACACCTAAAGCAATTAGAGAAGGAAGAAATGAAGAACCCCAGAGTTAGCAGAAGGAAAGAAATCTTAAAAATTAGGGCAGAAATAAATGCAAAAGAAACTAAAGAGACCATAGCAAAAATCAACAAAGCTAAAAGCTGGTTTTTTGAAAAAATAAACAAAATTAACAAACCATTAGCAAGACTCATTAAGAAACAAAGAGAGAAGAACCAAATTAACAAAATTAGAAATGAAAATGGAGAGATCACAACAGACAACACTGAAATACAAAGGATCATAAGAGACTACTACCAGCAGCTCTATGCCAATACAATGGACAACTTGGATGAAATGGACAAATTCTTAGAAAAGTGTAACTTTCCAAAACTGAACCAGGAAGAAAGAGAAGATCTTAACAGACCCATCACAAGCAAGGAAATCAAAACTGTAATCAAAAATCTTTCAGCAAACAAAAGCCCAGGACCAGATGGCTTCACAGCTGAATTCTACCAAAAATTTAGAGAAGAGCTAACACCTATCTTACTCAAACTCTTCCAGAATATCGCAGATGAAGGTAAACTTCCAAACTCATTCTGTGAGGCCACCATCACCCTAATTCCAAAACCAGACAAAGATGCCACAAAAAAAAAGAAAACTACAGGCCAATATCACTGATGAACATAGATGCAAAAATCCTTAACAAAATTCTAGCAAACAGAATCCAACAACATATTAAAAAAAAATCATACACCATGACCAAGTGGGCTTTATCCCAGGAATGCAAGGATTCTTTAATATCCACAAATCAATCAATGTAATACACCACATTAACAAATTGAAAGATAAAAACCATATGATTATCTCAATAGATGCAGAGAAAGCCTTTGACAAAATTCAACACCCATTCATGATTAAAACTCTCCAGAAAGCAGGAATAGAAGGAACATACCTCAACATAATAAAAGCTATATATGACAAACCCACAGCAAGCATCACCCTCAATGGTGAAAACTTGAAAGCATTTCCCCTGAAATCAGAAACAAGACAAGGGTGCCCACTCTCACCACTACTATTCAACATAGTGTTGGAAGTTTTGGCCACAGCAATCAGAGCAGAAAAAGAAGTAAAAGGAATCCAGATAGGAAAAGAAGAAGTGAAACTCTCGCTGTTTGCAGATGACATGATCCTCTACATAGAGAACCCTAAAGACTCTTCCAGAAAATTACTAGAGCTAATCAATGAATATAGTAAAGTTGCAGGATATAAAATTAACACACAAAAATTCCTTGCATTCCTATATACTAACAATGTAAAAACAGAAAGAGAAATTAAGGAAACAATACCATTCACCATTGCAACAAAAAGAATAACTTCCTTTTCTACTCCCAATCAAAAGTAGACACGAAGGTAGACTCTATCATTTCCATCACTTGTTAATGGGTTTTTGCCTTATTAAGGGGCAATTTTTATATGAAAAATCCACATAAATCATTTAGAATGCTGGTTGATATGCCCATATCGGGATAATTGAAGGTCAAGAATGATTTTTTTAATTAAAAAAATTGCATTTATACTCACATTTCCCTTTTCTCTACAGCAACTAATATAATTTGACCTTCACAAAGTTGTCTTATCATACAGTCTTTTGCTTATCTATTGATTTTTCTTAAAAATAAAATCATCATGCTTGAAGAGTGGACAGCACTGTACATGCCCACCACCAACTCCCCCTGCACCCAGAGAGTGCCTGTGTCCCAGGGTCTAGGGAAAGTTCTTTTCTCTCTAGAATGTACCCGCTCCTCCCCCATGGTCTCCACCGCCTCAAGCAGCCTCCTCCCTCAAGTACAGTGTAGACGCTCTTGTTCAGTCACTAAGTCATGTGTCACTTTTGTGACCATGGACTTCAGCTCACCAGGCTTCTTTGTCAATCACTATCTCCCAGAGTTTGCTCAAACTCAAGTCCATTGAGTCAATGATGCCATCCAACCATCTCATCCTCTGTCACCTTCTTCTCCTCTTGTCCTCAATCTTTCCCAGCATCAGGGTCTTTTCCATTAGTCACTTCTTTGCATCATGTGGTCAAATTATTGCAGCTTCAGCTTCACCATCAGTCCTACCAGTGAATACTCTCAGGGTTGATTTCCTTTAGGATTGATGGGTTTGAGCTCCTTGCTGTCCAAGGGACTCTCAAGAGTCTTCCCCAGCACCACAGTCTAAAAGCATGTTCTTCAGTGCTCAGCCTCTTTACGTCCAGCTCTCACATCCACATGTGCCTACTAGGAAACCATAGCATTGACTATAAGGACATCTGTTGGAACAGTGATTTCTAATGCACTGTCTAGGGTTGTCACAGCTTTTCTTCCAAGGAGAGTGGTCTTTTAATTTCATGGCTGCTGCAACTGTCCAGAGTGGTTTTGGAGCTCAAGAAAAGAAAATCTGTCACACTTGCCACTTTTCCCCTAAATTTTTTCATTTGTTTGTTTGCCATGAACTGTTGGGAAGAGAGGCCATGCAATTGATTTTTTCGAGTGTTTACAGTGTAGACATAGGCCCCAGTTATTCTCATATTTCTTCTTTTAAAAAATAATTCATTATTATCATTTGATGCCTGCATTCTGCAGAATCTGAGTTCTTCAAGCACCTACAGAAGATGGCTTTAACTGGGTCATGGTTGTATTTCTGCTGTGTGACACCAATGCCTGGTACACAGTAGGTGCTCTGCAATACTTTATGAACTGACCCAAGATGAGAAGTAAATTCCATTTCTGGAGGGGACTGGGAAAATAAATCTCTGAGTCCTAGTTGGAGCCAGACTGTCTGGGGCTGACTCAGGACGAAAACATGGGCCCCACCCTTAGAGCAGGCGGTCAGACCGGGCAGAAAGAGAGAGGTGAGGCCTCAGGTCTGGGCTGAGATTCCTCCTGAGCCCTGCCGTGTGACATCATTGCTAAGTCCATGGAGGGGCCCCCCTTGCTGCGGGTCCACAGCCATGGGAACCCAGAGGGGCGGCAGCAGCCCCCCAGGGACCACATCCTGTTTGTCCTCTAGGGTCAGGTGGTCTCCTCATCTGTACAGGATGGGGGCGGAGTTGCTTGGGCACTCAGAGCTGCAGACATGCCTTCCATCCTCCCTGGGCTTCCCTGCTTCAACCAGATGTGGAGAGCAGAAGAGGACCGCAGGAGGGCACGGGATGCCCACCCACCCCCAGTTCACGGGAACCTCAGGGCTCAGGCAGCTGGAGGGACCAGGGATCCTGATGGGGAGAGAATGAGCACAGGCTTTTGGTGGCAAATCTCTCACTTCCAGGGCTGAGTCTGGGCCAGAGGACCCCGAACCCTGCAGGTGAGTCTTCCCAGGGCTCCTGGGTCGCCATATCTCACTTCAGTCCCAGGAAATTGGTGGGGGAGGAGGTGGGGGCACTGGGATTCTAGAGTGATGGTGGTGAAACCTGGAAGGGCTCCTGAGCTGAACTGGGGAGTGAGGGGTGGGGAGCTCCTGGGCTCAGCCTCTGACTTCCTTCCAGGGACCTTCCACAAACCCACCATCTGGGTTGAGCCTCTTTGGGCAGCTCAAGGGGCCTATGTGAATACACCGTGTGCAGAGTTGGAGTGTGAGCGTGAGTACACAACCATCAGGGAGTGTGCTGCAGTTGGCCTGCAGGATTTGGAGAAGGAAATGGCGACCCATTCCAGTGTTCCTGCCTGGAAAATCCCATGGATATTGGAGCCTGCCAGCTTACAGTCCATAAGGTTGCAGAGTCGGACACAATGGAGTGACTTCATTTTCTTTCCCTTTGTTTTAAAATTTATTTATTTTACTGGTTCCATTTTCTAATCTCATAATATATATATATTTTGTTGAAGTGTAGTTGACTTACACTGTCTCAGGTGCACTGCAAGGTGAGTTTAAGTTATACAAATACACATACTTTTTTTTTTCAGATTATTTTCCATTTTAGATTATGGCAACATATTGACTATGGTTCCCTGTGCTATACCGTAAATCTGTGTCACTTGTTGCACATCTTTTTTTAATTAGAAACCTAGCATTGTGTTCATACTCCTATTTTAAAGTTTATTGTATATTCCACCTCAGTATTATGCTACACTGGCAGTGAAAGCATGATGTGAAAATCTGACCAGGTCCACGTTAAGAGGAATTGGAAAACAGTGGCAACGTTAATTGTGGGAGGAAATATTGAATCACATGATGTTACTGCTGGGCTTCCCTGGTGACTCAGATGATAGAGAATCTGCCTGCAATGCGGGAGATCTCAGTTCAATCCCTGGATTGGGAAGATCTCCTGGAGAAGGAACTGGCAACCCACCCCGGTATTCTTGCCTGGAGAATCCCCATAGACAGAGGAACCTGGCGGGCTGCAGCCCGTGGGATCACAAAGAGTCAGACATGACTCAGGGACTAAGACTATTCTCAAGGCTCTGAACTTGAAAGGTATTACACTTTCCCTTTCGTAAAGAGATAAAAAGTGGCAGAGCAGACAGAACCTTTTGTTTTGCTCGGGGCTTAAAGGGATATTATGACCAGACCTGCACAGACAGCTTCGAGAACAAAGGATTCCAAGATTAAATGTTTTCCAGAGTGGAGGGGACGTAAGCTATGACTGATCCATGTTGATGTATGGGAGAAACTAACAAAATTGTACTTGTAAAAAAGTAAATAAATTAAGGGGGGGAAAAAGCTTGTAACAGGACTTCCCTGGTGGTCCAGTGGTTGGGAATCTGCCTGCCAATGCAGGGAACACGGGCCTGATCCTGGGACTGGGAAGATTCCACATGCCTTGGGGCAGTTAAGCCCATGGGCCACAAGCCCATGTGCCTAGAGCGGGAGCTCTACAGCAAGAGAAGCCACGGCGATGAGACGACTCTGCGCCACCGCAAAGAGCAGACCCCCCTTCCCGCAACTAGAGGAAACCTGTGCCCAGTACAGCCATTAATGAATTAATTAAAACATTGCAACAACCAACTACACCTCCTCCTTTTTTAGAGTGTGTCTGTGTGTGTAAGTGTGAAAGTGTGAGTTCACAGGTGGGTATTGAATCTGTACAGTTCTCTCTTCTCCTTGGAATTTTCTTCCACACGCTGCTGCTGCTGCTACTTCATCAGTTGTGTCCGACTCTGTGTGACCCCATGGACTGCAGCCTACCAGGCTCCTCCGGCCATGGGATTCTCCAGGCAAGAGTACTGGACTGGGGTGCCATTGCCTTCTATTCTTCCCCATGGGCTAGGGTTACTTTATATTCAGTAAACACTTACCATCGCCCTCGCCCCAAAAAGCCCATCTAACTCAGATAGGATGATTCTTTGAGGAACGAGTTCACCATCTTTTGGTTGGCTGGCTTTCCAAATAAAGTCACTATTCCTTTCCTGAAGACCTCATCACTCTGTCCCATGACAAGAAATGTGAGGTTGGACTCAGAGCACATTCACGAAGCTTTAGCAGACGTGTCATTCATTTTAGACAAAAACCAAAGGCATCACTCTCACAATTGATATCTGCGGTTTAAAAGAAGATACACAATGGCCAACAGGAATATGAAGAGATGCTCAGCATTGCTCATTAGTAGAGAAAGGCCATTTGACACTGCAATGAGATACCACCTCATACCTATCAGAATGGCCATCATTAAACAGTTGATGAAAAATAGATGCTGGAGAGCATGTGCAGAAGACGGAAACCATCTTACACTGTTGGGGGAGTGTAAACTGGTGCAGCCACTGTGGAAAACAGTATGGAGGTTCCTCAAAAAACTAAAAACTGAGTTTCCATGTGATCCAACAATTCCAATCCCGAATGTATATCTATGACAAAACTGTACCTTGAAAAGATTCATGCACCCTTGTGTTCATAGCAGCACAACTTGAAATAGTCAAGACATGGGAACAGCCTAAATGTCCATCGACAGATGAATGGATAAAGAAGATGTTGTATATGCCTATACACACACACAATGGAATACTACTCAGACATTGAAAAAATGAAATCATGAGATTTGCAGCAGCATGGATGGACCTGGAGATTAACATACTAAGTGAAGTAGAACAGAAAGAGAAAGAAAATTATCATATGATATCACCCATATGTGGACTATAAAAGGAACATATCAATGAAACAGGAACAGACTCACAGACATAGAGAACTGGCTTGTGGTTGCCAAGGGGGAGGGAAGGATTGGGAGTTTGGGATGAGCAGATGAAATCTATTTACACATAAAATGGATTAACATTGAGGTCCTACAGCATGGCACAGGGGATTCCATTCAGAATCTTGCCATAAATCATAATGGAAAAGAATATATATGTGGAGCTGAATCAGTTTTCTGTACAGGAGACATAAATTATACTCCAAAATTTTTCTTAATTTTTAAAAATGTGTGGTTTATATACATGCAATGAAACATTACTTGGCAGTAAAAATGCACAGACTGAAATGACAAAGAACACAGATCAATTCTGAAACATGATATTAAGTAAATAAACGGAAATTTTAAGAAGGGTGACTGGACTGTTACTCCATTACATACATAATGATCAAGAGGAGACCAGATTTATTACTTAGGCCACATCACTAATGTTAACAACCCCCACCCCCAGCAAAATGGTCTGGAATCACTGCCCTTACTGAGATTTTTTACTGTCTGTGAACAACAGCTGAACTGGGTGTATGTCTGCCCTTGGAGTCCTGAAACAATTGGGTCATTTTGTCCCTGTTTGGAGTTGATTGGAGATATGCCCCTCACTCAAGCATTCTGGAGCTTGAAAGTCTCTACTTGACATATTTTGTGTTCATCTGAGTATGTAGTAAGCAAGGTTGTCCAACTTTTCAGGCAGAACAAATCCCCCTCCCAAAAAATTGCCACCGTGATCTTTACACACGTTATCTTTGTGTACATGTGTGGTCCTTGGATTGGAAAGGGAGCAAGAGAGAGAGACAGAGTGTGTGTGTGTGCAAAGTTTCCACTAGAAGTCACGGAATAATTTCGATGAAGAAGAGTCAGAGAAAGACAAATATCACATGATATTGCTTCTTTGTGACATCTAAAACAGTGAACCTATTTACAAAACAGACACACAGAGAATGAACTTATGGTTACCAGGAGGGATAGTGTCAGGGGGAGGTTAGCTTGAAAGTTTAGGATTGATATATACACACGGCTATATTTAAGATGGATGACCAACAAGGATCTACTGTAAAAACAGAGAATTCTACTTAATATTCTGTGACTACCTAAGTGAGAAAAGAGTTTGAAAAGCAACAGATGCATGTATATAAATAACTGATTCACTTTGTTGAACAGCTGAAATTAACACAGTTAGTTTCTTAATCACATATATAACAATACAGAATTTTTTAATATTTTCAAAGAGCCATAATATGCATGACTGTTCCTCTTATAAGAATCCAGAATCAAAGTCTCTATTAATGACTCTTTAATTGGCAACCTGCACTGAGCCTGAATATGAGGTGAGTACATGGAATTTCTCTTCTGCAAGGAGTTAAGGTTAATGACATTTATCATGAGCTTGGGGAAAGCATCCTGCATGCTATACACCAAATCACTGTTTCCACTCCTGAAGGTAGCGAGACCTGTTCAAATCCTCCTATGTTTATAGTGTTCAGGGAAACAAAAAGTGACGCTCAGGTCATGAGGTGACCTCAGTGACGAGGCTCAGACAGACTTCCATCCCTGGCGTGAGAAGAGGCTGCCCATCTTCCCCTGTGACAGGCACCAGGCTGACTGTATGAACAACACCACCCGCCTTCCGTATCCTGTGACTCGGTCAGCTTTGCTCAGTCCTGCCTCCTGCCTCACAAGAAGCAGAGCCATGTGCCCCACACTCCTCAGCCTCCTGAGTCTCGGTGAGTCTGCAAAGACCCGGTAGGAGAGGGTAATGGTGGAAATCGGGGTTCTTCACACCACTGACCAGGTTCCCTGGATGAGGGTGCAAGGAGCGTGGGGTCCATCGGGACAAGCCATCTCTGACGGGCTTTTCCTTCTAGGATTCTGTGTGAGTCTGAGGATCTGGACAGCTGTGGGTGAGTCCTCCCCATCCCTTATTTCTGTGTTCAGCAGAGCAGCCGGGGCTGAGGCAGATGACACTGGGGGGCAGGGTGAGACCCCTGTCAGTACAGTGAGAGCCACGTGCCCTGTGGATCCCAGGTCCTCCTATTGGCCTTGATACTCACCTTCACTCTCCCCAGAGGTTAGCCCAGCTCTGGACTCTGGACCTGAAGGGACAGTATGAAGTCTGGGAGCTGGGAGCTGGGCCCCCTGAGTGCCATTTCTATCATGAGAGAGATGGAGGGGCTGCCGCCCACAGACCCCTCCCCAACAAGGTGGCATCTCCAACTGGCCCTTAGAAACAGGATCTGCAGGACCGCCCGCTAGACCTGACCCCAGGGGAGGGGCTGGGTATCAGGCAGGGCCACCTGGACCTTGTCCCACATTTGATGGAGGCTAGCTAACAAAGGAGCGAGGTTCATGGTTTCCTTCCTTCTTTTCAGTCAGGTGGCTTTTTCTCTTCTTAGTTGTGTTACTGTTAGTCACTCTGTCAAGTCTGACTCTGTGACCCCATGGACTGTAGCTCACCAGGGTCCTCTGTCCATGGGATTCCCCAGGCAAGAATACTGGAGTGGGTTGCCACTTCCTTCTCCAAGGCATCTTCCTCCCTGGGGACTGAACCCTGGTCTCCTGCCTTGCAGGGAGATTCTTTACCGTTTGAGCTGCACAAACACAACAGGGAAGTCCTTTCCCTTCTTTACCACTCGTCATTTTTCTGTGGTGGTTCCTTTTGACTGCATTGCGCAGCGTGCAGGATCTCAGTTTCCTGATGAGGGAGTCAACCCGGGCCCTTGGCGGGGAAAGTGCTAAGTCCTTACCACTGGACCACCTGGGAATCCCCAGTGTTTTGTGTTTTGAGAGAGTTTTCAACATTTTGTCAATCCAAGGACTTATTCTTCTCCTGAGAAGAATCACTGCTGAGAATCACATTCTCAGAATCTCCATAATGTCTGTCCTGGGTTGACTGTGTCTCTGTCTGTCCCCAAGCCCCAGGTGTCCTTGAGGATCAGGGTGATGCACTTTAGAGTAGGTGCCTTGGAAGAATTGAAGGAGAAGCACTCCAACAAGGGCAGTGGGGAGAGGGGACCATTCCTATTTTCCTCTCAAAGCCTGTGCCTCCTTCTGTCCTAGGTGAATATGACAAGCCCTCTTTGTCAGCCTGGCCAAGCCCTGTGGTTCCCTTAGGACAGACTGTGACTCTCCGGTGTCACTTCCATTCTCCATTTAAGATATTCAGACTGTTCAAAAGAGATGGGACCAGTTTGCCCGAGCTCCTGGGATATCATTTCAACACCTTCACCCTTGGCCCGGTGACCAGAGAACATGCCGGGTCCTACACGTGCTCTGGATTCTACGGGTCTGTCTCTGTGTGGTCCACACACAGTGACCCCCTGCAGATTGTGGTCACAGGTAGGAGGGTTCCAGCCCAGCCCGGGATGGCTGAGCCTGCAGGCATTCCTACTCTAGGTCCACGTGCCAGTGCAACCAAGGACGTCCTCAGGATTCCCAGCCAGGACCTAACCAGGGAAAGAGAATCCACTCTGAGAGTTTAAACTCAGGGTGTTGATAGAGGGATGGGATGCCCGGCTGAGGAAGGAGGAGCCTTCCTAGGCATTAGTTAGACAGGATGTGGCCACCCCCTGCCAGGAGGGAGGATGGGAATGACCCTGATCCAGCACCTGCCACCCAGTAGGGAGCTGTAATCCTGTATGAAGGAGCTGGTGTCCAGGGAGAAGTCCCAGGAATGTCTCCAGTGGCATGAGGCGGGGTCACAGATGGGAAATGTTCCCTTTTTTCTCCACTTCCTTCCCGTTGATGCAAGTCATCACCCATGATATAGGAGATGTGTGTGAAGGGAGCCAGGGTATGAATCCTCAGAACCACCCAGACCTCAAATGCAAATTAAGGATGGGATGAAGCTGAGAGCACGGCAAGCCACTCCAGTATTCTCGCCTGAAGAATCTCAAGGACAGAGGAGCCTGGCAGGCGACTCTCCATGGGGTCCCACAGAGTCAGACAGGACTGAAGCAACTGAGTATGCATGCATGAAGCTGAGAGAAGATTCAACAGCTGAAGAGTTTAGAATAAACACAGAGGAGGCTGGAGGTCTTGAGCAAAGAGAAAGAGAAAAGCATGAGCCAGAGCCTGAGAACAAGGCTAGAGAGAATGCAACAGGACAGACAGGAAGAGTAATTGGCTTTGGTGGTTCACGGGGACGTTTCTCACACCTTCAGATGTCAGGGGAAGCGCCGAGGCGGGATGACTCACTGAAGCTCACAACCTCTTTGCTCCTAGGTGTGTTCACAAAACCCTCCATCTCAGCCCACCCAGGCCCCCTCGTGCAGGAGGGAAAGAATGTGACCATCCGCTGTCACTCACCGCTGTCGCTTGACAAGTTTATCCTGCACCAGGAAAATAGTACAGGGCATTTCCAGAGACGTGGAGAGAGGTTCACAGGCGGGAATGCCTCAGCTGACTTCTTCATTGGCTCCGTGGTCTCGGGGAGTGCGGGCTCCTACAGATGCTACGGCTCTCTCAGCCGCTCCCCCTATGAGTGGTCAGCCCCCAGTGACCCCGTGGACGTCGTCATCACAGGTGAGTGTGTACAGACCAGTCCCCTCTGCTGTCTGTGTCACAGGAGGTCCGGTGTCCAGTCCAGCATCAGCATCGGGAGACAATGACAGGCGTGCAGAGACACACACACACTCAGAGAGGGAACAAATCAGAGAGAGAGGAGGTGTGAACATGGAAGGGAAAAGAGAACAGAGCACCTGCCATGCGGTAAAGAGAAGACTCAGCCAGTTACAGAATGAAGCAGCAAGAACACATAAGAACGATCAATGGAGAAAGATGTACCAGAGCAGGGACCCGGGCAGTTCCCAGCTCAGGCAGCCAATGATGGTTGGTTAAGGGGCTGGCTTCCCGCCTTCATGTCAGAGCTCCCTTCCTCTTTCAGGAGCACTGTGGTACCAGACGCCCTTGCAGTCTGGCCCTTGGGTGGTCAGGACGGAGGTTGACATCTTGAAGTTGCTCAGCCTTATGGTTTAAAGCGCCCTTCTGCACAAAGAGGGGGGAGTCCTCCCTGCCAACCCTCCCCACTAAGGAGTCCCTTCCAGTCCCTGGATGTGGGCAGGGCAATGCTGAACTCTCCCTCAAGTTTGAGGTAGTCAAAGATCCAATGAGATGCTGGCAATCTCCCGTCCATAATGTCTGTTTCTGGGTCAGTACCATGTTTTATGATGATCCCAGCAGAACCTAGTAGGTTCCATCTTTCAAGAGAACCCCACATCTTGTTGATTTTTAAAGTATATTTGTTCTGATTCATTTTTGTTGAAGTGTAGTTGATTTACGATGGTGCTAATTCCTGTTGTACATAAGACTGATTTAGTTGTTCATATGCATATATTTCTTTTCAGAGAAAGGATAGTAAATGACAGTCCATCATTAAAGATATGTTTGAATTTGTCCTTGTGCTGGGTATTCCTTGTTGTGGGGCTTTCTCTCCTGGCTGTGGGCGGCCTCTCATTGCAGCGCTTCTCTTGTTGCACACTTCGGGTTCTAATTCTAGATTTAGGACTAGAGTTACTTTATGCTCTAAGATCAAGGTCTCTTCCTTCCAGGTCTGTCCAAGAAACCCTCTCTCTCAGCCCAGGGGGGCCCCGTGGTGAGGTCTGGAGAGAACGTGACCTTGCTCTGCAGTTCTGAGCGCGCCTTTGACCAGTTCCATCTGCTCAGGGAGGGGGAGAACCTTGGGCATCTGCTCGCTGGAGGCCGGGGTCCCCACGGAGCCCTCCAGGCAGTGTTCCCTCTGGGTCCTGGGACCCCAGCCCACAGCGGGGTCTACAGTTGCTTCGGCTCCTTCACTCGCTCTCCCTACTCGTGGTCAGACCCCAGCGACCCCCTGCTCCTGTGTGTCACAGGTGAGGACCCTCCTCCTGGCTCAGCTTTCTTGTTGCTCTTCAGTCGCTAAGTTGTGTCCAACTCTTTGTGACCCCGTGAGCTGCAGCACGACAGACTTTTCTGTCCTTCACTATCTCCCCTTCGTGGATCACAGCCTTGTCGTGATGAAGGTGCTTGTGTAACTCAATGAAGCTATGAGCCATGTTGTGCAGGGCCGCCCAAAACTGACAGGTCATAGTGAAGAGTTCTGACAAAAGCTGGTCCCCTGAAGGAGGAAACAGCAACCCATTGCAGTATTCTTGTTTCCAGAACGCCAAGAAGTGTCCCATGCTTTACAGTACACTAAATCACTTTGTTTTGGTCAAGAAGTCCATTTGGCTTTTTCCATAACATCTTGCTCTATCACTGCGCTCTATCTCAAGGGCCCTGTGCTGGTGTCAGGGGAAACTTAGGGCTTCGGGAGAAATAGAGGCAATGAGAACCAGAGAGAAAGAGAGATGGTCGGTGGCATCTCATCCCTCTTCTACCTCCTGTATGGATGCTTGTCATCAGAGTCCTGTCTAATCAGGCAAATAAAGAAAAGGGTAAGGGTAGACCCAGGAGGAGGAAAGGTTGGGCTAATTTGGGAGGATCAGAGATTGCATTGGGCCCTTGCTCTTCATGTTTTCCCAGAGGCACCTCTGACATACACGTGATTTCCTAGTTAAGGAACATAGATACTCAGTCCTAGAGCAGAAATAATGTCTCTTGCTTAGAATTGTCTTTCTTCACCAGGGATACTCTTCCCACCTCCTTTCACCATCTCTTCTCCAGGATGGTGGGTCTACTCAACACATTCACGGGGAGGAGCCAGAAGCTCTCCCCTCCCCCATCAGTGCTCTGAGGGATCACAGAGTCAAGCACAGGCAGGAGGTCAACCTTCTAGAAAGAACAGTCCTCCTTTGGTGGGGTGAGGAAGGTTACTGGCTCACCCCTTCTGTCTTTTTTCTCCTAGGTTCCACTACAAGTACTTGCCCTTCACCCATGGATGCACACACCACAGGAGGTAAGCAAGAAGGTCTCCTACCTCAGCAAATTTCTAAGAAGACATAGGAGTCCTATGTAAGTGCTGGCTCTGTCAGCTCCCAGCACTGCGATGTTGAGCTTCTCAACATCCATCTCAAGTCAGCATATGAGACTGAGGTGTGCATGAGAACCAGAGGGGGCATTGAGATCCTGGGACTGGGAATTTCTAAATTGAAGATAATTGGTCAGAGTGACCTAATATCATGCCCAAGCGAGATGCTTACCCTCCCTCCACCAGAATCTTAGGGGATGGATGGGGGTGAAAAGTGGAGAATTTGAGGGAGCACCTTACAGATGTTATTCCTCTGTTAGTGTTTTATGAACAAAGAATTCCACATTCCGAAATAAATTTGTCATATCTTCTTGAGGATTCTGTTCCAGGTATATGTGGATGAGGGGGAAATGTACTGAGGATTAAAGGGGTCTGCATTCATGGAAAAACACCATGCCTTGACGTGAGGGAGCAGCGAAAAACTGCATTGGTGCCCAGCGGACCTTGGTTCAGACCTCTGCTGGTCTTGCACCGCCTCTTTACTTCATCCATGCTAGCATCTCTCCTGGATGCTTTGGTACCTCCTGGGAAGTGGAGACCATAAGTGATCAGGTTGACAGATGCTGACAGTTTGATGCAAGGATAAAATAAAACCAGTGTGTAGGGGCACAGTGTACGCAATGAAAAACCAGACCTTCCCTTTTTCTGTTGACAGAAGCAGGGTTTCCTCAAGAACGCTCCAGTGTGCTGTACATCATCCTTGGGCTTGCCATAGCCTTCACCTCTACCAGCATCTTCCTCGCTGCTCTTGTCTGTCACTGGTGCTCTACCCAAAATCGTAAGCCTGAAGGTTGTGAGCTCAGCATCATCTGACCCAGGGGGAGGTGGGCTCATAGCAGAGAATTAGGTTTTCACTTCCCACAGGTTAAAACTGGTTTCCAGTGTTGTTATCTCGGAGGGAACATCATCCAGAGACCCATGGAACCCTGTTATTTTTATGAAAATATGTGTTGATTTATTCTTGGCTGCATCAGGTCTTTGCAGCAGCATGGGGGATCCACATTGCAGTCTGGGGTGTGGTTCAGGCTCCAGAGCTTGTGCGCTCAGCTGTTGCAGCTCGTGGGGCTTAGTTGCTTCAAGACACATGGGATCATAGATCTCCCACCAAGGATAGAACCCAGGCTGCCTGCACTGGAAGATGGACACTTAATCTCTGGACACCAGGGACATTCCAAGCCCTGTTCTTCCCTTCAACTACAGCCATCTGTTCTCCTCCCCTACATGATCTTGGGAATCTGCTGATATGCAGAAGAGAATGGTCCATAACAGAAGACGTAGGATGGGTCTGTGGGTTTGCACAGGCTCCTGAGACAGTCCGTGAATGGATGGGCTTGTTGATGGAATGTTTTGTTTTTGATTTATTTATTGGAGTAGACAGACCCAGTACCAGAGGGCATATACCCTTTTCTTTTTCTGGCTTTGATGTCCCCATCAAAGTTATGGAGGTCTGGGATAACTGCCTTCATCCCCAAGATCCTTGTCTCTTTTTCATTCGCAGATCTTGCCATCATGGAAGGAGAGCCCCAGGAAGATGGAGCAGTGAGCGGCGTGGTGAGTCCTCCCAGCCCAAACCCTTGCCATAGCATCGGCCCTTCCAATGCCCAATGTCCTAGCCTTTAAAGATCGCGTCTCAGTCCATCATTCTCACCTCCTTCCTCTTAGGACTCTCCAGCAGAAGACGTGATATATGCTCACTTGAACCTCGGGACCCTTTCTGAGAGACTGAATACTCCCACCCCCGTGAGCCCCATGCACCCCTTCCCCGAGCCCAGTATCTATGAGGAATTCAATGTAAAGAAAGACGGTGCTGAGCCCTGACCTGGCCCCAGGCTGTGAGCACACAGAGTGTTGCAAATCAAAGCCTTAGATCTCTTTTTAAAGGGGTTCCTCCGTGGACACTCCTCCTCCTCCTCCAAAGCAGCCCAGCAGCTCTGAGGTGAACAGTGGAGTCCAAGATTGCCAAATCATCTTCAAAAATCCCACAACCTCGAAGTAATCTCCTGTCTCTTCTAGGACTCCATTGTATCTATCTCACTGTTTGGGGAATGGTATAATCAATCACACATACTGGGTTGGTTAATATGATCATCTTACTTTACCTAAAATTCCAATAAAGCATTAAAAAATCTGCCAGCTGATTCTTCAAATTATTCAGTTTAAAGAAAACACAAAACGAATAAATAAGATGTCTATTCAGCAACGTTTTACAAGGATGTACTTATTTACAAAACTGAAACAACCTTGTAGACTTAGAGAACAATCTTAGAGTTACAGAGGGGAAGGGTTGGGGGAGAGATAGACTGGAAGTTTAAGATTGACATGTGCTATATTTAAAATAAAATGATTTCCATAAAAACTAATAAAAGCAATGCTAGATGGCCAAATAAACAGATGAAGTATATTCTGTTTGAGATATCCAGTGTGGTGCCACTACCTATATGAGGCTGGGTGTGTGCATGCTAATTCGATTCAGTCATGTCCGACTCTTTGCAATGGCATATACAGTGTGAGGCTCGCTAGGCTCCTCTCTGCATGGGATTCTCCAGGCACGAATCCTGGAGTGGGCAGCCATTCCCTTCTCGAGGGGATCTTCTTGACCCAGGGATGGAACCCACGTCTCTCATGTATCTTGCAATGGCAGGTGGATTCTTTACCACTGAGCCACCAGGGAAGCCCCCTCAACCTCTTCCCAGGCATGTGCACTTAGGCTGATGGCATTCCAGGGGTAGAAACAGGACAATAAGATACCCCTCAGTCTGGATCTGCACTGGCTGATAAAGTAGTTGCCCAGCCACGCGGTGCAGACATTGACTCTACACGTATATGAAAAAAGCGTTCAGTTCTTCAGTCACACCCACCACGTTTCAAGTGCTCAGCAGCGTCCTGTGGCCAGGTCCAGGGTGCTGGACAGAGCAGATGTTTAAAAAGTTCCATCATCACTGAGATTTCTACTGGACATTCCACTCCAGATCACTGAGGCCTGCAGAGAGAACACTTGCCCCAGGGAGGCTTTGCATGTGTTGTGTGAATCCATCGATATTTGCACGTTTTGTCTTTTTTGCTTCTTGCACCAAAGCCAAGGATTTGAGAATCTTGTGCCTCTTAAGTTATCAGCTGGTGGCACGATATGGCTTGGCTCACCCAAGCGGAAGGCTGAAGGATAACACCATGAGGACCCCGGTGTGAACTGAGCTGGCAAATAGGGCAAAGATGAAGCTCCACGGAGCCTTAGCTGCTCATTGAGCTCTCCGTGTGCAATCTTTCTTCTGGCTTAGAACTAAACTACCCAAGAACTGTTTTACCAAGAGAAATGTCAGGATCACTACAAATGAAGACAAGCAGGAGAGTCCTTTCCTGTTGCTACTGTCAGTGAGCACATACCACACGGCTGTGTGATATATCTGAACATGCAATCATTCCATAATATATATAAGTCAGGTCACTAGCTTGGACACCACAGGGCTGTATGTCAATTATAACTCAATGAAACTGGATAGATAGATAATATATGTGCTCAGTCGCTTGGTCATGTCCAGCTCCTTGCGACCCTTTGGACTGAAATGTTATAGGATCCTCTTTCCATGGGGTTCTCCAAGCAAGAATATTGGAGTGGAGACCTCCCTGGTGGCTCAGACAGTAAAGCATCTGTCTACAATGCGAGAGACCAGGGTTCGATCCCTGAGTGGGGAAGATCTCCTGAAGAAGAAAAGGGTAACCCACTCCTGTATTCTTGCCCAGAAAGTCCCAGGGACGGAGGAGCCTGGTTGGCTACAGTCCATGGCGTCGCAAGGAGCTGGACACGACTGAGTGACTTCACTTTCACTTCACATTGCATTTCATTCTCCATGATGATATGTAGATAGATAGATCAATAGATTTCAGTGGTGGCTATACCACTTCCTGAGGTGGTTGATGACTTTAGCAGGCTACTTCCTGTCTTATTTGTATTTTGCTTCATGCAAGTATATCACATGTATTAATATATGGGTCTGTCCTTGATCAGGACCTCTGATGAGGACCATTCTAGTCTGAATCCTGGAGTCTCTGTTGGATGAAGAGGAGAGCAACATGCAGCATCAAAGGATGCTTTGAAGGGACAGAAATGACTCACATGCTTCACCTCAAGGGGACAGAGACACATCCTGCTTCTTACACACCCTGGCCTGTCCCTGGGAGAAGTAAAGCCTGCCTTCTGGGCCCGGAAGGAAGAGCTGTGCTCTCTTGTAAGAGCAGACTATACTTTGCAAATCTCCCCTGCCCCGTGGTTCACCAGGTCTCTGAGGGCATCGCTGGTGCCTCCACTCAACCAAGGCAGGGAGTGAAGGTCACACTCCACTTTTCGACTCTTACATCTTGTATTCAATCACGCAGTAAAAGAATTCACCCTCCAGGGTGCCCGTGACACATCCTGTCCTCTCCATCCACATAGTCCATTCCACAGCCACACCTGGATCCCAGCCATAACCGCCCTGGGTTCTGAGCTCAGACCCACACTCCCATCTCCAGTCCGCCCTCCACATTTCATCTTTCTAACTCACATTTCAGAATATGCTTTCTGCCCTGAATCCTTCCATGATGCCCACATCTGCAGGGCAATGTCCAAACTCTTCTACTTGAATTCCAGCCTGCTCATGCTCCTCCAGAGGTGACCCCTACCCCCCACTCCTCAGGTCTCACCTTTTCTTCCCTCCTAATGATACTGGTGCAGTTACACCACACACACACACACACACACACACACACACACACACACACACATACACATGCAAACGTGCAGAAAATAGGCCATTTAACATTTGTGTACTCTCTCATCTCAGCTCTTCTGAGAACTCTCAGTTCAAAAAGTTCCTTTTCTCCTCCCAATCAAAAGTAGATGCAAAGGTAGACTCTGTCATTTCCATCACTAGTTAATGGGTTTTTGCATTATTAAGGGGCAATTTTCATAAGAAAAATCCATGTAAATCATTTAGAATGCTGGTTGACATGCCCATGTTGGAATAATTGAAGGTCAAGAATTATTCTTTTTTAATTAAAAAAAAATTACATTTATACACTCATTTCACTTTTCTCTACAGTGGCTAATATAATGTGACCTTCATAAAGTTTTCTTATCATAGTCTTTTGCTTGTATATTCCATCTTTCTTAAAAATTAAACCATCATCCTTGAACAGTGGACAGCACTGTATATGCCCACCACCAACTCCCCATCCTCCCAGAGAGTGCCTGTGTCCCAGGGTCTAGGGAATGTTCTTTTCTTGTTAGAATGTACTCGCTCCTCCCGCATGGTGTCCACACCTCCTCAAGCAGCCTCTTCCCACAAGCACAGTGTAGCCATTGTTGTTCAGTCACTAAGTCATGTTGACTTTTGTGACCATGGACTGCACCTCGCCAGGCTTATCTGTCCTTCATTATCTCCCAGAGTTTGCTCAAAGTCAAGTCCATTGAGTCAATGAGGCCATCCAACCATCTCATCCTCTGTCGCCCTCTTCTCTTGCCTGAATCTTTCCCAGCGTCAGGGTCTTTTCCATTACTCAGTTCTTTGCATCATGTGGTCAAATTATTGCAGCTTCAGTTTCACCATCAGTTCTACCAATGAATACTCTCAGGGTTGATTTCCTTTAGGATTGATGGGTTTGATCTCCTTGCTGTCCAAGCGACTCTCAAGAATCTTCCCCAGCACCACAGTCTAAAAGAATGTTCTTCAGTGCTTGGCCTTCTTTACGTCCAACTCTCACATCCGTATATGCCTACTAGGAAACCATAGCTTTGACTATAAGGACCTCTGTTGGAACAGTGATTTCTAATACACTGTGGAGGTTTGTCACAGCTTTTCTTCCAAGGAGAAATGTCTTTTAATTTCATGGCTGCAGTTACTATCTGCAATAATTTTGGAGCCCAAGAAAAGAAAATCTGTCACTGTTTCAGTTTTTCCCACTTTTTTTTTTCTGCCATAAAGACCTTGGACTAGAATTCATGAGCTTCATTTTTTTACATGTTTACAGTGTAGATATAGACCCCAGGTATTCTCATAATTCTTCTTTTAAAAAAATAATTGAATATTAGCATTTGATGCCTGCATTCTGCAGAATCTCAGTTCTTCAAGGATCTACAGAAGATGGGTTTATCTGGGTCATGGGTGTATTTCTGCTGTGTGACACCAATGCCTGGGACAGAGTAGGTGCTCTGCAGTAATTTATGAACTGACCTAAGATGCAAAGTAATTTTCTGAAGGGGCCTGGGAAAATAAATTTCTGAATCCTAGCTGGAACCAAACTGCCTGGGGCTGAATCAGGACGAGAACCTGGGTCCCACCCTATAGAGCAGGTGGTTAGACCTAGCATAAAGAGAAAGAGCTGAGACCTCAGGTCTGGGCTGAGAGGCCTCCTGAGCCCTGCCTGGAGACATCAGAGCCAGGTCCAGGGAGGGGCTGCCCCCTTGCTGTGGGTCCACGGCCATGGGAACCCCAAGGGGTGGCAGCAACCCCCCAGGGACCACATGCTGTTTGTCCTCAAGGGCCCCGGGGTGTCCTCACCTGTACAGGGTGGGGTTGGGCTGTCTAGGCGCTCAGAGCTGCAGACAGGCCTTCCATCCTCTCTGCGCTTCTCTGCCTTGGCCAGTTGTGGAGGGCAGGAGGGGACTGCAGGAGGGCACGGGACGCCCACCCTCACCCCCACTTCACAGGAATGTCAGGGCTCAGGGTGCTGGAGGGACCAGGGATCCTGATGGAGAGAGAATGAGCCCAGGCTTTCACTGGCAAACTGTCACTTCCAGGGCTGAGTCTGGGCCAGAAGACCCCGAACCCTGCAGGTGAGGCTTCCCAGGGCTCCTGGGTCCCCATGTCTCACTTCAGTCCCAGGAATCGGTGGGGGAGGAGGTGGGGGCACTAGGATCCTAGAGTGATGGTGGTGAAACCTGGAAGGGCTCCTGAGCTGAGCCGGGGAGTGAGGGGTGGGGAGGTCCTGGGCTCAGCCTCTGACTTCCTTCCAGGGACTTTCCAGAAACTCACCATGTGGGCTGAGACTCTTTTGTGCCACTCAAGGTGCCCATGTGAATACACCGTGTGCAGAGTTGGAGTGTGAGCGTGAGTACACAGACCATCAGGGAGAATGCTGCAGTCGGCTTGCACTATTTGGAGAAGGAAATGGCGACTCATTCCAGTATTCCTGCCTGGAAAATCCCGTGGACATTGGGGCCTGCCAGGCTACAGTCCATTAGGTGCAGAGAGTCAGACACGACTGAGCGAATTAGTTTTCTTTTGTTTTATTTAAAATTTATTTATTTTACTGGTTACATTTTCTAATCTCATAATGTATATATTTTATTGAAGTCTGGTTGACTTACAGTGTTTCAGGTGCACTGCAAGGTGATCTTCAGTTATACAGATACGCATACATTATTTTTCAGATTATTTTCCATTTTAGGTTATTGCAACATATTGACTGTGGTTCCCCGTGCTACACAGTAAATCTTTGCTGCTTGTTGCACATCTTTTTTAATTAGAAACCTAGCACTTCTATTCACACTTCTATTTTTAAATTTATGGTATATTCCACCTCAGGGCTCTGCTACATTGGCAGTGAAAGCACGATGCCAAAATCGAACCAGGTCCACGTTAAAACTAAATGGAAAACAGTGGCAACGTGAATTGTGGGAGGAAATATTGAATCACATTATCCACTGCTGGGCTTCCCTGGTGACTCAGATGATAGAGAATCCGCCTGCAAGGTGGGAGACCTGAGCTCGAGCCCTCAGTTGGGAAGATCCCCTGGACAAGGAAATGGCAACCCACCCCAGTAGTCTTGCCTGCAGAATCCCCATGGACAGAGGAAGCTGGCGGGCTGCAGCCTGTGGGATCACAAAGAGTCAGACATGACTGAGGGACTAAAACTCTTCTCAAGGCTCTGAACTTGAAAGGTATTACACTTTCCCTTTCATAAAGAGGTAAAAAGTGGCAGAACAGACAAAACCCATTGTCTTGTTGGGGGCTTAAAGGGACAGTATGACCAGACCTGCATGGACAGCTTCAAGAACAAAGAATCCCAAGATTATAAGTTTTCCACAGTGGAGGGGACGTAAGTATAGCTATGACTGATCCATGTTGATGTATGGCAGAAACTAACAATATTGCAGTTTTCCTTAAATTAAAAATAAATAAATTAAGGGGAAAAAAGCTTGCAACAGGACTTCCCTGATGGTCCAGTGGTTGGGAATCTGCCTGCCGATGTGGGGAATACGGGCCTGATCCTGGGCCTGGGAAGATTCCTCATGCCTCAGGGCAGTTAAGCCTGTGGGCCACAAGCCCATGTGCCTAGAGTGGGTGCTCCACAACAAGAGAAGCCACGGCGATGAGAAGACCCTGCACACAGCAAAGAGCAGGCCCCCTTCCTGCAACTAGAGAACGCCTGTGCCCAGTACAGCCATTAGTGAATTAATTAAAGCATTGCAACAGCCAACTACACCTCCTCCTCTTTTAGTGTGTGTGTGTGTGTGTGATGTAAGTATGAAACTGTGAGTTCACAGGTGTGTGTTTCATCTGTAATGTTCTCTCTTCTCCTTGGAATTTTCATCCCAATGGGCTAGCGTTATTCTACATTCACTAAACACTGTTTGACCATCCCTCTCACTCCCCAAAAAGCCCATCTAACTCAGGTAATATGATTCTTTGGGACACAAGTTCGCCATCTCATTGGTCTGCTGACTTTCCAGATAAAGTCACTATTCCTTTCCTGAAGCCTTCATCACTCCGTCCCTTGACAACAACGTGAGGTTGGACTCAGAGCACATTCATGAGCCATCAGCAGAGGTGTCATTCATTTTAGACAAAATCCGTAGACGTCACTCTCACAATTGATATCTGTGGTTTAAAGGAAGATATGCAGATGGCCAACAGGCATATGGAAAGATGCTCAGCATTGCTCATTAGTAGAGAAAGGCCATTTGACACTGTGATGAGGTACCACCTCATACTGATCAGAATGGCCATCATTAAATAGTTGATGAATAATAGATGCTGGAGAGCATGTGGAGAAGAGGGAAACCCTCTGACACTGTTGGGAGAGTGTAAACTGCTACAGCCACTGTGGAAAACAGTATGGAAGTTCAGTTTCCATATGATCCAACAATTCCAGTCCCGAGCATATATCTGGAATAAAACTATACCTTGAAAAGATTCATGCACCCCTGTGTTCAGAGCAGCAAAACTTACAATAGCCAATACATGGGAACAGATTAACTGTCCACCGACAGATGAATGAATAAATAAAATGGATATGCTTATACACAGAGAGAATGGAATACCGCTCAGAGATTTAAAAAATGACATAATGCCATTTGCAGCAGCATGGATGGACCTGGAATTATCATATTAAGTGAAGTAGACAGAAAGAGAAAGACAATGTTCATGTGATATAACCCATATGTGGAATCTAAAAAGAACATATCAATGAAAGAGGAATAGACTCACAGACATAGAGAATAGGCCTGTGGTTGTCAAGCGGGAGGGAAGGATTGGGAACTTGGGATTAGCAGATGAAATCTATTTCTACATAAAATGGATTAACATTGAGGTCCTACAGCATGGCACAGGGACTTCTATTCAGGATCTTTCCATAAATGATAATGGAAAAATATATATGTCAAGCTGAATAAATTTGCTATACTGCAGAAATGAAATACACTTCAAAAATTTTTTTTAATTTTAAGATTTGTGGTTTATATACTGCAATGAAATAAAAATGGCAGTAAAAATGCACACACTGAAATGACAAAAAATATAGATCAACTCTGAAACATGATATTAAGTAAATAAAAGGAAATTTTAAGAAGAGTGACTGTACTGTTAGTCTTTTACATACATAATGATCAAGAGGAGATTAGATTTATTATTTAGGGAGCATCAATAATGTTAACAACCCCCGACCCCAGCAGAATGGTGTGGAATCACTCCCATTACTGAGGGTCTTTCCTGTTTATGAACAACAGCTGATTTGGGTGTATGGCTGCTCTTGGAGTCTGGAAACAGCTGGGCCATTTTGTCCCTGTTTGGAATTGATTGTTGTGCACACGCCTCTCACTCAAGCATTCTGGATTTTGGAAGTCTCTACTTGACGTATTTTGTGTTCATTCGAGTATGTAGTAAGCAAGGTTGTCCACCTTTTCAGGCAGAACAAATCCCCCTCCCAAAAAAACACCAAAGTCATCTTTACACACATTATCTTTGTGTACATGTGTGGTTCTTGGATTGGAAAGGGAGCAAGAGAGAGAGACAAAAAGGGTGTGTGTGTACAAAGTTTCCACTCACAGTCACGAAATAATTTCAGATGAAGAAGAGTCAGAGAAAAAGAAATCACATGATTTCGCTTACTTGTGACATCTAACAAAATGAACTAATTTATAAAACAGATTCACAGAGAATGAACTTATGGATCCCAGGGAGGATAGTGTCAGGGGGAGGTTAGATTGGAAGTTTGGGATTCACATATATGCAAAGATGGATGACGAACAAGGACTTACTGTAAAATCAGAGAATTCTACTTAATATTCTGTAACTACATAATTGGGAAAAGAATTTGAGAGCAATAGATGCATGTATATGAATAACTGAATCACTTTGTTGTACAGCTGAAACTAACACAATTAGTTAGTTTCTTAATCACATATATTACAATATAGAATTTTTTACAATTTTCAAAGAGCCATAATATGCATGTTTGTTCCTCTCGTAAGAATGCAGAATCAAAGTCTCTATTAATGAGTCTTTAATTGGTAACCTGTACTGAGCCTGAGATACGAGATGGGTACATGTGATTTCTTTTATGCAAAGACTTAAGGTTAATGACATTTATCATGAGCTTGGGGAAAGGATCCTGCATGCTATACACTGAATCACTGTTTCTACTCCTGAAGGCAGCAAGACCTGTTCAAATCCTCCTAGGTTTACAGTGTTCAGGGAAACAAAAAATGACGCTCAGGTCATGAGGTGACCTCAGTGACGAGGCTCAGACAGACTTCCATCCCTGGCGTGAGAAGAGGCTGCCCATCTTCCCCTGTGACAGGCACCAGGCTGACTGCACGAACAACGCCCGCCTTCTGCATCCTGTGACTCAGTCAGCTTTGCTCAGTCCTGCCTCCTGCCTCACAGAAGCAGAGCCATGTGCCCCACACTCCTCAGCCTCCTGAGTCTCGGTGAGTCTGCAAAGACCGGGTAGGAGATGGTTATGGTGGAAATCGGGGTCTTCACACCACTGACCTGGTTCCCTGGATGAGGGTGCAAGGAGCGTGGGGTCCACCGGGACAAGCCATCTCTGACGGGCTTTTCCTTCTAGGATTCTGTGTGAGTCTGAGGATCTGGGCAGCTGTGGGTGAGTCCTCCTCATCCCTTATTTCTGTGTTCAGCAGAGCAGGTGGGGCTGAGGCAGAAGACACTGGGGGACAGGGTGAGACCCCTATCAGTACACTGAGAGCCATGTGCCCTTTGGATCCTAGGTCCTCTATTGGCCTTGATACTCACCTTCACTCTCCCCAGAGGTTAGCCCAGCTCTGGACTCTGGACCTGAAGGGACAGTGTGAAGTCTGGGAGCTGAGAGCTGGGCCCCCTGACTGTCATTTCTATCATGAGAGGGGAGCAAGGGGCTGCAGCCCACAGACCCCTCTCCCAACAAGGTGGCATCTCCAACTGGCCCTTAGAAACAGGATCTGCAGGACCGCCCACTAGACCTGACCCCAGGGGATGGGCTGGGCATCAGGCAGGGCCACTGGGCCTGGTCACACATTTGATGGAGGCTAGCTAACAAAGGAGCGGGGTTCATGGTTTCCTTCCTGCTTTTCAGTCAAGTGGCTTTTTCTCTTCTTAGTTGTGTTACTGTTAGTCACTCTGTCAAGTATGACTCTGTGACCCCATGGACTGTAGCTCAGCAGGCTCCTCTGTCCATGGGATTCTCCAAGCAAGAATACTGGAGTGGGTTGCCATTTCCTTCTCCAAAGCATCTTCTTCCCTGGGGACTGAACCCTGCTCCCCTGCCTTGCAGGGAGATTCTTTACCGTTTGAGCTGCACAAACACAACAGGGAAGTCCTTTCACTTCTTTACCACTCGTCATTTTTCTGTGGTGGTTCTTTTTGCCGGCATCGCGCAGCATGCAGGATCTCAGTTTCCTGATGAGGGAGTCAACCCGGGCCCTTGGCGGGGAAAGTGCTAAGTCCTAACCACTGGACCACCTGGGAATCCCTGGTGTTTTGTGTTTTGAGAGAGTTTTCAACATTTTGTCAATCCAAGGACTTATTCTTCTCCTGAGAAGAATCACTGCTGAGAATCACATTCTCAGAATCTCCGTGATGTCTGTCCTGGGTTGACTGTGTCTCTGTCTGTCCCCAAGCCCCAGGTGTCCTTGAGGATCAGGGTGATGCACTTTAGAGTAGGTGCCTTGGAAGAATTGAAGGGGAAGCGCTCCAACAAAGCAGTGGGGAGCAGGGGCTGTTCCTATTTTCCTCTCAAAGCCTGTGCCTCCGTCTCTCCTAGGTGAATATGCCAAGCCCTCTTTGTCAGCCTGGCCAAACCCTGTGGTTCCCTTAGGACAGACTGTGACTCTCCGGTGTCACTTCCGTTCTCCACTTAAGATATTCAGACTGTTCAAAACAGATGGGACCAGTTTGTCCGAGCTCCGGAGAAATCATTTCAACAACTTCATCCTTGGCCCGGTGACTAGAGAACATGCTGGGCCCTACACGTGTTCTGGATTCTCCAGGTTTCTCCCTCTGTTGCCCAGACAGAGTGACCCCATGCAGATTGTGGTCACAGGTAGGAGGGGTTCAGCCAAGCCCGGGACAGCCTTCTATGCAGGCAATCCCACTCTAGGTCCAAGTTCCTTATGTGGTTCAAGACTGACTCATGATTCCTAGCGAGGAACAAACCAGGAAAGAGAATATAAAATGAGTTTAAACTCTGGGTGTTGAACAGATGTGGTGCCCAGCTCAGGAAGGAGGAGCCAGGGCCGGCCAGCAGGGGGGATGGGGAATCACCCTGATCCAGCACCTGCCATGCTGTAGGGAGCTCTACTCCCCGATGAAGGAGCTGGAGCCCTAGGAAGGAGTCCCAGGAAAGAATCCAGAGGCATGAGATGGGGTCATATGGGAAAAGTTCCCTTTTCTCCACCTCCATCCCAACGTCCTGCCAGTCATCGCCCACATTCTATGAGTGTGAAGGGAGACAGGGTATGCATCCTCAGAACCACCCAGCTCCCCACCACGGATATTAGGGATGAGATGAGGCTGAGCGTGGCAACCCACTCCAGTATTCTCACATGGAGAATCATTTGGACAGAGGAGCCTGGCAGGTTATGGTCAATGGGGTCGCAGAGAGTCTTACAGGACTGAAGTGACTGAGTGTGCTTGCATGAAGCTGAGAGCAGATACAGCAGCTAAAGAGCTTAGAATAAGCTCAGAGGAGGCTGGAGGTCTTGAGCAAAGAGAAACAGAAAAGCATGAGCCAGAGCCTGAGAACAAGGCTGGAGAGAATGCTACAGAACACACAGGAAGGGTAATTGGCTCTACTGGTTCATGGGGAGGTTTCTCACACCTTCAGCTCTCAGGGGAAGCCTGAGGTGGGGTGACTCACTGAAGCTCACAACCTCATTGCTCCTAGGTTTGTTCACAAAACCCGCCATCTCAGCCCACCCAGGCCCCCTCATGAAGGTGGGAGGGAATGTGACCATCCACTGTCAATCACAGCTGTCGTTTGACAAGTTTATCCTGCACTAGGAAAACAGCACAGGGCATTTCCAGAGACATGGAGAGAGGTTCACAGGCGGGCATGCCGCAGCTGACTTCTTCATTGGCCCCATGACCTCGGGGTGTGCGGGCACCTACAGATGCTACAGCTCTCTTAGCCACTCCCCCGATGTGTGGTCAGCCCCGAGTGACCCCGTGGACATCATCATGACAGGTGAGTGTGTCCAGACCAGTCCCGTCTTCTGTCTGTATTGCAAGAGGTCTTGTGTCCAGTCCAGTATCAGTACCGGGAGACAATGACAGGCGTGCAGAGACACTCACACACTCAGAAGAGGGAACAAACCAGAGAGAGAGGAGGTGTGAACAAGGAAGGGAAAAGAGAACAGAGCACCTGCCATGTGCTAAAGAGAAGACACAGCCGGTGACAGAGTGAAGCAGCAAGAACGTAAAAGAACAAACAATGGAGAAAGATGTAGCAGAGCATGGACCCAGGCAGTTCCCGGCTCAGGCAGCCAACGATGGTTGGTTAAGGGGCTGGCTTCCCCCCTTCATGTCAGAGCTCCCGTCCTCTGTCAGGAGCACTGTGGTACCAGACGCCCTTGCAGTCCGGCCCCTGGGTGATCAAGATAGAGGTTGACACCCTGAAGTTGCTCAGCCTCGTGGTTTAACGCATCCTTCTGCACAAAGAGGGGGGAGTGGTCCCTTCCACCCTCCCTACTAAGGAGTCCCTTCCAGCCCCTGGGGGTGGGCAGGGCAGCACTGAACACTCCCTCAAGAATGAGGTGGTCAAATATCCTGTGATATTCTGGAAATTTCCACTCCATAAGGTCTGCTTCTGGGTCAGTATCATGTTTTCTGATGGTCCCAGCAGTAGTTAGTAGGTTCCATAATTCAAGAGCAGCCCAATCTGGTTGATTTTTAAATTTTCTTTTTTCTTTTTTTGTTGATTTCTAATTGATTTAAGATGTTGTTAATTCTTGTTGTACATTAGAGGGATTCAGTTCTTCATATACATATATATCTTTTTTAAAAAACAGGATATTAAGTGACACTCACCAAAAGACAAAGATTGGCTGAATGGATACAAAAACAAGACCCCTATATATGCTGTCTACAAGAGACCCACCTCAAAGCAAGAGACACATACAGACTAAAAGTGAAGGGCTGGAAAAAAATATTTCATGCAAACGGAGACCAAAAGAAAGCAGGAGTTGCAATACTCATATCAGATAAAATAGACTTTCAAATAAAGGATGCGAAAAGAGACAAAGAAGGACACTACATAATGATCAAAGGATTAATGCAAGAAGAAGATATAACAATTATAAATATATATGCACCCAACATAGGAGCACCGCAATATGTACGGCAAACGCTAATGAGTATGAAAGAGGAAACTAATAGTAACACAATAATAGTGGGAGACTTTAATACCCCACTCACAACTATGGATAGATCAACTAAACAGAAAATTAACAAGGAAACACAAACCTTGAATGACACAATGGACCAGCTAGACCTAATTGATATCTATAGGACATTTCACCCCAAAACAATCAACTTCACCTTTTTCTCAAGTGCACACAGAACCTTCTCCAGAATAGATCACATCCTGGGCCATAAATCTGGTCTTGGAAAATTCAAAAAAATTGAAATCATTCCAGTCATCTTTTTTGATTACAGTGCAGTAAGATTAGATCTCTATTACAGGAAAAAAATTGTTAAAACTTCAAACATATGGAGGCTAAATAACACGCTTCTGAATAACCAACAAATCATAGAAGAAATCAAAAAAGAAATCAAAATATGCATAGAAATGAATGAAAATGAAAACACAACAACCCAAAACTTATGGGATACTGTAAAAGCAGTGCTAAGGGGAAGGTTCATAGCATTACAGGCTCACATCAAGAAACAAGAAAAAAGCCAAATAAATAACCTAACTCTACACCTAAAGCAATTAGAGAAGGAAGAAATGAAGAACCCCAGGGTTAGCAGAAGGAAAGAAATCTTAAAAATTAGGGCAGAAATAAATGCAAAAGAAAATAAAGAGACCATAGCAAAAATCAACAAAGCTAAAAGCTGGTTTTATGAAAAAATAAACAAAATTGACAAAGCATTAGCAAGACTCACTAAGAAACAAAGAGAGAAGAACCAAATTAACAAAATTAGAAATGAAAATGGAGAGATCACAACAGACAACACTGAAATACAAAGAGTCATAGGAGACTACTACCAGCAGCTCTATGCCAATAAAATGGACAACTTGGATGAAATGGACAAATTCTTAGAAAAGTATAACCTTCCAAAACTGAACCAGGAAGAAATAGAAGATCTTAACAGACCCATCACAAGCAAGGAAATCTAAATTGTAATCAAAAATCTTCCAGCAAAGAAAAGCCCAGGACCAGATGGTTTCACAGCTGAATTCTACCCAAAATTTAGAGAAGAGCTAACACCTGTCTTACTCAAACTCTTCCAGAAAATTGCAGAGGAAGGTAAACTTCCAAACTCATTCTATGAGGCCACCATCACCCTAATTCCAAAACCAGACAAAGATGCCACAAAAAAAGAAAACTGCAGGCCAATATCACTGATGAACATAGATGCAAAAATCCTTAACCAAATTCTAGCAAACAGAATCCAACAACATATTAAAAAAATCATACACCACGAAGAAGTGGGCTTTATCCCAGGAATAAAAGGATTCTTTAATATCCGCAAATCAATCAATGTAATACACCACATTAACAAATTGAAAGAGAAAAACCATATGATTATCTCAATAGATGCAGAGAAAGCCTTTGACAAAATTCAACACCCATTCATGATTAAAACTCTCCAGAAAGCAGGAATAGAAGGAACATACCTCAACATAATAAAAGCTATATATGACAAACCCACAGCAAGCATCACCCTCAATGGTGAAAAATTGAAGGCATTTCCCCTGAAATCAGGAACAAGACAAGGATGCCCACTCTCACCACTACTATTCAACATAGTGTCGGAAGTTTTGGCCACAACAATCAGAGCAGAAAAAGAAGTAAAAGGAATCCAGATAGGAAAAGAAGAAGTGAAACTCTCGCTGTTTGCAGATGACATGATCCTCTACATAGAAAACCCTAAAGACTCTTCCAGAAAATTACTAGAGCTAATCAATGAATATAGTAAAGTTGCAGGATGTAAAATTAACACACAAAAATCCCTTGCATTCCTATATACTAACAATGTAAAAACAGAAAGAGAAATTAAGGAAACAATACCATTCACCATTGCAACAAAAAGAATAAAATCTTAGGAATATATCTACCTAAAGAAACAAAAGACCTATGCATAGAAAACTATAAAGCACTGATGAAAGAAATCAAAGAGGACACAAACAGATGGAGAAACATACCATGCTCATGGATTGGAAGAATCAATATTGTCAAAATGGCTATTCTACCCAAAGCAATCTATAGATTCAATGCAATCCCTATCAAGCTACCAACGGTATTTTTCACAGAACTAGAACAAATAATTTCACAATTTGTATGGAAATACAAAACACCTCGAATAGCCAAAGTAATCTTGAGAAAGAAGAATGGAACTGGAGGAATCAACCTGCCTGACTTCAGACTATACTATAAAGTTAAGTTTGAATTTTCCCCTGTGCTGGGTATTCGTTGCTGTGGGGCTTTCTCTCCTGGCAGTGGGCTGCCTTCTCATTGCAGTGTTTCTCTCGTTGCACACTTCTGGCTTTAGGCCTCTATTTAGGACTAGAGTTACTCAATGCCCTAAGATCAAGGTCTTCCTTCCAGGTCTGTCCAAGAAACCCTCTCTCTCAGCCCAGGGGCGGAGGGCCGTGGTGAGGTTAGGAGAGAATGTGGCCTGCTCTGCAGCTCCGAACACGCCTTTGACCAGTTCCATCTGCTCAGGGAAGGGGAGAACCTTGGGCGCCCACTCGCTGGAGGGCGGGGCCCCTGCGGTGCACTCCAGGCAGCGTACCCACTGGGTCCTGGGACCCCAGCCCACAGCAGGGTCTACAGGTGCTACAGCTCCTTCACTCACTCTCCCTACGTGTGGTCAGACCGCAGCAACCCCCTGCTCCTATCTGTCACAGGTGAGGACCCTCCTCCTGGCCCAGCTTTCTTGTTGCTCTTCAGTCGCTAAGTTGTGTCCAGCTCTTTGCGTCCCCGTGGACTGCAGCTCGACAGACTCCTCTGTCCTTCACTTTCTCCCCTTTGTGGATCACAGCCTTGTCCTGGTAAACGGGCTTGTGTAACTCAATGAAGCTATGAGCCATGTTGTGCAGGGCCGCCCAAGACAGATAGGTCATAGAGAAGAGTCCTGACAAAACGTGGTCCCCTGGAGGAGGATATGGCAACCCACTCCAGGAGCCTTTCATCAAGAACCCATGAAGAGTCCCATGCTTTACAATATAGTAAATCAGATTGCGCTGTGCAAAAAGTCCATTTGGCTTTTTCCATGACATCTTACTATATCATGAGCTCTATCTCAAGGGCCCCGTGCTGGTGTCAGGGGACCTTTGGGCTTCTGGAGAAATGGAGGCAATGAGAACCAGAGAGGAAGAGAGATGGTCGATGGCATCTCAACCCTCTTCCACCTCCTGTATGGATGCTCCACATCAGAGTCCTGTCTATCCAGGCAAATAAAGAAAATGGTCAGGGTAGACCGAAGAGGAGGAGAGGCTGGGCTGCTTTGGGAATATCAGAGATTGCATCTGCCCCTTGTTCTTAGTGTTTTCCCAAAGCACCTCTGACATACAAGTGATTTCCCAATTAAGAAGCATATATATTCATTCCCGGAGCAGAGGGAATGTCTCTTGCTTACAGCTTTCTTTCACCACCAGGCATATCCTTCCTGCCTCCTTCCACCATCACTTCTTCAGGATGGAGGGTCTACTCAACGCATTCATGGGGAGGGACCAGAAGCTCTCCCCTCCCCCATCAGTGCTCTGGGGGATGACAGAGTCAAAAGACAGGCAGGAGGTCAACCTTCCAGAAAAAATAGTCCTCATTCATGGGGCGAGGAAGGTTACTTGCTCACCCCTTCTGTCTTCTTTCTCCTAGGATCCACTAAAAGTACTTGCCCATCAACCCATGGATCCACACACCACAGAAGGTAAGCAAGATGGTCTCCTATCTCAGCAAGTGTCTGAGAAGACAGAGGGTTCCTGTGTGAGTGTTGGTTCTACTACCTCCCAGCTCTGTGACTTTGGGCTCCTCAACGTTCCTGTCATGTCAGCATTTGAGATCATGGTCTGGATTAGAACCAGAGAGGGCATTGAGTTTCTCATCTCTGGGACAGGGCATTTCTAAATTGGACAAAGTTGGTCTGAGTGACCTGACCCCATGCTTAAGGGAGATGCTTACCCTCCCTCTGTTAGAGGATGGTCCATAACAGAAGACGTAGAATGGGCTCCATGTGTTTGCACAGGTTCCTGAGAGTCCGTCAGTGGCTGGGCTTGTATATTGGGTGGTTTTTGTTTTTAATTTAGTGGAGTAGACAAGCTCAGCAACCTGGGGTACACCACTGCTTCTTTTGGCTTTGATGTACCCACTCAAGACATGAAAGTCTAGAAGAACCACGCCACCCCAAGAACGTTGACTCTCTTCCATTTGCAGATGTTGCCATCATGGAAGGAGAGCCCAAGGAAGACAGAACAGTGAACGGCGAGGTGAGTCCTCCCTGCCCAAACCCTTGCCATAGCCCGAGCCCCTACAATGCCCAATGCCCCAGTCTTCGAAGATCGCATCTCATTCCATCATTCACACCTCCTTCCTCTCAGGACCTTGTAGCAGAAGATGTGATATTCGCCCACTTGAACCACAGGAGCCTCTCTGAGAGACTGTTCACTCCCACTCCGCTGAGCCCCATGCACCCCTCTGCTGAGTCCAGTATCTATGAGGAACTTGATGTAAACCAAGGCCATGCTGAGCGCTGACTTGGCCCCATCCTTTGGGCACAGAGAGTGTTATAAATTGAAGAGCTAGATCTCTTTTTAAAGGGGTTCCTCTGTGGACACTCCTCCTCCTCCAAAGCAGCCCAGCAGCTCTGAGGTGAACAGTGGAGTCCAAGAATTATAGGATTGTCTTCAGATGTCCCACCACCTCTTAGTAATCCCCTGGCTATACTAATATTCTATTTTAACTATCTAACATTTTGGGAGAAGTTATTCTAATCAATTGCACATACTGGGTAGGTTATCATGATCATCCTACTTTTTGAGAATTCCAGTAAAGCATAAAAATTTGCAAGTTGAGCCTTCAAATTATTCAGTTTAAAATAAAATAAAGCCAATTAAAAAAGAAACCTCTGTTCAGTAATAGCTTACAAGGATGAACTTATTTACAAGACAGAAAGAGACTTGTAGACTTACAGAAAAAACTTAGAGTTACAGAGGGAAAGGGTGGGGGGAGAGATAGATTGGAAGTTTAAGATTGACATGTGCCCACTGGCATATTTAAAACAAAGTGCTTTCCATGAAACAGTAATAAAAGCAATGCAAGTTGGCAAAATAAAAAGATAAAGTATATTCTGTTTGAGACATCCAGTGTGGTGCCGCTTGCCAGAGAGGCTGCATGTGTGAGTGCTAAGTCGATTCAGTCATGTTTGACTCTTTGCGATCCCATGGATGGTGTGTAGCTTGCTAGGCTCCTCTCTGCATGGGATTCTCCAGGCAAGAATCCTGGAGTGGGCTGCTGTTCCCTTCTCAAGGGAATCTTCTGGACCCAGGGATCGAACCCACATCTCTCATGTCTCTTGCATTGGCAGGCAGATTCTTTACCACTGAGCCACCGGGGAAGCCCCTCAACCTTTTCTCAGCTGTGGGCACTGTGGGTGCTGAGGTTCCAGGGCTAGGAATAGGACAAGATCCCCCTCAGTCTGGACCTGCACTGGCCGATAAAGTAGTTACCCAGCCACGCGGTGCAGACACTGACTACACGTGTATGAAAAAAACGTTCATTTCTTCAGTCACACACACCAGGTTTCAAGTGCTCAGTAGCGTCATGTGGCCAGGTGCCAGGGTGCTGGACAGGGCAGATGTTTAAAGAGTCCCGTCATCACCGAGAATTCTTCTGGACATTCCACTCCAGATCACTGAGGGGGTGCAGAGACAACACTTGCCCCAGGGAGGCTCTGCGTGTGTTGTGTGAATCCACTGATATTTGCAAGTTTTGTCTTTTTTGCTTCTTGTCACCAAAGCCAAGGATTTGAGAATCTTGTGCCTCTTAAGTTATCAGCTGGGTCACCATGTGGCTTCGCTCACCCAAGCAGAGGGATGAAGACCATAACACCATGAGGACCCCGGTGTGAACTGAGCTGGCAAATGGGGCGAAGATCAAGCTCCAGGGTGCCTTACTTGCTTATTGAGCTGTCTGTGTGTGATGGCTCTCCTGGCTTAGAACTAAACCGCCCAAGAACTCTTTCACCAAGAAATGTCAGGATCACTAGAAGTGAAGACAGGCTGGGCTTCTGTGTCGCTACCACGACTGTTTCCATTTTTCCCCGAAGATTCCTTTTTTTTTTTTTTGCCTTTAAGTGCTGGGACCAGATGTCATGATCTTCATTTTTTTTTAATGTTCACAGTGTAGACATGAACCCCAGTTATTCTCATATTTCTTCTTTTAAAAAAATTTGAATGTTAGCATTTGATGCCTGCCTTCTGCTGAATCTGAATTCTTCAACCACTTACAGAAGATGGGTTTACCTGGGTCATGGGTGTATTTCTGTTGTGGCACCAATGCCTGGTCAGAGTAGGTGCTCTGCAATAATTTATGAAGTGACCGAAGATGAGAAGTAAATTCCATTTGTGGAGGGGACTGGAAAAATCAAGTTCTGAGTCTTATTTGGAGCCAGGCTGTGACGGCTGACTCAGGATGAAAACCTGGATTCCACCTTCTGGATCAGGGGGTCAGAACAGGCAAAAAGTGAAAGACGTGAGACCTCGGGGCTGGGCTGAGATGCCGTCGTTGCCAGGTCAATGGAGGGGCCGCCCCCTTGCTGCGGGTCCACGGCCTGGGAACCCCGCGGGGCAGCAGCGGACCCCCAGGGACCACATTCTGTTTGTCCTCTAGGGCCCCATGGTTTCCTCATCCGTACAGGGCAGGTGCAGGGTTCTGTGCGCTGAGAGCTGCAGACATGCCTTCCATCCTCTCTGCACTTCTCTGCCTTGGCCAGATGTGGAGGGCAGGAAGGGACTGCAGGAGGGGACGGGACGCCCACCCTCCCCCCAGTTCATTGGAACCTCTGGGCTTGGGCAACTGGAGGGCCAGGGATCCTGATGGGAAGAGAATCAGCCCAGGCTTTCGCTGGCAAATCTCTCACTTCCAGGGCTGTGTCTGGGCCAGAGGACCCTGAATGCTGCAGGTGGGTCCCCCCGGGTCTCCTGAGACCCATGTCTCACTTGAGCCCTGAAAACTTGGTGGGGGCGAGGTGGGGGCTCTGTGACGCTGGTGAAACCTGGAAGGGCTCCTGACCTGAGCTGGGGAGTGAGGAGAGGGGAGGTCCTGGGACTCAGCCAATGACATCATTCCAGGGACCATCCACAAACCCACCATCTGGGCTGAGATTCTTTTGGGCAGCTTCAAAGTGCCCATGTGAATACACTGAATGCAGACTTGGAATGTGCAAGTGAGTACACAGACCATCAAGGAGTATGCTGCAGTTGGCCTGCACTATTTGGAACTGTAAATGGCAAAGCATTCCAGTATTCTTGCCTGCAAAATCCCATGGATGGTGGGCCTGCCAGGGGATAGTCCAGGGGGGTCAAAAAGAGCCAGCCAGGACTCAGCGACTTCACTTTCTTTCATTTCATTTTAAAATATATTTATTTTACAGGTTTCATTTTCTAACTTTCATAATATATATATTTGAGTGAAGTTAGTTGACTTACAGTGTTTCGGGTGCACAGTGAGGTGATTCAGTTATATATATACACTTGGTATTTTTCAGATTATTCTCCATTTTAGGTTATTACAAGATATTGACTATAGTTCTTGGTGCTATATGGTAAACCTTTGTTGCTTCTTGCATATCTGTTTTTTTAATTGGAAAGTTAGCTTTCTATTAATACTTCTGTTTAAAAATTTATGTTACATTCCACTTCAGAGTTATGCTACACTGATAGTGAACGGTTGATGCCAGACTCCCACCATGGCCTCATTGAAATTAAATGGAAAACAATGGCAATGTGAACTGTGGGAAGAAATATTGAGTCTCCTTATGTTACTGGCGGGCTTCCCTGGAGACTCAGAAGACGAAAATCCACCATAATGCAGTAGACCTTAGTTCGATCCCTGGCTTGGGGAAGATCCCCTGGAGGAGGAACTGGCAACCCATCCCAGTATTCTTGCCGGGAGAATCCCCACTGACAGAGGAGCCTGGTGGGATGCAGCCCAAGGGATCACAGGGAGTCAGACACAACTGAGCGACTAGGCAAAAGCACCATGTGACTGGTGGGAGGACAGATGACTACAGCAGTCGGGGAGTTGATAACATGTACCATTCAAAGGGAGAGCCACACACCTCTGGATCTGACTTCCTCTTAGATCTGTTCCTTCAGCTCTAACCCTTGGGCTCTGCTGTCTGTTCTTAGTCATGCTGACTCTTTGGTAAAAGAACGTTGCCATGAGCTTGGAACAGAGGAGAACCCATTCTCAAGGCTGGAGAAGTAAATGGCAACACACTCTAGTATTCTTGCCTGGAGAACTCCATGGACAAGGAGCCTGGTGGGCTACAATCGATAGGATCACAGAGTCAGACGTGACTGAAGGACTAAGACTATTCTCAGGGCTCTGGACTTGAACGGTATGACACTTTCCCATTCGTACAGAGATAAAAAGTTGGAGAACAGACAGAAACTTTTGTCTTGTTGGGGTCTTAAAGGGATATTATGAACAGACCTACATGGAAAGCTTCGAGAACAAAGGAATCCAGTATTAAAAGTTTTCCACAGTGGAGTGGACGTAAGTATGCCTATGGCTGATCTGTGTTGACGTATGGCAGAAGCCATCACAGTACTGTAATTGTCCTTTAATTAAAAATAAGTAAATAAGTCAAGGGGAAAACAAGCTTGGAACAGGAATTCTCTGGTGGTCCAATGGTTGGGAATCTGCCTGCCCATGTAGGGGACACAGGCCCGGCCTTGAGAATGGGAAGATTCCACATGCCTCAGGGCAGTTAAGCCCGTGGGCCACAAGCCCATGTGCCTAGAGCGGGTGCTCCACAACAAGAGAAGCCACAGCGATGAGAGCCCTGCACACAGCAAAGAGCAGCACCCCCTTCCCGCAACTAGAGAAAGCCTGTGCCCAGCGACGAAGACCCAGCACAGCCATTAATTAATTAATTGAAAGTTGGCAACAGCCAGCTATACCTCCTCCCCTCTTAGAGTGTGTGTGTGTCTGTGTGTGTGTGAGTGAAAGTGTGAGTTCACAGGTGGTTATTTAACCTGTATTAACAGGTTATTAACCTGTCAGAATGACTGCTATCAAAAAGTCTACAAGCAATAGATGCTGGAGAGGTGTGCAGAAAAGGGAAACCTCTTACACTGTTGGTGGAAATGCAAACTAGTACATCCACTATGGAGAACAGTGTGGAGATTCCTTAAAAAACTAGAAATAGAACTGCTATATGACCCAGCAATCCCACTCCTGGGCATACACAGTGAGGAAACCAGAACTGAAAGAGACACCTGTACCGCAATGTTCATCGCAGCACTGTTTATAATAGCCAGGACATGGAAGCAACCTAGATGCCCATCAGCAGACAAATGGATAAGAAAGCTGTGGTACATATACACAATGGAATATTACTCAGCCATTAAAAAGAATTCATTTGAGTCAGTTCTAATGAGATGGATGAAACTGGAGTCCATTATATAGAGTGAAGTGAGCCAGAAAGATAAACATCAATACAGTATACTAACACATATATATGGAATTTAGAAAGATGTTAACGATAACCCTTTATGCAAGACAGAAAAAGAGACACAGATGTATAGAACAGACTTTTCATATGATATCACTCATATGTGGAATCTAAAAGGAACATATCAATGCAACAGGAACAGACTCACAGACATAGAGAACAGGCTTGTGGTTGCCAAGGAGGGAAGGATTGGGAGATTGGGATTAGCAGATGAAATCTATTTTTACGTAGAATGGATAAACAATGAGGACCTACAGTCTAGAATGGGGAATTCTATTCAGTATCTTGCTGTAATTCATAATGAAAAAGAATACATTTGTCACAGTGAATCAATTTGCTGTACAGCAGATATGAACTATACTTCAATAATTTTTTTAATTAAAAAAATTTGCAGTTTATGTATCTGCAATGAAAGAGTACATGGCTGTCAGGGAATGTTTGACCGAGGATTCCTACGTGCTGTCTCTCATGAGTCCTTTGTCCCTCTTCAAGCGGAACAGCACACTGCTCCCAGGGACTGAGGTCATTGTGTGAGGCAGGCTTGGGTCTCCTTTAGTAAACATTCTCTTTCGGACAAAACTGCTTAGTCTCGTTCCCCTTTCTTGAGATATGGATTGTCTCCTGACCTCGTGACTAACATTATCCCTTGTTCCCTTGGTAACGATTGCTGTATGTTTGGTTTTCTGATCTCTGTCATTCCCGAAAGAAGTTTCTTGTACCACAGCCTATATATACTCATAGAAAAATCATTAAAGCACCTTTGGTCCATCAGAGCTTAGGTCCCCGGGTCGTTTTTTGTCTCTCTCTCTCCTTCTCTTTTTTACTTTCTTATCATCAACTCCGTACCACCAGGTTCCAGTCCACTGAAAGACCCCAACACATGGCAGTAAAAATGCACAAACTGAAATGACAAAGAATACACATCAATTTTGAAGCATGATATTAAGTAAATAAAAGGAAATTTTAAGAACCCTGACTGTCCTCACACTCCATTACATACATAATAATCAAGAGGAGACCAGATTTATTACCTAGGGAGCATAACTAATCTAAGCATCCCCACTCCTAGCAAATTGGTACAGAATCACAGCCCTTACTGAGGTTCTATCATGTCCATGAACAAATGCTGACCTGGGTGTGTGTCTGCCCTTGGAATCCTGAAACAGATGGACAATTTTGTCCTGGTTTGGAACTGATTGTTGAGGACACGTCCCTCACTCAAGCATTCTGGAGCTTGGAAGTCTCTCCTTTACACATTTTTATGTACAAAGCAAGGTTGTCCACCTTTTCTGGCAAAACAATTCCACACCCCCCAAAAAAACCCACAATCATTTTACACACATCTTTTTGTGTACACGTGTGGTCCTTGGATTGGCAAGAAAGAAAGAGAGAGAGACAGAAAGAGTGTGTGTGTGTGCGAAGTTTCCACTCATAGTCAGGAAATAATTTCAGATGAAAAGAATAGTCAGGGGAAGACAAATATCACATGATATCACTTATTGGTGACATCTAAGAAAATGAACTTATTTACAAAACAGATTCACAGAGAATGAACTTATGGTTACCAGGTGGGATGGTGGGTGGGGGGACCGATAGATTGACAGCTTGGCTTTGACATATACACACGGCTATACTTAACATGGATGACCAACAAGGACCTACTGGATAGCACAGGGAACTCTGCTTAATATTCCGTAACTAGCTAAGGGGGAAAAGAATTTGAAAAGCAATAGACACATGTATGTGTATAACTGAATCAACTTGTTGTATGCCTGACACTAACAGTTTCTTAATAACCTATACTCCACTATATAATTTTTTTAAATTTTCAAAGAGCCATAATACGCATGTCTCTTTCTCTTATAAGAATGCAGAATCAAAGTCTCTATTAATGAGTTCTTTTCTTTCATTTACTTTTATTAGATTCATGTCAATGTGTGACAAAAACCACTACAATATTAATGAGTTCTTAAATGGCAACCTTCACTGAGCCTGAAATATGAAATGTGTACATGTGATTTCTCTTCTGCAAAGAGTTAAGGTTAATGACATTTATCGTCACCTTGGGGAAAGCATTCTGCATGGTATATACTGGATTTCTTCAGAAGGGTTATCTTTCTTATGAAGATCATCATTTAAAGCATTTTTACTTTATCAGGGCAACATGCCATCTCTTATGTAAAAGCATGAGGGGATTGTTGGAATTCTTGGACATTCTGGTTGAGGATACATATTAATTAGAGTTGTTTTCTCTGCACTGAACTCCCTGGTTTGTTTTGTAGAGAATGAGTAACAACATGACAACCAGGAAAATGAATTCCAGGTAACATGATTGAAAAAAAAAATTGTTTTAAATTCAAGAGCAGAGAGGCCTTAGAAATCTTTGCTGACAATAAATCACTGTGGTTTTTTCCCTGTGGGTACCATTAGACAGTAAGCAGTTAGTAACCCTGCACTTTTTTGGGGATGGGGGGCTGGGCTTCATGGCTTGGGGGATCTCATCTTAGTTCCCCAACCAGGAATTGAACTTGGGCATTCAGCATTGAAATCAGGGAGTAGCCACTGGATCACCAGGTAATTCCCAGACCTGCACAACTGAAGTAGAACGTGTCATCAAAAGAAGGAAAGGAACTGAGTCAGTCTTTCTTCAAACAAGATATTTATAGAAACTAAGCCTCTCAGTTGGTAAAGAATCTGCCTGCAATGCATGAGACCCGGGTTTGATTCCTGGGTTGGGAAAATTCCCTGGAGAAGGAAATGGCAACCCACGCTAGTATTCTTGCATGGGAAATCCCATGGACAGAATTCCCACTGGGATACAATCCATGGGGTCACAAGAGTCGGACACCACTTTGCAACTAAACCACCACCACCAACATGGTGTACACTGAATCACCGTTACTACTTGATGAGGCAGCAAGACCTGTTCAAATCCTCCTACGTTTACAGTGTTCAGGGAAACAAAAAGTGATGCTCAGGTCATGAGGACTGCTCAGTGACAAGGCTCAGGTCAGACTTCCACCCCTAGCATGAGAAGAGGCTGCCCATCTTCCCCTCTGACATGCACCAGGCTGACTGTATGAACAACACCGCCCGCTTTCCGCATCCTGTAACTTGGTCAGCTTTGCTCAGTCCTGCCTCCTGCCTCACAGAAGCAGAGCCATGTGCCCCACACTCCTCAGCCTCCTGAGTCTCGGTGAGTCCGGAAAGACCCGGTAGGAGAGGGTTATGGTGGAAATCGGGGGTCTTCACACCACTGACCAGCTTCCCTGGATGAAGGTGCAGGGAGCGTGGGGTTCATCAGGACGAGCCATCTCTGACGGGGTTTTCCTTCTAGGATTCTGCGTGAGTCTGAGGATCTGGGCAGCTGTGGGTGAGTCCTCCTCATCCCTTATTTCTGTGTTGAGCAGAGCAGGCGGGGCTGACGCAAATGACACTGGGGGGGCAGGGTGAGACCCCTGTCAGTACAGTGAGAGCCGCATGCCCTGTGGATCCCAGGTCATCCTATTGCCCTTGATACTCACCTTCACTCTCCCCAGAGGTTAGCCCAGCTCTGGACTCTGGACCTGAAGGGACAGTGTGAAGTCTGGGAGGCGGGAGCTGGGGCCCTGAGTGCCATTTTTATCATGAGAGGGAGTGAGGGGCTGCAGCCCACAGACCCCTCTCAGAGAAGGTGGCATCTCCAACCGGCCCTTTACAACAGGATCTGCAGGACCACCTGCTAGACCTGACCCCAGGGGAGGGGCTGGGCATCAGGCAGGGCCACCTGGACCTGGTCCCACATTTGATGGAGGCTAGCTATCAAAGGAGTGAGGTTCATGGTTTCCTTCCTTCTTTTCAGTCAAGTGGGTTTTTCTCTTCTTAGTTGTGTTACTGTAAGTCGCTCAGTCGTGTCTGACTCTTTCTGACCCCATGGACTGTAGCTCAGCAGGCTCCTCTGTCCATGGGGTTCTCCAGGCAAGAATACTGGAGGAGGTTATGGTTACCTTGTCCAGGAGATTTTGCCAACTCAGGGATTGAACCCTGCTCTCCTGCATGACAGGAATATTTTGTAACATTTGAGCTGCAACAAATCCAACAGGGAAGCCCTTTCACTTCTTTTCCATTTATCAATTTTTCCGTGGTGTTTTCTTTTGCCTGTATCATGCAGCTTGCAGGATCTTAGTTCCCTAATCAGGGATCAAGCCAGGCCCTTGGCAGAGAAAGTGCCGAGCCCTAATCACTGGACCGCCAGGGAATCCCCAGTGTTTTGTGTTTTGAGAGAAAGTTTTTCAACATTTTGCCAACCCAAGGAATGATACTTCTGAATCATTTCTGAGAATCATATTCTTAGAATCTCCATGATATCCTCCTAGGTTGACTGTGTCTCTGTCTGCACCCAAATGCAAGGTGTCCTTGAGTATCAAGGTGATGCACTTTAGGAGAGAAGACTTGCATGAATTGAAGGGGAAGGGTCCATGGGGGCAGGGTGGAGAGGAGACTGTTCCTATTTGCTTCTCAAAGCCTGTGCCTTCTTCTGTCCTAGGTGAATATGACAAGCCCTCTTTGTCAGCCTTGCCAAGACCCGTGGTTCCCTTAGGACAGACTGTGACTCTTCGGTGTCACTCCCGTTTTCCATTTGCAATATTCAGTCTGTTCAAAAGAGATGGGACCAGTTTGCCCAAGCTACAGGAACATCAACTCAACACCTTCAGTCTTGGCCCAGTGACCAGAGAACATACTGGGTCCTACACATGTTCTGGAGCCTACAGGTCTCCCTCTGTGTGGTCCACACACCGTGACCCCCTGCAGATAGTGACCACAGGTAGGAGGGGTCCAGCCAAGCCTGGGATGGCTGAGCCTGCAGGCATTCATATCCTAGGTCCACGTGCCAGTGCAGCCAAAGACGTCCTCCGGATTCCTAGCCAAAACCTAAGCAGGGAAAGAGAACCCACTCTGAGAGTTTAAACTCAGGGTGTTGATAGAGGGATGGGGTGCCCGGCTCAGGAAGGAGGAGCCTCCCTAGGCATTAGTTAGACAGAATGCAGCCACTGTCTGCCAGGAGGGAGGATGGCAACAACCCTGATCCAGCACCTGCCACCCAGTAGGGAGCTGTAATACCGTATGAAAGAGCTGGGGTCCAGGGAGGAGACCCAGGAATGGCTTCAGAGGCATGAGGTGGGATCACAGATGGGAAATGTTCCCTTTTTTCTCCACTTCCTTCCTGTTGATGCCAGTCATCACCCACGTTATAGGAGACGTGTGTGAAGGGAGCCAGGGTATGACTCCTCAGAACCACCCAAGCCCTGAAATGCAAATTAGGGATGGGATGAAGCTGAGAGCATGGCAACCAACTCCAGTATTCCTGCCTGAGAATCCCATGGAGAAAGGATCCTGGCAGGCTACTCTCCATGGGGTCCCACAGAGTCAGACACGAGTGAAGTGACTGAGCATGCATGCATGAACTGAGAGCAGATCCAGCAGCTACAGAGCTTAGAATAAACAGAGAGGAGGCTGGAGGTCTTGAGCAAAGAGAAACAGAAAAGCATGAGCCAGAGCCTGAGAACAAGGCTACAGAGAATGCCACAGGACAGGAAGGGTAATTGGCTTTGCTGGTTCACAGGGACGTTTTTCACACCTTCATGTGTCAGGGGAAGCGCCGAGGTCAGGTGGCTCACTGAAGCTCACAACTTCTTTGCTCCTAGGTGTGTTCACAAAGCCCGCCATCTCAGCCCACCCAGGCCCCATAGTGAGGGCGGGAGGGAATGTGACCTTCCGCTGTCACTCACCACTGCTGCTTCACAAATTTATGCTGCACAAAAAAGGCAACATGGGCATTTCCAGAGACGTGGAGAGATGCTCCCGGGTGGGCATGCTGCAGCTGACTTCTCCATTGGCCCCATGACCTCGGGGAGTGAGCGCACCTACCAATGCTATGGCTCTCTCAGCCGCTCACCCTATGAGTGGTCAGCCCCCAGTGACACCGTGGACATCGTCATCACAGGTGAGTATGTCCAGACCAGTCCCCTCTGCTGTCTGTGTCACAGGACGTCTGGTATCCAGTCCAGCATCAGTACCGGGAGAGAATGACAGGCGTGCAGAGACACTCACAAACTCAAGAGAGGGAACAAACCAGAGAGAGAGGAGGTGTGAACATGGAAGGAAAACAGAACAGAGCACCTGCCATGTGCTAAAGAGAAGACACAGCCGGTGACAGAGTGAAGGAGCAAGAACGTGAAAGAACGAACAATAGAGAAAAATGTACCAGAGCAGGGACCCGGGCAGTTCCCGGCTCAGGCAGCCAACGATGGTTGGTTAAGGGGTTGGTTTCCCACCTTCATGTCAGAGCTCCCTTCCTCTGTCAGGAGCACTGTAGTACCAGACGCCCTTGCAGTCTGGCCCCTGGGTGGTCAGGACGGAGGTCGACACCTTGACGTTGCTCAGCCTTGTGGTTTAATGCGTCCTTCTGCTCAAAGGGGGGACAGTGGTCCCTGCCAACCCTCCCCACTAAGGAGTCCCTTCCAGCCCCTGGGGGTGGGCACGGCAGCACTGAACACTCCCTCAAGTTTGAGGTAGTCAAAGATCCAATGAGATTCTGGCAATCTCCCGGCCATAATGTCTTGTTCTGGGTCAGTACCCTATTTTATGATGGTCCCAGCAGAACCTAGTAGGTTCCATTTTTCAAGAGAACCCCTCATCTCGTTGATTTTTAAAGTATATTTTTTCTTATTCATTTTGGTTTAAGTCTGGTTGATTTATGATGTTGCTAATTCCTGTTGTACATAAGAGTGATTCAGTTGTTCATTTACCTATATTTCTTTTTTAAGAAAAGGATACTAAGTGACACTCCAATATTAAAGTTATGTTTGAATATTTCCCTGGGCCGGGTATTCCTTGCTGTGGGGCTTTCTCTCCTGGCAGTGGGCGGCCTTCTCATTGTAATGCTCCTCTTGTTGCACACTTTGGGTTTTAGTCCCCTATTTAGGTCTAGAGTTACTTTATGCTCTAAGATCAAGGTCTCTTCCTTCCAGGTTGGTCCAAGAAACCCTTTCTCTCAGCCCAGGGGGCCTCCATGGTGAGGTCAGGAGAGAATGTGACCTTGCTCTGCAGCTCCAAGCACCCTTTTCACCAGTTCCATCTGTTCAGGGAGGGGGAGAACCTTGGGCGCCTGCTCGCTGGAGGCCAGGGCCCCCGCGGAGCACTCCAGGCCGAGTTCCCTCCGGGTCCTGGGGCCCCAGCCCACAGCGGGGTCTAGAGGTCCTACGGCTCCTTCACTCACTCTCCCTACGCGTGGTCAGACTCCAGCGACCCTCTGCTCTTGTCTGTCACAGGTGAGGACCCTCCTCCTGGCCCAGCTTTCTTGTTGCTCTTCAGTCGCTAAGTTGTGTCCAACTATTTTTGACCCCGTGGGATGCAGCATGACAGACTCCTCTGTGCTTCACTATCTCCCCTTCGTGGATCACAGCCTTGTCCTGGTAAACAGGCTTGTGTAACTCAATGAAGCTCTGAGCCATGTCGTGCAGGGCCACCCAAGACAGACAGGTCATAGTGAAGAGGCCTGACAAAACGTGGTCCCCTAGGAGGAAATGGCAACCCACTGCAGAATTCTTGTTTCCAGAACCCCAAGAAGTGTCCCGTGCTTTACTATGCACTAAATCACTTTGTGTTGGCCACAAATTCCATTTGGCTTTTTCCATAACATCTTACTCTATCACTGAACTCTAGCTCAAGGGCTCCATGCTGGTTTCAGGGGAACTTAGGGCTTCTGGAGAAATGGAGGCAATGAGAACCAGAGAGGAAGAGAGATGGTCGATGGCATCTCAACCCTGTTCCATCTCCTGTATGGATGCTCCACATCAGAGTCCTGTCTATCCAGGCAAATAAAGAAAAGGGTCAGGGTAGATCCAGGAGGAGGAGAGGCTGGGCTGATTTGGAAACATGAGAGATTGCATTAGCCCCTTACTCTTAATGTTTTCCGAGAGGCACCTCTGACATACAAGTGATTTCCCAATTAAGGAGCATAGATACTCATTCCCAGAGCAGAGAGAATGTCTCTTGCTTACAGATGTCTTTCATCTCAAGTCATACCCTTCCCGCCTGGTTCCACCATCTCTTCTCTAGGATTGAGGTTCTACTCAACGCATTCATGGGGAGGGACCAGAAGCTCTCCCCCCCACCCCATCAGTGCTCTGAGGGATCACAGAGTCAAGGACAGGCAGGAGGTCAACCTTCCAAAAATAACAGTCCTCCTTTGGTGGGGTGAGGAAGGTTACTAGCTCACCTCTTCTGTCTTTTTTCTCCTAGGTTCCACTGCAAGAACTTGCACATCACCCATGAATCCAAGAAGCACAGAAAGTAAGCAAGAAGATCTCCTATCTTAGCAAATTTCTAAGAAGACTTAGGGGTCCTGTGTGAGTGTTGGCTTATCCAGCTACCAGCTCTGTGAATTTGTGCTTCTAAACATCCATCTCAAGTCAGCATTTGAGATTGTGGTGTGCATGAGAACCAGAGGGGGCATTGAGATCCTGGGACTGGGAATTTCTAAACTGAAGAAAGTGGGTCAGAGTGACCTGATCCCATGCCTAAGGGAGATGCTTACCCTCCCTCCACCATGATCTTTGGGGATGGATTGGGGTGGCAAGTGAAGAATTTTAGGGAGCACCTTAAATATGTTATTCTTCTGTTAGTGTTTTATGAACTAAGCATCCACAGTTCTGAAATAAATGTGTTATATCTTCTTGAGGATTCTGTGCCAGGTATATGTGGATGAGGGGGAAATGTATTGTGGAGTAAAAGGGTCTCCAAGCATGGAAAAGTACCATGCCTTGACGTGGGAGAAGAGAAAAACTGCATTGGTGCCCAGTGGACCTTGGTTCAGACCTCTGCTGGACTTGCAAGGCCTCTTTACTTCATCCAATCCTAGCATCTCTCCTGGATGCTTTGGTACCTCCTGGGAAGTGGAGACCATAAGTGATCAGGCTGACAGATGCTGACAGTTTGACACAAGGATACAATAAAACCAGTGTGTAGGGGCACCGTGTACGCAATGAAAAACGAGACCGTCCGTTTGCTTGTTGACAGAAGCAGGGTTTCCTCAAGAATGCTCCAGTGCGCTGTACATCGTCCTTGGGCTTGCCATAGCCTTCACCTCTACCATCATCCTCCTCGCTGCTCTTGTCTGTCACTGGTGTTCTACCCAAAATTATAAGTCTGAGGGTGGCCTGCTCATTATCATCTGACCCAGGGGGAGCTGGGCTCATAGCAGAGAATGGCGTTTTCTCTTCCTGTAGGTTAAAAACTCATTTCCGTTGTTGTTATCTCGGAGGGAACAACTTCCGGAGACCCATGGAACCCTGTTCTTTTTATGGAAATATGTGTTGATTTATTCTTGGCTGCATCAGGTCTTTGCAGCAGCATGGGGGATCCACATTGCAGTCTGGGGTGTGGTTCAGGCTCCAGAGCTCGTGCGCTCAGCTGTTGCAGCTCGTGGGGCTTAGTTGCTTCAAGACACATGGGATCATAGATCTCCCACCAAGGATAGAACCCAGGCTGCGTGCACTGGAAGATGGACACTTAATCTCTGGACACCAGGGACATTCCAAGCCCTGTTCTTCTCTTCAACTACAACCATCTGTTCTTCTCCCCTACATGATCTTGGGAATCTGCTGATATGCAGAAGAGGATGGTCCATAACAGAAGACGTAGGATGGGTCTGTGGGTTTGCACAGTCTTCTGAGAGAGTCAGTGAATGCCTGGGCTTGTAGATGGAATGTTTTGTTTTCATTTAATGTAGTGGAGTAGACAGACTCAGCAACCAGGGGCACACCCCTGTTTTTTTTCTGGCTTTGATATCCCCATCAAAGTTATGGAGGTCTGGAATAACTGCCTCCACCCCCTGGATCCTTGACTCTCTTTCAGTCGCGGATCTTGCTGTTATGGACGGAGAGCCCCAGGAAGACCAAGCAGTGAGCAATGAAGTGAGTCCTCCCAGCCCAAACCCTACCATAGCATCGGCCCATCCAATGCCCAATGTCCCAGCCTTCAAAGATCGTGTCTCAGTCCATCATTCACACCTCCTTCCTCTCAGGACTCTCCAGCAGAAGACGTGATATATGCTCACTTGGACCTCGGGACCCTCTCTGAGAGACTGAATACTCCCACTCCCCTGAGCCCTATGCACCCCTTCCCCGAGCCCATTATCTATGAGGAATTCAATGTAAAGAAAGACCGTGCTGAGCCCTGACCTGGCCCCAGGCTGTGATCACACAGAGTGCTACAAATCAAAAACTTAGATCTCTTTTTAAAGGGGTTCCTCTGTGGACACTCCTCCAAAGCAGCCCAGCACCTCTGAGGTGAACAGTGGAGTCCAAGATTGCCAAATCATCTTCAAAAATCCCACAACCTCGAAGTAATCTCCTGTATCTTCTAGGACTCCATTTTCTCTATCTCACTGTTTGAGAAATGGGATAATCAATCACACACACTGGGTCGGTTAATATGATCATCTTACTTTATCTAAAAATCCAATAAAGCATAAAAAAATCTGCCAGTTGATTCTTCAAATTATTCAGTTTTTTTAAAAAACACAAAACCAATAAATAAGATGTCTATTCAGCAACGTTTTACAAGGATGAACTTATTTACAAAACTGAAACAACCTTGTAGACTTAGAGAACAATCTTAGAGTTACAGAGGGGAAGGGTTGGGGGAGAGATAGACTGGAAGTTTAAGATTGATGTGTGTTATATTTAAAATAAAATGATTTCCATAAAAACTAACAAAAGCAATGCTAGATGGCCAAATAAACAGATGAAGTATATTCTGTTTGAGATATCCAGTGTGGTGCCACTACCTATATGAGGCTGGGTGTGTGCATGCTAATTCGATTCAGTCATGTCCGACTCTTTGCAATGGCATATACAGTGTGAGGCTCGCTAGGCTCCTCCGTGCATGGGATTCTCCAGGCACGAATCCTGGAGTGGGCAGCCATTCCCTTCTCGAGGGGATCTTCTTGACCCAGGGATCAAACCCATGTCTCTCATGTCTCTTGCATTGGCAGGTGGATTCTTTACATCTGACCAACCGAGGAAGCTCCCTCAATCTCTTCCCAGGCGTGTGCACTGAGGGTGCTGGGGTTCCAGGGGTGGAAACAGGACAAGATCCCCCTCAGTCTGGACCTGCACTGGCCGGTAAAGTACTTACCCAGCCACGCAGTGCAGATATTGACTCTACACGTATGTGAAGTAAAGCGTTCAGTTCTTCAGTCACACCCACCACGTTTCAAGTGCTCACCAGCGTCATGTGGCCAGGTGCCAGGGTGCTGGACAGGGCAGACGTTTGAAAAGTCCCGTCATCACAGAAAGGTCTACTGGACATTCCACTCCAGATCACTGAGGCCTGCAGAGGGAACACTTGCCCTGGGGAGGCATTGCACGTGTTGTGTGAATCCATCTATATTTCCACGTTTGGTCTTTTTTGCTTCTTTTCACCAAAGCCAAAGATTTGAGAATCTTGTGCCTTTTAAGTTATCAACTGGGTCACAATGTGGCTTGGCTCGACCAAGAAAAGGGCTGAAGATCATAAAAACATGAGGACCCCGGTGTGAACTGAGCTGGCAAATAGGGCGTATATGAAGCTCCATGGAGCCTTAGTTGCTCATTGAAATCTCTGGGTGTGATCTTTCCCCTGGCTTAGAACTAAACCGCCCAAGAACTGTTTTACCAAGAAAAATCTCAGGATCGCTACAAATGAAGACATGCTGGGGCTTCCTTTCTTGTTGCTACTGTGAGTGAGCACACACCACACGGCTGTGTGATATATCTGAACATGCAATCATGTCCTAATACATGTAAGTCAGGTCATTAGCTTCTACACCTCAGGGCTGTATGTCAATTACAACAAATGAAACTGGATAGATAGATAATATATGTGCTTCATCTCTTGGTCATGTCCAGCTCTTTACAACACGATGGACTGAAACCTTATAGGACCCTCTGTCCATGGGATTGTCCAAGCAAGAATATTGGAGTGGGTTGCATTTCATTCTCCATGAGGATATGTAGATAGAGAGATAGATCAATAGACTTCAGTGGTGGCTATACCACTTCCTGAGGCAGTTGGTGACTTTAGCAAGCTGCTTCCTGTCTTATTTTTATTTCACTTCAGGGAAGTATATCATATGTATTAGTATATGTGTCTGTCCTTGATCAGGAACTCTTATGAGGGCCATTCTTGTCTGAATCCTGGAGTCTCCATTGGTTGACAAGGAGAGCAACATGAAGCATCAAAGGATGCTTTGAAGGGACAGAAATGACTCACATGCTTCACCTCAAGGGGACAGAGACACATCCTGCTTCTTACACACCCTGGGCTGTCACTGGGAGAAGTAAAGCCTGCCCTCTGGGCCCAGAAGGAAGAGCTGTGCTGTCTTGTGAGAGCCGAGTGTATTTTGCAAAACTCCCCAGCCCTGCTCACTCCCCCACGCTTTGGTTCACCAGGTCTCTGAGGGCATCGCTGGTGCCTCCACCCAACCACGGTGGGGAGTGGAGGTCACACTCAACTCCTCGACTCTTACATCTGGTATTCAATCACGCAGTAAATGAATTCAGCCTCCAGGGTCCGCCTGACCCCTGCTGTCCTCTCCATCCACATAATCCAGCCCACAGCCACACCTGGATCCTAGCCATAACCTCCCTGGGCTCTGAGCTCCAGATCCACACTCCCATCTCTAGTTCATCCTCCACATTTCATCTTTCTAACTCACATTTCAGAATCTGCTTTCTACCCCGAATCCTGCCATGGTGCCCACATCTTCAGGGCAAACCCCAAAATCTTCTATCAGAATTCCAGTCTGCTCATGGTCCTCCAGAGGTGACCCCGCTCCAATCTCAGGTCTCACCTTTTCTTCCCTCACAATGATAATAGTGCAGTATCACCACACACACACACACACTCCGATACATGGAAAATAGGCCATTTTACATTTGTGTGCTCTCTCATATCAGCTCTTCTGAGAACACTCAGACTCAACAAGTTCCTTTTCTACTCCGAATCAAAAGTAGACACAAAGGTAGACTCTATCATTTCCATCACTTGTTAATGGGTTTCTGCCTTATTAAGGGGCAATTTTCATATGAAAAATCCACATAAATCATTTAGAATGCTGGTTGACATGCCCATATCGGAATAATTGAAGGTCAAGAATGATTTTTTTTAATTAAAAAAATTGCATTTATACTCACATTTCCCTTTCCTCTACAGCGGCTAATATAATATGACCTTCACAAAGTTGTCTTATCATACAGTCTTTTGCTTATCTATTGATTTTTCTTAAAAATAAAATCATCATGCTTGAAGAGTGGACAGCACTGTACATGCCCAACACCAACTCCCCCTGCACCTAGAGAGTGCCTGTGTCCCAGGGTCTAGGGAATGTTCTTTTCTCTCTAGAACGTACTCGCTCCTCCCTGATGGTCTCCAACACCTCAAGCAGCCTCTTCCCTCAAGTGCAGTGTAGACACTGTTGTTCAGTCACTAAGTCATGTGTGACTTTTGTGACCATGGACTGCAGCTCGCCAGGCTTCTCTGTCCTTCACTGTCTCCCAGAGTTTGCTCAAACTCAAGTCCATTGAGTCAATGATGCCATCAAACCATCTCATCCTCTGTCACCCTCTTCTCCTCTTGCACTCAATCTTTCCCAGCATCAGGGTTTTTTCCATTAGTCAGTTCTTTGCATCATGTTGTCAAATTATTGCAGCTTCAGCTTCACCATCAGTCCTACCAGTGAATACTCTCAGGGTTGATTTCCTTTAGGATTGATGGGTTTGATCTCCTTGCTGTCCAAAGGACTCTCAAGAGTCTTCCCCAGCACCATGGTCTAAAAGCATGTTCTTCTGTGCTTGGCCTTCTTTACGTCCAGCTCTCACATCCGCATGTGCCTACTAGGAAACCATAGCTCTGACTATAAGGACCTCTGTTGGAACAATGATTTCTAATGCACTGTCTCGGGTTTTCACAGCTTTTCTTCCAAGGAGAGGGATCTTTTAATTTCATGGCTGCTGTCACTGTACACAGTGATTTTGGAGCTCAAGAAAAGAAAATCTGTCACACTTGCCACTTTTCTCCTAAATTTTGGCATTTGTCTGTTTGCCATGAAGTGTTGGGAAGAGAGGCCATGGAATTGATTTTTTCGAGTGTTTACAGTGTAGACATAGACCCCAGTTATTCTCATATTTCTTCTTTTAAAAAATAATTGATTATTAGCATTTGATGCCCACATTCTGCAGAATCTGAGTTCTTCAAGCACCTACAGAAGATGGCTTTAACTGGGTCATGGGTGTATTTCTGCTGTGTGACACCAATGCCTGGTACACAGTAGGTGCTCTGCAATACTTTATGAACTGACCCAAGGTTAGAAGTAAATTCCATTTCTGGAGGGGACTGGGAAAATAAATCTCTGAGTCCTAGTTGGAGCCAGACTGTCTGAGGCTGACTCAGGACGAGAACTTGGGTCCCACCCTTAGAGCAGGCGGTCAGACCGGGCAGAAAGAGAGAGGTGAGACCTCAGGTCTGGGCTGAGATGACTCCTGAGCCCTGCCGAGTGACATCATTGCTAAGTCCATGGAGGGGCCCCCTTTGCTGTGGGCCCATGGCCATGGGAACCCAGAGGGGCGGCAGCAGCCCCCCAGGGACCACATCCTGTTTGTCCTCTAGGCCCCATGGTCTCCTCATCTGTACAGGATGGGGGCGGAGGTGTTTGGGCATTCAGAGCTGCAGACATGCCTTCCATCCTCCCTGGGCTTCCCTGCTTCAACCAGATGTGGAGAGCAGAAGAGGACCGCAGGAGGGCACGGGATGCCCACCCACCCCCAGTTCACGGGAACCTCAGGGCTCAGGCAGCTGGAGGGACCAGGGATCCTGATGGGGAGAGAATGAGCACAGGATTTTGGTGGCAAATCTCTCATTTCCAGGGCTGAGTCTGGGCCAGAGGACCCCGAACCCTGCAGGTGAGTCTTCCCAGGGCTCCTGGTTCACCATATCTCACTTCAGTCCCAGGAAATTGGTGGGGGAGGAGGTGGGGGCACTGGGATCCTAGAGTGATGGTGGTGAAGCCTGGAAGGGCTCCTGAGCTCAGCTGGGGAGTGAGGGGTGGGGAGCTCCTGGGACTCAGCTTCTGACTTCCTTCCAGGGACTTTGCAGAATCTCACCATGTAGGCTGAGGCTCTTTTGCGCCACTCAAGGTGCCTGTGTGAATACACCGTATGCAGAGTTGGAGTGTGAGCATGAGTGCACAGACCATCAGGGAGTATGCTGCAGTCAGCCTGCTCTATTTGGAGAAGGAAATGGCGACGCGTTCCAGTATTCTTGCCTGGAAAATCCCATGGATATTGGAACCTGCCAGCCTACAGTATATAAGGTTGCAGAGTCATACATATGGAGTGACTTCATTTTCTTTCACTTTGTTTTAAAATTTACTTATTTAACTGGTTCCATTTTCTAATCTCATATTATATATATTTTATTGAAGTGCAGTGACTTACAGTGTTTCAGGTGCACCGCAAAGTGAGTTTCAGTTATACAAATACGCATACATTATTTTTCAGATTATTTTCCATTTTAGGTTATGGCAACATATTGACTGTGGTTCCCCGTGCTATACAGTAAATCTGTGTTGCTTGTTGCACATCTTTCTTTTTTAATTAGAAACATAGCATTGTATCCAAACTCCTATTTTAAATTTATGCTATATTCCACCTCAGTATTATGCTACACTGGCAGTGAAAGCACGATGCCAAAATCCCACCAGGTCCACGTTGAAAGTAAATGGAAAACAGCGGCTACGTTAAATGTGGGAGGAAATATTGAATCACATGATGTTACTGCTGGGCTTCCCTGGTGACTCAGATGAGAGAGAATCCGCCTGCAATGCAGGAGATCTCAGTTCGATCCCCGAATTGGGAAGATCTCCTGGAGAAGGTAATGGCAACCCACCCCAGTATTCTTGCCTAGAGAATCCCCATGGGCAGAGGAACCTGGCGGGCTGCAGCCCGTGGGATCACAAAGAGTCACACATGACTCAGGGACTAAGACTATTCTCAGGGCTCTGAACTTGAAAGGTATAACACTTTCCCTTTCGTAAAGAGATAAAAAGTGGCAGAGCAGACAGAAACTTCTGTCTTGTTGGGGGCTTAAAGGGACAGCATGACCAGACCTGCATGGACAGCTTTGAGAACAAAGGATTCCAAGATTAAAAGTTTTCCACAGTGGAGGGGACATAACGATAGCTATGGCTGATCCATGTTGATGTATGGCAGAAACCTATAATATTGTAGTGGTCCGTAAATTAAAAATAAATAAATTAAGGGAAAAAAGCTTGCAACAGAACTTCCCTGGTGGTCCAGTGGTTGGGAATCTGCCTGCCAATGTGGAGGACACTGGCCCGATCCCGGGACCGAGAGGATTCCACATGCCTCGGGGCACTTAAGCCCGTGGCCCACAAGCTCATGTTCTTTGAGAGAGTGCTCCACAACAAGAAAAGCCACTGCAAGGAGAAGACCCTGCACCACAGCAAAGAGCAGGCCCCCTTCCCACAACTAGAGAAAGCCTGTGCACAGTGATGAACACCCAGTGGAGGCATCAATTAATTAATAAAAGTTGGCAACAATCAGCCACACCTCCTCCCACATTAGAAAGTGTGTGTGTGTGTGTAAGTGTCGAAGTGTGAGTCACAGGTGGGTGTTTAATCTGTATAGCTCTCTCTCCTCCTTGGAATTTTCTTCCCAATGAGCTAGTGTTATTTTACATTCAGTAAACACTGACCAACCCTCTCCACCCCCCGAAAAGCCCATCTAACTCAGGTAAGATGATTCTTTGGGGCACGAGTTTACCATATCATTGGTCTGCTGGATTTCCAAATAAAGTCACTATTCCTTTCCTGAAGATCTCATCACTTTGTCCCATGATAAGCAATGTGAGGCTGCACTCAGAGCACATTCATGAGACATCAGCAGAGGTGTTGTTCATTTTAGACAAAACCAAAGACATCACTCTCACAACTGATATCTGTGGTTTAAAAGAAGATTCACAGATGGCCAACAGGCATATGAAAAGATGCTCAGCATTGCTCACTAGTAGAGAAAGGCCAACTGACACTGCGATGAGGTACCACCTCATACCAATCAGAGTGGCCATCATTGAACAGTTGACGAATAACACACGCAGGAGAGGGGTTGGAGAAGACGGAAACTCTCTTACACTTTTGGGGAATATAAACTGGTTCAGCCACTGTGGCAGAAAATATGGAAGTTCCTCAAAAAAAGCAAAAACAGAGTTTCCATATGATCCAACAACTCCAGTCCCGAGCATATATCTGGACTAAAACTATACCTTGAAAAGATTCATGCACCCTTGTGTTCATAGCAGCACAACTGACAATAGCCAAGACATGGGAACAGACTAAATTTCCACCAACAGATGAATGGATAAAGAGGATGTTGTATATGCCTATACACACACACAATGGAATACTACTCAGACATTTGAAAAATGAAATCATGCCATTTGCAGCAGCATGGATGGACCAGGAGATTGACATATTAAGTGAAGTAAGACAGAAAGACAAAGACAGTTATCATGTGATATCACCCACTTGTGGAATCTAAAAGGAACGTATCAAGGAAAGAGGAACAGACTCACAGACATAGAGAACAGGCTTGTGGTTGCTAAGGGGGAGGGAAGGACTGGGAGTTTGGGATGAGCAGATGAAAGCTATTTTTACATAGAAAGGATAAAGAATGAGGTTCTACAGTATGGCACAGGGGATTCTATTCAGCATCTTGCCAAAAATCATGATGGAAAAGAATATATAGGTCAAGCTGAATCAATTTGCTATACAGCGGAAATGAACCATAGTTCATAATTTCCTTTTAATTTAAAAAATTTGTGGTTTATATATCTGCAATGAAATATTACATGGCAAACAGCGAGAGTTTCACTTCGTCTTTTCCTATCTGGATCCCTTTTTTTTCTTTTTCTGGTCTGATTGCTGTGGCCAAAACTTCCAAAACTATGTTGAATAGTAGTGGTGAGAGTGGGCACCCTTGTCTTGTTCCTGATTTCAGGGGAAATGCTTTCAATTTTTCATCATTGAGGGTGATGCTTCCTGTGGGTTTGTCATATATAGCTTTTATTATGTTGAGGTATGTTCCTTCTATTCCTGCTTTCTGGAGAGTTTTAATCATAAATGGATGTTGAATTTTGTCAAAGGTTTTTTCTGCATCTATTGAGATAATCATATGGTTTTTATCTTTCAATTTGTTAATGTGGTGTATTCCATTGATTGATTTGCAGATATTAAAGAATCCTTTTATTCCTGGGATAAAGCCCACTTGGTCATGATATATGATTTTTTAATATGTTGTTCGATTCTGTTTGCTAGAATTTGGTTAAGGATTTTTGCATCTATGTTCATCAGTGATACTGGCCTGTAGTTTTCTTCTTTTGTGACATCTTTGTCTGGTTTTGGAATTAGGGTGATGTTGGCCTCATAGAATGAGTTTGGAAGTTTACCTTCTTCTGCAATTTTCTGGAAGAGTTTGAGTAAGATAGGTGTTAGCTCTTCTCTAAATTTTGGGTAGAATTCAGCTGTGAAGCCATCTGGTCCTGGGCTTTTGTTTGCTGGAAGATTTCTGATTATGATTTCCTTGCTTGTGATGGGTCTGTTAAGATCTTCTATATATATATGTGAAGTACACATAAATCCGTGCTGACTCATGTCAATGTATGGCAAAAACCACTACAATACTGTAAACTACTTAGCATCCAACTAATAAAAATAAATGGGGAAAAAAGAAATATTACATGGCAGTCAAAATGCACAAACTGAAATGACAAAGAACACAGATCAATTCTGAAACATGATATTAAGTAAATAAAGGAACTTTTAAGAAAGGTGACTAGACTGTTACTCCATTATATACATAATGATCAAGAGGAGACCAGATTTATTACTTAGGGCTCATCACTAATGTTAACAATCCCCACCCCCAGCAAAATGGAATGGAATCATAACCCTTACTGAGTTTCTTTTCTGTCTGTGAACAACAGCTGAACAGGGTGTATGTCTGCTCTTGGAGTCCTGAAACAGCTGGGCCGTTTTGTCCCTGATTGGAGTTGATTGTAGATATGCCCCTCACTCAAACATTCTGGAGCTTGGAAGTCTCTACTTGACATATTTTTTGTTCATTTGAGTATGTAGTAAGCAAGGTTATACACCTTTTCAGGCAGAACAAATCCCCCTCCCAAAAAAACACCACCGTGCTCTTTACACACGTTATCTTTGTGTACATGTGTGGTCCTTGGATTGGAAAGGGAGCAAGAGAGAGAGACAGAAAGGGTGTGTGTGTGCAAACTTTCCACTCACAGTCACGGAATAATTTCAGATGAAGAGTCAGAGAAAGACAAATCACATGATATCGCTTCTTTGTGACATCTAAAACAATGAACTTATTTACAAAACAGACACACAGAGAATGAACTTATGGTTACCAGGAGGGATAGTGTCGGGGGAGCTTAGCTTGAAAGTTTAGGATTGATATATACACACAGCTATATTTAAGATGGATGACCAACAAGGACCTACTGTAAAAACAGAGAATTCTACTTAATATTCCGTGACTACCTAAGTGAGAAAAGAATTTGAGAACAATAGACGCATGTATATGAATAACTGAATCACATTGTTGTACAGCTGAAACTAACAGAGTCAATTAGTCTCTTAATCACATATATTACAATATAGAATTTCTTACAATTTTCAAAGATCCATAAAGTGCATGTCTTTTCCTCTCATAAGAATGCAGAATCACACTGTTGGTGGGAATGCAAACTAGTACAGCCGCTATGGAAAACAGTGTGGAGATTTCTTTAAAAACTGGAAATAGAACTGCCATATGACCCAGCAATCCCACTTCTGGGCATACACACTGAGGAAACCAGATCTGAAAGAGACACGTGCACCCCAATGTTCATCGCAGCACTGTTTATAATAGCCAGGACATGGAAGCAACCTAGATGCCTATCAGCAGATGAATGGATAAGGAAGTGTGGTACATATACACCATGGAATATTACTCAGCCATTAAAAAGAATTCATTTGAACCAGTCCTAATGAGATGGATGAAGCTGGAGCCCCTTATACAGAGTGAAGTAAGCCAGAAAGATAAAGAACATTACAGCATACTAACACATGTATATGGAATTTAGAAAGATGGTAACGATAACCCTATGTGCAAAACAGAAAAAGAGACACAGAAATACAGAACAGACTTTTGAACTCTGTGGGAGAATGTGAAGGTGGGATATTTCAAAAGAACAGCATGTATACTATCTATGGTGAAACAGATCACCAGCCCAGGTGGGATGCATGAGACAAGTGCTCCAGCCTGGTGCACTGGGAAGACCCAGAGGAATCGGGTGGAGAGGGAGGTGGGAGCGGGGATTGGGATGGGGAAGACGTGTAAATCCATGGCTGATTCATATCAATGTATGACAAAACCCACTGAAATGTTGTGAAGTGATTGGCCTCCAACTAATAAAAAAAATTTAAAAACCTTAAAAAAAAAAAAAAAGAATGCAGAATCAAAGTCCATATTAATGAGCCTTTAATTGGGAACCTCAACTGAGCCTGAAATACTAGCTGAGTACATCTGATTTCTCTTCTGAAAAGACTTAAGGTTACTGAGATTTATCATGAGCTTGGGGAAAGCATCCTGCATGGTATACACTGAATCACTGTTCCTACTTCCTGAGGCAGCAAGATCTGTTCAAATCCTCCTACGTTTATAGTGTTTGGGAAACAACAACTGATGCTCGGGTCATGAGGCCTGCTCAGAAACGAGGCTCAGACAGACTTCCATCCCTAGCGGGAGAAGAGGCTGCCCATCTTCCCCTGTGACAGGCACCAGGCTGACTGTATGAACAACACCGCCCCCCTTCCGCATCCTGTGACTCGGTCAGCTTTGCTCAGTCCTGCCTCCTGCCTCACAGAAGCAGAGCCATGCGGCCCTCACTCCTCAGCCTCCTGAGTCTCGGTGAGTCCGGAAAGACCTGGTAGGAGAGGTTTATGGTGGAAATCGGGGGTCTTCACACCACTGACCAGGTTCCCTGGATGAGGGTGCAGGGAGCGTGGGGTCCATCGGGACAAGCCATCTCTGACGGGCTTTTCCTTCTAGGATTCTGTGTGAGTCTGAGAATCTGGGCAGCTGTGGGTGAGTCCTCCCCATCCCTTATTTCTGTGTTCAGCAGAGCAGCCGGAGCTGAGGCAGATGACACTGGGGGGCAGGGTGAGACCCCTGTCAGTACACTGAGAGCCAGGTGCCCTGTGGATCCGAGGTCCTCTATTGGCCTTGATACTCATCTTCACTCTCCCCAGAGGTTAGCCCACCTCTGGACTCTGAACCTGAAGGGACAGGGTGAAGTCTGGGAGCTGAGAGCTGGAGCCCTGAGTGCCATTTCTATCATCAGAGGGGGGCAATGGGGCGACAGCCGACAGACCCCTCTCCAACAAGGTGGCATCTCCAACTGGCCATTCACTACAGGATCTCCAGGACCACCCACTAGACCTGACCCCAGGGGAGGGGCTGGGCATCAGGCAGGGCCACCTGGACCTGGTCCCACATTTGATGGAGGCTAGCTAACAAAGGAGCGGGGCTCATGGTTTCTTTCGTTCTTTTCAGTCAGATGGTTTTTTCTCTTCTTAGTTGTGTTACTGTTAGTCGCTCAATCGTGTCTGACTCTTTCTGACCCCAAGGACTGTAGCTCAGCAGGCTCCTCTGTCCATGGGGTTCTCCAGGCAAGAATACTGGAGGAGGTTACCATTACCTTGTCCAGGAGATTTCGCCAACGCCGGGATTGAACCCTGCTCTCCTGCATGACAGGAATATTCTCGAACATTTGAGCTACAACAAATGCAACAGGGGAGCCCTTTCACTTCTTTTCCATGTATCAATTTTTCCATGGTGTTTTCCTTTGCCTGCATCATGCAGCTTGCAGGACCTTAGTTCCCTGATCAGGGATCAACCCGAGCCTTCAGCAGAGAAAGCACTGAGTCCTAATTACTGGACCGCTAAGGAATCCCTAGTGTCTTGTTTTGAGAGAAACTTTTTCAACATTTTGTCAACCCAAGGAGTGACTCTTATGAATCACTTCTGAGAATCATATTCTTAGAATCTCTGTGATCTCCGTCCTGTGTTGACTGTGTCTCTGTCTGTCCCCAAACCCCAGGTGTCCTTGAGAATCAAGGTGATGCACTTTAGGATAGGAGACTTGCAAGAATTGAAGGGGACGGGCCCATGGGGGCAGGGTGGAGAGGAGACTGTTCCTATTGTCCTCTCAAAACCTGTGCCTCCTTCTGTCCTAGGTGAATATGACAAGCCCTCTTTGTCAGCCTGGCCAAGCACCGTGGTTCCCTTAGGACAGAATGTGACTCTCCGGTGTCACTTCCGTTCTACACTTAAGAGATTCAGACTGTTCAAAAGAGATGGGACCAGTTTCTCCGAGCTCCGGGGAATTCATTTCAAGACCTTCACCCTTGGCCGGGGACCAGAGAACATGCCGGGTCCTACACGTGTTCTGGAGGCTACCGGTACCCACACAGTGACCCCCTGCAGATTGTGGTCACAGGTAGGAGGGGTCCAGCCAGCCCGGGATGGCCGAGCCTGCAGGCAATCCTACTATAGGTCCACGTGCCAGTGCAGCCAAGGACGTCCTCAGGATTCCCAGCCAGGACCTAACCAGGGAAAGAGAATCCACTCTGAGAGTTTAAACTCAGGGTGTTGATAGAGGGATGGGATGCCCGGCTGAGGAAGCAGGAGCCTCCCTGGGCATTAGTTAGACAGGATGTGGCCATCCCCTGCCAGGAGGGTGGATGGGAACGACCCTGATCCAGCACCTGTCACCCAGTTGGGAGCTGTAATCCCGTATGAAGGAGCTGGGGTCTGGGGAGAAGTCCCAGGAATGTCTCCAGTGGCATGAGGCGGGGTCACAGATGGGAAATGTTCCCTTTTTTCTCCACTTCCTTCCCGTTGATGCCAGTCATCACCCATGATATAGGAGATGTCTGTGAAGGGAGCCAGGGTATGAATCCTCAGAACCACCCAGACCTCAAATGCAAATTAGGGATGGGATGAAGCTGAGAGCACGGCAACCCACTCCAGTATTTTCGCCTGAAGAATCCCATGGAGAAAGGAGCCTGGCAGGCTCATGGGGTCCGACAGAGTCAGACACAACTGAAATGACTTGGCATGCATGCATGCAGCTGAGAGCAGATCCAGCAGCTACAGAGCTTAGAATAAGCACAGAGGAGGTTAGAGGTCTTGAGCAAAGAGAAAGAGAAAAGCATGAGCCAGACCCGAGAACAAGGCTAGAGAGAATGCCACAGGACAGACAGGAAGGATAATTGGCTTTGGTGGTTCACGGGGACATTTTTCACACCTTCAGATGTCAGGGGAAGCGCCGAGGTGGGGTGACTCACTGAAGCTCACAACCTCTTTGCTCCTAGGTTTGTTCACAAAACCCACCATCTCAGCCCACCCAGGCCCCATAGTGAGGGCGGGAGGGAATGTGATCCTACGCTGTCACTCACCACTGCTGCTGGACAAATTTATGCTGCACAAAAAAAGGCAGCAACGGGCATTTCCAGAGACATGGAGAGACGCTCCCGGGCGGGCATGCCCCAGCTCACTTCTCCATTGGCCCCATGACCTCAGGGAGTGTGGGCACCTACCGATGCTACTGCTCTCTCAGCCGCTCCCCCTATGAGTGGTCAGCCCCCAGCGACCCCGTGGACATCGTCATCACAGGTGAGTGTGCCCAGACCAGTCCCCTCTGCTGTCTGTGTCACAGAAGGTCTGGTGTCCAGTCCAGCATCAGTACCGGGAGACAATGACAGGCGTGCAGAGACACTCACACACTCGGGAGAGGGAACAAACCAGAGAGAGAGGAGGTGTGAACATGGAAGGGAAAGAGAGCAGAGTACCTGCCATGTGCTAAAGAGAAGACACAGCTGGTGACAGAGTGAAGCAGCAAGAACGTGAAAGAACGAGCAATGGAGAAAAATGTACCAGAGCAGGGACCCGGGCAGTTCCCGGCTCAGGCAACCAACGATGGTTGCTTAACGGGCTGGTTTCCACCTTCATGTCAGAGCTCCCTTCCTCTGTCAGGAGCGCTGGGGTACCAGACGCCTTTGCAGTCTGGCCCCTGGGTGGTCAGGACGGAGGTCAACACTTTGAATTTGCTCAGCCTTGTCGTTTAACGCGTGCTTCTGCGCAAAGAGGAAGGAGTGGTCCCTGCCAACCCTCCCCACTAAGGAGTCCCTTTCAGCCCCTGGGGGTGGGCAGGGTAACGCTGAACACTACCTCACATTTGAGGTAGTCAAAGATTGAATGAGATTCTGGCAATCTCCCCGCCATAATGCCTTCTTCTGGGTCAATACCATGTTTTATGATGGTCCCAGCAGTACCTAATAGGTTCCATTCTTCAAGAGAACCCCACATCTCGTTGATTTTTAAAGTATATTTTTTCTTATTCATTTTTGTTGAAATCTAGTTGATTTATGATGTTGCTAGTTCCTGTTGTACATAAGAGTGATTCAGTTGTTCATTTATCTATATTTCTTTTTTAAAAAAAGAATATTAAGTGACACTCCATTATGAAAGTTACCTTTGAATTTTCCCCTGTTCCAGGTATCCCTTGTTGTGGGGCTTTCCTCCTGGTGGTGGGTGGCCTTCTCATTGCAATGCTTCTCTTGTTGCACACTTCGGGCTTTAGTCCTCTATTTAGGACTAGAGTTACTTTATGCTCTAAGGTCAAGGTCTCTTCCTTCCAGGTCAGTTCAAGAAACCCTCTCTAGCAGCCCAAGGGGGGCCCGTTGTGAGGTCAGGAGAGAACGTGACCTTGCTCTGCAGCTCTGAGAGCACCTTTGACCAGTTCCATCTGCTCAGGGAAGGGGAGAACCTTGGGCGCCTGCTAGCGAGAGGACAGGGCCCGCATGGAGCACTCCAGGCAGTGTTCCCTTTGGGTCCTGGGACCCCAGCCCACAGCGGGGTCTACAGGTGCTACGGCTCCTTCACTCACTCTCCCTATGCGTGGTCAGACCCCAGCGACCCCCTGCTCCTGTGTGTCACAGGTGAGGACCCTCCTCCTGACCCAGCTTTCTTGTTGCTCTTCAGTCACTAAGTTGTGTCCAACTCTTTGCGACCCCGAGGACTGCAGCTAGACAGATTCCTCTTTCCTTCACTTTCTCCCCTTCATGGATCACAGCCTTGTCCTGGTAAACGGGCTTGTGTAACTCAATGAAGCTATGAGCCATGTCATGCAGGGCCGCCCAAGACAGACGGGTCATAGTGAAGAGTCCTGACAAAACCTGGTCCCCAGGAGGAGGATATGGCAACCCACTCCAGGATCCTTTCATCGAGAACCCATGAAGAATCCCATGCTTTACAATATAGTAAATGCGATTGCGCTGTGCAAAAAGTCCATTTGGCTTTTTCCATGACATCTTACTGTATCATGAGATCTATCTCAAGGGCCCCGTGCTGGTGTCAGGGGACCTTTGGGCTTCTGGAGAAATGGAGGCAATGAGAACCAGAGAGGAAGAGAGATGGTCGGTGGCATCTCAACCCTCTTCCACCTCCTGTATGGATGCCCCCATCAGAGTCCTGTCTATCCAGGCAAATAAAGAAAAGGGTCAGGGTAGACCCAGGAGGAGGAGAGGCTGGGCTGATTTGGGAAGATCAGAGATAGCATCTGCCCCTTGCTCTTAGTGTTTTCCCAAAGCACCTCTGACAAACAAGTGATTTCCCAATTAAGGAGCATAGATATTCATTCCCGGAGCAGAGAGAATGTCTCTTGCTTACAGCTTTCTTTCACCACCAGGCATATCCTTCCTGCCTCCTTCCACCATCACTTCTTCAGGATGGAGGGTCTCTTCAATGCATTCATGGGGAGGGACCAGAAGCTCTCCCCTCCCCCATCAGACTTTTTACAGAGTCAAAAGACATGCAGGAGGTCAACCTTCCAGAAAGAATAGTCCTCATTCATGGGGCGAGGAAGATTACTTGCTCACCCCTTCTGTCTTCTTTCTCCTAGGATCCACTACAAGTACTTGCCCATCAACCATGGATCCACACACCACAGAAGGTAAGCAAGATGGTCTCCTATCTCACCAAGTGTCTGAGGAGACAGAGGGTTCCTGTTTGAGTGTTGGATCTACCACCTTCCAGCTCCGTGACTTTGGGGTCCTCAACGTTCCTGTCATGTCAGCATTTGAGATCATGGTCTGGATTAGAACCAGAGGGGGCATTGAGTTTCTCATGTTCTGGGACAGGGAATTTCTAAATTGGACAAAGTTGGTCTGAGCGACCTGACCCCATGCTTAAGGGAGATGCTTACCCTCCCTCCACCAGGATCTTTGGGGAAGGATGGTGGGGGTGGGGGAGAAGAGGAGAATTGTAGGGAGCACTTTAATATGTGCTATTCTTTTGCTATTGTTTTATGAAATAAACATTCCAGAGTTTAGAGATAGAAGTGTCGTTGTCTTCTTGAGGATTCCATCCCAGGTATATGTGGATGGAGGGGGAATTATATTGAGGATTAAAGGGGTCTCCAGTCATGTACAAACACCATGCCTTGATGAGGGGGACCAGAGAAAAACTGCATTGGTGCCTGGGGGAATTTGGTTCAGACCTCTGCTGGTCTGCACAGCCTCTTTACTTTATCCACTGCTAGCATCTCTCCTGGATGCTTTGGTACCTCCTGGGAAGTGGAGACCATAACTGATCAGGTTGAGAGATGCTGACACACTTTGACACAAGGATACAATAAATCCTGTGTGTAGGCGCAGCGTGTATGCAACGAATAACCAGAACTTCTCCCGTTTGCTTGTTGGCAGAAGCAAAGCTTCCTCAAGGCCACTCCAGCCAGCTGCACCTTCTCCTTAGGCTCTCCGTAGCCTTCATCTATACTAGCTTCTTCCTCGTTGTTCTTGTCTGTCACTGGTTTCCCAAAAAGTAAGTATGAAGAGCCAAACTGTCATTGGTGTTCTACGCAAAATCATAAGGCTGAAGGAGGGAAGCACAGTGGCATATGACTCAGGGGGAGGTGGGCTCATAGCAGAGAATGGTGTTGTCACTTCCTGTAGGTTAAAAACTGATTTCCATTGTTGTTTTCACAGAGGGAATATCTTCCAGAGAACCATGGAACCCTGTTCTTTTTATGAACATATGTGTTCATTTAATCTGGCTGCAGTAGGTCTTGGCAGCAGCATGGGGGATCTTAATTGTGGTGCTGAGGTGCAGTTCAAGGCTCCAGAGCTCACAGGCTCAGCAGTAGTATCCTGTGGGGGTTAGCTGCTTCATAGCACGTGGGGTCTCAGTTCTCCCACCAGGGACGGAACCACACTCTCCGCACTGGGAGGAGGACTCTTTATCCCCAGCCACAAGGGACGTTCCAAGCCCTATTCTTCACTCCAGCCACAACCATCTGTTCTTCTCCCCTTTATGATCTTGGGAATCTGCTGGTACACATTAGAGGATGGTCCATAACAGAAGACGTAGGGTGGGCTCCCTGTGTTTGCACAGGTTCCAGAGAGAGTCCATCAGTGGCTGGGCTGGTATATGGGGTGGTTGTTTTTAAGTGGACTAGACAGGCTAAGCAACCTGGTGCAACCCCTGCTTTTTTTGGCTTTGATGTGCCCACCAAAGATATGGAGGTCTAGAAGAACAACCCCCACCCGACAAGCCTTGACTCTCTTCCATTCGCAGATGTTGCAATCATGGAAGGTGAGCCCAAGGAAGATCAAACAGTGAGCGGTGAGGTGATTCCTCCCTTCCCAAACCCTTGCCACAGCCCGAGCCCCTCCAATGCCCAATGCCCCAGCCTTCGAAGATCGCATCTCATCCCATCATTCACACCTCCTTCCTTTCAGGACCTTGTAGCAGAAGATGTGATATTCGCCCACTTGAACCACAGGAGCCTCTCTGAGAGACTGTTCACTCCCACTCCGCTGAGCCCCATGCATCCCTCCACTGAGTCCAGTATCTATGAGGAACTCGATGTAAACCAAGGCCATGCTGAGTCCTGACTTGGCCCCTTCCTTTGGGCACAGAGAGTGTTATAAATTGAAGAGCTAGATCTCTTTTTAAAGGGCTTCCTCCGTGGACACTCCTCCTCCTCCAAAGCAGCCCAGCAGCTCTGAGGTGAACAGTGGAGTCCAAGAATTATCGGATTGTCATCAGATGTCCCACCACCTCTTAGTAATCCCCTGGCTATACTAATATTCTATTTTAACTATCTAACATTTTGGGAGAAGTTAGTCTAATCAACCGCACATACTGGGTAGGTTACCATGGTCATCCTACTTTTTTTGAGAATTCCACTAAAGCATAAAAATTTGCAAGTTGAGCCTTCAAATTATTCAGTTTAAAATAAAATAAAGCCAATTAAAAAAAGAAACCTCTCTTCATTAATAGTTTACAAGGATGAACTTATTTACAAGTCAGAAAGAGACTTGTAGACTTAGAGAACAAACTTAGAGTTACAGAGGGAAAAGGTGGGGGAGAGATAGATTGGAAGTTTAAGATTGACATGTGCACACTGGCATATTTAAAACAAAGTGCTTTCTATGAAACAATAATAAAAGCAATGCAAGTTGGCAAAATAAAAAGATAAAGTATATTCTGTTTGAGACATCCAGTGTGGTGCCACTTGCCAGAAGAGGCTGCGTGTGTGAGTGGAAGTCGGTTCAGTCATGTTTGACTCTTTGGGACACCATGGGCAGTGTGTAGCTCGCTAGACTCCTCTCTGCATGGGATTCTCCAAGCAAGAATCCGGAATGGGTTGCCATTCCCTTCTCGAGGGGATCTTCTTGACCCAGGGATTGAACCCATGACTCTCATGTCTCTTGCATTGGCAGGCGGATTCTTTACCACTGAGCCACCGAGGAAGCCCCTCAACCTTTTCCCAGCTGTGGGCACTGAGGCTGCTGGGGTTCCAGGGGTGGAAACAGGACAACAGAATCCCCCTCAGTCTGGACCTGCACTGGCCGATAGAGTACTTACCCAGCCACGTGGTACAGACAATGGCTCTACACGTATGTGAAGTAAAGCTTTCGGTTCTTCAGTCACACCCACAACATTTCAAGTGCTCAGTAGTGTCCTGTGGCCAGGTGCCAGGGTGCTGGACAGAGCAGATGTTTCAACAGAAAATTCTTCTGGACATTGCACTCCAGATCACTGAAGGGCTACCGAGGGAACACTCACCCCAGGGAGGCTTTGCATGTGTTGTGATAATCCATCAATAATTGCGAGTTTTGTCTTTTTTGCTTTTTTTCACCAAAGCAAAGGATTTGAGAATCTCGTGCCTTTTAAATTATCAACTGGTGGCACGATGTGGCCTGGCTCACCCAAACGGAAGGCTGAAGAGCATAAGACCAAGAGGACCCCAGTGTGAACTGAGCTGGCAAATGGGGTGAAGGTCAAGCTCCACAGAGCCTTTGCTGCTCATTGAGCTCTCTGTGTGTGATCTTTTCCTGCCTTAGGACTAAATCGCCCAAGAACTGTTTTAGTAAGAGAAACGTCAGGATCGCTAGAAATGAAGACATGCTGTGGCTTCATTTCTTGTTGCTTTTGTGAGTGAGCATATACCATACTGCTGTGTGATATATCTGAATGTGTAATCATTTCATAGTATATGTTCAGTTCAGTTCAGTTCAGTCCCTCTCTCGTGTCTGACTGCCACCCCATGAACTGCAGCATGCCAGGCCTCCCTGTCCATTACCAACTCGTGAACTCCACTCAAACCCATGTCCATTGAGTCGGTGATGCCATCCAATCATCTCATCCTCTGTCGTCCCCTCTCCTCCTGCCTTCAGTCTTTCCCAGCATCAGGGTCTTTTCAAATGAGTCAGCTCTCCTCATCAGGTGGCCAAAGTATTGGAGTTCCAGCTTCAACATCACTCCTTCCAGTGAACTCCCAGGACTGACCTCCTAGGATAGACTGGTTGGATCTCCTTGCAGTCCAAAGGACTCTCAGGAGTCTTCTCCAACACCGCAGTTAAAAAGCATCAATTCTTCAGTGCTCAGCTTTCTTTATAGTCCAACTCTCACATCCATACATGACTACTGCAAAAACCATAGCCTTGACTAGTGGAAGCTTTGTTGACAAAGTAATATCTCTGCTTTTTAATAAGCTGTCTAGGTTGGTCATAACTTTCCTTCTAAGGAGTGTCTTTTAATTTCATGGCTGCGATCACCATATTCAGTGATTTTGGAGCCCAGAAAAATAAAATCAGCCACTGTTTCCACTGTTTCCCCATGTATTTGCCATGAAGTGATGCGACCAGAGGCCACGATCTTAGTTTTCTGAATGTTGAGCTTAAACCAACTTTTTCACTCTCCTCTTTCACTTACATCAAGAGGCTCTTTAGATCTTCTTCACTTTCTGCCATAAGGGTGGTGTCATCTGCATATCTAAGGTTGCTGATATTTCTCCTGGCAATCTTGATTCCAACTTGTGCTTCCTCCAGCCCAGCGTTTCTCATGATGTTCTCTGCATATAAGTTAAATGAGCAGAGTGACAATATACAGCCTTGACGAACTCCTCTTCCTATTTGGAACCAGTCTGCTGCTCCATGACCAGTTCTAACTGTTGCTTCCTCACCTGCATACAGGTTTCTCAAGAGGCAGGTCAGGTGGTCTGGTATTCCCATCTCTTTCATAATTTTCCACAGTTTACTGTGATCCACACAGGCAAAGGCTTTGGCATAGTCAATAAAGCAGAAATAGATGTTTTTCTGGAACTCTCTTGCTTTTTTGATGATCGAGATGATGTTGGCAATTTGATCTCTGGTTCCTCTGCCTTTTCTAAAACCAGCTTGAACATCTAGAAGTTCACGGTTCATGTATTGCTGAAGCCTGGCTTGGAGAATTTTGAGCATTACCTTACTAGCGTGTGAGATGAGTGCATTTGTGTGGTAGTTTGAGCACTCTTTTGGCATTGCCTTTCTTAGGGATTGGAATGAAAACTGACCTTTCCCAGTGCTGTGGCCACTGCTGAGTTTTCCAAATTTGCTGGGATATTGAGTGTAGCACTTTCACAGCATCATCTTTCAGGATTTGAAATAGCTCAACTGGAATTCCATCAACTCCAGTAGCTTTGTTTGTAGTGATGCTTTACCAAAAATACACACATGGAAAATGGGCCATTGAACATTTGTGTTTTCTCTCATACCATCTCTTCTGAGAACACTCAGACTCAACAAGTTCCTTTTCTACTCCTAATCGAAAGTAGACACAAAGGTAGACACTATCATTTCCATCACTTGTTAATGGGTTTTTGCCTTATTAAGGGGCAATTTTAATATGAAAAATCCACATAAATCACTTAGAATGCTGGTTGACACACCCATGTTGAAATAATTGAAGATCAAGGGTTATTTCTTTTTAATTTAAAAAAAAGTAAATTTATAGTCTCATTTCCTTTTTCTCTATAGCTGCTAATAACATGTGATCATCATAATTTTTTTTATCATTAGAATCTTTTGCTTGTATATTCCATTTCTCTTAAAAATATTCTCCATCATTCTTGAACAGAGGACAGCACTGTACATGACCACCACCAACTCCCCTCTCCCCTCAGTAACTCCTTGTGTCCCCAGGGGTCTATGGAATGTTCTTTTCTCTCTAGAATGTACTTGCTCCTCCCCCATGGTGTCCACACCTCTTCAAGCAGCTATTCCCTCAAGTTAACAGTGTAGACTCCGTTGTTGTTCAGTCACTAAGTCATGCGTTACTTTTGTGACCATGGACTGCAGCTCGCCAGGCTTCTCTGTCTTTCACTATCTTCCAGAGTTTTCTCAAACTCAAGTCCATTGAGTCAATCATGCCATCCAACCATCTCATCCTCTGTTGCCCTCTTCTCCTCTTGCCCTCAATCTTTCCTAGCATCAGGGTCTTTTCCAATAGTCAGTTCTTTGCATAATGTGGTCAAATTATTGCAGCTTTAGCTTCACCATCAGTACTACCAATGAATACTCTCAGGGTTGATTTCCTTTAGGATTGATGGGTTTGATCTCCTTGCTGTCCAAGCGACTCTCAAGAGTCTTCCCCAGCACCACGGTCTAAAAGCATGTTCTTCAGTGCTCGGCCTTCTTTATGTCCAACTCTCACATCCATATAGACCTACTAGGAACCACAGCTTTGACTATAAGGACCTCTGTTGGCACAGTCCTTTCTAATGTGCTGTCTAGCGTTGTCACAGCTTTTCCTCCAAGGGGAAAGGTCTTTTAATTTCATGGCTGCAGTTACTAGCCACAGTAATTTTGGAGCCCAAAAAAAAGAAAATCTGTCACAGTTGCCACTTTTCCCCTAAATTTTTTTTTTGTTTGTTTGCCATGAAGTGCTGGGACCAGAGGCTATGCAATTCATTTTTCCGAATGTCTACAGTGTAGATATAGACCCCAGTTATTCTCATATTTCTTCTTTTAAAAAATAATTGATTATTAGCATTTGATGCTTGCATTCTGCAGAATCTGAATTCTTCAAGCACCTACAGAAGATGGCTTTAACTGGGTCAAGGGTGTATTTCTGCTGTGTGACACCAATGCCTGGTACACAGTAGGTGCTCTGCAATACTTTATGAACTGACCCAAGATGAGAAGTAAATTCCATTTCTGGAGGGGACTGGGAAAATAAATCTCTGAGGCCTAGTTGGAGCCAGACTGTCTGGGGCTGACTCAGGACGAGAACATGGGCCCCACCCTTAGAGCAGGCGGTCAGACCGGGCAGAAAGAGAGAGGTGAGGCCTCAGGTCTGGGCTGAGATGCCTCCTGAGCCCTGTCTGGAGACATCGGAGCCAGGTCCACGGAGGGGCCCCCTTGCTGTGGGTCCACAGCCGTGGGAACCCAGAGGGGGCGGCGGCAGCCCCCCAGGGACCTCATCCTGTTTGTCCTCTAGGGCCCCGTGGTCTCCTCATCTGTACAGGGCAGGGGTGGAGGTGTCTGGGTGCTCAGAGGTGCAGACATGCTTTCCATCCTCCCTGGGCTTCTCTGCCCTAGCCAGATGTGGAGAGCTGGGAGGAGACTGCAAGAGGACATGGGACGCCCACCCCCCACCCCCAGTTCACAGGAACCTCAGGGCTCAGGCAGCTGGAGGGGACAGGGATCCTGATGGGGAGAGAATCAGCCCAAGCTTTCAGTGGAAATTCTCTCACTTCCAGAGCTACGTCTGGGCCAGAGGACCCTGAACCCTGCAGGTGAGTCTTCCCAGGGCTCCTGGGTCGCCATATCTCACTTCAGTCCCAGGAAATGGTGGGGGAGGACGTGGGGGCACTAGGATTCTGGAGTGATGCTGGTGAAACCTGGAAGGGCTCCTGAGCTGAACTGGGGAGTGAGGGGTGGGGAGCTCCTGGGCTCAGCCTCTGACTTCCTTCCAGGGACCTTCTACAAAACCACCATCTGGGCTGAGACTCTTTTGGGCAGTTTCAAGGTGCCCGTGTGAATACACCATGTGCAGAGTTGGAGTGTGAGAGTGAGTACACAAACCATCAGGGAGTATGCTGCAGTTGGCTTGCACTATTTAGTGAAGGAAATGGCGACGCATTCCAGTATTCCTGCCTGGAAAATCCCATGAACATTGGAGCCTGCCAGCCTACAGTCCATAGGGTTGCAGAGTCAGACACGACCGAGTGACTTCATTTTCTTTCACTTTGTTTTAAAATTTATTCATTTTACTGGTTCCATTTCTTAATCTCATAAATATATTTTATTGAAGTGCAGTGACTTACAGTGTTTCAGGTGCACCGCAAAGTGAGTTTCAGTTATACAAATACGCATACATTATTTTTCAGATTATTTTCCATTTTAGGTTATGGCAACATATTGACTGTGGTTCCCCGTGCTATACAGTAAATCTTTGTTGCTTGATGCACATCTCTTTTGAATTAGAAACCTAGCATTGTGTTCAAACTCCTATTTTAAAATTTATGGTATATTCCTCAGTATTATGCAACACTGGCAGTGAAAGCACGATGCCAAAGTCCCACCAGGTCCACGTTAAAAGTTAATGGAAAACAGTGGCAACGTGAATTGTGGGAGGAAATATTGAATCACATTATCTACTGCTGGGCTTCCCTGGTGACTCAGATGATAGAGAATCCACCTGCAAGGCGGGAGACCTGAGCTCGATCCCTGGATTGGGAAGATCTCCTGGAGAAGGAGATGGCAACCCACCCCAGTATTCTTGCCTAGAGAATCCCCATGCACAGAGGAAGCTGGCAGGCTGCAGCCCATGGGATCACAAAGAGTCAGACATGACTCAGGGACTAAGACTATTCTCAAGGCTCTAAACTTGAAAGGTATAACACTTTCCCTTTTGTAAAGAGATAAAAAGTGGCAGAACAGACAGAACCTTTTGTTTTTCTGGGGGCTTAAAGGGGTATTATGACCACACCTACATGGACAGCTTTGAGAACAAAGGATTCCAAGATTAAAAGTTTTCCACAGTGCAGGGGATGTAAGCTATGACTGATACATGTTGATGTATGGGAGAAACTAACAAAATTGTAGTTGTCCTTAAATTAAAAGTAAATAAATTAAGGGGGGAAAAAAGCTTGTAACAGGACTTCCCTGGTGGTCCAGTGGTTGGGAATCTGCCTGCCAATGCAGGGGACACGGGCCTGATCCCAGGACTGGGAAGATTGCACATGCCCCGGGGCAGTTTAACACGTGGGCCACAAGCCCATGTGCCTAGGGAGGGTGCTCTACAACAAGAGAAGCCACGGCAATGAGAAGACCCTGCGCCACAGCAAACAGCAGCGCCCCCTTCGCGCAACTAGAGAAAGCCTGTGCCCAGTACAGCCATTAATGAATTAATTAAAGCATTGCAACCACCAACTACACCTCCTCCTTTTGTAGAGTGTGACTGTGAGTGTAAGTGTGAAAGTGTGAGTTCACAGGTGGGTATTTAATCTGTACAGTTCTCTCTTGTCCTTGGAATTTTCTTCCACATGCTGCTGCTGCTGCTAACTTCATCAGTTGTGTCCGACTCTGTGTGACCCCATGGACTGCAGCCTACCAGGCTCCTCCAGCCATGGGATTCTCCAGGCAAGAGTACTGGAGTGGGGTGCCATTGCCTTCTATTCTTCCCCATGGGCTAGGGTTACTTTATATTCAGTAAACACTTACCAGTGTTCTCTTCCCAAAAAGCCCATCTAGCTCAGATAGGATGATTCTTTGGAGAACGAGTTCACCATCTTGTTGATCTGCTGGCTTTCCAAATAAAGTCGCCATTCCTTTCCTGAAGATCTCATCACTCTGTCTCATGACAAGAAATGTGAGGTTGGACTCAGAGCACATTCATGAAGCTTTAGCAGAGGTGTCGTTCATTTTAGACAAAAACCAAAGACATCACGCTCACAATTGATATCTGTGGTTTAAAAGAAGATACACAATGGCCAACAGGCATATGGAAAGATGCTCAGCATTGCTCATTAGTAGAGAAAGGCCATTTGACACTGCAATTAGGTACCACTTCATACCAATCAGAAGGGCCATCATTAAACAGTTGATGAAAAATAGATGCTGGAGAGCATGTGGAGGAGTGGGAAACCCTCTTACACTGTTGGGATAGTGTAAACTGGTGCAGCCACTGTGGAAAACAGTATGGAGGTTCCTCAAAAAACTAAAAACTGAGTTTCCATTTGACCCAACAATTCCAATCCTGAGCATATATCTATGACAAAACTGTGCCTTGAAAAGATTCATGCACCCCTGTGTTCATAGCAGCACAACTTGAAATAGTCAAGACATGGGAACAGCCTAAATGTCCATCGACAGATGAATGGATAAAGAAGATGTTTTATATGCCTATACACACACACACAATGAAATACTACTCAGACATTGAAAAAATGAAATCATGAGATTTGCAGCAGCATGGATGGACCTGGAGATTAACATAATAAGTGAAGTAAGACAGAAAGAGAAAGACAATTATCATATGATATCACCCATATGTGGACTCTAAAAGGAACATATCAATGAAACAGGAACAGAATCCCAGACACAGAGAACAGGCTTGTGGGTGCCAAGGGGGAGGGAAGGATTGGGAGTTTGGGATGAGCAGATGAAATCTATTTACACATAAAATGGATTAACATTGAGGTCCTACAGCATGGCACAGGGGATTCTAGTCAGTATCTTGCCATAAATCATAATGGAAAAGAATATATATGTGGAGCTGAATCAGTTTTCTGTACAGGAGACATAAACTATAGTCCAAAATTTTTCTTAATTTTTAAAAATTTGTGGTTTATATACCTGCAATGAAACATTACTTGGCAGTAAAAATGCACAGACTGAAATAACAAAGAACACAGATCAATTCTGAAACATGATATTAAGTAAATAAACAGAAATTTTGAAAAGGGTGACTGGACTGTTACTCCATTACATATATAATTATCAAGAGGAGACCAGATTTATTACGTAGGGCACATCACTAATGTTAACAACCCCCACCCCCAGCAAAATGGTCTGGAATCGCTGCCCTTACTGAGATTCTTTCCTGTCTGTGAACAACAGCTGAACTGGGTGTATGTCTGCCCTTGGAGTCCTGAAACAACTGGGTCATTTTGTCCCTGTTTGGAGTTGATTGGAGATATGCCCCTCACTCAAGCATTCTGGAGCTTGAAAGTCTTTACTTGACATATTTTGTGTTCATTTGAGTATGTAGTAAGCAAGGTTGTCCACCTTTTCAGGCAGAACAAATCCCCCTCCCAAAAAAATGCCACCGTGCTCTTTACACACGTTATCTTTGTGTACATGTGTGGTCCTTGGATTGGAAACGGAGCAAGAGAGAGAGACAGAGTGTGTGTGTGTGCAAAGTTTCCACTCACAGTCATGAAATAATTTCAGATGAAGAAGAGTCAGAGAAAGACAAATGTCACATGATATCACTTCTTTGTGACATCTAAAACAATGAGCTTATTTACAAAACAGACACACAGAGAATGAACTTATGGTTACCAGGAGGGATAGTCTCAAGGGGAAGTTAGCTTGGAAGTTTAGGATTGATATATATATATGGGTGTATTTAAGATGGATGACCAACAAGGACCTACTGTAAAAACGGAGAATTCTACTTAATATGCTGTAACTACCTAAGTGGGAAAAGAGTTTGAAAGCAATAGATGCATGCATAGGTATAACTGATTCACTTTGTTGAATAGCTGAAACTCACACAGCTAGTTTCTTAATCACATATATTACAATATAGAATTTTTTAATATTTTCAAAGAGCCATAATATGCATGACTGTTCCTCTTATAAGAATGCAGAATCAAAGTCTCTATTAATGAGACTTTAATTGGAAACCTGCACTGAACCTGAGATACGAGGTGGGTACATGTGATTTCTCTTCTGCAAAGACTTAAGGTTAATGACATTTATCATGAGCTTGGGAAAAGCATGCTGCATGGTATATACAGAATCACCATGACTACTTCCTAAATGCAGCAAGACCTGTTCAAATCCTCCTATGTTCATAGTGTTCAGGGAAACAAAAAGTGACGCTCAGGTCATGAGGTGACCTCAGTGACGAGGCTCAGACAGACTTCCATCCCTGGCATGAGAGGAGGCTGCCCATCTTCCCCTGTGACCTGCACCAGGCTGACTGTATGAACAACACCAACCCTCTTCCGCATCCTGTGACTCAGTCAGCTTTGCTCAGTCCTGCCTCCTGCCTCACAGAAGCAGAGCCATGTGGCCCACACTCCCCAGCCTCCTGAGTCTTGGTGAGTCTGGAAAGACAAGGTAGGAGAGGTTTTGGTGGAAATCGGGGGTCTTCACACCACTGACCAGGTTCCCTGGATGAGGGTGCAAGGAGCGTGGGGTCCATCGGGACAAGCCATCTCTGACGGGCTTTTCCTTCTAGGATTCTGTGTCAGTCTGAGGATCTGGGCACCTGTGGGTGAGTCCTCCCCATCCCTTATTTCTGTGTTGAGCAGAGCAGTCGGGGCTGAGGCAGATGACACTGGGGGGCAGGGTGAGACCCCTGTAAGTAGAGTGAGAGCCGTGTGCCCTGTGGATCCCAGGTCCTCTACTGGCCTTGATACTCACCTTCACTCTCCCCAGAGGTTAGCCCAGCTCTGGACTCTGGACCTGAAGGGACAGTGTGAAGTCTGGGAGCTGGGAGCTGGGCCCCCTGACTGCCATTACTATCATGAGAGGGGAGCAAGGGGCTGCAGCCCACAGACCCCTCTCCCAACAAGGTGGCATCTCCTACCGGCCATTCACCACAGGATCTGCAGGACCGCCCTCTAGACCTGACCCCAGGGGAGGGGCTGGGCATCAGGCAGGGCCACCTGGGCCTGATCACACATTTGATGGAGGCTAGCTAACAAAGGAGCGGGGTTCATGGTTTTCTTCCTTCTTTTCAGTCAGGTGGCTTTTTCTCTTCTTAGTTGTGTTACTGTAAGTCACTCAGTCATATCCAACTTTTTGCGACCCATGATCTGTAGCTCAGCAGGCTCCTCTGTCCATGGGCTTTTCCAGGCAAGAATATTGGAGGTGGCTGCCATTTCCTTGCCCAGGGGATCTTGCCAGTTCAGGGATTGTACCCTGCTCTCCTGCATTGCTGGAAGATTTTGTACCCTTTGAGCTTTAACAAATCGAACAAGGAAGTCCTTTCACTTATTTTCCATGCATCAATTTCTCTGTGGTGTTTTTTTAGCCTGCAGTGTGCAGCTTGCAGGATCTTAGTTCCCTGATCAGGGATCAACCCCGGCCCTTGGCAGAGAAAGTGCCAAGTCCTAATCACTGGGCTGCCAGGGAATCCCCAGTGTCTTGTGTTTCGAGAGAAAGGTTCTCAAAATTTTGTCAACCTGAGGAATGATTCTTCTCTTGAGAAGAATCACCTCTGAGAATCATATTCTTAGAATCTCCGTGATGTCCGTCCTGGGTTGACTGTGTCTCTATCTGTCCCCAAGCCCCAGGTGTCCTTTAGAACCACGATGATGCACTTTAGGGGAGGAAACTTGCAAGAATTGAAGTGGAAGCACCCATTGGGGCAGCGGGGAGAGGAGACTGTTCCTATTTGCCTCTCAAAGCCTGTGCCTCCTTCTGTCCTAGGTGAATATGACAAGCCCTCTTTGTCAGCCTGGCCAAGCCCCGTGGTTCCCTTAGGACAGACTGTGACTCTTCAGTGTCACTCCCGTTCTCCTTTTGCAATATTCAGACTGTTCAAAAGAGATGGGACCAGTTTGCCCAAGCTCCAGGGACATCATGTCAACACCTTCACCCTTGGCCCGGTGACCAGAGAACATGCCGGGTCCTACACGTGTACTGGAACCTACATGTCTCTCTCTGTGTGGTCCACACACAGTGACCCCCTGCAGATTGTGGTCACAGGTAGGAGGGGTCCAGCCTAGCCCGGGATGGCCGAGCCTGCAGGCAATCCTATGCTAGGTCCACGTGCCAGTGCAGCCAAAGACGTCCTCAGGATTCCCAGCCAGAACCTAACCAGGGAAAGAGAACCCACTCTGAGAGTTTAAACTCAGGGTTTGAATAGAGGGATGGGTGCCCCAGCTCCGGAAGGAGGACCTCCCTAGGCTTTAGTTAGACAGGATGCGACCACTGCCTGCCAGCAGGGAGGAAGGGAATGACCCTGATCCACAACCTGCCACCCAATAGGGAGCTGTAGTCCCCTGTGAAGGAGCTGGAGCCCCACGGAGGAATCCCAGCAATGTCTCCAAAGGCATGAGGTGGGGTCAGAGATGGGAAATGTTCCACTTTTTCTCCACTGCCTTCCTAATTTTGCCAGTCATCACTCACGTTATAAGAGATGTATGTGAAGGGAGACAGGGTATGCATCCTGAGAACCACCCCAGCCCCTCAAATGCAAATTAGGGATGGGAAGAGGCTGAGAGCATGGCAACCCACTCCAGTATTCTCGCCTGGAGAATCTCAGGGACAGAGGAGCCTGGCGGGCTACAGTCCATGGGACCCCACAGAGTCGGACACAACTGAAGTGACAGCATGCTTGCATGAAGCTGAGAGCAGATCCAGCAGCTAAAGAGCTTAGAATAAGCACAGAGGAGGCTGGAGATCTTGAGCAAAGAGAAACAGAAAAGCATGAGCCAGACCTGAGAACAAGGCTAGAGAAAATGCAACAGAACACACAGGAAGGGTAATTGGCTTTGGTGGTTCACGGGGATATTTTTCACACCTTCAGCTCTCAGGGGAAGAGCTGAGACAGGGTGACTCACTGAAGCTCACAACCTCTTTGCTCCTAGTTGTGTTCACAAAACCCTACATCTCAGCCCACCCAGGCCCCCTCGTGCAGGCGGGAGAGAATGTGACCCTCCACTGTCACTCACCGCTGCTGCTGGACAAATTTATGCTGCACAAAAAAGGCAGCAACGGGCATTTCCAGAGACATGGAGAGACGTTCACGGGTGGGCGTGCCCCAGCTGACTTCTCCATTGGCCCCATGACTTTGGCGAGTGTGGGCACCTACAGATGCTACAGCTCTCTCAGCCGCTCCCCCTATGAGTGGTCAGCCCCCAGTGACCCTGTCGACATCGTCATCACAGGTGAGTGTGTCCAGAGCAGTTCCCTCTGCTGTCTGTGTCACAGTAGGTCTGGTGTCCAGTCCAGCATCAGTACCGGGAGACAATGACAGGCGTGCAGAGATGCTCACACACTCAGGAAGGGGAACAAACCAGAGAGAGAGGAGGTGTGAACACGGAAGGGAAAAGAGAACAGAGCACCTGCCATGTGCTAAAGAGAAGACACAGCCAGTGACAGAGTGAAGCAAGAACGTGAAAGAACGACCAATGGAGAAAGATGTACCAGAGCAGGGACCCGGGCAGTTCCTGGATCAGGCAGCCAATGATGGTTGGTTAAGGGGCTGGTTTCTTGCCTTCATGTCAGAGCTCCCTTCCTCTGTCAGGAGCTCTGTGATACCAGACACCTTTGCAGTCTGGCCCTGGGTGGTCAGGATGGAGGTCTACACCTTGAAGTTGCTCAGCCTTGTGGTTTAATGTGTCCTTCTGCACAAAGAGGAAGGAGTGGTCCCTGCCAACCCTCCCCACTAAGGAGTCCCTTCCAGCCCCTGGGGGTGGGCAGGGCAGTGCTGAACACTCCCTCAAGTTTGAAGTGGTCAAAGATCCTGTGAGATTCTGGCAATTTCCAGGCCATAATGTCTGTTTCTGGGTCAATACCATGTTTTATGATGGTCCCAGCAGAACCTAGTAGGTTCCGTCTTTCGAGAGAACCCCATGTCCTGTTGATTTTTAAAGTATATTTTTTCTTATTTATTCTTGTTGATGTCTAGTTGATTTACAACGTTGCTAATTCCTGTTGTACATAAGACTGATTCAGTTAGTCATATACATCTATTTCTTTTCAGAGAAAGGGTATTATATGACAGTCCATTATTAAAGTTATGTTTGAATTTTCCCCTGCGCTGGGTATTCGTTTCTGTGGGGCTTCCTCTCCTGGCGGTGGGCGGCCTTCTATTGCAATGCTTCTCTTGTTGCACACTTCTGGCTTTAGGCCTATATTTAGGACTAGAGTTACATTGTGCTCTAATATCAAGATCTCCTCCTTCTAGGTCTGTCCAAGAAACCCTCTCTCTCAGCCCAGGGGGGCCCCGTGGTGAGGTCAGGAGAGAACGTGACCTTGCTCTGCAGCTCCGAGCACCCCTTTGACCAGTTCCATCTGCTCAGGGAGGGGGAGAACCTTGGGCGCCCACTCGCTGGAGGGTGGGGCCCCTGCGGAGCACTCCAGGCTGAGTTCCCTCTGGGTCCTGGGACCCCAGCCCACAGCGGGGCCTACAGGTGCTAAGCTCCTTCACTCACTCTCCCTACTCATGGTCAGACGCAAGCGACCCCCTGGTCCTGTCTGTCACAGGTGATGACCCTCTTCCTGGCCCAGCTTTCTTGTTGCTCTTCAGTCGCTATGTTGTGTACAACTCTTTGTGACCCCGTGGGCTGCAGCTCGACAGACTCCTGTGTTGTTCACTATCTCCCTTTCGTGAATCACAGCCTTGTCATGATGAAGGCGCTTGTGTAACTCAATGAAGCTATGAGCCATGTTGTGCAGGGCTGCCCAAGACTGACAGGTCATAGTGAAGAGTATTGACAAAATCTGGTCCCCTGAAGGAGGAAACAGCAACCCACTGCAGTATTCTTGTTTCCAGAGTGCCAAGAAGTGTCCCATGCTTTACAGTACACGAAATCACTTTGTGTTGGTCAAGAAGTCTGTTTGGCTTTTTCCATAACATCTTACTCTATCACTGTGCTCTATCTCAAGGGCCCTGTGCTGCTGTCAGGGGAACCTTAGGGCTTCTGGAGAAATGGAGGCAATGAGAACCAGAGAGGACGAGAGATGGTCGGTGGCATCTCAACACTCTTCCACCTCCTGTATGGATGCTTCTCATCAGAGTCCTGTCTATCCAGGCAAATAAAGAAAAGGTTCAGGGTAGACCCAGGAGGAGGAGAGGATGGGCTGATTTGGGAGGATCAGAGATTGCATTGGGCCCTTGCACTTAATGTTTTCCCAGAGGCACCTCTGACATACACGTGATTTCCCAATTAAGGAGCATAGATACTCATTCCTGGAGTAGAAACAATGTCTCTTTCTTACAGCTGTCTTTAATCAGCTTTTCTTGGCAGAAACAGGGCTTCCTCAAGAATGCTCCAGTGCACTGTACATCGTCCTTGGGCTTGCCATAGCCATCACCTCTACCAGCATCCTCCTCGCTGCTCTTGTCTGTCACTGGTGTTCTACCCCAAATCGTAAGCCTGAGGGTGGCGAGCTCAGCACCATCTGACCCGGGGGAGATGGGCTCATAGCAGAGAATGAGGTTTTCACTTCCCGCAGGTTAAAACTGGTTTCCAGTGTTGTTATCTCTGAGGGAACATCATCCAGAGACCCATGGAAGCCTGTTTTTTTTATGAAAATATGTGTTGATTTCTTCTTGGCTGCATCAGGTCTTTGCAGCAGCATGGGGGATCCACATTGCAGTCTGGGGTGTGGTTCAGGCTCCAGAGCTCGTGCCCTCACCTTTTGTAGCACGTGGGGCTCAGTTGCTTCAAGACATGTGGGATCAAAAATCTCCCACGAAGGATAGAACCCAGGCTGCCTGCACTGGAAGATGGACACTTAATCTCTGGACACCAGGGACATTCCAAGCCCTGTTCTTCCCTCAACTACAACCATCTGTTCTTCTCCCCTACATGATCTTGGGAATCTGCTGATAAGCAGAGGAGAATGGTCCATAACAGAAGTGGTAGGATGGGTCTGTGGGTTTGCACAGGCTCCTGAGACAGTCCGTGAATGGCTGGGCTTGTAGATGGAATGTTTTGTTTTCATTTAATTTAGTGGAGTAGACAGACTCAGCAACCTGGGGCACACCCCTGTTTTTTTTTCTGGCTTTGATGTCCCTATCAAAGTTATGGAGGTCTGGAATAACTGCCTCCACCCCCCAAGATCCTTGACTCTCTTTCATTCACAGATCTTGACATCATGGAAGGAGAGCCCAAGGAAGACCAAGCAGTGAGCAATGAACTGAGTCCTCCCAGCCCAAACCCTTGCCATAGCATCGGCCTGTCGAATGCCCAATGTCCCAGTCTTCGAAAATCACATCTCAATCCATCATTCACACCTCCTTCCTCTCAGGACTCTCCAGAAGATGATGTGATATACGCTCACTTGGACCTCAGGACCCTCTCTGAGAGACTGAATACTCACACTTCCCTGAGCCCATTGCACCCCTTCCCCGAGCCCAGTATCTATGAAGAATTCAATGTAAAGAAAGACCGTGCTGAGCCCTGACCTGGCCCCAGGCTGTGAGCACATAGATTGCTACAAATCAAAGACTTAGATCTCTTTTTAAAGAGGTTCCTCTGTGGACACTCCTCCTTCTCCTCCAAAGCAGCCCAGCAGCTCTGAGGTGAACAGTGGAGTCCAAGATTGCAGGATCATCTTCAAAAATCACACAACCTCTAAGTAATCTCCTGTCTCTTCTAGGACTCCATTTTATCTATCTCACTGTTTGGGGAGATGGTATAATCAATCACACAAACTGCGCAGGTTAATATGATCATCTTACTTTTTCTAAAATTCCAATAAAGCATAAAAAATTTCCCAGTTGTTTCATCAAATTATTCTGTTTTAAAACAAACACAAAACCAATAAATAAAATGTCTATTCAATAATGTTTTTCAAGGATGAACATTTTTACAAGACAGAAACAGACTTGTAGACTTAGAGAACAATCTTAGAGCTATGGAGGGGAAGGGTGAGGGGAGAGATAGATTGGAAGTTTAAGATTGACATGTGCACACTGCTATGTTTAAAATAAAATGCTTTCCATGAAAAATAATGAAAGCAATGCTAGATGGCGAAATAAAAACATGAAGTATATTCTGTTTGAGTTAGCCAGTGTGGTGCCACTAGCCATATGAGGCTCTGTGTGTGCGTGCTAAGGCAATTCAGTCATAACTGACTCTTTGCAACCCCATGAGTAGTGTGTAGTTCGCTTGGCTCCTCTGTGCCTGGGATTCGCCAGGCAAGAATCCTGGAGTCAGTTGCCATTACGTTCTCGAGGGGATCTTCTTGACCCGGAGATCGAACCCACATCTCTCATGTCTCTTGCATTGGCAGGCGGATTCTTTACTACTGAGGCATCGAGGACGCTCCCTCAACATTTTCCCAGCCATGTGAACTGAGGCTGCTGGGGATCCACGGGTAGAAACAGGACAACAAATTCCCCCTCAGTCTGGACCTGCGCTGGCTGATAAAGTAGTTACCCAGCCACTCGGTACAGACAATGGCTCTACACGTATATGAAAAAAGCGTTCAGTTCTTCAGTCACACCCACCACATTGCATGTGCTCAGTAGCATCCTGTGGCCAGGTGCCAGGGTGCTGGCCAGAGCAGATGTTTAAAGAGTCCCATCATCACCGAGAGTTCTAGTGGACATTCCACTCCAGATCACCGAGGCCTGCAGAGGGAATGCTTGCCCCGGGGAGGGTTGCACGTGTTGTGTGAATCCATCGATTTTTGCACATTTTGTCTTTTTTGCTTCTTTTCACCAAAGCCAAGGATTTGAGAATCTTGTGCCTTTTAAGTTATGAACTGGTAGCACAATGCAGCTTGTCTTGACCAAGAGGAGGGCTGAAGAGCATAAACACATGAGGACCCCGGTGTGAACTGAGCTGGAAAATAGGGCAAAGATCAAGCTCCATGGAGCCTTAGTTGCTCATTGAGCTCTCTGTGTGTGATCTTTCCCCTGGCTTAGAACTAAACCACCCAAGAACTGTTTTACCAAGAGAAATCTCAGGATCGCTACAAATGAAGACTTGCTGGGGCTTCCTTTCTTGTTGCTACTGTGAGTGAGCACATACCACACGGCTGTGTGATATATCTGAACGTGCAATCATTTCCTAATACATGTAAGTCAGGTCATTAGCTTCTACACCTCAGGGCTGTATGTCAATTACAAGAAATGAAACTGGATAGATAGATAATAGATGTGCTTAGTCTCTTCGTCATGTCCAGCTCTTTACAACACGATGGACTGAAACCTAATAGGACCCTCTGTCCATGGGATTGTCCAAGCAAGAATATTGGAGTGCGTTGCATTTCATTCTCCATGAGGATATGTAGATAGAGAGATAGATAGATCAATAGATTTCAGTGGTGGCTATACCACTTCCTGAGGCAGTTGGTGACTTTAGCAGGCTGCTTCCTGTCTTATTTTTATTTCACTTCAGGGAAGTATATCATATGTATTAGTATCTGTGTCTGTCCTTGATCAGGAACTCTGATGAGGACCATTCTTGTCTGAATCCTGGAGTCTCCATTGGTTGACAAGGAGAGCAACATGATGCATCAGAGGATGCTTTGAAGGGACAGAAATGAATCTATGCTTCACCTCAAAGGGACAGAACACATCCTGCTTCTTACATACCCTGGCCTGTCACTGGGAGAAGTAAAGCCTGCTCTCTGGGTCCAGGAGGATGAGCTGTGCTCTCTTGTGAGAGCAGAGTGTACTTTGCAAAACTCCCCAGCCATCCTCGCTCCCCCACCCCGCGGTTCACCAGGTCTCTGAGGGCATCACTGGTGCCTCCACCCAACCAAGGCAGTGAGTGAATGTCACACTCAACTCCTCGACACTTACATCTCGTATTCAATCATGCAGTAAATGAATTCAGCCTCCAGGGTGCCCCTGACCACTGCTGTCCTCTCTATCCACATAGTCCAGCCCACAGCCACACATGGATCCCAGCCATAACCTCCCTAGTTCTCAGCTTCAGACCCACACTCCCATCTCCAGTTCATCCTCCACATTTCATCTGTCTAACTCACATTTCAGAATCTGCTTTCGGCCCTGAATCCTTGCATGGTGCCCACATCTTCAGGGCAAACCCCAAACTCTTCTACCTGAATTCCAGTCTGCTCATGGTCCTCCAGAGGTGACCCCCCTCCGATCTCAGGTCTCACCTTTTCTTCCCTCACAATGATAATAGTGCAGTAACACCACACACACACTCCAATACACGGAAAATAGGCCATTTTACATTTGTGTGCTCTCTCATATCAGCTCTTCTGAGAACATTCAGACTCAACAAGTTCCTTTTCTACTCCCAATCAAAAGTAGACACAAAGGTATACTCTATCATTTCCATCCCTTCTTATTGGGTTTTTTCCTTATTAAGGGGCAATTTTCATATGAAAAATCCACATAAGTCATTTAGAATGCTGGTTGACATGCCCATATCGGAATAATTGAAGGTCAAGAATGATTTTTTTTAATTAAAAAAATTACATTTATACTCACATTTCCCTTTTCTCTTTTTTTTTTTTTAACTTTTTTTTTAATTAGTGGGAGGCCAATCACTTCACAACATTTCAGTGTGTTTTGTCATACATTGATATGAATCAGCCATGGATTTACACGTATTCCCCATCCCGATCCCCGCTCCCACCTCCCTCTCCACCCGATTCCCCCGGGTCCTCCCAGTGGACCAGGCTGGAGCACTTGTCTCATGCATCCCACCTGGGCTGGTGATCTGTTTCACCATAGATAGTATACATGCTGTTCTTTTGAAATATCCCACCCTCACAACTCCCACAGAGTTCAAAAGTCTGTTCTGTATTTCTGTGTCTCTTTTTCTGTTTTGCATATAAGGTTATCATTACCATCTTTCTAAATTCCATATATATGTGTTAGTATGCTGTAATGTTCTTTATCTTTCTGGCTTACTTCACTCTGTATAATGGGCTCCAGTTTCATCCATCTCATTAGGACTGATTCAAATGAATTCTTTTTAACAGCTGAGTAATATTCCATGGTGTATATGTGCCACAGCTTCCTTATCCATTCATCTGCTGATGGGCATCTAGGTTGCTTCCATGTCCTGGCTATTATAACAGTGCTGCGATGAACATTGGGGTGCATGTGTCTCTTTCAGATCTGGTTTCCTCAGTGTGTATGCCCAGAAGTGGGATTGCTGGGTCATATGGCAGTTCTATTTCCAGTTTTTTAAAAATCATCACACTGTTTTCCATAGCGCCTGTACTAGTTTGCATTCCCACCAACAGTCTAAGAGGGTTCCCTTTTCTCCACACCCTCTCCAGCATTTATTGCTTGTAGACTTTTGGATAGCAGCCATCCTGACTGGCGTGTAATGGTACCTCATTGTGGTTTTGATTTGCATTTCTCTAATAATGAGTGATGTTGAGCATCTTTTCATGTGTTTGTTAGCCATCTGTATGTCTTCCTTGGAGAAATGTCTGTTTAGTTCTTTGGCCCATTTTTTGATTGGGTCATTTATTTTTCTGGAATTGAGCTGCAGGAGTTGCTTGTATATTTTTGAGATTAATCCTTTGTCTGTTTCTTCATTTGCTATTATTTTCTCCCAATCTGAGGGCTGTCTTTTCACCTTACTGATAGTTTCCTTTGTAGTGCAAAAGCTTTTAAGTTTCATTAGGTACCATTTGTTTAGTTTTGCTTTTATTTCCAATATTCTGGGAGGTGGGTCATAGAGCATCTTGCTGTGATTTATGTCGGAGAGTGTTTTGCCTATGTTCTCCTCTAGGAGTTTTATAGTTTCTGGTCTTACATTTAGATCTTTAATCCATTTTGAGTTTATTTTTGTGTATGGTGTTAGAAAGTGTTCTAGTTTCATTCTTTTACAAGTGGTTGACCAGTTTTCCCAGCACCACTTGTTAAAGAGGTTGTCTTTTTTCCATTGTATATCCTTTCCTCCTTTGTCAAAGATAAGGTGTCCATAGGTTCGTGGATTTATCTCTGGGCTTTCTATTCTGTTCCATTGGTCTATATTTCTGTCTTTGTGCCAGTACCATACTGTCTTGATGACTGTGGCTTTGTAGTAGAGTCTGAAGTCAGGCAGGTTGATTCCTCCAGTTCCATTCTTCTTTCTCAAGATTACTTTGGCTATTCGAGGTTTTTTGTATTTCCATACAAATTGTGAAATTCTTTGGTCTAGTTCTGTGAAAAATACCGTTGGTAGCTTGATAGGGATTGCATTGAATCTATAGACTGCTTTGGGTAGAATAGCCATTTTGACAATATTAATTCTTCCAATCCATGAACACGGTATGTTTCTCCATCTGTTTGTGTCCTCTTTGATTTCTTTCATCAGTGTTTTATAGTTTTCTATGTATAGGTCTTTTGTTTCTTTAGGTAGATATACTCCTAAGTATTTTATTCTTTTTGTTGCAATGGTGAATGGTATTGTTTCCTTCATTTCTCTTTCTGCTTTTTCATTGTTAGTATATAGGAATGCAAGGGATTTCTGTGTGTTAATTTTATATCCTGCAACTTTACTATATTCATTGATTAGCTCTAGTAATTTTCTGGTAGAGTCTTTAGCGTTTTCTATGTAGAGGATCATGTCATCTGCAAACAGCGAGAGTTTCACTTCTTCTTTTCCTATCTGGATTCCTTTTTTTCTTTTTCTGCTCTGATTGCTGTGGCCAGAACTTCCAACACTATGTTGAATAGTAGTGGTGAGAGTGGGCACCCTTGTCTTGTTCCTGATTTCAGGGGAAATGCTTTCCATTTTTCACCATTGAGGGTAATGCTTGCTGTGGGTTTGTCATATATAGTTTTTATTATGTTGAGGTATGTTCCTTCTATTCCTGCTTTCTGGAGAGTTTTAATCATAAATGGATGTTGAATTTTGTCAAAAGCTTTCTCTGCATCTATTGAGATAATCATATGGTTTTTCTCTTTCAATTTGTTAATGTGGTGTATTACATTGATTGATTTGCGGATATTAAAGAATCCTTGCATTCCTGGGATAAAGCCCACTTGGTCATGGTGTATGATTTTTTTAATATGTTGTTGGATTCTGTTTGCTAGAATTTTGTTAAGGATTTTTGCATCTATGTTCATCAGTGATATTGGCCTGTAGTTTTCTTTTTTTGTGGCATCTTTGTCTGGTTTTGGGATTAGGGTGATGGTGGCCTCATAGAATGAGTTTGGAAGCTTACCTTCATCTGCAATTTTCTGGAAGAGTTTGAGTAAGATAGGTGTTAGCTCTTCTCTAAATTTTTGGTAGAATTCAGCTGTGAAGCCATCTGGTCCTGGGCTTTTGTTTGCTGGAAGATTTTTGATTACAGTTTCGATTTCCTTGCTTGTGATGGGTCTGTTAAGATCTTCTATTTCTTCCTGGTTCAGTTTTGGAAAGTTATACTTTTCTAAGAATTTGACCATTTCATCCAAGTTGTCCATTTTATTGGCATAGAGCTGCTGGTAGTAGTCTCTTATGATCCTTTGTATTTCAGTGTTTTCTGTTGTGATCTCTCCATTTTCATTTCTAATGTTGTTAATTTGGTTCTTCTCTCTTTGTTTCTTAATGAGTCTTGCTAATGGTTTGTCAATTTTGTTTATTTTTTCAAAAAACCAGCTTTCAGCTTTGTTGATTTTTGCTATGGTCTCTTTAGTTTCTTTTGCATTTATTTCAGCCCTAATTTTTAAGATTTCTTTCCTTCTGCTAACCCTGGGGTTCTTCATTTCTTCCTTCTCTAATTGCTTTAGGTGTAGAGTTAGGTTATTTATTTGGTTTTTTTCTTGTTTCTTGATGTGAGCCTGTAATGCTATGAACCTTCCCCTTAGCACAGCTTTTACAGTGTCCCATAGGTTTTGGGTTGTTGTGTTTTCATTTTCATTCATTTCTTTGTATATTTTGATTTCTTTTTTGATTTCTTCTATGATTTGTTGGTTATTCAGAAGGGTGTTATTTAGCCTCCATATGTTTGAAGTTTTAACAATTTTTTTCCTGTAATTGAGATCTAATCTTACTGCACTGTGGTCAGAAAAGATGACTGGAACGATTTCAATTTTTTTGAATTTTCCAAGACCAGATTTATGGCCCAGGATGTGATCTATTCTGGAGAAGGTTCCGTGTGCACTTGAGAAAAAGGTGAAGTTGATTGTTTTGGGGTGAAATGTCCTATAGATATCAATTAGGTCTAGCTGGTCCATTGTGTCATTTAAGGTTTGTGTTTCCTTGTTAATTTTCTGTTTAGTTGATCTATCCATAGTTGTGAGTGGGGTATTAAAGTCTCCCACTATTATTGTGTTACTATTAATTTCCTCTTTCATACTCGTTAGTGTTTGCCGCACATATTGCGGTGCTCCTATGTTGGGTGCATATATATTTATAATTGTTATATCTTCTTCTTGGATTGATCCTTTGATCATTATGTAGTGTCCTTCTTTGTCTCTTTTCACATCCTTTATTTGAAAGTCTATTTTATCTGATATGAGTATTGTGACTCCTGCTTTCTTTTGGTCTGCATTTGCATGAAATATTTTTTTTCCAGCCCTTCACTTTTAGTCTGTATGTGTCTCTTGTTTTGAGGTGGGTCTCTTGTAGACAGCATATATAGGGGTCTTGTTTTTGTATCCATTCAGCCAAACTTTGTCTTTTGGTTGGGGCATTCAACCCATTTACATTTAGGGTAATTATTGATAGGTGTGGTCCCGTTGCCATTTACTTTGTTGTTTTGGGTTCACGTTTATACAACCTTTCTGCATTTCCTGTCTAGAGAAGATCCTTTAGCATTTGTTGAAGAGCTGGTTTGGTGGTGCTGAATTCTCTCAGCTTTTGCTTATCTGTAAAGCTTTTGAATTCTCCTTCATATCTGAATGAGATCCTTGCTGGGTACAGTAATCTAGGTTGTAGGTTATTCTCTTTCATTACTTTCAGTACGTCCTGCCATTCCCTTCTGGCCTGGAGGGTTTCTATTGATAGATCAGCTGTTATCCTTACGGGAATCCCTTTGTGTGTTATTTGTTGTTTTTCCCTTGCCGCTTTTAATATTTGTTCTTTGTGTTTGATCTTTGTTAATTTGATTAATATGTGTCTTGGGGTGTTTCGCCTTGGGTTTATCCTGTTTGGGACTCTCTGGGTTTCTTGGACTTGGGTGGCTATTTCCTTCCCCATTTTAGGGAAGTTTTCAGCTATTATCTCCTCGAGTATTTTCTCATGGCCTTTCTTTTTGTCTTCTTCTTCTGGAACTCCTATGATTCAAATGTTGGGGCGTTTCACATTGTCCCAGAGGTCCCTGAGGTGGTCCTCATTTCTTTTGATCCTTTTTACTTTTTTCCTCTCTGCTTCATTTATTTCCACCATTTTATCTTCTACCTCACTTATCCTATCTTCTGCCTCCATTATTCTACTCTTGGTTCCCTCCAGAGTGTTTTTGATCTCATTCATTGCATTATTCATTTTTAATTGACTCTTTTTTATTTCTTCTAGGTCTTTATTAAACATTTCTTGAATCTTTTCAATCTTTGTCTCCAGGCTATTTATCTGTAACTCCATTTTGTTTTCAAGATTTTGGATCATTTTTATTATCATTATTCTAAATTCTTTTTCAGGTAGATTCCCTATCTCCTCCTCTTTTGTTTGACTTGGTGGGCATTTTTCATGTTCCTTTACCTGTTGGGTATTTCTTTGCCTTTTCATCTTGTTTAGATTGCTGTATCTGGAGTGGGCTTTCTGTATTCTGGAAGTCTGTGGTTCCCTTTTATTGTGGAGGATTAACCCGGTGGGTGGGGTTAGACGATTGGCTTGTCAAGGTTTCCTGTTTAGGGAAGCTTGCGTCATTGTTCTGGTTTGTGGAACTTGATTTCTTCTCTTTGGAGAGCAATGGAGTGCCCAGTAATGAGTTTTGAGATGGGTCTATGTGTTAGGTGTGACCTTGGGCAGCCTGTATGTTGATGTTCAGGGCTATGTTCCTGCATTGCTGGAGAATTTGCGTGGTATGTCTTGCTCTAAAACTTATTGGCTCTTGGGTGGTGGTTGGTTTCAGTGTAGGTATCAAGGCTTTTGGACAGTCACTTATTACTTAAAGTTCCATGTAGTCAGGAGTTTTCTGGTGTTCTCAGGTTTTGGGCTTAAGTCTCCTGCCTCTGGATTTCACTTTTATTCTTCCTGTAGTCTCAGGACTTCTCCAACTATACAGCCCTGATAAGAAAACTTCTAGGTTAATGGCTAAAAGATTCTCCCCTGTTAGGGACACCCAGAGAGGTTCACAGAGTTACATGAAGAAGAGGAGAGGGAGGAGGGAGATAGAAATGAGCAGGAGGAGAAAAAAGGGCACTCAAGAGGAGAGAGACAGATCTACGCAGCTGTCTGTTCCCAGAGTGTTCTCCGTAGCCCAGTCACTCACCAAGATTCACAGAATTGGATTGGGAAGAGAAGGGGAAAGGAGGAAATAGAGGTGTTCTGAGGTAGAAAACAGAGAGTCAAGATTGGGAGAGAATACTCTTTGGTTTAAAAATAGGGCTTCTCTTCTTTTTTTTTTTTTTTTTGTAAGGTTATAGTGTATTGAAAATGAAAATTAAGGAGTCGTAGAGGAGTACTAGAGGACTTTAAAAGAAATGAGAAAAAGAAAAATAGAAAATAGAAGAGAAAAAGGAAAGAAAAAAAAGAAGAAAAAAGAAAAAAAAAAGAAAAGAAAAAAAATTTTTTTCCCCTAATTAAAAAAATCGTAAAAATCTATGTAAATGAAAGTTAAGGAGTAATGGGGGAGTAATAGGGGATTTTAAAGGAAAATAAAAGAGAAAAAATTAAAAAAAGAAAAAAAAAGAGAAAAAAGTAAAATTATATCTAGGAGTTTCTCTGGAGCTGTTGCGGTCAGTGTGGGTTCGGCTCAGTTTCAGATAGCTCCTCGTTCCAGCTTACGCTTCTCCATATCTACAGGCGCCTTCCGGTGTAGTCACTGTTTTCTACAGGGATTTTAATCTGTTGCACCAGTCCCTTCTGAAGCGGTTCCCTTTGTTTATTTGGCTTCTGTTTGCCGGTCTCTTCAGAGCCTCATTTCCGCCCTGACACAGGCGGGCGGAAGTGGACTCTTATTCAGGTAGCTAGTTCCGTCGCGCTGCGGGGCGGGGCTGGCGCTGCCGGGAGGGGCTGGCGCTGTGGTGACGGGCTGGCGCCGCGGGGACGGGCTGGGGCTGCCGGGAGGGGCTGACGCTGCTTTCTCCATCTGCGCTGCTCAGGCTTCCAGCTGTTCTATGTGAAGCGCGCCCCGCGCTGCGCGAGGTTCCAGCCCTCGGGTGTTCCACAAAAGCGCGGAAGGAAAAGCTGCGCCTGCTCACTGTGCCTTCCCCGTCAGAGCGGTCCAGGCAGCCAGGGGCTTGGTGGGCGCACTCTCCCCAGATGTGGCACGCCCCCTCCCCTCCGCGGACCCAGTCTCAGTTTCCGTTGGCGCCAGTCGGGTGCGCGCGCCTTCTGCCTCCGCGTCCCCAGCCCCAGTCCCCGCCCGCGCCGGTCGGGTGCCTGCGCCCTGTGTCTCGCCGCGACCTTCCCCTCCCTCCTGCCTCCTGCCTCTGGCGGGGCTGGGCCGGTCCGCAGCCTGCGAGCTCTTCTCTGGATTTTCTCGGTCGCTTTGTTCTGCGAATGGCCGGCAGTGTGTTCGGGCCGGTTAGTTTACTCTCTCTCTTTTGGTCTCCCACAGTTCAAGTCGGCAACTCACAGAAGCTCCCTCCGATTGTCCTCAGGGCACTCAGGCCCGGACCCTACCCCAAGCAATGCCGCCTAAGACTTCCCGGGACGGATCTCCGTCCTTAGCTCTTTTGTCTCACTTTTAATCTTTTATATTTTGTCCTACCTCCTTTCGAAGACAATGGGCTGCTCTTCTGGACGCCTGATGACCTCAGCTAGCAATCAGAAGTTGTCTTGCGAAGTTTGCTCTGCGTTCAGTTATTCTTTTGATGAATTTGTAGGAGAGAAAGTGGTCTCCCCGTCCTACTCCTCCGCCATCTTGGCTCCTCCCTCCATTTCCCTTTTCTCTACAGCGACTAATATAATATGACCTTCACAATGCTGTCTTATCATACAGTTTTTTGCTTATCTATTGATTTCTCTTAAAAATAAAACCACAATCCTTGAACAGTGGACAGCACTGTACATGCCCTCCACCAACTCCCCCCTCCCGCCTCAGGAAGTCCTGTGTCCCAGGGTCTAGGGAATGTTCTTTTCCCTCTAGAACGTACTCCCTCCTACCCCAGGGCTCTCCACCTCCTCAAGCAGCTCTTCCCTCAAGTACAGTGTAGACGCTCTTGTTCAGTCACTAAGTCATGTGTCACTTTTGTGACCATGGACTGCAGCTCACCAGGCTTCTCTGTCCTTCACTGTCTCCCAGAGTTGGCTCAAACTCAAGTCCATTGAGTCAATCATGCCATCCAACCATCTCATCTTCTGTCGCGCTCTTCTCCTCTTGCCCTCAATCTTTCCCAGCATCAGGGTCTTTTCCATTAGTCAGTTCTTTGCATCATGTGGTCAAATTATTGCAGCTTCAGCTTCACCATCAGTCCTACCAATGAATACTCTCAGGGTTGATTTCCTTTAGGATTGATGGGTTTGATCTCCTTGATGTGCAAGGGACTCTCAAGAGTCTTCCCCAGCACCACGGTCTAAAAGCATGTTCTTCAGTGCTCGGCCTTCTTTACCTCCAGCTCTCACATCCGCATGTGCCTACTAGGAAACCATAGCTTTGACTATAAGGACCTCTGTTGGAACAGTGATTTCTAATACACTGTCGAGGTTTGTCACAGCTTTTCTTCCAAGGAGAGGGGTCTATTAATTTCATGGCTGCAGTTACTATCTGCAGTAATTTTGGAGCCCAAAAAAAGAAAATCTGTCACAGTTGCCACTTTTCCCCTAAATTTTTTTGTTTGTTTGTTTGCCATTAAGTGCTGGGACCAGAGGCCATGCAATTCATTTTTTCAAATGTCTACAGTGTAGATATAGACCCGAGTTATTCTCATATTTCTTCTTTAAAAAATAATTGATTATTAGCATTTGATGCTCGCATTCTGCAGAATCTGAGTTCTTCAAGCACTTACAGAAGATGGCTTTAACTGGGTCATGGGTGTATTTCTGCTGTGTGACACCAATGCCTGGTACACAGTAGGTGCTCTGCAATACTTTATGAACTGACCCAAGATGAGAAGTAAATTCCATTTCTGGAGGGGACTGGTAAAATAAATCTCTGAGTCCTAGTTGGAGCCAGACTGTCTGGGGCTGACTCAGGACGAGAACATGGGTCTCACCCTTACAGCAGGCGGTCAGACCGGGCAGAAAGAGAGAGGTGAGACCTCAGGTCTGGGCTGAGATGCCTCCTGAGCCCTGCCGAGTGACATCGTTGCTAAGTCCATGGAGGGGGCCCCCCTTGCTGTGGGTCCACGGCCATGGGAACCCAGAGGGTTGGCGGCAGCCCCCCAGGGACCACATCCTGTTTGTCCTCTAAGGCCCCGTAGTCTCCTCATCTGTACAGGATGGGGGCGGAGGTGTTTGGGCACTCAGAGGTGCAGACATGCCTTCCATCCTCCCTGGGCTTCCCTGCTTCAGCCAGATGTGGAGAGCAGGAGGGGACCGCAGGAGGGCACGGGATGCCCACCCGCCCCCAGTTAACAGGAACCTCAGGGCTCAGGCAGCTGGAGGGACCAGGGATCCTGATGGGGAGAGAATGAGCACAGGATTTCGGTGGCAAATCTCTCACTTCCAGGGCTGAGTCTGGGCCAGAAGACCCCGAACCCTGCAGGTGAGTCTTCCCAGGGCTCCTGGGTCGCCATATCTCACTTCAGTCCCAGGAAATTGGTGGGGGAGGAGGTGAGGGCACTGGGATTCTGGAGTGATGCTGGTGAAACCTGGAAGGGCTCCTGAGCTGAACTGGGGAGTGAGGGGTGGGGAGCTCCTGGGCTAAGCCTCTGACTTCCTTCCAGGGACCTTCGACAAACCCACCAACTGGGTTGAGCCTCTTTGGGCAGCTCAAGGTGCCCATGTGAATACACTGTGTGCAGAGTTGGAGTGTGAGAGTGAGTACACAGACTTTCAGGGAGTATGCTGCAGTTGGCCTGCACTATTTGGAAAAGGAAATGGTGACTCATTCCAGTATTCTTGCCTGGAAGATCCCATGGATATTGGGGCCTGCCAGCCTACAGTCCATAAGGTTGCAGAGTCGGACACAATGGAGTGACTTCATTTTCTTTCACTTTGTTTTAAAATTTATTTATTTTACTGATTCCATTACTTAATCTCATAAATATATTTTATTGAAGTTCAGTGACTTACAGTGTTTCAGGTGCACCGCAAGGTGATCTTCAGTTATTCAAATACACATACATTATTTTTCAGATTATTTTCCATTTTAGGTAATGGCAACATATTGACTGTGGTTCCCCGTGCTATACAGTAAATCTGTGTCTCTTGTTGCACATCTTTCTTTTTTAATTAGAAACGTAGCATTGTATCCAAACTCCTATTTTAAATTTATGCTATATTCCACCTCAGTATTATGCTACACTGACAGTGAAAGCATAATGCCAATATCCCACCAGGTCCACGTTGAAAGTAAATGGAAAACAGTGGCAACATGAATTGTGGGAAGAAATATTGAATCACATGATGTTACTGCTGGGCTTCCCTGGTGACTCAGATGATAGAGAATCCTCCTGCAATGCAGGAGATCTCAGTTCGATCCCCGGATTGGGAGGATCTCCTGGAGAAGGTAATGGCAACCCACCCCAGTATTCTTGCCTAGAGAATCCCCACGGGCAGAGGAACCTGGCGGGCTGCAGCCCGTGGGATCACAAAGAGTCACACATGACTCAGGGACTAAGACTATTCTCAGGGCTCTGAACTTGAAAGGTATAACACTTTCCCTTTTATAAAGACATAAAAAGTGGCAGAGCAGACAGAACCTTCTGTCTTGTTGGGGGCTTAAAGGGACAGCATGACCAGACCTGCATGGACAGCTTTGAGAACAAAGGATTCCAAGATTAAAAGTTTTCCACACTGGAGGGGACATAACTATAGCTATGGCTGATCCATGTTGATGTATGGCAGAAACTAATAATATTGTAGTTGTCCTTAAATTAAAAATAATTAAGGGAAAAAAGCTTGCAACAGGACTTCCCTGATGGTCCAGCGGTTGGGAATCTGCCTGCCAATGTAGGGGACACTGGCCCGATCCCGGAACCGAGAGGATTCCACATGCCTCGGGGCACTTAAGCCCAAGGGCCACAAGCTCATGTTCCTTGAGAGGGTGCTCCACAACAAGAGAAGCCACTGCAAGGAGAAGACCCTGCACCACAGCAAAGAGCAGGCCCCCTTCCCACAACTAGAGAAAGCCTGTGCACAGTGATGAACACCCAGTGGAGGCATCAATTAATTAATAAAAGTTTGCAACAATCAGCCACACCTCCTCCCCCTTTAGAGAGAGTGTGTGTGTGTGTGTGTGTGTGTGTGTGTGTGTGTAAGTGTCAAAGTGTGAGTCACAGGTGGGTGTTTAAACAGTATAGCTCTCTCTCCTCCTTGGAATTTTCTTCCCAATGAGCTAGTGTTATTTTACATTCAGTAAATACTGACCAACCCTCTCCACCCCCCGAAAAGCCCATCTAACTCAGGTAAGATGATTCTTTGGGGCACGAGTTTACCATCTCGTTGGTCTGCTGGATTTCCAAATAAAGTCACTATTCCTTTCCTGAAGATCTCATCACTTTGTCCCATGACAAGCAATGTGAGGCTGCACTCAGAGCACATTCATGAGACATCAGCAGAGGTGTTGTTCATTTTAGACAAAACCAAAGACATCACTCTCACAACTGATATCTGTGGTTTAAAAGAAGATTCACAGATGGCCAACAGGCATATGAAAAGATGCTCAGCATTGCTCACTAGTAGAGAAAGGCCAACTGACACTGCGATGAGGTACCACCTCATACCAATCAGAGTGGTCATCATTAAACAGTTGACAAATAACACACGCAGGAGAGGGGTTTGGAGAAAATGGAAACCCTCTTACACTTTTGGGGAAAATAAACTGGTTCAGCCACTGTGGCAGAAAATATGGAAGTTCCTCAAGAAAAGCAAAAACAGAGTTTCCATATGATCCAACAACTCCAGTCCCGAGCATATACCTGGAATAAAACTATACCTTGAAAAGATTCATGCACCCTTGTGTTCATAGCAGCACAACTGTCAATAGCCAAGACATGGGAACAGACTAAATTTCCACCAACAGATGAATGGATAAAGAGGATGTTGTATATGCCTATACACACACACAATGGAATACTACTCAGACATTTGAAAAATGAAATCATGCCATTTGCAGCAGCATGGATGGACCAGGAGATTGACATATTAAGTGAAGTAAGACAGAAAGACAAAGACAGTTATCATGTGATATCACCCACTTGTGGAATCTAAAAGGAACGTATCAAGGAAAGAGGAACAGACTCACAGACATAGAGAACAGGCTTGTGGTTGCTACGGGGGAGGGAAGGACTGGGAGTTTGGGATGAGCAGATGAAAGCTATTTTTACATAGAAAGGATAAAGAATGAGGTTCTACAGTATGGCACAGGGGATTCTATTCAGCATCTTGCCAAAAATCATAATGGAAAAGAATATATAGGTCAAGCTGAATCAATTTGCTATACAGTGGAAATGAACCATAGTTCATAATTTCCTTTTAATTTTAAAAATTTGTGGTTTATATATCTGCAATGAAATATTTCATGGCAAACAGCGAGAGTTTCACTTCTTCTTTTCCTATCTGGATTCCTTTTTTTTTCTTTTTCTGCTCTGATTGCTGTGGCCAAAACTTCCAAAACTATGTTGAATAGTAGTGGTGAGAGTGGGCACCCTTGTCTTGTTCCTGATTTCAGGGGAAATGCTTTCAATTTTTCACCATTGAGGGTAATGCTTGCTGTGGGTTTGTCATATATAGCTTTTATGATGTTGAGGTATGTTCCTTCTATTCCTGCTTTCTGGAGAGTTTTAATCATAAATGGATGTTGAATTTTGTCAAAGGTTTTCTCTGCATCTATTGAGATAATCATATGGTTTTTATCTTTCAATTTGTTAATGTGGTGTATTCCATTAATTGATTTGCAGATATTAAAGAATCCTTTTATTCCTGGGATAAAGCCCACTTGGTCATGATATATGATTTTTTAATATGTTGTTGGATTCTGTTTGCTAGAATTTTGTTAAGGATTTTTGCATCTATGTTCATCAGTGATACTGGCCTGTAGTTTTCTTCTTTTGTGGCATCTTTGTCTGGTTTTGGAATTAGGGTGATGTTGGCCTCATAGAATGAGTTTGGAAGTTTGCCTTCTTCTGCAATTTTCTGGAAGAGTTTGAGTAAGATAGGTGTTAGCTCTTCTCTAAATTTTGGGTAGAATTCAGCTGTGAAGCCATCTGGTCCTGGGCTTTTGTTTGCTGGAAGATTTCTGATTATGATTTCCTTGCTTGTGATGGGTCTGTTAAGATCTTCTATATATATATATGGGAAATACACATAAATCCATGCTGACTCATGTCAATATATGGCAAAAACCACTACAATACTGTAAACTACTTAGCCTCCAACTAATAAAAATAAATGGGGAAAAAAGAAATATTACATGGCAGTCAAAATGCACAAACTGAAATGACAAAGAATACAGATCTATTCTGAAACATGATATTAAGTAAATAAAGGAACTTTTAAGAAAGGTGACTGGACTGTTACTCCATTATATACATAATGATCAAGAGGAGACCAGATTTATTACTTAGGGAGCATCACTAATGTTAACAACACCCACCCCCAGCAAAATGGAATGGAATCACTGCCCTTACTGAGTTTCTTTTCTGTCTGTGAACAACAGCTGAACAGGTGTATGTCTGCTCTTGGAGTCCTGAAACAGCTGGGCCGTTTTGTCCCTGATTGGAGTTGATTGGAGATATGCCCCTCACTCAAACATTCTGGAGCTTGGAAGTCTCTACTTGACATATTTTGTGTTCATTTGAGTATGTAGTAAGCAAGGTGGTCCACCTTTTCAGGCAGAACATATCCCCCTCCCAAAAAAACACCACCGTGCTCTTTACACACGTTATCTTTGTGTACATGTGTGGTCCTTGGATTGGAAAGGGAGCAAGAGAGAGAGACAGAGAAAGTGTGTGTTTGCAAAGTTTCCACTCACAGTCACGGAATAATTTCAGATGAAGAGTCAGAGAAAGACAAATGCCACATGATATCACTTCTTTGTGACATCTAAAAGAATGAACTTATTTACAAAACAGACTCACAGAGAAAGAAATTATGGTCACCAGGTGGTATAGTGTCAGGGGGATTAGAAGTTTGGGATTTATATACACAGGGCTATATTTAAAATGGATGACCAACAAGGACCTACTGTTATAACACAGAGAATTCTACTTAATATTCTGTGACTACCTAAGTGAGAAAAGAATCTGAAAGCAATAGACGCATGTATATGAATAACTGAATCATTTTGTTGTACAGCTGAAATTAACACAGTCAATTAGTCTCTTAATCACAAATATTACAATATAGAATTTTTTACAATTTTCAAAGAGCCATAAAGTGCATGTCTTTTCCTCTCATGAGAATGTAGAATCAAAGTTCATATTAATGAGCCTTTAATTGGGAACCTCTACTGAGCCTGAAATACGAGGTGAGTACATCGGATTTCTCTTCTGCAAAGACTTAAGGTTAATGAGATTTATCATGAGCTTGGGGAAAGCATCGTGCATGGTATACACTGAATCACTATTCCTACTTCATGAGGCAGCAAGATCTGTTCAAATCCTCCTACGTTTATAGTGTTTGGGAAACAACAACTGATGCTCAGGTCATGAGGCCTGCTCAGAGATGAGGCTCAGACAGACTTCCATCCCTGGCGTGAGAGGAGGCTGCCCATCTTCCCCTGTGACCTGCACCAGGCTGACTGTATCAACAACACCGCCCGCCTTCCGCATCCTGTGACTCGGTCAGCTTTGCTCAGTCCTGCCTCCTGCCTCACAGAAGCAGAGCCATGTGGCCCACACTCCTCAGCCTCCTGAGTCTCGGTGAGTCTGGAAAGACACGGCAGGTTTGGTTTATGGTGGAAACTGGGGGTCTTCACACCACTGACCAGGTTCCCTGGATGAGGGTGCAAGGAGCGTGGAGTCCACCGGGACAAGCCATCTCTGACGGGCTTTTCCTTCTAGGATTCTGTGTGAGTCTGAGGATCTGGGCAGCTGTGGGTGAGTCCTCCCCATCCCTTATTTCTGTGTTGAGCAGAGCAGGCGGGGCTGAGGCAGATGACACTGGGGGGCAGGGTGAGACCCCTGTCAGTACAGTGAGAGCCGCGTGCCCTGTGGATCCCATGTCCTCCTATTGGCATTGATACTCACCTTCAGTCTCCCCAGAAGTTAGCCCGGCTCTGGACTCTGGACCTGAAGGGACAGTGTGAAGCCTGGGAGCTGAGAGCTGGGCCCCCTGACTGCCATTTCTATCATGAGAGGGAGTGAGGTGCTATAGCCCACAGACCCCTCTCCAACAACGTGGCATCTCCAACCAGCCCTTCACAACAGGATCTGCAGGATCGCCCGATAGACCTGACCCCAGAGGAGGGGCTGGGTGTCAGGCAGGGCCACCTGGACCTTGTCCCACATTTGATGGAGGCTAGCTAACAAAGGAGCGGGGTTCATAGTTTTCTTCCTGCTTTTCAGTCAAGTGGCTTTTTCTCTTCTTAGTTGTGTTACTGTTAGTCACTCTGTCAAGTCCGACTCTGTGACCACATGGATTGTAGCTCAGCAGGGTCCTCTGTCCATGGGATTCTCCAGGCAAGAATACTGGAGTGTGTTGCCATTTCCTTCTCCAAGGCATCTTCCCTCCCTGGGGACTGAACCCTGCTCTCCTGCATTGCAGGGAGATTCTTTACCATTTGAGCTGCACAAACACAACAGGGAAGTCCTTTCCCTTCTTTATCACTCGTCATTTTTCTGTGGTGTTTCCTTTTGCCTGCATCACGCAGCGTGCAGGATCTCAGTTTCCTGATGAGGGAGTCTACCAGGGCCCTTGGCGGGGAAAGTGCTAAGTCCTAACCACTGGACCACCTGGGAATCCCCAGTGTTTTGTGTTTTGAGAGAGTTTTCAACATTTTGTCAATCCAAGGACTTATTCTTCTCCTGAGAAGAATCACTGCTGAGAATCACATTCTCAGAATCTCCGTGTTGTCTGTCCTGGGTTGACTGTGTCTCTGTCTGTCCCCAAGCCCCAGGTGTCCTTGAGGATCAGGGTGATCCACTTTAGAGTAGGTGCCTTGGAAGAATTGAAGGGGAAGTGCTCCAACAAAGCAGTGGGGAGAGGGGACCATTCCTATTTTCCTCTCAAAGCCTGTGCCTCCATCTCTCCTAGGTGAATTTGAGAAGCCCTCTTTGTAAGCCTGGCCAAGCCCCGTGGTTCCCTTAGGACAGACTGTGACTCTTTGGTGTCACTTCCGTTCTCCACTTAAGAGATTCAGACTGTTCAGAACAGATGGGACCAGTTTGTCCGAGCTCTGGGGAAATCATTTCAACAACTTCACCCTTGGCCCGGTGACCAGAGAACATGCTGGGTCCTACACGTGTTCTGGATTCTCCTGGTTTCTCCCTCTTTTGCCCAGACACAGTGACCCCCTGCAGATTGTGGTCACAGGTAGGAGGGGTTCAGCCAAGCCCAGGACAGCCTTCTATGCAGGCAATCCCACTCTAGGTCCAAGTTCCTTATGTGGTTCAAGACTGATTCAGGATTCCTAGCCAGGCACAAACCAGGAAAGAGAACATAAAATGAGAGTATAAACTCTGGGTGTTGAACAGATGTGGTGGCCGGCTCAGGAAGGAGGAGGCAGTGCGGGCCAGCAGGGGGGATGGGGAATGACCCTGATCCAGCACCTGCCATGCTGTAGGGAGCTGTAGTACCCGATGAAGGAGCAGGAGCCCCAGGAAGGAGTCCCAGGAAAGTATCCAGAGGCATGAGATGGGGTCATATGGGAAAAGTTCCCTTTTCTCCACCTCCATCCCAACGTCCTGCCAGTCATCGCCCACATTCTATGAGTGTGAAGGGAGACAGGGTATGCATCCTCAGAACCACCCAGCTCCCCACCACGGATATTAGGGATGATATGAGGCTAAGCGTGGCAACCCACTCCAGTATTCTCACATGGAGAATCCCTTGGACAGAGGAGTCTGGCAGGTTATGGTCCATGGGGTCACAGAGAGTCTTACAGGACTGAAGTGACTGAGTGTGCTTGCATAAAGCTGAGAGCAGATACAGCAGCTAAAGAGCTTAGAATAAGCTCAGAGGAGGCTGGAGGTCTTGAGCAAAGAGAAACAGAAAAGCATGAGCCAGAGCCTGAGAACAAGGCTGGAGAGAATGCAACAGAACATACAGGAAGGGTAATTGGCTCTGCTGGTTCATGGGGAGGTTTTTCACATCTTCAGCTCTCAGGGGAAGCGCTGAGGTGGGGTGACTCACTGAAGCTCACAACCTCATTGCTCCTAGGTTTGTTCACAAAACCCGCCATCTCAGCCCACCCAGGCCCCCTCATGAAGGTGGGAGGGAATGTGACCATCCACTGTCAATCACAGCTGTCGTTTGACAAGTTTATCCTGCACCAGGAAAACAGCACAGGGCATTTCCAGAGACATGGAGAGAGGTTCACGGGCGGGCATGCCGCAGCTGATTTCTTCATTGGCCCCATGACCTCGGGGAGTGCGGGCACCTACAGATGCTACGGCTCTCTCAGCCGCTCCCCCTATGAGTGGTCAGCCCCCAGTGACCCCGTGGACATCGTCATCACAGGTGAGTGTGTCCAGACCAGTCCCTTCTGCTGTCTGTGTCACAAAAGGTCTGGTGTCCAGTCCAGCATCAGTACCGGGAGACAATGACAGGCGTGCAGAGACACACACTCAGGAGAGGGAACAAACCAGAGAGAGAGGAGGTGTGAACACGGAAGGAAAAGAGAACAGAGTACCTGCCATGTGGTAAAGAGAAGACACAGCCGGTGACAGAGTGAAGCAGCAAGAACACGAAAGAACGATCAATAGAGAAAGATGTACCAGAGCAGGGACCCGGGCAGTTCCCGGCTCAGGCAGCCAACGATGGTTGGTTAAGGGGCTGGTTTCCAACCTTCATTTCAGAGCTCCCGTCCTCTGTCAGGAGCACAGTGTTACCAGACGCCCTTGCAGTCCAGCCCCTGGGTGATCGAGATAGAGGTTGACACCCTGAAGTTGCTCAGCCTCGTGGTTTAACGCGTCCTTCTGCACAAAGAGGGGGGAGTGGTCCCTCCCACTCTCCCTACTAAGGAGTCCATTCCAGCCCCTGGGGGTGGGCAGGGCAGCACTGAACACTCCCTCAAGAATGAGGTGGTCAAAGATCCTGTGAGACTCTGGAAATTTCCACTCCATAAGGTCTGCTTCTGGGTCAGTATCATATCTTCTGATGGTCCCAGCAGTAGATAATAGGTTCCATAATTCAAGAGCAGCCCAATCTGGTTGATTTTTAAATTTTCTTTTTTCTTTTTATGTTGAATTCTAGTTGATTTAAGATGTTGTTAATTCTTGTTGTACCTTAGAGTGATTCAGTTCTTCATATACATATATATCTATTTAAAAAAAGGATATTAAGTGACACTCCATTATTAAAGTTAAGTTTGAATATTCCCCTGTGCTGGGTATTCGTTGCTGTGGGGCTTTCTCTCCTGGCAGTGGGCGGCCTTCTCATTACAGTGCTTCTTTCGTTGCACACTTCCAGCTTTAGTCCTCTATTTAGGGCTAGAGTTACTTTGTGCCCTAAGATCAAGGTCTTCCTTCCAGGTCTGTCCAAGAAGCCCTCTCTCTCAGCCCAGAGGCGGGGGGCCGTGGTGAGGTCAGGAGAGAATGTGGCCTTGCTCTGCAGCTCCGAGCGCACCTTTGACCAGTTCCATCTGCTCAGGGAGGGGGAGAACCTTAGGCGCCTGCTCGCTGGAGGGCGGGGCCCCTGCGGTGCACTCCAGGCAGCGTTCCCTCTGGGTCCTGGGACCCCAGCCCACAGCGGGGTCTACAGGTGCTACGGCTCCTTCACTCGCTCTCCCTACGTGTGGTCAGACCCCAGCGACCCCGTGCTCCTGTCTGTCACAGGTGAGGACCCTCCTCCTGGCCCAGCTTTCTTGTTGCTCTTCAGTCGCTAAGTTGTGTCCAGCTCCTTGTGACCCCGTGGACTGCAGCTCGACAGACTCCTCTGTCCTTCACTTTCTCCCCTTCGTGGATCACAGCCTTGTCCTGGTAAACGGGCTTGCGTAACTCAATGAAGCTATGAGCCATGTCGTGCAGGACCGCCCAAGACAGACAGGTCATAGTGAAGAGTCCTGACAAAACGTGGTCCCCTGGAGGAGGATATGGCAACCCACTCCAGGAGCCTTTCATCAAGAACCCATGAAGAGTCCCATGCTTTACAATATAGTAAATGAGATTGCACTGTGCAAAAAGTCCATTTGGCTTTTTCCATGACATCTTACTATATCATGAGCTCTATCTCAAGAGCCCCGTGCTGGTGTCAGGGGACCTTTGGGCTTCTGGAGAAATGGAGGCAATGAGAACCAGAGAGGAAGAGAGATGGTCGATGGCATCTCAACCCTCTTCCACCTCCTGTATGGATGCTCCACATCAGAGTCCTGTCTATCCAGGCAAATAAAGAAAATGGTCAGGGTAGACCCAGGAGGAGGAGAGGCTGGGCTGCTTGGGGAAGATCAGAGATTGCATCTGCCCCTTGCTCTTAGTGTTTTCCCAAAGCACCTCTGACATATAAGTGATTTCCCAATTAAGGAGCATAGATATTCATTCCCGGAGCAGAGAGAATGTCTCTTGCTTACAGCTTTCTTTCACCACCAGACATATCCTTCCTGCCTCCTTCCACCGTCACTTCTTCAGGATGGAGGATCTACTCAACGCATTCATGGGGAGGGACCAGAAGCTCTCCCCTCCCCCATCAGTGCTCTGGGGGATGACAGAGTCAAAAGACAGGCAGGAGGTCAACCTTCCAGAAAGAATAGTCCTCATTCAGTGGGTATGAGGAAAGTTACTTGCTCACCACTTCTGTTTCTTTCTCCTAGGATCCACTAAAAGTACTTGCCCATCAACCATGGATCCACACACCACAGAAGGTAAGCAAGGCGGTCTCCTATCTCAGCAAGTGTCTGAGAAGACAGAGGGTTCCTATGTGAGTGTTGGTTCTACTACCTCCCAGCTCTGTGACTTTGGGCTCCTCAACGTTCCTGTCATGTCAGCATTTGAGATCATGGTCTGGATTAGAACCAGAGAGGGCATTGAGTTTCTCATGCTCTGGGACAGGGAATTTCTAAGTTGGACAAAGTTGGTCTGAGTGACCTGACCCCATGCTTAAGGGAGATGCTTACCCTCCCTTCACCAGGATCTTTGGGGAAGGATGGTGGGGGTGGGGGGACAAGAGGAGAATTGTAGGGAGCACTTTAATATGTGCTATCCTTTTGCTATTGTTTTATGAAATAAACATTCCACAGTTCAGAGATAGAAGTGTCGTTGTCTTCTTGAGGATTCCATTCCAGGTATATGTGGATGGAGGGGGAATTATATTGAGGAATAAAGGGGTCTCCAATCATGTACAAACACCATGCCTTGATGAGGGGGACCAGAGAAAAACTTCATCGGTGCCTGGGGGACCTTGGTTCAGACCTCTGCTGGTCTGCACAGCCTCTTTACTTTATCCACTGCTAGCATCTCTGCTGGATGCTTTGGTACCTCCTGGGAAGTGGAGACCATAACTGATCAGGTTGAGAGCTGCTGACACACTCTGACACAAGGATACAATAAATCCTGTGTTTAGGGGCAGGATGTATGCAACGAATAACCAGACTTTCTGCCATTTGTTTGTTGGCAGAAGCACGGCTTTCTCAAGGCCACTCCAGCCAGCTGCACCTTCTCCTTAGGCTATCCCTAGCCTTCATCTATGCCAGCATCCTCCTCGCTGTTCTTCTCTGTCACTGGTTTCCCAAAAAGCAAGTATGAAGAGCCAAACTGTCACTGGTGTTCTACCCAAAATCATAAGTCTGAAGGAGGGAAGGACAGCATCATCTGACCCAGGGGGAGGTGGGCTCATAGCAGAGAATGGCATTTTCACTTCCTGTAGGGTAAAACCTGATTTACCTTTGTAATCCCTGAGGGAATATCTTGCAGAGAACCATGGAACCCTGTTCTTTTTATGAAAACATGTGTTCATTTATTTCATTTATTTCTCACTGCAGCAGGTCTTGGCAGCAGCATGGGGGATCTTAATTGTGGTGCTGGGGTGTGGTTCAAGGCTCCAGAGCTCGCGGGCTCAGCAGTTGCAGCCTGTGGGGCTTAGCTGCTTCACAGCACGTGGGGTCTTGGTTCTCCCACCAGGGATGGAACCACACTCTCTGCACTGGAAGGAGGACCCTTTATCCCCGGCCACCAGGGACGCTCCAAGCCCTGTTCTTCCCTTCCACCACAGCCATCTGCTCTTCTCCCCTTTATGATCTTGGGAATCTTCTGGTACACATTAGAGGATGGTCCATAACAGAAGACGTAGGATGGGCTCCGTGTGTTTGCACAGGTTCCTGAGAGTCCGTCAGTGGCTGGGCTTGTATACAGGGTGGTTTTTGCTTTTAATTTAGTGGAGTAGACAAGCTCAGCAACCTGGGGTACACCACTGCTTCTTTTGGCTTTGATGTCCCCACTCAAGACATGGAAGTCTATAAGAACCACCGCCACCTCAAGAGCGTTGACTCTCTTCCATTCGCAGATGTTGCCATCATGGAAGGAGAGCCCAAGGAAGACAGAACAGTGAACAGCGCGGTGAGTCCTCCCTGCCCAAACCCTTGCCATAGGCCGAGCCCCTCCAATGCCCAATGCCCCAGCCTTCGAAGATCGCATCTCATCCCATCATTCACACTTCCTTCCTCTCAGGACCTTGTAGCAGAAAATGTGATATTCGCCCACTTGAACCACAGGAGCCTCTCTGAGAGACTGTTCACTCCCACTCCTCTGAGCACCATGCACCCCTCTGCTGAGTCCAGTATCTATGAGGAACTCGTTGTAACCGAAGGCCATGCTGAGCCCTGACTTGGCCCCATCCTTTGGGCACAGAGTGTTATAAATTGAAGAGCTAGATCTCTTTTTAAAGGGCTTCCTCTGTGGACACTCCTCCTCCTCCAAAGCAGCCCAGCAGCTCTGAGGTGAACAGTGGAGTCCAAGAATTATCGGATTGTCATCAGATGTCCCACCACCTCTTAGTAATCCCCTGGCTATACTAATATTCTATTTTAACTATCTAACATTTTGGGAGAAGTTATTCTAATCAGTTGCACATACTGGGTAGGTTACCATGATCATCCTACTTTTTGAGAATTCCAGTAAAGCATTAAAATTTGCAAGTTGAGCCTTCAAATTATTCAGTTTAAAATAAAATAAAGCCAATTAAAAAAGAAACCTCTGTTCACTAATAGTTTACAAGGATGAACTTATTTACAAGACAGAAAGAGACTTGTAGACTTAGAGAACAAACTTAGAGTTACAGAGCGGAAGGGTGGGGGGAGAGATAGATTGGAAGTTTAAGATTGACATGTGCACACTGGCATATTTAAAACAAAGTGCTTTCCATGAAACAGTAATAAAAGCAATGCAAGTTGGCAAAATAAAAGAGATCTAGCTCTTCAATTTATAACACTCTGTGCCCAAAGGATGGGGCCAAGTCAGGGCTCAGCATGGCCTTCGGTTACAAGTATATTCTGTTTGAGACATCCAGTGTGGTACCACTTGCCAGAAGAGGCTGCGTGTGTGAGTGCTAAGTCGTTTCAGTCATGTTTGACTCTTTGCAACCCCATGGATGGTGTGTAGCTCGCTAGGCTCCTCTCTGCAACCCCGTGGATGGTGTGTAGCTCGCTAGGCTCCTCTCTGCATGGGATTCTTCAGACAAGAATCCTGGAGTGGGCTGCTGTTCCCTTCTCAAGGGAATCTTCTTGACCCACGGATTGAACCCACATCTCTCATGTCTCTTGCATTGGCAGGCAGATTCTTTACCACTGAACCACCGGGGAACATCCTCAACCTTTTCTCAGCTGTGGGCACTGAGGCTGCTGGGGTTCCAGGGTAGAAACAGGACAACAAGATCCCCGTCAGTCTGGACCTGCACTGGCTGATAAAGTAGTTACCCAGCCATGTGGTGCAGACACTGACTCTACACGTATGTGAAGTAGAGCATTCAGCTCTTCAGTCACACCCACCAGTTTTCAAGTGCTCAGTAGCGTCATATAGCCAGGTGCCAGGGTGCTGGACAGGGCAGATGTTTAAAGAGTCCCTCCATCACAGAGAATTCTACTGGACATTCCACTCCAGATCACTGAGGGGCTGCAGAGAGAACACTTGCCCCAGGGAGGCTTTGCGTGTGTTGTGTGAATCCACTGATATTTGCAAGTTTTGTCTTTTTTGCTTCTTGTCACCAAAGCCAAGGATTTGAGAATCTTGTGCCTCTTAAGTTATCAGCTGGGTCACCATTTGGCTTGGCTCACCCAAGCAGAGGGATGAAGACCATAACAACATGAGGACCCCGGTGTGAACTGAGCTGGCAAATGGGGTGAAAATCAAGCTCCAGGGAGCCTTAGTTCCTCATTGAGCTCTCTGTGTGTGATGTCTCTCCTGGCTTAGAACTAAACCGCCCAAGAACTCTTTCACCAAGAAATGTCAGGATCACTAGAAGTGAAGACAGGCTGGGCTTCTGTGTTGCTACTGCGACTTTTTCATTTTCCCCCTAAGATTCCTTTTTTTTTTTTTTTTTTTTTTTTTGCCTTTAAGTGCTGGGACCAGATGTCATGATCTTCATTTTTTTGAATGTTCAAAGTGTAGACATGAACCCCAGTTATTCTCATATTTCTTTTAAAAAAAAAAATTGAATGTTAGCGTTTGATGCCTGCATTCTGCTGAATCTGAATTCTTGAACCACTTACAGAAGATGGTTTCACCTGGGTCATGGGTGTATTTCTGTTGTGGCACCAATGCCTGGTCAGAGTAGGTGCTCTGCAATAACTTTTGAAGTGACCGAAGATGAGAAGTAAATTCCATTTGTGGAGGGAACTGGGAAAATCAAGTTCTGAGTCCTATTTGAAGCCAGGCTGTGACAGTTGAATCAGGATGAAAACCTGGATTCCACCTTCTGGATCAGGGGTTCAGAACAGACAAAAAGTGAAAGAAGTGAGACCTCAGGGCTGGGCTGAGATGTCATCGTTGCCAGGTCAACGGAGGGGCCACCCCCTTGCTGCGGGTCCATGGCCTGGGAACCCAGCGGGACAGCGGCAACCCCCAGGGACCACATTCTATTTGTCCTCTAGGGCCCCATGGTCTCCTCATCCGTACAGGGCTGGTGCGGGGTTCTGGGTGCTCAGAGCTACAGACATACCTCCCATCCTCTCTGCACTTCTCTGCCTTGGCCAGATGTGGAGGGCAGGAGGGCACTGCAGGAGGGCACAGGACGCCCACCCTCCCTCCAGTTCACAGGAACCTCAGGGCTTGGGCAGCTGGAGAGCCAGGGATCCTGACTGGAAGAGAATCAGCCCAGGCTTTCGCTGGCAAATCTCTCACTTCCAGGGCTGTGTCTGGGCCAGAGGACCCTGAATGGTGCAGGTGGGTCCCCCTGGGTCTCCTGAGACCCATGTCTCACTTGAGCCCTGAAAGCTCGGTGGGGGGTGAAGTGGGGACTCTGGGATGCTGGTGAAACCTGGAAGGGCTCCTGTGCTGAGCTGTGGAGTGAGGGGTGGGGAGGTCCTGGGACTCAGCCTCTGACTTCCTTCCAGGGAACTTCCAGAAACCCACCATCTCAGCTGAGACTCTTTTAGGCAGCTTCAGAGTGCCCATGTGAATACACTGTATGCAGAGTTGGAATGTGCAAGTGAGTACACAGTCCATCAAGGAGTATGCTGCAGTTGGCCTGCACTATTTGGAGAAGGAAATGGCAATGCATTCCAGTATTCTTGCCTGCAAAACCCCAGGGATTGGGGGCCTGCCAGGGGATAGTCCAGGGGGTCAAAAAGAGTCAGACATGACTAAGCAACTTCATTTTCTTTCATTTCATTTTAAAATTTATTTTACAGGTTTCATTTAATTTAATTATAAATGAATTTATATATGAATTTAAATTAATTAAATTAATTAAAAAATTAAACTAAATTTGAATTTTAAATGAATTAATTATAAATGAATTTAATTATAAATGAAATATAATGAAATTATAAATTTCATTATATATATATGTGAGTGAAGTTAGTTGACTTACAGTGTTTCAGGTGCATAATAAGGTGATTCAGTTATGTATACCTGTAGTATTTTTCAGATTATTCTCCATTTTAGGTTATTACAAGATATTGACTATAGTTCTTGATAGTATACAGTAAATCTTTGTTGCTAGTTGCATATCTATTTTTTAATTGGGAAGTTAGCATTCTATTCATATTCTATTTAAAAGTTTATGGTACATTCCACCTCAGAGTTATGCTACACTGATAGTGAAAGCTTGATGCCAAACACCCACCATGGCCTCATTGAAAGTAAATGGAAAAATTGGCAATTGTAATTGTGGGAAGAAACATTGAGTCTTCTTATGTTACTGGCGGGCTTCCCTGGTGACTCAGAAGATAAAACTCCACCATAATGCAGTAGACATGAGTTTGATCCCTGGCTTGGGGAAGATCCCCTGGAGGAGGAACTGGCAACCCACCCCAGTATTCTTGCCTGGAGAATCCCCACTGACAGAGGAGCCTGGCAGGATGCAGCCCATGGGATCACAGGGAGTCAGACACAACTGAGCGACTAGGCAGAAGCACCATGTGACTGGTGGCAGGACAGATGACTGCAGCAGTTGGGAGTTGATAACACTTACCATTCAGAGGGAGAGCCACACACCTCTGGCTCTGACTTCCTCTTGGGTCTTTACTTCAGCTCTAACCCTTGGGCTCTGCTGTCTGTGCTTACTCATGCTGGCTCTTTGGTAAAAGAACGTTGCCATGAGCTTGGAATAGAGGAGAACCCATTCTCAAGGCTGGAGAAGTCAACGGCAACACACTCTAGTATTCTTGCCTGGAGAACTCCATGGACAAGGAGCCTGGTGGGCTACAATCGATAGGGTCACAGAGTCGGACGTGACTGAGGGACTAAGACTATTCTCAAGGCTCTGGACTTGAAAGGTATGACACTTTCCCATTCGTACAGAGATAAAAATTTGCAGAACAGACAGAAACTTTTGTCTTCCTGGGGGCTTAAAGGGATATTATGACCAGACCTACATGGAACGCTTTGAAAACCAAGGATTTAGCATTAAAAGTTTTCCACAGTGGAGTGGACATAATTATACCTATGGCTGATCTGTGTTGATGTATGGTAGAAGCCATCACAGTATTGTAATTGTCCCTTCATTAAAAATAAATAAGTTAAGGGGAAACAACTTTGGATCAGTAATTCTCTGGTGGTCCAGTGGTTGAGAATCGGCCGGCCCATGGAGGGGACACAGGCCCAATCCCGAGAATGGGAAGATTCCTCATGCCATGGGGCAGTTAAGCCCGTGGGCCACAAGCCCATGTGCCTAGAGCGGGTGCTCCACAACAAGAGAAGCCACAGCGATGAGATCCCTCACACAGCAAAGAGCAGCCCCCCTTCCCGCAACTAGAGAAAGCCTGTGCCCAGCGACGAAGACCCAGCACAGCCATTCATTAATTAATTGAAAGTTGGCAACAGCCAGCTATGCCTCCTCCCCTTTTAGAAAGAGAGAGAGTGTGTGTGTGTGTGTGAAAGTGTGAGTTCACAGGTGGGTATTTAACCTGTATTTTTCTCTCCTCTCCTTGGAATTTTCTTCCCCATGGGCTAGGGTTATTTTACATTTAGTAAACACTGTTTGACCATCCCTCCCCTTCAAAAAAAGCCTATCTAACCCTGATAAGATGATTCTTTGGTGCACGAGTTCACCATCTCATTGGTCTGTTGGCTTTCCAAATAAAGTCACTATTCCTTTCCTGAAGACCTCATCAATCTGCCCAATGACAAGCAACATGAGGTTGGACTCAGAGCACATTCATGAGACACTGGCAGAGGTGTCATTCATTTTAGACAAAATCCGTAGATATCACTCTCACAATTGATATCTGTGGTTTAAAGGAAGATATGCAGATGGCCAACAGGCATATGAAAAGATGCTTAGCATTGCTCATTAGTAGAGAAAGGCCAACTGACACTGCGATGAGGTACCACCTCATACCGATCAGAAGGGCCATCATTAAACAGTTGATGAATAATAGATGCTGGAGAGCATGTGGAGAAGTGGGAAACCCTCTTACACTGTTGGGGGAGTGTAATCTGTTGCAGCCACTGTGGAAAACAGTTTGGAAGTTCCTCAAAAAACCAAAAGCAGAGTTTCCATTTGATCCAATAATTCCAATCCTGAGCATATACCCGGAAAAAAAACTATACCTTGAAAAGATTCATGCACCCCTGTGTTCACAGCAGCACAACCCACAATACCCAAGACATGGAAACAATCTAAATGTCCATCGACAGATGAATGGATAAAGAAGACGTTGTATATGCCTATACACACACACAATGGAATACTACTCATTTAAAAAATGCAATCAGGAGATTTGCAGCCGCATGGATGGACCTAGAGATTAACATATTAAGTGAAGTAAGACAGAAAGACAAAGACAGTTAACATGCGATATCACTCATATGTGGAATCTGCAAGGAATGGATCAAAGAAACAGGAACAGACTCACAGACATAGAGAACAGGCTTGTGGGTGCCAAGGGGGAGGGGAGGATTGGGAGTTTGGGATGAGCAGATGAAATCTGTTTATACATAAGATGGGTGAACAATCAGGTCCCACATTATGGCACAGGGGATTCTGGTCAGTATCTTGCCATAAAGCATAATGGAAAAGAATGTATGTGTCGAGCTGAATTAATTTGCTATACAGCAGACATGAACTAACTTCGAAAATTTTTTTAATTTTTATAAATTTGTGATTTATATATCTGCAATGAAACATTCAGTTCAGCTCAGTTCAGTCACTCAGTCATGTCCGACTCTTTGCGACCCCATGAATCGCAGCACACCAGGCCTCCCTGTCCATCACCAAGTCCCAGAGTTTACTCAAACTCATGTCCATCGAGTCGGTGATGCCATCCAGCCATCTCATCCTCTGTCGTCCCCTTCTCCTCCTGCCCCCAATCCCTCCCAGCATCAGGGTCTTTTCCAATGAGTCAACTCTTCACATTACATGGCAGTAAAATGCACAGACTGAAATGACAAAGAATACAGATCAACTCTGAAACATGATATTCAGTAAATAAAAGGAAATTTTAAGAAGTGTGACTGGACTGTTACTCCATTCCATACATAATGATCAAAAGGAGACCAGATTTATTACTTAGGGAGCATCACTCATGTTAACAACCCCCACCCCCAGCCAAATGGTGTGGAATCACTGTCCTTACTGAGGTTCTTTCCCATCTATGAACAAAAGCAGAACCGGGTGTATGTCTGCCCTTAGAGACCTGAAATGGCTGGCCATTTTTTCCTGGTTTGCAGTTGATTCTTGTGGACAGCCCCCTCACTCAAGCATTCTGGACTTTGGAAGTCTCTACCTTACACATTTTTATGTAGTAAGCAAGGTTGTCCACCTTTCCTAGCAAAACAATTTCCTTTCCTTCCAAAAGAACCCCCCACAATCCTCTTACACACCTTTTCTTTGTGTACACGTGTGGGCCTTGGATTGGAAAGGGAGAAAGAGAGAGAGACAGAGAGAGTGTGTGTGTGCAAACTTTCCACTCATAGCCAGGAAATATTTTCAGATAAAGAAGAAGAGTCAGGGGAAGACAAATATCACGTAATATTGCTTATTCGTGACATCTTAAAGAATGAACTTATTTACAAAACAGGCACACAGAGAATGACCTTTCGGTTACCAGGGGCAGGGGGATGGTGGGTGGGGTAAGGGATTGATTGGCAGTTTGGGTTCGACATATACACACGGCTATATTTAAAATGGATGACCAATAAGGACCTACTGGATAGCACAGAGAACTCTGCTTAATATTCCATAACTCCCTAAGTGGGAAAAGAATTTGAAAAGCAGTAGACGCATGTGTGTGTATAATCACCTTGTTGTACACTGAAACGAACACAGTTAGCTTCTTAATCACATATACTCCACTATAGAATTTTTTTTAATTTTCTAAAAACCATAATACACATGTCTCCTTCTCTTAAAAGAATGCAGAATCAAAGTTTCTATTAATGAGTCTTTAATTGGCAACCTGTACTGAGCCTGAGATACGAGATGGGTACATGTGATTTCTCTTATGCAAACAGTTAAGGTTAATGACGTTTATCATGAGGTTGGGAAAAGCATCTTGCCTGCTATACACTGAATCATCGTTACTACTTCATAAAAGCAGCAAGATCTGTTCAAATCCTCCTACGTTTACAGTGTTCAGGGAAACAAAAGTGACGCTCAGGTCATGAGGTGACCTCAGAGACGAGGCTCAGACAGACTTCCATCCCTGGCGTGAGAAGAGGCTGCCCATCTTCCCCTGTGACCTGCACCAGGCTGACTGTATCAACAACACCGCCCGCCTTCCGCATCCTGTGACTCGGTCAGCTTTGCTCAGTCCTGCCTCCTGCCTCACAGAAGCAGAGCCATGTGGCCCACACTCCTCAGCCTCCTGAGTCTCGGTGAGTCCTGAAAGACCCGGTAGTGAGGTTTATGCTGGAAATCCGGGGGTCTCCACACCACTGACCAGGTTCCCTGGATGAGAGTGCAAGGAGCATGGGGTCCATCAGGACAAGCCATCTCTGTAGTGCTTTTCCTTCTAGGATTCTGCGTGAGTCTGAGGATCTGGGCACCTGTGGGTGAGTCCTCCCCATCCCTTATTTCTGTGTTCAGCAGAGCAGGCGGGGCTGAGGCAGATGACACGGGGGGCAAGGTGAGACCCCTATCAGTACAGTGAGAGCCGCGTTCCCTGTGGATCCCAGGTCCTCCTCTTGGCCTTGATACTCATCTTCACTCTCCCCAGAGGTTAGCCCAGCTCTGGACTCTGGACCTGAAGGGACAGTGTGAAGTCTGGGAGCTGGGAGCTGGGCCCCCTCAGGGCCATTTCTATCATGAGAGGGGAGCAAGGGGCTGCGGCCCACAGACCCCTCTCCAACAAGGTGGCATCTCCAACCGGCCCTTAGCAACAGGATCTGCAGGACCACCCGCTAGACCTGACCCCAGGGGAGGGGCTGGGCATCAGGCAGGACCACCTGGACCTGGTCACACATTTGATGGAGGCTAGCTAACAAAGGAGCGGGGTTCATGGTTTCCTTCCTGCTTTTCAGTCAAGTGGCTTTTTCTCTTCTTAGTTGTGTTACTGTTAGTCACTCAGTCATATCCGACTTTTTGTGACCCCATGATCTGTAGCTCACCAGATTCCTCTGTCCATGGGCTTTTCCAGGCAAGAATACTGGAGGTGGCTGCCATTTCCTTGCCCAGGGGATCTTGCCAGCTCAGGGATTGTACCCTGCTCTCCTGCATTGCCGGAAGATTTTGTACCGTTTGAGCTTTAATAAATCCAACAAGGAAGTCCTTTCACTTCCTTTCCATGCATCAATTTCTCTGTGGTGTTTTCTTTAGCCTGCAGCGTGCAACTTTCAGGATCTTAGTTCCCTGATCAGGGATCAACCCGGGCCCTTGGCAGAGAAAGCACCGAGTCCTAACCACTGGACCGCCAGGGAATCCCCAGTGTTTTGTGTGTGAGAGAAAGTTTCCCAAAATTTTGTCAACCTGAGGAATGATTCTTCTCCTGAGAAGAATCACCTCTGAGAATCATATTCTTAGAATCTCCATGATGTCTGTCCTGGGTTGACTGTGTCTCTTTGTGTCCCCAAGCCCCAGGTGTCCTTTAGCACCACTGTGATGCACTTTAGGGGAGGACACTTGCAAGAATTGAATGGAAGGGCCCATGGGGGCAGGGGGCAGAGGAGACTGTTCCTATTTTCCTCTCAAAGTCTGTGCCTCCTTCTCTCCTAGGTGAATATGACAAGCCCTCTTTGTCAGCCTGGCCAAGCCCCGTGGTTCCCTTAGGACAGACTGTGACTCTTCGGTGTCACTCCAGTTCTCCATTTACAGTATTCAGACTGTTCAAAAGAGATGGGACCAGTTTGCCCAAGCTCCAGGAACATCAACTCAACACCTTCACGCTTGGCCCGGTGACCAGAGAACATGCCGGGTCCTACACGTGTACTGGAACCTACACATCTCGCGCTGTGTGGCCCACACACAGTGACCCCCTGCAGATTGTGGTCACAGGTAGGAGGGGTCCAGCCCAGCCTGGGATGGCCGAGCCTGCAGGCAATCCTACCCTAGGTCCACGTGCCAGTGCAGCCAAAGACGTCCTCAGGATCCCCAGCCAGAACCTAACCAGGGAAAGAGAACCCAATCTGAGAGTTTAACTCAGGGTGTTGAATAATGGATGGGTGCCCCAGCACAGGAAGGAGGACCTCCCTAGGCTTTAGTTAGACAGGATGCGACCACTGCCTGCCAGCAGGGAGGATGGGAATGACCCTGATCCACAACCTGCCACCCAATAGGGAGCTGTAGTCCCCTGTGAAGGAGCTGGAGCCCCACGGAGGAATCCCAGCAATGTCTCCAAAGGCATGAGGTGGAGTCACAGATGGGAAATGTTCCACTTTTTCTCCACTGCCTTCCTGATTTTGTGAGTCATCACCCACGTTATAGGAGATGTATGTGAAGGGAGACAGGGTATGCATCCTGAGAACCACCCCAGCCCCTCAAATGCAAATTAGGGATGGGAAGAGGCTGAGAGCATGGCAACCCACTCCAGTATTCTCGCCTGGAGAATCTCAGGGACAGAGGAGCCTGGCGGGCTACACTCCATGGGACCCCACAGAGTCGGACACAACTGAAGTGACAGCATGCTTGCATGAAGCTGAGAGCAGATCCAGCAGCTAAAGAGCTTAGAATAAGCATAGAGGAGGCTGGAGATCTTGAGCAAAGAGAAACAGAAAAGCATGAGCCAGACCTGAGAACAAGGCTAGAGAAAATGCAACAGAACACACAGGAAGGGTAATTGGCTTTGGTGGTTCACGGGGTCATTTTCCACACCTTCAGCTCTCAGGGGAAGCGCTGAGGCTGGGTGACTCACTGAAACTCACAACCTCTTTGTTCCAAGGTGTGTTCACAAAACCTGACATCTCAGCCCACCCAGGCCCCATAGTGCGGGCAGGAGAGAATGTGACCATCCGCTGTCACTCACCACTGCTGCTGGACAAATTTATGCTGCACCAAAAAGGCAGCAATGGGCATTTCCAGAGACGTGGAGAGACGTTCACGGGTGGGCGTGCCCCAGCTGACTTCTCCATTGGCCCCATGACTTTGGCGAGTGCGGGCACCTACAGATGCTACAGCTCTCTCAGCCGCTCCCCCTATGAGTGGTCAGCCCCCAGTGACCCCGTGGACATCGTCATCACAGGTGAGTGTGTCCAGACCAGTCCCCTCTGCTGTCTGTGTCACAGAAGGTCTGGTGTCCAGTCCAGCATCAGTACCGGGAGACAATGACAGGCGTGCAGAGATGCTCACACACTCAGGAAGGGGAACAAACCAGAGAGAGAGAAGAGAACAGAGCACCTGCCATGTGGTAAAGAGAAGACACAGCCGGTGACAGAGTGAAGGAGCAAGAACGTGAAAGAACGAGCAATGGAGAAAGATGTACGAGAGCAGGGACCCCGGCAGTTCCCGGCTCAGGCAGCCAACGATGGTTGGTTAAGGGGCTGGCTTCCCGCCTTCATATCAGAGCTCCCTTCCTCTGTCCGGAGCACTGTGGTACCAGACGCCCTTGCAGTCTGGCCCCTGGATGGTCAGGACGGAGGTCGACACCTTGAATTTGCTCAGCCTTGTGGTTTAACCCGTCCTTCTGCACAAAGAGGAAGGAGTTGTCCCTGCCAACCCTCCCCACTATGGAGTCCCTTCCAGCCCCTGGGGATGGGCAGGGCAGCACTGAACACTCCCTCAAGTTTGAAGTGGTCAAAGATCCAATGAGATGCTGGCAATCTCCCAGCCATAATGTCTTTTTCTGGGTCAGTACCATTTTTTCTGATGGTCTCGGCCATACCTAGTAGGTTCCATCTTTCAAGAGAACCCCACATCTTGTTGATTTTTGAAGTACATTTTTTCTTATTTATTTCTGTTGAAGTCTAGTTGATTTATGATGTTGCTAATACCTGTTGTACATAAGACTGATTTAGTTGTTCATATACATATATTTCTTTTCAGAGAAAGGATATTAAATGACAGTCCATTATTAACGTTATGTTTGAATTTTCCCCTGTGCTGGGTATTCGTTGCTGTGGGGCTTTCTGTCCTGGTGGTGGGCGGCCTTCTCATGCAGTGCTTCTCTTGTTGCACACTTCGGGCTTTAATCCTATATTTAGGACTTGAGTGACTCAATGCTCTAATATCAAGGTCTCCTCCTTCCAGGTCTGTCCAAGAAACCCTCTCTCTCAGCCCAGGGGGGGCCCGTGGTGAGGTCAGGAGAGAACGTGACCTTGCTCTGCAGCTCCGAGCGTGCCTTTGACCAGTTCCATCTGCTCAGGGAGGGGGAGAAACTTGGGCGCCTGCTCGCTGGAGGGCGGGGCCCCCGCGGAGCACTCCAGGCTGAGTTCCCTCTGGGTCCTGGGACCCCAGCCCACAGCGGGGTCTACAGGTGCTACGGCTCCTTCACTCGCTCTCCCTACGCGTGGTCAGACCCAAGCGACCCCCTGCTCCTGTCTGTCACAGGTGAGGACCCTCCTCCTAGCCCAGCTTTCTTGTTGCTCTTCAGTCACTATGTTGTGTCCAACTCTTTGTGACCCCGTGGGCTGCAGCATGACAGACTCCTCTGTGCTTCACTATCTCCCCTTCATGGATCACAGCCTTGTCGTGATGAAGGTGCTTGTGTAACTCAATGAAGCTATGAGCCATGTTGTGCAGGGTCACCCAAGCCTGACGGGTCATAGTAAAGAGTCCTGACAAAACGTGGTCCCCTAGACGAGGAAATGGCAACCCACTCCGGGATTCTTGCATAGAGAACCCATGAAGAGTCCTATGCTTTTCAATATAGTCAATGAGATTGCGCTGGGCAAAAAGTCCATTTGGGTTTTTCCATAATCTTACTCTATCTCTGAGCTCTATATCAAGGGCCCTGTGCTGGTGTCAGGGGACCTTTGGGCTTCTGGAGAAATAGAGGCAATGAGAACCAGAGAGAAAGAGAGATGGTCGATGGCCTCTCAACCCTCTTCCACCTCCTGTGTGGATGCTCTTCATCAGAGTCCTGTCTATCCAGGCAAATAAAGAGAAGGGTCAGGGTAGACCCAGGAGGAGGAGAGGCTAGGCTGCTTTGGGAAGATCAGAGATTGTATTGGCCCCTTGCTCTTAGTGTTTTCCCAGAAGCACCTCTGACATACAGGTGATTTCCCAATTAAGGAGCATAGATATTCATTCCCGGAGCAGAGAGAATGTCTCTTGCTTACAGCTGTCTTTCATTGTCAGGCATATCCTTCCTGCCTCCTTCCACCATCTCTTCCCCAGGATGGCTGGCCTACTCAACGCATTCACGTGGAGGGACCAGAAGCTCTCCCCTCCCCCATCAGTGCTCTGAGGGATGACAGAGTAAGGACAGGCAGGAGGTCAACCTTCCAGAAAGAATAGTCCTCATTCAGTGGGTATGAGGAAGGTTACTTGCTCACCCCTTCTGTCTTTTTCCCCTAGGATCCACTACAACTACTTACCCATCAACCATGGATCCACACACCACAGAAGGTAAGCAAGATGGTCTCCTATCTCAGCAAATTTCTGAGAAGACAGAGGGTTCCTGTGTGAGTGTTGGTTCTACCACCTCCCATTTCTGTGACTTTTGGCTCCTCGATGTCCCTGTCATGTCAGCATTTGAGACAGTAGTCTTCCTAGAACCACAGGGGGCATTGAGCTCCTCATACTCTGTGACTGGGAATGTCTAAATTACACAAAGCTGGTCAGAGTGACCTAACCCAATGCTTAAAGGAGATGCTTACCCTCTCTCCACCAGGACCTTTGGGGATGGATGTGGGGGTGGGGGGCAAGGGGAGAATTTTAAGGAGCACCTTAAATGTCTGTTATTCCTCTGTTAGTGTTTTATGAACTAAACATTCCAGAGTTCAGATATAAAAGTTCATGTCTTCTTGAGGATTCCATTCCAGGTCTATGTGGATGGAGGAGAAATGTAATGTGGATTAACGTGGTTAATCATTAAGGCATTCATGCAAAAATGCCATGCCTTGTCATATGGGGCAGCAGAGAATAACTGTTTCGATGCCTGGGGGACCTTGGTTCAGACCTCTGCTGGTCTTGCATGGCCTCTTTACTTCATCCACTGCTAGCATCTCTCCTGGATGCTTTGATACCTCCTGGGAAGTGGAGACCATAACTGATCAGGTTGACAGATGCTGACAGTTTGATGCAAGGATACAATACATCCAGTGTGTAGGGGCACAGCCTACTAAAATGAATAACCAGAACTTCTTCCATTTGCTTGCTGTCAGAAGCAGGGCTTCCTCAAGAACACTCCAGCATGCTGTATGTTGTCCTTGGGCTTGTCATAGCCTTCACCTCTACCAGCTTCATCCTCACTTCTCTTGTCTGTCACTGGTGTTCTACCCAAAATCGTAAGTCTGAAGGTGGTGAGCTCAGCATCATCTGATGCAGGGGAAGGTGGGCTCATAGCAGAGAATGGCATTTTCACTTCCTGAAGGTTAAAAACTCATTTCCATTGTTGTAATCCCTGATGGAACATCTTCCAGAGACCCATGGAACCTTGTTCTTTTTATGAAAATATGTGTTGACTTACTCTTGGCTGCATCAGGTCTTGGCTGCAGCATGGGGGATCCTCATTGCGGTGCTGGGGTGCAGTTCAAGGCTCCAGAGCTCGCAGGCTCAGCAGTTGTAGCATTGAGGACAGTTGCTTCAAGGCATGTGGGGTCTCAGTTCTCCCACCAGGGCTAGAACCCACGCTCCCTGAACTGGAAGGTTGACTTTTTTTTTTTTTTTAATTTTTATTATTATTTTTTTTTTCCAGTGGGTTTTGTCATACATTGATATGAATCAGCCATGGATTTACATGTATTCCCGGAAGGTTGACTCTTAAGCCCTGGGCCACCAGGGACATTCCAAGCCCTGTTCTTCCCTTCAACTTCAACAATCCATTTTTCTCTCCAACATGATCTTGGGAATCTGCTCATATGTTGAAGAGGATGGTCCATAACAGAAGACGTAGAATGGGTCCATGGGTTTGCACAGGTTCCGGAGACAGTCCGTGAATGGCTGGGCTTGTATATGGAATGTTTTGTTTTGTTTTGTTTCATTTAGTGGAGTGGACAGGCTCAGCAATCTGGGCCACATCCCTGCCTTTTTCTGGCTTTGTTTTCCCAATCAAAGTTACCGAGGTCTGGAATAACTGCCTCCACCCCAAAGAGCCTTGACTCTCTTCCATTCACAGATGTTGCCATCATAGAAGGAGAGCCCAGGGAAGACAGAACAGTGAACAGCGAGGTGAGTCCTCCCAGCCCAAACCCTTGCCATAGTCTGAGCCCCTCCAATGCCCAAAGCCCCAGCTTTTGAAGATCATGTCTCAGTCCATCATTCTCACCTCTCTCCTCTCAGGACTCTGCAGCAGAAGACGTGATATACACTCACTTGGACCTCGGGCCCCCTCTGGGAGACAGTTCACTCCCACTCCCCTGAGGCCCATGCACCCCTCTGCCGAGCCCTGTATCTATGAGGAATTCAATGTAAACCAAGACCATTCTGAGCCCTGACCTGGCCCCACCCTCTGAGCACACAATGTTACAAATCGAGGACCTTGATCTCTTGTTAAAGGGGTTCCTCATGGACACTCCTTCTCCTCCAAAGCAGCCCAGCAGCTCTGAGGTGAGGAGTGGAGTCCAAGAATTATAGTGTCATCTTCAAAAATCCCACCACCTCTTAATAATCGCCTGGCTATTCTAGGACTCTATTATAACTATCTCACTGTTTGGGGAGATGCTATAAGCAATCTCACATACTAGGTAGCTTATCATCATCACCCGACTTTTTCTAAAATTCCAATAAAGCATAAAAAATTTGCCAGTTGATTCTTCAAATTGTTCAGTTTAAAATAAAACAAAACCAATAAAAGAAAACCCCTCTATTCAGTAACATTTTACAAGGGTAAACTTATTTACAAGACTGAAACAGACTTGTAGACTTAGAGAACAAACTTAGAGTTACCAGAGGGGAGCAGTAGGGGAACAGATAGATTGGGAGCTTGGGATTGACATGAGCACACTGCTATATTTAAAATAAAATGCTTTCCATGAAAAAATAATGATGCTATTTGGCAAAACAAAAAGATGAAGTATACTCTGTTTGATATATCCAGTATGGTGCCGCTAACCATATGAGGCTGAATGCATGCATGCTAAGCCAATTCAGTCATGTCCGACTCTTTGCAACCCATGGACTGCAGCCGCCCAGGCTCCTGTGTGCATGGGATTCTCCAGGCAAGAATACTGGAATCAGTTTCCATTCCCTTCTCCAGGGGATCTCCTCGACCCATCAAACCCAGGTCTCTCATCTCTCTTGCAATGACAGGCGGATTCTTGACCACTGAGCCACCAGGAAGCCCCCTCAGCTTTTTAAAAAGAACAAAGCCCTGTCTTTTGAGAACATGGATTGACTTGGAGGGCATTATGCTTAGTGAAATAAGTCAGACAGGGAAAGAGTAATGCTGTATGTTTTCACTTATCTGTGGAATCTAAAAATCAAAATAGGGATTTCCTTGATGGTCCAGGGACTAAGACCCCCAATGCAGGGGGTCAAGTTTCAATCCCTGGTCAGGGAACTAGATCCCACAAGCTACAACTAAAAAGATACCATGTTCCACAACTCAGATCTAATGCAGCCAGATAAACAAAAATAAGTATTAAGAAAATAAAAATAAATGAACAAATATAACAAAAGAGAATCAGACTCAAAGAAGAAACTAGTGGTTACTGGAAGGTAGAAGAGAGAGGGGTGGGTATGAGGGGCAGCAAAGCATGTAGAGTGGATTAAGAAATACCAATAACCATTTATAAAATAAATAAGTCACAGGGTTATAGGGGGAGGAGCCAAGACGGCGGAGGAGTAGGACGGGGAGACCACTTTCTCTCCTACAAATTCATCAAAAGAATAACTGAACGCAGAGCAAACTTCACAAAACAACTTCTGATTGCTAGCTGAGGTCATCAGGCACCCAGAAAAGTAGCCCATTGTCTTCGAAAGGAGGTAGGACAAAATATAAAGGATAAAAAGTGAGACAAAAGAGCTAAGGACGGAGATCCATCCCGGGAAGGGAGTCTCAATAGAGGACGTTTCCAGACACCGGGAAACCCTCGCACTGGCGGGCCTGGGGGAAGTGTTTGAATCTCGGAGGGCAACCTGACTGGGAGGGAAACAATAAATAACACCCACAGATTATGAGCCTAAAAGCAACTCCCAGCAGAAAAGTACCCCAGACACCCGCATCCGCGACCAGCAAGTGGGGGCGGAACGGAGAGGAGCGGGCAGCGTTGCTTAGGGTGAGGACCGGACCTGAGTGCCCTGAGGACAATCATAAGGAGCTTTTGTGAGTTGCCAACCTAAACTGTGGGACAGCAAAAGAGAGAGAGAAAATTAACCGGCCCAAACACACTGCCGGCCGTTCGCAGAACAAAGGGACCGAGAAAGGCCAGAGAAGAGCTCGCAGGCTGCGGACCGACCCAGCCCCGCCGGAGGCAGGAGGCAGGGGGAAGGGGAAAGGGGCAGGCTCGGCCCCAAGGACCGCACCCCCTACCGCACTGTAAACAAGCCTCAAGTTTCTAATCAAAGACCTCTTGAGATTCTGGAGATTCTGGATGGTCGACATCCGCAGGGAGGGTCGCAGCGAGACCCAGGGCGCAGGCACCCGACCGGCGCGGGCGGGGACTGGGGCTGGGGACGCGGAGGGCAGAAGGCGCGCGCACCCGACTGGCGCCAGCGGAAACTGAGACTGGGTCCGCGGAAGGGAGGGGGCGCGCCGCACCCGGGGACAGTGCGCCCGTCAAGCCCCTCGCTGCCTGGACCGCTCTGACGGGGAAGGCACAGAGAGCAGGAGCAGCTTTTTGTTCTGCGCTTTTGTGGAACACCCGAGGGCTGGAGCCGCGCGCAGCACGGGGCGCGCTCCATATGGAGCAGCCGGGAGCCTGAGCAGCGCAGACGGAGAAAGCAGCGCCAGCCTGTCCCCGCGGCGCAAGCCTGTCCCCGCAGCGTCAGCCCCTCCCCGCGGCGCCAGCCCCTCCCCGCGGAGCGACGGAACTAGCTACCTGAATAAGAGTCCACCTCCGCCCGCCTGTGTCAGGGCAGAAATGAGGCTCTGAAGAGACCGGCAAACAGAAGCCAAATAAACAAAGGGAACCGCTTCAGAAGGGACTGGTGCAACAGATTAAAATCCCTCTAGAAAACACCGACTACACCAGAAGGGGCCTGTAGATATCGAGAAGTGTAAGCTGGAAAAAGGAGTTATCTGAAACTGAGCCGAACCCACACTGACCACAACAGCTCCAGAGAAATTCCTAGATATATTTTTACTATTTTTTTTTTTGTAGGAAAAAAAAATTTTTTTTTAATTTTTGTCTCTTTTATTTTCCTTTAAAATTCCCTATTACTCCTTAACTTTCATTTTCATAGATTTTTATGATTTTTTTAATTAGGAAAAGAATTTTTTTTTCTTTCTTTCTTTTTTTTTCTCCTTTTTTGTTCCTTTTTCTCTTCTATTTTCTATTTTTCTTTTTCTCTTATTTTTTTAAAGTCCTCTAGTACTCCTCCACTACTCCTTAATTTTCATTTTCAATACACTATAACCTTACAAAAAAAAGGGGGGGGGGGAAGCCCTATTCCAGACACAGCAATCTAAACAAGATGAAAAGGCAAAGAAATACCCAACAGGTAAAGGAACATGAAAAATGCCCACCAAGTCAAACAAAAGAGGAGGAGATAGGGAATCTACCTGAAAAAGAATTTAGTATAATGATAAGAAAAATGATCCAAAATCTTAAAAACAAAATGGAGTTATAGATAAATAGCCTGGAGACAAAGATTGAAAAGATTCAAGAAATGTTTAATAAAGACCTAGAAGAAATAAAAAAGAGTCAATTAAAAATGAATAATACAATGGATGAGATCAAAAACACTCTGGAGGGAACCAAGAGGACAATAACGGAGACAGAAGATAGGATAAGTGAGGTAGAAGATAAAATGGTGGAAATAAATGAAGCAGAGAGGAAAAAAGTAAAAAGGATCAAAAGAAATGAGGACAACCTCAGGGACCTCTGGGACAATGTGAAACGCCCCAACATTTGAATCATAGGAGTCCCAGAAGAAGAAGACAAAAAGAAAGGCCATGAGAAAATACTCGAGGAGATAATAGCTGAAAACTTCCCTAAAATGGGGAAGGAAATAGCCACCCAAGTCCAAGAAACCCAGACAGTCCGAAACAGGATAAACCTTAGGCAAAACACCCCAAGACACATATTAATCAAATTAACAAAGATCAAACACAAAGAACAAATATTAAAAGCAGCAAGGGAGAAACAACAAATAACACACAAAGGGATTCCCATAAGGATAACAGCTGATCTATCAGTAGAAACCCTCCAGGACAGAAGGGAATGGGAGGACATATTGAAAGTAATGAAAGAGAATAACCTACAACCTAGATTACTGTACCCAGCAAGGATCTCATTCAGATATGAAGGAGAATTCAAAAGCTTTACAGACAAGCAAAAGCTGAGAGAATTCAGCACCACCAAACCAGCTCTTCAACAAATGCTAAAGGATCTTCTCTAGACAGGAAATGCAGAAAGGTTGTATAAACGTGAACCCAAAACAACAAAGCAAATGGGAACGGGACCACACCTATCAATAATTACCTTAAATGTAAATGGGTTGAATGCCCCAACCAAAAGACAAAGATTGGCTGAATGGATACAAAAACAAGACCCCTATATATGCTATCTACAAGAGACCCACCTCAAAACAAGAGACACATACAGACTAAAAGTGAAGGGCTGGAAAAAAATATTTCACGCAAACGGAGACCAAAAGAAAGCAGGAGGTGCAATACTCATATCAGATAAAATAGACTTTCAAATAAAGGATGTGAAAAGAGACAAAGAAGGACACTACATAATGATCAAAGGATCAATCCAAGAAGAAGATATAACAATTATAAATATATATGCACCCAACATAGGAGCACCGCAATATGTATGGCAAACGCTAATGAGTATGAAAGAGGAAATTAATAGTAACACAATAATAGTGGGAGACTTTAATACCCCACTCACACCTATGGACAGATCAACTAAACAGAAAATTAACAAGGAAACACAAACCTTAAATGACACAATGGACCAGCTAGACCTAATTGATATCTATAGGACATTTCACCCCAAAACAATCAACTTCACCTTTTTCTCAAGTGCACACGGAACCTTCTCCAGAATAGATCACACCCTGGACCATAAATCTGGTCTTGGAAAATTCAAAAAAATTGAAATCATTCCAGTCATCTTTTCTGACCACAGTGCAGTAAGATTAGATCTCAATTACAGGAAAAAAATTGTTAAAAATTCAAACATATGGAGGCTAAATAACACCCTTCTGAATAACCAACAAATCATAGAAGAAATCAAAATATGTATAGAAATGAATGAAAATGAAAACACAACAACCCAAAACCTATGGGACACTGTAAAAGCAGTGCTAAGAGGAAGGTTCATAGCATTACAGGCTTACATCAAGAAACAAGAAAAAAGTAATATAAATAACCTAACTCTACACCTAAAGCAATTAGAGAAGGAAGAAATGAAGAACCCCAGGGTTAGCAGAAGGAAAGAAATCTTAAAAATTAGGGCAGAAATAAATGCAAAAGAAACTAAAGAGACCATAGCAAAAATCAACAAAGCTGAAAGCTGGTTTTTTGAAAAAATAAACAAAATTGACAAACCATTAGCAAGACTCATTAAGAAACAAAGAGAGAAGAACCAAATTAACAAAATTAGAAATGAAAATGGAGAGATCACAACAGACAACACTGAAATACAAAGGATCATAAGAGACTACTACCAGCAGCTCTATGCCAATAAAATGGACAACTTGGATGAAATGGACAAATTCTTAGAAAAGTATAACTTTCCAAAACTGAACCAGAAAGAAATAAAAGATCTTAACAGACCCATCACAAGCAAGGAAATCAAAACTGTCATCAAAAATCTTCCAGCAAACAAAAGCCCAGGACCAGATGGCTTCACAGCTGAATTCTACCAAAAATTTAGAGAAGAGCTAACACCTATCTTACTCAAACTCTTCCAGAAAATTGCAGAAGAAGGTAAGCTTCCAAACTCATTCTATGAGGCCACCATCACCCTAATCCCAAAACCAGACAAACATGCCACAAAAAAAGAAAACTCCAGGCCAGTATCACTGATGAACATAGATGCAAAAATCCTTAACCAAATTCTAGCAAACAGAATCCAACAACATATTAAAAAATCATACACCATGACCAAGTGGGCTTTATCCCAGGAATGCAAGGATTCTTTAATATCCGCAAATCAATCAATGTAATACACCACATTAACAAATTGAAAGAGAAAAACCATATGATTATCTCAATAGATGCAGAGAAAGCCTTTGACAAAATTCAACACTCATTTATGATTAAAACTCTCCAGAAAGCAGGAATAGAAGGAACATACCTCAACATAATAAAAGCTATATATGACAAACCCACAGCAAGCATCACACTCAATGGTGAAAAATTGAAACCATTTCCCCTGAAATCAGGAACAAGACAAGGGTGCCCACTCTCACCACTACTATTCAACATAGTGTTGGAAGTTCTGGCCACAGCAATCAGAGCAGAAAAAGAAGTAAAAGGAATCCAGATAGGAAAAGAAGAAGTAAAGCTCTCACTGTTTGCAGATGACATGATCCTCTACATAGAAAACCCTAAAGACTCTACCAGAAAATTACTAGAGCTAATCAATGAATATAGTAAAGTTGCAGGATATAAAATTAACACACAGAAATCCCTTGCATTCCTATATACTAACAATGAAAAAACAAAAAGAGAAATTGAGGAAACAATACCATTCACCATTGCAACAAAAAGAATAAAATACTTAGGAGTATATCTACCTAAAGAAACAAAGGACCTATACATAGAAAACTATAAAACACTGATGAAAGAAATCAAAGAGGACACAAACAGATGGAGAAACATACCGTGTTCATGGATTGGAAGAATTAATATTGTCAAAATGGCTATTCTACCCAAAGCAGTGTATAGATTCAATGCAATCCCTATCAAGCTACCAACAGTATTTTTCACAGAACTAGACCAAAGAATTTCACAATTTGTATGGAAATACAAAAAACCTCGAATAGCCAAAGTAATCTTGAGAAAGAAGAATGGAGCTGGAGGAATCAACCTGCCTGACTTCAGACTCTACTACAAAGCCACAGTCATCAAGACAGTATGGTACTGGCACAAAGACAGAAATATAGATCAATGGAACAGAATAGAAAGCCCAGAGATAAATCCACGAACCTATGGACACCTTATCTTTGACAAAGGAGGCAAGGATATTCAATGGAAAAAAGACAACCTCTTTAACAAGTGGTGCTGGGAAAACTGGTCAACCACTTGTAAAAGAATGGAACTAGAACACTTTCTAACACCATACACAAAAATAAACTCAAAATGGATTAAAGATCTAAATGTAAGACCAGAAACTATAAAACTCCTAGAGGAGAACATAGGCAAAACACTCTCCGACATAAATCAAAGCAAGATCCTCTATGACCCACCTCCCAGAATATTGGAAATAAAAGCAAAACTAAACAAATGGGACCTAATGAAACTTAAAAGCTTTTGCACTACAAAGGAAACTATAAGTAAGGTGAAAAAACAGCCCTCAGATTGGGAGAAAATAATAGCAAATGAAGAAACAGACAAAGGATTAATCTCAAAAATATACAAGCAACTCCTGCAGCTCAATTCCAGAAAAATAAATGACCCAATCAAAAAATGGGGCAAAGAACTAAACAGACATTTCTCCAAAGAAGACATACAGATGGCTAACAAACACATGAAAAGATGCTCAACATCACTCATTATTAGAGAAATGCAAATCAAAACCACAATGAGGTACCATTACACGCCAGTCAGGATGGCTGCTATCCAAAAGTCTACAAGCAATAAATGCTGGAGAGGGTGTGGAGAAAAGGGAACCCTCTTACACTGTTGGTGGGAATGCAAACTAGTACAGCCACTATGGAAAACAGTGTGGAGATTTCTTAAAAAACTGGAAATAGAACTGCCATATGACCCAGCAATCCCACTTCTGGGCATACACACTGAGGAAACCAGATCTGAAAGAGACACATGCACCCCAATGTTCATCGCAGCACTGTTTATAATAGCCAGGACATGGAAGCAACCTAGATGCCCATCAGCAGATGAATGGATAAGGAAGCTGTGGTACATATACACCATGGAATATTACTCAGCCATTAAAAAGACTTCATTTGAACCAGTCCTAATGAGATGGATGAAGCTGGAGCCCATTATACAGAGTGAAGTAAGCCAGAAAGATAAAGAACATTACAGCATACTGACACATGTATATGGAATTTAGAAAGGTGATAACGATAACCCTATATGCAGAACAGAAAAAGAGACACAGAAATACAGAACAGACTTTTGAACTTTGTGGGAGAATGTGAGGGTGGGATATTTCAAAAGAACAGCATGTATGCTATCTATGGTGAAACAGATCACCAGCCCAGGTGGGATGCACGAGACAAGTGCTCCGGCCTGGTGCACTGGGAAGACCCAGAGGAATCGGGTGGAGAGGGAGGTGGGAGGGGGGATCGGGATTGTGAATACATGTAAATCCATGGCTGATTCATATCAATGTATGACAAAACCCACTGGAAAAAAAAAATAAAAATAAAAAAAATAAAAAAAAAGAAATAGAAGATCTTAACAGACCCATCACAAGCAAGGAAATCGAAACTGTCATCAAAAATCTTCCAGCAAACAAAAGCCCAGGACCAGATGGCTTCACAGCTGAATTCTACCAAAAATTTAGAGAAGAGCTAACACCTATCTTACTCAAACTCTTCCAGAAAATTGCAGATGAAGGTAAGCTTCCAAACTCATTCTATGAGGCCACCATCACCCTAATCCCAAAACCAGACAAACATGCCACAAAAAAAGAAAACTCCAGGCCAGTATCACTGATGAACATAGATGCAAAAATCCTTAATAAAATTCTAGCAAACACAATCCAACAACATATTAAAAAAAATCATACACCATGACCAAGTGGGCTTTATCCCAGGAATGCAAGGATTTTTTAATATCTGCATATCAATCAATGTAATACACCACATTAACAAATTGAAAGAGAAAAACCATATGATTATCTCAATAGATGCAGAGAAAGCCTTTGACAAAATTCAACATTCATTTATGATTAAAACTCTCCAGAAAGCAGGAATAGAAGGAACATACCTCAACATAATAAAAGCTATATATGACAAACCCACAGCAAGCATTACCCTCAATGGTGAAAAATTGAAACCATTTCCCCTGAAATCAGGAGCAAGACAAGGGTGCCCACTCTCACCACTACTATTCAACATAGTGTTGGAAGTTTTGGCCACAGCAATCAGAGCAGAAAAAGAAGTAAAAGGAATCCAGATAGGAAAAGAAGAAGTGAAACTCTCGCTGTTTGCAGATGACATGATCCTCTACATAGAAAACCCTAAAGACTCTACCAGAAAATTACTAGAGCTAATCAATGAATATACTAAAGTTGCAGGATATAAAATTAACACACAGAAATCCCTTGCATTCCTATATACTAACAATGAAAAAGCAGAAAGAGAAATGAAGGAAACAATACCATTCACCATTGCAACAAAAAGAATAAAATACTTAGGAGTATATCTACTTAAAGAAACAAAAGACCTATACGTAGAAAACTATAAAACACTGATGAAAGAAATCAAAGAGGACACAAACAGATGGAGAAACATACCGTGTTCATGGATTGGAAGAATCAGTATTGTCAAAATGGCTATTCTACCCAAAGCAATCTATAGATTCAATGCAATCCCTATCAAGCTACCAACGGTATTTTTCACAGAACTAGACCAAAGAATTTCACAATTTGTATGGAAATACAAAAAACCTCGAATAGCCAAAGTAATCTTGAGAAAGAAGAATGGAACTGGAGGAATCAACCTGCCTGACTTCAGACTCTACTACAAAGCCACAGTCATCAAGACAGTATGGTACTGGCACAAAGACAGAAATATAGACCAATGGAACAGAATAGAAAGCCCAGAGATAAATCCACGAACCTATGGACACCTTATCTTTGACAAAGGAGGAAAGGATATTCAATGGAAAAAAGACAACCTCTTTAACAAGTGGTGCTGGGAAAACTGGTCAACCACTTGTAAAAGAATGAAACTAGAACACTTTCTAACACCATACACAAAAATAAACTCAAAATGGATTAAAGATCTAAATGTAAGACCAGAAACTATAAAACTCCTAGAGGAGAACGTAGGCAAAACACTCTCCGACATGAATCACAGCAGGATCCTCTATGACCCACCTCCCAGAATATTGGAAATAAAAGCAAAACTAAACAAATGGGACCTAATGAAACTTAAAAGCTTTTGCACTACAAAGGAAACTATAAGTAAGGTGAAAAGACAGCCCTCAGATTTGGAGAAAATAATAGCAAATGAAGCAACAGACAAAGGATTAATCTCAAAAATATACAAGCAACTCCTGCAGCTCAATTCCAGAAAAATAAATGACCCAATCAAAAAATGGGCCAAAGAACTAAACAGACATTTCTCCAAAGAAGACATACAGATGGCTAACAGACACATGAAAAGATGCTCAACATCACTCATTATTAGAGAAATGCAAATCAAAACCACAATGAGGTACCATTACACACCAGTCAGGATGGCTGCTATCCAAAAGTCTACAAGCAATAAATGCTGGAGAGGGTGTGGAGAAAAGGGAACCCTCTTACACTGTTGGTGGGAATGCAAACTAGTACAGCCACTATGGAAAACAGTGTGGAGATTTCTTAAAAAACTGGAAATAGAACTGCCATATGACCCAGCAATCCCACTTCTGGGCATACACACTGAGGAAACCAGATCTGAAAGAGACACATGCACCCCAATGTTCATCGCAGCACTGTTTATAATAGCCAGGACATGGAAGCAACCTAGATGCCCATCAGCAGATGAATGGATAAGGAAGCTGTGGTACATATACACCATGGAATATTACTCAGCCGTTAAAAAGAATTCATTCGAACCAGTTCTAATGAGATGGATGAAACTGGAGTCCATTATACAGAGTGAAGTAAGCCAGAAAGATAAAGAACATTACAGCATACTAACACATATATATGGAATTTAGAAAGATGGTAATGATAACCCTATGTGCAAAACAGAAAAAGAGACAGAGAAGTACAGAACAGACTTTTGAACTCTGTGGGAGAAGGTGAGGGTGGGATGTTTCGAAAGAACAGCATGTATATTATCTATGATGAAACAGATCACCAGCCCAGGTGGGATGCATGAGACAAGTGCTCGGGCCTGGTGCACTGGGAAGACCCAGAGGGATCGGGTGGAGAGGGAGGTGGGAAGGGGGATCGGGATGGGGAATGCGTGTAACTCTATGGCTGATTCATATCAATGTATGACAAAACCCACTGAAATGTTGTGAAGTAATTAGCCTCCAACTAATAAAAAATAAAAATAAATAAATAAATATGTCACAGGGTTATAATGTCCAGCACAGGGGATATAGTCAATATTTTACAATATTTTGTACTGTGTGTAATCTATGAAAATACTGAATCACTATGTAATACACCTGTAACTAATATAATATTGTAAGCCAACTATACATAATTTTTTTTAAATTGTTACATGTTCAAAGAACTTGGCAGTGCATACATACAGGGAAAAGAAAATACAATATAGGAAAATCCATAAACTAAAAAATAAATCATGAAATTAGACATTTTTACTGCAGATGTCATAGAGATGGTTGAACATTAAAGATAAAATATAATGCTTAGAAATTTTTTAATGTAAGAATGAAATAAGAAATTCTATGAAAATCATATCAAGAGTGAAAACAGAAAATAATTCAGTGCATCAGAGTCGTAGCAGATTAGATACTGCAGCATACATTTTTGGTAAACTTGAAAACGTAGCCATAGGTGGGTTGGGTCAGAGGTTGTGGTTCAAGTTTGTTAAACAATCTGAAGAGACAGTACTGGTCTGAAAATGTTCCAGGAAGCCCAATTCCTCCCTCAGCCGGGGCCCCCACGCACTGCCTTTTTTAAGGTAAGGAGAGCCTGTGTGAGTCACCTTTCCGTCCTGTGGTCAGCCTGCACATGACATTAGTTTGGGCATCATCATAGCATCCTGTGAACTCTTCAGGCCTGCTGAGCTGCTGCCTCCCGCTCAGCAGAAGCAGCACCATGCTGTCCGCCATCGTCAGCCTGGCCTGTCTTGGTGAGTCCTGGAAGGGAATGAAGCCTGGTGCAAATATTGACCTGGAGTGCTGGGTCCTCCTTAACAGAGAGCCCTGCCTCCACGGGGGCAAGGTGGACTTTGATGGTTGGGTTCATCAAGGCTGAGCACCATCCTTGCCAGTGAGGCCCATAGAACAGGCCGGGGGAGTAGGAGGCCAGGTCTGACATGAGATGGATCATCCATCATGAGTCTTTCTTTCCAGGGTTCTTCTTGATCCAGAGCATCTGGGCACAGGAGGGTGAGTCTTTCCCCCAAACCATGGTTGCCATCCACCTCAAGGAAGACTCTCCTGTAATAAGAGGGGGCATGGCAGAGAAGGTAGGGTGACAGGTCAACCATGGGAAGTCAGAACCATATAAGGGTGAGCCTTTGGAAGTAGAAAATGGGAGCCCAGGGTGGCTCAGATGGTAAAGAGTCTGCCTGCAGTGAGGGAGACCTGGGTTCGATCCCTGGTTCAGGAAGATCCCCTGGAGAAGGAAATGGCAACCCGCTCCAGTGTTCTTGCCTGGAGAATTCCATGGATAGAGGAGTCTGGTGGGCTATAGTCCATGGGGTCACAAAGAGTCAGACACGACTGGTTGACTAACACGTTCAGGGAAATCTAGTCCCCAGTTCTGGTCCAGAGACCCTCCCCGAGACACTCTTCCCCCTGCTGAGCCAGGCTCTATGGGCACCTACAGGAGGCTGTGATGGTCAGAGCTGGGGTGACTGGGAGGGACTGGTGCTCTCTGTAGACTGAGGGAAGACAGCAGGGCCAGGGACAACAGACCCTTGGAGGACAGGGTGATGACTCAAGCTCTCCAACAGTTCCATGGGGTGGGCATTGCAGAGAACTGCTGCTGCTGTCCTCCATTCAGAAGACGGGGAGAACCGTACACCCTGCCCCCTGAGATTCCAGAAGGTTCTATCACAGGCTCCATCACATCCTGCATTTCTCATGTAAGCTGACATCATTCCACCCACACAGGTTATTCTTCCATTGGGTGTCTACTCCGTCTTGTTTTATAAAACAAATTTTACATGATCAACACCCAGGAAGAGTCTGTAAGTCAACACTTGCTCAAAATTCTCAGGCTTCCCCGGTAGCTCAGTGGTAAAGAACCTGCCTGCAATTCAGGGGCTGCAGGCGATGTGGGTTCAATCCTGGGGTTGGAAGATCCCCTGGAGAAGGAAGTGGCAACCCACTGCAGTATTCTTGCTTGGAGAATCCCCATGGACAGAGGAGCCTGGCGGGCTACAGTCCATGGGTCAGAAGAGTCAGACACGACTGAGCACACACACATACTCAGAATTCTCAGCAGACGTTTTTCATGTAGGAGGTGCTGCCTCTGTGGTGTGGGAATCTCCATGGAGCATGGGTTCCCCTGGTTTGAAAAGGAGCCTTAGAGGTGTGGGAAGGGGGAGGGTCCTCTGAGCCCAGAGAGGGGAATGGGTTCCCCATCTTCTACTGTAAACCATGCATTCTTCTCCCCTAGGTGGTCACGACAAGCCCTCCCTGTCAGCCTGGCCAAGCCCTGTGGTTCCTCAAGGACAGCATGTGACTCTCCGGTGCCACTCAGGTTCAGGCTGCACAAGGCTGAGAGAACCGATGTCCCTGAGCTCCAGGGTGTCATATTCTGGAAGGACTTCCTGATGGGCCCTGTGACCGAGGCACACGCAGGGACCTACAGGTGTCATGGTTGCTACAGTCACCTCCCCACTTCCTGTTCAGCACCCAGCGACCCCCCTGGAGATTGTGGTCACAGGTCAGAGAGCTCTTGTCCAGACAGGCCACCTGTTGTCCCGGTCTCCTGGATCCCAGAGTTTTCTGGTGGGAGTGTGAGTCAGGGTCCAGTCAGAACAACAGGAAGTGCTCCAGGCATTCTAGATAAAAGGATATTTGACAGAGGAGATTGGGTCCCACAGCAGGCAGAACGATGGCACTCCTAAAGATGCCCACATCCTAATACCCCAAATCTATGATTACTATATCACATTCCAAGGGAAATGAAACCGCATGTTGAACTTAGGTTGGTAAGCAGGTGACCGTGAGACGAGGAGGTTTTCCTGCAGATGTTTCTGTGCTTTAAGTCTCTCCCACTCTGAGTGGTCAGCCTCTCAGTGACCCTCTGGACACAGTGATCACAAGTGAGAATGTCAAGACCTGGCATACCGACTGGATGTATCAGGACTTCGAAGCCCCAGTTGGTGGTGTGGGAGAGGAGAGAATGGTGCTTTTTACGGAGAGAAACTGACTTGGTGAGAGTTGCATCCGAGAGACAAAGAAAGAGGAGAAACAAGTACAGACCACCTGTTACAACAGAAAAGACAGATGCAGGGGCAGAGACAGAGGAACTCAGAGATGGAGATAAAGAGTGAAGTGAGAGATACAGACAGAAGGGCAGGCAGCAGAGAGGGTGCCTTCCGCCCTGACTTTGCTCAGAGACCAGGAGCAGTTTAGGAGCTTGGTTTCCATTTTAAAGCTACACTCTCTTCTCTACTCAAAGAACCCAAGGATACACCACGTATCTGCCCAGGACTTCATGACCGGTTGGTCTGTCTCAGGCTGTTTCCCCAGGAGCCCTGTGTCCTCATGCCCCAGGTGATGCACAGATACTGTGTCCACTCTGATGTGGCTTCCTTCCAGGTGGTTGAGCCACACTCTGCCCCAGGACACCAAGGTCCCTGGTGACGGAGCCAAACGCCAGCTCCTGTATGTAGTGTGTTTCATGGGTTCTCCTGCTGTATGCTCAGGCCCAAGTGCAAGCTCACACCAAATGTTGTAAGATTATGGAGGTCAAAGCCCACAGAGAGATGGAATCAGAGAGAAAACAGTCAATGAAAAGCAGAGGCAGAAACACAGGTGCTGTGCATACACACAGAAAATAAGCCAGAGGGACTGGGGGCAGTGGGAGAAACATTTTTAAAAAATAAAGGTAAATAGAAAGAAAAAAGGATAGAGAGAATTAATGAGAAAGAAGGGAGGGGACAGAGAAGCCCTAAAAATCAGAGACCTGGGGAGGGGGGTGGGTGAAAAGACCAAGAAAGACGGTGATGTGGGGATGGATAATAGAGATTCCAAAAGAGACCCAGAGAGACAGAGAAGCAGAGGAAGTCATGGAAGTGGGAATAGATGATAGGTAAATAGATAGATAGATAGTTAGATAGATAGATAGATAGGTAGATAGGTAAATAGATAGGTAGATAGATAGGTAAAATGATGGATGAATGTATACATAGATGATAAAATGGGTAGATAGCTACATACATAGAAAGCTAGATAGATGGTGGAATGATGGATGGATATATAGATAGATGATAAGATGGATAGATAGGACTGCAGATGGAGGTAGAGACAGATAATAAGATGGATAGATGATAATGCTGAAAGATAGAGACGAGGTAGAGAATGAGAGCCTCAGAAGGAAAGAAGACAGATCAAAGCAACCGATCCAAGGAGCAGTAGAGAGATTAAAAAAAAAATACAAGAAGGAAAACAATTAGGAGGGAGGCCATTTCAGAGACCTAGAGAGAGAAAGTAGGAGAGAGAGAGGGGAGAATAAGAGTGAGAGCAAGAGAGAGTTGAGAAGAACCGCGAGTGTGAATTCTCGGTTCAGGGGTGAAGGACGTGGGATTCGGGAAGAGCCTCTCTCACTAAACTGCCTCTCCTCCTTCCAGGTTTGTCCAAGAAACCCTCTCTCTCAGCCCAGGGGGGGGGCCGTGGTGAGGTCAGGAGTGAACGTGACCTTGCTCTGCAGCTCCGAGCGCGCCTTTGACCAGTTCCATCTGCTCAGGGCGGGGGAGAACCTTGGGCGCCCGCTCGCTGGAGGGCGGGGCCCCCGCGGAGCACTCCAGGCTGAGTTCCCTCTGGGTCCTGGGACCCCAGCCCACAGCGGGGCCTACAAATGCTACGGCTCCTTCACTCACTCTCCCTACTCGTGGTCAGACCCCAGCGACCCCCTGCTCCTGTCTGTCACAGGTGAGGAGCCTCTTGATTCAAATTAAAATTTTTTTTCATAATTTTGTTTACTTATTTTTGGCTGCAGTGGGTCTCGTGGCTGCACAGGCTTTTCTCACGAGCAGGGGGCTCCTCTCCAGCGGCGGTGCACAGGTTTCTCATTTGTGGCGGCTTCTCTTGCTGTGGAGCACAAGCTCTAGGTGTGCGGGTTTCAGTCGTTGCAGCACGCGGGCTCGGTAGTTGTCGCTCCCGGGCTCTGGAGCGCAGGCTCCGTAGTTGTGGGGCATGAGCTTAGTTGCTCCTCGGTATGTGGGATCTTCCTGGATCAGGGATCGAACACCCGTCTCCTGTATTGGCAGGCCGATTCTTAACCTCTGAGCCCCCAGGGAAGCCCTGATTCTTTTAATGTTTTGGTTTTCTGGCCTCGAGGCATATGGGATCTTTGGTACCAGGGATGGAACCCACACCCCCTGCATTGGAAGGCCAAGTCTTAACCACAGGACCACCAGGGAAGGCCACCTCTCTGCATCTTGAAGCTCAGGGAGGCAGTCAAGTCCCCAGGGATTAGGGGAAGGGCTGCTAAGACACTCGGGACCTCAGCATTAGATGACAAAGAAGCTTCCATGAAGTAAAAGGCAGCCTCCTTCCCTCACCTCTCTCCTGTTCCTCTTTCTAGGAAACTCTTCAAGTAGTCAGCCACTACACACAAAGCCAAACTCCAACAGCGGTGAGTAACTGGTTCCTCTGATCTCTGTTTGCGGAACCCTGGGAGGGAGAAACTCCTGAGTAGATTATGGACTCAGCTGGGTTTCTAGGTAGCTCAGCAGTAAAGGACCTGCATGCCAAGGCTGGAGACACAGGTTTGACCCCTGGGTCAGGAAGATCCCAGGAGGAGGAAACAGCAACCCGCTCCAGTATTGTTCAGTTACTAAGTTGTGTCTGAGTCTGCAACCCCATGGACTGTAGGATGCCAGGCTTCCCTGTCCTTCACTATCTCCTGGAGTTTGCTCAGACTCGCTTGGGTATTCTTGCTGGAGAACCCCATGGACAGAGGAGCCTGGTGGGCTACAGCCCATGGGGTCAAAAAGAGTCAGACACGACCGAGTGACAGAGCATGCACGTGTTGACTCAGCCACCTCTCCAGCCCTGTGCTCTTGGGCTTGTCATCCACCCTGTCTGAGCCCCAGATTCTCCCACATCAGAAGGGGGTTCGGGTCTGTGTGCGGTCCAGTTCAGTTCAGTCGCTCAGTCATGTCCGGCGCTTCGCGACCCCGTGGACTGTTCTTCAGTTAGGACTCAGTATTTTTTTATTGAAACATAGCTGACTTAGTGTTGTGCTGATCTCTGCCGTACAGTGAAGTGACTCAGTTATACACATATATACATTTTTCCCCAGCGAGGGCTCTTTAACTCTAATTTTCTGCAGCTGAGGTCTCCTCCAAGAGAGGAGGATGAGAATAAACCTGACCACCCCCACCAGGAATAACACCACGACTAACCTCTCCACAGTGCTAACTGGAGATGAGAACTGTGAAGGCTTGAGGAAGGGAAAAGAAGGCAGCAGCTGGTGGGGGTGATGTCCCAGTTTTTTGAGAAGTTCTGTTTGCCAAGAAATGAGCACTGGGACTTCCCGGGTGGTCCAGTGGTTAAGAATCCACCTTCCTTTGGCCATAAAAAGGAACGCATTTGAGCCAGTTCTAATAACGTGGATGAACCAAGAGCTGGTTATACAGAATGAAGCCAGTCAGAAAGAGAAAAGCAAATTTCGTATATCAATGCTTACATATGGAATCTAGAAAGGTGATACTGCTGAACCTATTGACAGGTGGGAATAGAGACGCAGACACAGAGAACAGACTTTGGACACAGCAGGGGAAGGAGAGTGTGGGATGAATTGAGAGTGTCATTGAAGCATATCCATCACCATATGCAAAATAGACAGCTAATGGCACATTGCTGTGTAATGCAGGGAGCGCAACCAGGTCTCTGTGACAACCCAGAGGGGAGGGATGGTGTGGGAGGTGGGAGGGAGGTTCACCAGGGAAGGGACATACGCGTGCCTACGGCTGATTCATGTTGACGAACGGCAGAAACCAACACAACATTGTAAAGCAATTATCTCCAATCAAAAATAAATTTTAAAAAATAAATCAATACATTTGGATATATATACAAAAAAAGAACCCCCCTTCCAGTGAAGGGGGTGTGAGTTCGATCCCTGGTTGGGAAACTAAGATCCCACATGCCTCATAGCCAAAAAAGCAAAACATAAAACAGAAGCAATATTGTAACAAATTCAATAAAGACCTTAAAAAATGACTCTCATCAAAAATAAAATTTTTTCAATCTTTAAAAATAAAAAGAAATGAGCTCTTGTCTGTCAGGATGAAACCAAAAGCTCTCAGTAGCACAAAAGCTACAGTAAGACAGAACTGAATCCATCCACATCTAGGGTTTTCATTAACGTACTCTTTTAAGTACTGTTCCAGTTTAAGTTCTTACCCGTTAAGTACTTGTTTAAGTAACGCACAATATGCATTCTGCGTTCATTTCCTATTGCTGCTTCAACAAATTTCCACAGGCTCAGGTATTTTAAAGTATTTACAGTTCTATAAATGGGAAGTCTGAAATGGGTAAAAGTGAAAATGTTAGTTGCTCAGTGGTATTTGACTCTTTGTGACCCCATGGACTGTAGCCTGCCAGGCTCCTCTGTCCATGAATATTGTAGTGGGTTTCCATGCCCTCCTCCAGGGGATCTTCCTGAACCAGGGATCGAACTCAGGTCTCCCACATGGCAGGCAGATTCTTTACCATCTGAGCCACTAGGGAAGCCCTCTAAAATGAATGGGTGACACGGGGCTAAAATCAAGATGGCAGGGGGATTGCATTCCTTCTGGTGGTTCTGGGGAAGAATCCATTTCCTTGCCTGTTCCAGCTTCTAGAGGCTTCTTACATTTCCTACATCTCACGGTCGCTTCCTCCATCTTCACAGCTACAGTGGTTGGTCGTGTCTACCTGACATCATCTCACTCTGACGCTCTTTCTTTCATCACATCTCTCTCTCCAACTCTCTTCTTGTCCCTCCCTCTTTCTCTTGTTAAGAACTTTGTGATTACCCTGTGATCGTCCAAATAATCTAGGATAATCTCCCTATTTTAAACCTTTTTTAAAAAATTGGCTGTTCCACGTTGGATCTTAGTTTCCCTGACCAAGGATCAAACCTGCGCCCCCTGCATTATAAGCCTGGCATCTTAGCAGCTGGTGGTGGTGGTTTAGTCACTCAGTTGTATTCAACTCTGCAACCCCATGGACTATAGCCCGCCAGACTCCTCTGTCCATTGGATTCTGCAGGCAAGAATACTGGAGTAGGTTGCCATTTCCTATTCCAAAGGGTCTTCCCCACTCAGGGATCAAACCCATGTCTCCTGCATTGGCATGCAGGTTCTTTACCACTGAGCCACCCGGGAAGCCTGTCTTATAAAACACTAGAATGCCAAACATACTTGGCTTCAAACCATCATTAGTCTACTTTGGTAAGATTACCTCTTTGACCCTCTATTTTATCCACAACAGAGCCAGATTGAACCTCTTCCCTTTGAGGCTCTCTATGAGGATGGGGTCAAATCAAAAAGGTGAAAACATTACTCCCCCCACCACCACCGTGCACAGCCCAGGTCCTGGATCAAAGAAAGTGCTTTGTACGTGGTACAAAACTTCCCCCCGTCCATCCTCACACCCCAAAACCTTTCCTTCAACCCAATTCCAATTGTATGTGTAGATGCAGATAGATTCTGGGAGCTGAATGCCTATGTTCTTTTTTGTTACTTTATGTCTTTATTTTTGGCTGCACTGGGTCTTTGTTGCTGTGTGTGGGCTTTCTCTAGTTGCAGCACGCAGGCTTCAGTAGTTCAGTAAGGGCTTAGTCACTCTGGGACATGTGGAATCTTCCTAGTCCAGGGATGGAACTCATGTCCCCTGCATCGGCAGGTATGTTCTTAACCTGGACCACCGTGAAGACTGCTAGTATTCTTTTGAGTGAGTTCAGATCTTGGACTCAAAGGTGGGAAACAGCAAACCTCCCGATCAACTTTCCTCCTAATTTCCAAAAGGACTGGTTTTGTTGGTCGGGGGATGGACAACAAAGTATGTCTGGCAATAGCTGGCAGCAGGGTTGGTCTTTTCTCTCTCCCTCACCTGCAGAGCTTCAGCCTAAATATGCTTCATGAGACCACAGCAAAGCTGCATTCTGCAGCCCTGGGCTCAACTGTCTTGTCCTGGGCATGTGACATAAGACAACTGCCCTTACTTTGATCTTTATTTTGCTTTTTTCTTCCACTGGATAATTTAATTTGTTTGACTCAAGGGTATTGTGAAGGTAGAGATAGCACATTCATTTACCCAGCAAACAGTAAAGGAGAACTGCTATGATTTGTTTCTTAGTGGATTCACATCTTCCTCCAGGTAACCCCAGGCACCTGCACACTCTGGTTGGACCCTCTGTGGCCTTCGTATTCCTTGTCAGCCTTATCTCCTTCCTTGTCCATCACGGGTGCCCTGATGCTACAGGTAAGTCTCAGAAAGAAGAGGCCAGTGCATCTGGGCAAAGTGGGGAGGGGAGGGGACAGTGTACAGGTTTGTGCTCAAGGCAGGAGCCAGACACAGAGCTGTCTTTCTTTCCTCCCTTTCTTCCTTCCTTCTTTATTTGGCTGCATTGAGTCTTCGTTGCAGCACCGGGGAACTTGGCTGCATCACGCGGGATCTTTCATCTTGACACTTGGGCTCTCTAGCTTGGTGCACAGGCTTAACTGCCCCAAGGCATGTGGGATCTTAGTTCCTGGACCAGGGATCGAACCTGCATCCCCTGCCTTGAGAGGCAGATTCTTAACCACTGGCCTCCAGGGAACTCCCAGGATAGAGCTTTCAAGGGAGAACATCAGTGCCCTTGCCCCTCCTCTCAGCTTACAGGTTGTTGCCTACTTCTCCACTGGTCCAGTGCAGCCAGTAATATCCAGAGAAGGGATTGACATAAGGAAGAAATCAGGGGAGGGAACCAGTGGGATAGAGATAGGCAGTTGTTGGAACTTCCCTGGTGGTCCAGTGGTTACGACTTCACCTTCCAATGCAGGGGTTTCAGGTTCGATCCCTGGTCGGGGACCTAAGGTCCCACACACCTCGTGGTGGCCAAAAAACCAAAACACAAAACAGAAGCAAAATCGTAACAAATTCAACAAAGACTTTAAAAATGGTTCACATCAAAAAATCTTTTTTTAAAAAATGGGAGCTATCAATGCGTTGGGCGTTTGAACCTCAAAGAGGTAAAATTTCAGACTCTACTTTTGGGAGATGAGATGGTTGGATGGCATCACAGACTCAATGGACATGAGTTTGGGTAAATTCTGGGAGTTGGTGATGCACAGGGAAGCCTGGCGTGCTGCAGTTTGTGGGGTTGCAAAGAGTCAGACACGACTGAGCGATACTTTGGGGAGGATGAGTCATCTCGGACATCCACTGCATCTCTCTGTCCACTGGTGCTGTATGGATAAAACAAGAACCCAGAAGTGCCCTCCCAAGTGTCTTGATGACTTTGTCACCCACAGATGCTGCTATGATGAACAGCCAGCCTGAGGTGGGCAGAAGAGTGAATCAGGAGGTAGGTTCTCTTGGATACAACCCCTGAATGCAGTCTCATTTCCCCCATCGTCCCCCTAATGTTTGCACACCCTCACTCGTCATTCCCCTTTATGCAGGATCCTGACGCAGAGGAACTGAATGAGGTGACATACACCGACTTGGATTGTTCGGTTATCACATGGGAAAACATTACTCCCACGTCCCAGAGGCCCAGAGAGCCCTCAGCTGATGCCAGTGTGTACATGGATCTTGCAACATGCTAAGAGCAGTTCAAGGCTTGAATCTCATCCCCGGAACATGCCCAAAAAGAGCTGGAGGAGGTCTTTGATGGAAGCCATAGCACTTTCTCAAACTCAGCTTGAGAGCGTCATCCTAACAACAGCTGGAATCTGAAGACATAAATCTTCATCTTTAGGGTCATCCCTCTTCATCAGAGGGTCATCTCTAAAGCCTCAGGACCCCTTGGAAACCTCCCCCAGCCATTCTAGGGGATTATCATGATGATTCAGTCATTTCCAATGTTATCAACAAAATCACCAAAGTGTTCTAGAAAGCCAGCCATAAATAGCACACTTTCTTTGATGTTCAACTGATAAACTCCTAGAAATCATGATATATTTAATCAATGAATTAATTCCTCCAACAGTTTTCTATGCAGGCATAGCCTATTCTAAGTCTCTAAACAAATATTAGTGAAGGAAACTTCATCATGTTGTGGATCTTGGTCCAGTGGGAGAAGCCAACATGTAAAACCATTGAATGCTATCTATAGGAGAGAAAGGTGCTTCCCAGATGGCACAGTGGTAAATAATCCACCTGCCAATGCAAGAGGCGCAGGTTCGATCCCTGGGTCAGGAATATCCCCTGGATGAAGAAATGGCAACCCACTCCAGTATTCTTGCTTGGAGAATCCCATGGACAGAGGAACCTGGCAGGCTATAGTCCATGGGGTCTCAAAGAGTCAGACAGGACTGAGCAACTGAACACACACATATCTACCCATCTATCTATTTATCTATCATCTCCCTTCCCTGCTGTTATTGAATTTTCATCTGCGTAAAATTATATAATCTGTGCTTTCATGACCAGATGTTTACATTCAGTATTGTATGGTTGAGATATAATCATACCTTTATGTCTGAGTCTATTTTTTCTTTTCCCTCCCATGTAAGAATCCATTGTATGAACATGTCACGATTGTGCATCCAGTCCTGGTGAGTCTCCCAAACTCTGATGTCTTAATTTCATGTACTCTTTTATCCTGTTGGAATCTTCTGGATTTGTTGTTGTTCAGCCGCTCAGTCGTGTCTGACTCTTTGCAACCCTACGGACGGCAGCATGCCAGGCTCCTCTGTCCTCCACTATCTCCCAGAGTTTGCTCAAGTCCATGTCTATCCTCCATATAGATCTACCCATGTCTCCTGGGATCTGAGAGGTCATGCACAGGCAGGCCTGGGCATCCTCAGATGAGAGACCCCTGACTGCCAGAAAGGTTCCTGCTGGCACTGCCAATGTGGGGTGTAACTCACCACCTTCACAGCCACCACCTCATCCGTGGACCCTGTGTCTCTATTCTTTATTGATAATTATCCCAAGGCTCAAAACAAGGAGCTCCAGTACGAAAGGGTAGCTGTATCTGGATGATGCTGGAAGAACAGAATAGTGCAAGAAAGTAAGGCATCAGAGTTTAGGAGATGTTTTTTAAAAGTCCTTCAAACATATTAACCAATGGGTTATGCAAAAAAAGAAAAAGACAAGAGTTTTGGAGGGGCGTTAAATTTCCATGTGGGTTTGCTGACAGCATTATGAATAAGTATGACAAAGTGATTTCTTTCTCCAGACTGCAAAGTCCTCATTGTTGTCAGAGCAGCAAGGGGCTCCTGAAGGAGCTGGAAGGAAAGAGAAGTGTGTCTAGGCTGGGTTTGTTTCTGAGAGTGTGTGTGTTGGGGCGAGACTTGGATGTTCAGACTCTAGGTCACATCAGATTAAAGGAATTCTTTGGGGATTTGTGCCTGGAAATACATTCTGGGGAGCTTCCCCTGGGCTGATCTTTTTGTGGGGTCCATGTCCTGTAGAACCTTATAACATGTCCCAAGAAAGGGACGTGGGATGCTGCGGGGTGCACAGAGGTTGTGATGTGTCTGGTTCTTCAGCCTGTACGTGTCAGCAGATGCCACAGACAATGGTTCTCATCTGGGGCAACGTTGCCCACTAGGGGCCATTCATCGGTGTCTGGAGACGGTTTTTGCTTGTCATGACTGTGGGGGAGGCTGCCAGGGCACCTGTGGGTAAAGGCAGGGGTGCTGCTCAGCACCCTCAATGCAAGGACAGCCCACCACCCCCAAGAGAGAATCATCGTCTAGCCCCAGATGTCAGGAGTACTGAGGTTGAGACGCCCTTGTCTAGGATGTAGTGTCTGTGCCTCTCTCAGTATTATAGAGCCAGCTGGTCAGTGTACCATAAACCCCTGCAACATGGAGCATATCCTGGGATAGGCTCATTTTTTACAGTGAGAAAGCCATAATTTTGTTTGTTTGTTAAAATATATTTGCTTATTTATTTATTTATTCAACTGCACCAGGTCTTCGTTGCTCATGAGGGATCCTAGTTTTGGCATATGGGATCCAGTTCCCTGACCAGGGATTGAACCCAGGCAACCCCGGCATTGGGAGTGCAGGGTCTTAGTCATTGGGCCACCAGGAAGTCCCCAAAGTCATATTTTATCAGATGAATGGATAGATAGATGTGCACGTATATATATACATATACATACGTTGCTGTTGTTTAGTCACTGAGTTGGACTGTTCAGTTCAATCACTCAGTCGTGTCCGACTCTTTGCAACCCCACAGACAGCAGCTTGCCAGGCCTCCCTGTCCATCACCAACTCCCAGAGTTTACTCAAAACTCATGTCCATCGAGTCAGTGATGCCATCCAACCATCTCATCCTCTGTCATCCACTTCTCCTCATACCTTCAACCTTTCCCAGCATCAGGGTCTTTTCAAATGAGTCAGTTCTTCACATCAGGTGGCCAAAGTATTGGAGTTTCAGCTTCAGCATCAGTCCTTCCAATTAATATTCAGTACTGACTTCCTTTAGGATGGACTGGCTGGATATCCTTGCAGTCCAAGGGACTCTCAAGAGTCTTCTCTAACACCACAGTTCAAAAGAATCCATTCTTTGGTGCTCAGCTTTCTTTAGTACTCTTGCCTGGAAAATCCCATGGATGAAGGAGCCCGATAGGCTGCGGTCCCTGGGGTCACTAAGAGTTGGACACAACTGAGCAACTTCACTTTCATTTTTCACTTTCATCCATTGGAGAAGGAAATAGCAACCCAATCCAGTATTCTTGCCTGGAGAGTCCCAGGGATGGGGGAGCCTGGTGGGCTGCCATCTATGGAGTCGCACAGAGTCAGACATGACTGAAGCGACTTAGCAGCAGCATCTTTCTTTATAGTCAAACTCTCACATCCATACATGACTACAGGAAAAACCATAGCTTTGGCTAGAGTTGGACTGTATATATATTCACATTTGTGAGAGGAATACATACATGGAAATATACACATACATATATATCATATATAAAACATATATCTTAAGATATATACATCTTAAGCCATACTTCCCTTTATTCTTTGGTATAAATATCAAAATATACCAAGAAAAGCATCTTTAAACACTTCTCAAAACTCTCAGTTTCAACTTGATTTTCAGGAACCCGTGCCAGGCTCACCCCCAGGTGAAGAGTACTCTCTAGCACACAATCAGCTGCAGACATATACTCTAATCTGGGATAAATTACCTTTAAAAAATGCAACAGAGGGGACTTTCCTGGTGGTCCAGTGGTTAAGAGTCTGCCTTCCAATGCCACTGAGCCCCGAGTGCCACAACTACTGAGCTGGAGCTTTAGAGCCTGTGAGCCACAAAAATAGATTCCATGTGCAGCAACTAAGAACTGACGCAGCCAAAAAATAAAAATAATTTTTTTTTAATGCAAGACAGGAACGACCCTAACTGGTCACTCTCTGTGTGTATCTCTGAGGTCAGTGCATGACTCGGTGATAAAGAATCCACCTGCCAAGCAGGAGATGCATACCCGATCCCCAAGTTGGGAAGATCCCCTGGAGAAGGAAATGGCAACCCACTCCAGTATTCTTGCCTGGAGAATCCCCATGGACAGAGCAGCGTGGCCTGCCACAGTCCGTGGGGTTGCAAAAGAGTCAGTCATGACTGAGCAACTAAACAACAATAATGTATAGCATGGTGAGAATAATTAACAATATTGTATTCTAGATTTAAAAGTTGCTGAGAGGGACTTCCCTGGTGGTCCAGTGGCTAAGACTCTGAGCTCCCAATGCAGGGGGCCCAGGTTTGATCCCTGGTCAGACAACTAGATCCTACATGCTGTGATTAGGAGTTCACATGCCACAACTAGAAAGATTCCACATACCACAACAAAAACCAAAGATCCCGCATGCCACAACTAAGACCTGGTGCAGCTCTTCAATGAATAAATAAATCTTTTTAAAGTTGCTGAGAGAGTAAATCTTAATGTTCTCATCACAAAAACATAATATTTTAAAAAATAGAAGGAAAGGAAATGGTATTGTGCAAGCTGGTGGATGTATTAGCTAATGCCACAATGAACATCACTGTGTAGCAAGGAAGTGGATCAAGTCAACCTGTGGTGCACCTTAAACTCACATGATGTTATGTCAATGACATCTCAATAAAGTTGAAAAACAGGGTGATGTCCTGCAATGAAAATGAGACAGTCAGGAGAAAGTTTGATGTGAAATATTTGACTTCTTATACTTGAAGAACTAGTGATAGCCAGGTAGGTGTCTATAGCCAAATTTATCTATCCATCCATCTATCTGTTTATCTGTCTGTCCTACCTACCTGACTATCTATCTAATCTATACTCTCTATCAATCCATCATCTATTCATAGATTACAGCTTTAGATATAGATCAGATATAGATATAGGAGGCTCATTCTTTAGACATGCATGAAGAAAATATTCCTCTACATGCCGCCATTGAGATAATTCCCAACATAAGAGTATACTGCCTGCCTGATCAAGACCAAATGGGTATATTCGGTTCATGAATTCCGTGGAGGCTATGTGGATCCATAGCCATCAAGGCCACATGGCTTTGGACTGATGGATCAACGAAGGAAAATCTCTGTCTGTTTGGCACCCATTTAATAATTTTCTGACCCCAGCCCTTCCCCTGGGATGTGTGATCTTGTCTGAAGGAGGATTTGAGCCCTGTTCAACACTGGTGGAAGAAAATGCTCACTTCTCATCTGAAACATAAACAGGAAGGTTGATCTCCTCTTAGACTCCATCTCAGGGCCCCCGAGAATGAAGTTCTTTGGGAAGGAAGCATTCCTCTGGGGCAATAAGTGTAGAAATTCTCTGACGAGGACCTCTGAGTTCATACTTCCTGTGGGTCTCAATGTCTCGTGAGACTCTGTCATCTGTTGATGCTCACTGTCAAGAAGCTAAGTGGGCTGAGGCTGGCCGTGCAGAACCATGGCCCCCAGAGACACCACCTTCTTCTGTCTCGGTGAGTCCCCAAATGCAAGTAGGTTAGAGGGGAAGATAGGGGAGAATCCAAAATAGTCAAGGTTTCTCTTAACTGGTGACTCAGACAGTAAATAATCTGCCTGCAATGCAGGAGACCTGGGTTCAATCCCTAGGTTGAGGAGATCCCCTGGAGAAGGGAATGGCAACCCACTCCAGTATTCTTGCCTGGAGAATTACATAGACAGTGGAGCCTGGTGGGCTACTGTCCATAGGGTGGCAAAGAGTCAGATGCTACTGAGCGACCAACAATTTTACTTTCTCTTAACATAAGAACTCAGTGATTTCAGTGGCTGCCAAGAAGACTCTGCTCTCCTGAGTGGAGAGATGGTCTTTGCCCAGGTATTTGTCTGCCCAAGCCCGTGCTGGCTTGTAAGGATCAGTGGTCCAGCTGTCAAGTTGGCCTTGCCGGGTTCGTTCAGCCCATGCCATGCTGTCTGGCAGTGCACAATGGTTCCAGAGTTCCTGCAGAGGAGAGCCTTAGGGGCTGGAATCTGGAAGATAAAACTAAAAATGGGCCTTGCTTGCTGTTGAAGAGAACAAATGGCACCTGCATGTCTTTATGTTGTTGTTCAGTTGCTCAGTCGTGCCTGACTCTTTGCAACCCCATGGACTGCAGCACGCCAGGCTTCCCTATCCTTCATTATCTCCCAGAGCTTGTTCAGACTCATGTCCATGCCATCCAACCACCTCATCCTCTGTTTCCCCCTTCTCCTCTTACCCTCAATCTTTCCCAACATCAGGGTGTTTTCCAGTAAGAGTCTTTCTGTTGAGTAATTTGTAATAAAGGTTGGAAATTGGTGGGTGGAGTTTTCATGAATGTCTCTCTTCCAGTTCTCTGTCTTGGCCAGAGGATTCAGGCACAGGATGGTAAGTGTTTCTCTAAGTCTCCTCCAATCCCCTTGCATCCTCACAGCAACTCTGGGATAGAAGAGTCTGAAGTTCAAAGGGATTCCAATTTTATTTCCTGTTCTGTTGATCACTATCTCTGCTGCATTCCTTTTGCACAACTTCTACCTCACTTTGGAAGCTTTGGATCCCTCAAACTCATGCTCAGACCAGGATTTAGTCTTTGCCTCCAGTAGGCTGACTGTCCATCCAAGATGCGTGTTTTACTGAATGTTCACAAGGGCAGGGATGAGGAAGTCAGGAACCACCTTCCATTTCCCAATATTCTTCCTACATCAAATGTTCTCACAACCTAACTCTCCACAGTCCATCTACTTTTCTTCATTTAAGGGGACACTGCCTTAGAGAACTTTATGTAAGTGGCTTCAACTCTCAGAACCAATTTCTTTGTCTATAAAGGTGGCTCAGATGGTAAAGAATCTGCCTGCAATATGAGAGACCTGGGTTGGACCCTTGGGTCGGGAAGATCCCCTGGAGAAGGGAATGGCTACACCACTCCAGTATTCTTGACTGGAAAATCCCATGGAAAGAGGAGATTGGTGGGCTACAGTCCATGGGTTTGCAAAGAGTCCGACATGACTGAGAGGCTAACATTTTCACTTTCAAAAGAGAAATAAAAATAACAATGAAAGCAGATTGGATCATGGGAGGATGGGATCATTGTGATCCAGTTGTTGGGATTAATCGAGATAAGGCATATGAATTATGTACATGGTAAGTGTATTACCTGTGATGGGTTTCTCAGGTGGTTCAGCGGTAAAGATACGCCTGATGATGATGGTGGTGATCATGAGGGAAAAAAGTCTCTGAACTCAATGAAGGGCCCAGTCTCCACTTTCCTTGATTCATTGAAGTGCGTGAAGTCACTCAGTCATGTCCAACTCTTTGCGACCCCATGGACTGTAGCCCACCAGGCTCCTCTGTCCATGGGATTCTCCAGGCAAGAATACTGGAGGGGGTTGCCATTTCCTTCTCCAGGGGATCTTCCCAACCTAGGGATCGAACCCGGGTCTCCCGCATTGCAGGCAGACGCTTTATCCTCTGAGCCTCCAGGGAAGCTGCCATTAGTTTCTTTTAAAAAATTATTTATTTGTTTGGCTTCTCTAACTGCTTTAGGAGACAGCTCTCCCTGTATGCTGAGGAAAGAGCAGAGAACCTGGGGTGAGATAGTCCTGGTTTCCAAACCAGGTTGGAGCACTCTTCAGTTTGTGGTCTTGAGCAACTGACGTGGTTTCTCCAAGCTTCAGCACCCTCACGCTAGGGTGAAAAGCAGAATTGCTTGTGGATAAGTGTTACCATGGCAACAAAACACCAAGCAAACCGCCTGGCAGACTAGGGGGCACTCTCCAGCAGTCTCAGTCACTCAGCTGTGTCTGACTATTTGCGACCCCATGGACTGTAGCCCACCAAGCTCCTCTGCCCATGGGATTTCTCAGGCAAGAATACTGGAGGGGGTTGCCATTTCCTTCTCCCGGGGATCTTCCAGACCCAGGGACTGAACCCGGGTCTCCCACATTGCAGGCAGATTCTTTACTGTCTGAGCCTTCAGGGAAGAGGGTGGAATTAATGTGTATGGGGTCTGCTTTGAGGGCAATGAAAATGGAATAGACAGAGATGATGATTGCACAAGATTGTGAACGTACTAAGCTCCACTGAATTGTATACTTTCAACCGGGTTAAGTTTATGTTATATAAAGTTCACCTTGATAAATAAATAAATAAATACAAATATATATATGTATACACACACACACACACACACACACACACACACACATACACACACACACATATATATAAAGGAAGGAAATAGTCCTGGAAATGGTTGAGTTGCACAATATGGTGAGTATAGGGCCTTCCCCTGTGGCCCAGTGGTTAAGACTTCACTTTCCAATGCAGGGGATACAAGTTGGATCCCTGGTCTGGGAGTTATGATCCCACATGCCTTGTGACCAAAAAACCAAGACATAGAACAGAAGCAATATTGTAAAAAGTTTAATAAAGACTTTAAAAATACTCCACATCTATCCATACCTATACCTATAACTATACCTATCTATCTACCTATATATGCACACACATATAGTGAGTGTAATTAAGGCCACTTAGCTGTGTTCTTAGAAAAGGTTTAAATGATAAATTTAACCTTTACATAACACATTTCATTTTTGCCACAGTTAGAAATTATCCCAAAAAAATTTTTAAGGAAGGAGCTATAAGTCTGTCATACCCTTCAGTTAGTTGTTCCGCTCACAGAAAAAGAAAGACATATGGTTTCTCCATGGCAGGCCACCTGAGTCTGGGCCCTGTTTCCTTTTAGAGAACTTTACCATTCCTATCATATCTGCTACGCCCAGTTCTGTGATTCCCTGGAATGGGTCGGTGAAGATCTTGTGCCAGGGAACCCTTGCATCTTACCTGTACCAGCTGGAGATCCTGGAAAACCTCACCTACAGAGTGGTGGAGAAGAAGCTGGGATTTCAGGAGGTGGCGGAGTTCGTCATTAACCACATGGATACAAACACCGCAGGGCGTTATCAATGCCGATATGGGAGAGAACACCGCTGGTCAGCGCCTAGTGCAGCCCTGGAGCTGGTGGTGACAGGTGAGGCCCTGTGCAGGTCTCTGACCCTCTAGTCTTTTTCTTTTCTTAGTTTTTCAGAGATGTTATTTTTAGAACTTTCAAATTTCCAGGGAAAATAAGCTGATGTAACAGACAGTGCCCATATACCTTACACCCAGTTTCCCCTACTCTTAACACATTGCTGATCAAAGGCTTATCAATAGGTCTTTTGTTACCCAAATGTTATTGACTGCAGATGTATTGACACATTTTTAGAGAGTGATACAATTAACATCACCGTTGCAAAGTTGTTAGAGGTTAGAATTGATCAAGGATTCACTCACCAACTTATGACTGATGTTATCATTCACATTTTGCTCCATTAGGTTTTTGTCCTAACCTTGTGTATATTATAAATGCAAATTTATTACTGTAAAATTTTCAAAACTGATGCACCAAGAAATTTTGAGTGAAGAACTTTTCGGTGCATTTTATGCAGTTACTTTCTCTGTTTGTCCAAGCAACACATATACTAGTGTCTCCGAAGATGATAGTTCCTCTGCATAAAGTTCTGGTTCAGACAAGGTGAATATTAGATCAGCAAAAAGACAAAAAAAAAAAAACCTTAGTGATTGATTCTGATGTAGAAAGTGAAAATGAAACTCATGGTGCTGGCGAACTTTATAGGTGTGTCAGTTGTAACTATTAAATGTAAAAACCTGCAAAGTCTTATGAAATAACAGAATTAATTTCTGACCTGCCAAAATAAAAATCTCTGGCTCCTTTGTCCATGGGTTTTCCCAACCAAGAATACTGGAGTGGATTGCCATTTCCTCCTCCAGGGGATCTTCCCAACTCAGGTATCCAACCCTGGTCTCCTGTATTGGCAGGCAGATTCCTTACTATCAGAGCCACCAGAGAAAGCTCCTAGGATTCCCTAAGCGGTGAGCAATTAAAATATCTTCATTTTCATAAGAAATCCCTTTCAACCACACCATTTACATTTTATGTAAATGAGGTGACTTTTGGAAAGCACCTAAAGGATCTGAGCTGGTTGCCAGGGGAACCAACCAAGTAATTGGTGGGTTAGAATGCTCAGCCCCGCCCCACCCCCACCTGACCTCCGGGGAGGGCAGAGAGGTGGGAGGTTGAATCCATCCCCAAAGGCCAATGATGAAATAATCAGTCTCGCCTAGGAAATGAGGTCCTGTATTCTTCCAGTTCTCCCCTCTGGCTGTTCCTGACACGTGCTCTTATAAGTCAGTAATCTAGTAAGCAAGCTGGCTCCCTGAGTTCCATCTGCCTCTCTAACAAATGAATTGAACACGAGAACTGCGACCCGACAACTTCCGATTTATTGCCATTCGGTCAGAAGCACAGGTGACAACCTGGACTTTTGATGGGCTCTGAAGTGGGGGGCAACTTGTAGGACTGAGCTGTTAACCCAGAGCCCCAAACCACAGGATCTGACGTTACTGCCAGGTAGAGAGTGTCAGAACTGAGGTGACTCGTGGGACGGGGAGACAGTGGAAACAGTGTCAGACTTTATTTTGGGGGGCTCCAAAATCACTGCAGATGGTGATTGCAGCCATGAAATTAAAAGACGCTTACCCCTTGGAAGGAAAGTTATGACCAACCTACATAGCATACTAAAAAGCAGAGACATTACTTTGCCAACAAAGGTCTGTCTAATCAAGGTTATGGTTTTTCAGTGGTCATGTATAAATGTGAGAGTTTGACTATAAGAAAGCTGAGCACCAAAGAATTAATGCTTTTGAACTGTGGTGTTAGAGAAGACTCTTGAGGGTTCCTTGGAATCTCAACCAGGAGATCCCACCAGTCCATCCTAGAGGAGATCAGTCCTGGGTGTTCATTGGAAGGACTGATGTTGAAGCTGAAACTCCAATACTTTGGCCACCTCATGCAAAGAGTTGACTCATTGGAAAAGACCCTGATGCTGGGAGGGATTGGGGGCAGGAGGAGAAGGGGATGACAGAGGATGAGATGGCTGGATGGCATCACCGACTCAATGGACATGAGTTTGAGTAAACTCCGGGAGTTGGTGATGGACAGGGAGGCCTGGCATGCTGCAGTTCATGGGGTCGCAAAGAGTCGGACAGACTGAGCACTGAACTGAACTGAACTGTGGGACACCCAGCTGGCATCTCAGAATCGCTCAGCAGTCTGGGGAGGAAACCCACAGGTTGGAACTGGGAACAGAACCATATGGCCCTTCTGGCTTTAGAGACTAGATCGCTGTCCCTGAAAGATACCTGCTCATCTGCTTATTCACTCAGCTCCAATTGGGACAGAGCATGGGTCCTGCAGGGGGCTCCCCAGGTGGCTCAGTGGTAAAGAATCCCTCTGCGATGCAGGAGATGCAGGAGACGTGGGTTTGATCCCTGGGTCGGGAAGAACCCCTGGAGGAAGGCATGGCCATCCACTCTAGTATTGTTGCCCGGATAGTCCCATGGACAGAGGAGTCTGGGGGGCTACTGTCCTTAGGGTCACAAAGAATTGGACATGACTGAGCACATGCACATGGGTCCTGTAGTAGTGAAATGGGATGTTACCACCTCCCATTCCTTTGCATCAGGAAAACATGAGCTTCTGCCCTTCTCTTAGCATGGACCCAAAATGAGTGGCGGGGAAACAGGGAAAGACAGAAATCTTGCCAACAGCTCACTCTCTTCTCTTTCAGGCTTGTACGACAAACCCTTTCTCTCCACCGATGGGGGCCAGGTGGCGATGCCAGGGGAGAATATTTCCCTCCGGTGCAGTTCAGCACACATGTCGTTCGACAGATTTTCACTGAGCAGGCCGGGAGGGGCCACCCTGTCACGGCACCGAGATGCGAGACTCCAGGGGGACTTCACTCTGGGTCCTGTGAACCTCAGCTTCTCAGGAGTCTACACATGCTATGGCTGGCACAGTGGCCGCCCCTATGTATGGTCAGCCCCCAGCAATGCCCTACAGCTGGTGGTCACAGGTAAGGGTATTCCCCCCACCCCTGCCAGAGACTTCCATCCTCCTCCTCAGGGCTCTAGCTGGCTGTCCAGGGCCTTGGCATCAGGCAGGAGAACAGAGAGGCACTGAGAAAGAAGATCAGGGCAGGAGAGACTCATGGCTCAGAAGACCATGAAGACAGAAGGCCTTCTCACCCATGTGACATGTGACTTTCACAGCGTGTCCCCGAGCTCTCCAGTGTCCTTCAAGACACATGGCCTGTTAAGAAAGGAGAGGCCCATGTTCAGAATCATCTTTAGGAGTGTCGTTGAGCCAGCAGATACCAGACACAACCTTTGATGAACCCACTTTCTTTTATCACATGCTTAGTCGTAACAGGGAATGCTGACATTGACTTCTAATACTAGAAGCCACTCAGAGAGGTTGACTGGTAACTTACCACTCATCAGGAAGACTCTAAAAAACTCTATCAAGCGCTTCATTTAGGGAAACTCACTGGCTCTCCAGGGATTAAGACTCAGGACTTTGGGACCTCCCTGGTGGTCTGGTGGCTAAGACTCTGAGCTCCCAGTGCAGGGGACCTGGGTTCAATCCCTGATCAGGGAACTAGATTCCACATGCTGCAACTAAAGATCTCACAGGCTGCAACTACAGACCCAGTACAGCCAAATAAGTAAGCAAATATTTAAGGAAAAAAATGGGGGAGACACTTCCCTGGTGGCTCAGTGGTAGAGTCTGCCTGCCAGTGCAGGAGATACGGGTTTCATCCCTGATCTGGGAAGATCCCACATGCCTCAAAGCAACAAACAGCCTGTGTCATGATTATTGAGCCTGTTCTCCACAATGAGAGAAGCCACTGTCATGAGAAGCTGGAGAACCAAAACTAGAGAGTAGCCCCCACCCACCCCAACTAGAAAAAAGCCCAAGCAGCAAGGAAGACCCAACAGAGCCAAAAATAAATAAATAAAATTATACATATATATAAAGACTCAAGGTTTTCACTACTGTGGACCTGGGTTGATCCCAGGTTGGGGAACTAAGATCCCATAAGCCACAGTGAAGTGTAAAAAAAAAAAATTTTTTTAAAGAGCTTCATTTTTATATTGTTTGCATGCATCACTCTGCCCAGAGGGAGCAAACAGGAGTTGTATAGCAGAGGAAAGCAACCTCTGGTGACTGAGTGCGATGACCACATTTGTCTCTCACATTTGTCTTGTCCAGTCATTCTATAAGCTAAGCGAATGTAGTAGTCATGGCCTTATAAGCTCATATGGCCAATGGTCTTTTCAATTAATGATACAGGGACAACTGGCCACCTGTGGAGGAGGGCTGAATTTATTAGCATTTCCCTTTAATGTAGACAGTCACTGTATCTTGTTTTAGAAATCACCTCCTATCCCAATGTCAGGATGATCCTTTCTTATATTATCTTCCCAGACTTGAAATATTTTGCACTTTGCAATTGGGAATTCATGTTGAATTCCAAGGCTTCCCTGGTAGCTCAGTTGGTAAAGATTCCACCTGCAATGCAGGACACCCCAGTTTGATTCCTGGGTCGGGAAGATCCCCTGGAAAAGGGATAGGCTACCCATTCCAGTATTCTTGGGCTTCCCTGCTGGCTCAGATGGTAAAGAATCCACCTGCCCAAATCGACTTGGAACTGATTTCTATGTTTTAACAGAAGAGAGTTACTAGGATTTCTGAGTTTTGTAATTTCACAATATTTTATTACATTCTTGAGCCCATGAGGTCCATAAAATAAATGAATAAATTTTTTAAAGGTGCAATGAACAGAAATAACTAATGAAAGGTCACACACCAGTGGAACAAGGTCACACTTAGCTTCCCTAAGTTTTTTGTGTTTTAATCACGCCACATGGCATTCAGAGATCCTAGTTCCCTGACCAGGGATTGAACCCATGTCTGCTGCAGTGGAAGTGCTCAGTCATAATCCCTGGATCACCAGGAAAGTTCCAAATTTTTCCTAGGTTTGTCTTAACTTTTTTTTCCTATTTGCTTCCCAGATACCAATCATTGTATGAGAAAGGAAAACACACCGTTCCGTGGGGTGAGATGATGTAGAGGAGAGAGTTTGGGGCTCTGGATCTATGAAAATGTTTTGAGGATATGATTATATATTCAGTGAAACTGCCACATAGGGAGGGGATGACAAGCAAACAGAACATCCTCATAACCACCTCCTCCCCCATTTACAAGATACCTCTGGGGACCACAGCTTTGGACTCGGGTTTAAGGTGAAGTATAGAGACTCACACACAGGGGTAACCAGCTTAGCAGTGCCGTGCAGTGCCTGCGTGCTCAGTCGTGTCTGACTCTTTGTGACCCCATGGCCTATACCCCACCAGGCTCCTCTGTCCATGGGGTTCTCCAGGCAAGACTACTAGAGTGGGTTGCCGTTTCCTTCTCCAGGGATCTTCCTGACCCAGGGATAAACCCGCATCTCCTGCGTCTCCTGCATTGCAGGTGGATTCTTTTACCCAGTGAGCCATCAGGGAAGCCCAAGATGAAGTATGGTGCTCATGAATGCATGCATTGCCTGAGGAGGGGGTCCCAGCGAACACACAAACTATGAGCTCCCTTCCCAGGGCTCTTGGTCGGGGGGGAATGAAACGTGACCAGTGATCATTCATTTCCTTCTAATGACATCTCTAGGTACCACGAGCCAAGATCACACGACAGAGAACTGGATTCGGTTGGGCATGGCAGGGCTGGTCCTCATAGTCCTCTTGGCCATTCTGGCTGAAAATCAGCTTGGCCCTCAGGTTCTACACCAGAAAGACCAGCAAGATCTTCCTGACCTGAGCTGGAGTCGACAGGAAAGTGAGACAGAATGGACCTTTAGACGAACTCCTAAGGACCACCAGGGATATTCCTAGAGTGGATCCTTTTTAGAAGAGCCAGCATCTGTGGAGTCCTATGCAGCTGCTTGGAGAGCACAAGGGGGACGGAGGTATGAAGAAGCTTGGATCCCCTTTCAAACCAATCAAATGGTATTTTCTTATATGCATCTGATATATTTGCATTCCACCTTTCTAGACATAGTTGAGAATATTCTCAGTATCATCTTGGCTGAACTCATTTCCTGTGATAAAAAATAATGAAAAGCATCCTCAGTTCTCCTTGCTGTTTTTTACCCTCCCTCTATAGAATTTTGGGCTTCCCAAGTGGCTCAGTGGGTAAAGAATCCACCTGCCAATGCAGGAAATGCAGGTTCCATCCCTGTGTCGGGAAGATCTCCTGGAGGAAGGCATGGCAACCTACTCCAGGATTCTTGCCTGAGAAATCCCAAGGACAGAGGAGCCTGGAGGGCTGCAATCTGTGGGGTCGCAAAAACTTGGACATGACTTGGCACACACACGCACACACTGTAACCCTTTGAATTTGAATTTAATCAATTCTAATTCAGTCAATCATGTGATAACCAATTAAATCACATGAGCAAACAGAGGCTCAGAAATCATATGATTTGAATAATGGTAAAATGCATGGATACAGAGTTTCAGTTTGGGAAGATGAAAAAGTCCTGGAGATAGATGGTCATGTTGGTTGCATGATGATATGAATGTCCAGAATGCCAGTGAAATGTACACTTAAAAAATGGTTAAAAATGGAACTCTATGCTCATTAAAGAGCAATTCTCCTTTGGAGGTATAGAGTTTCAGTTTCATAAGTTGAGAAAGTTCTAGAAATTTGCCTCACAACAATGGAAATATACTTCACACAACTGAACTGTACACCTAAAAATGCTTAAGACATTATGTTTCATGTATGGGGGGGGAGGTTACCATGGTAATAAAAAAACGTTTTAAAAATGGTTAAAATGGTACATTTTGGGTCATGTATGACTTACCACAATTTTTTAAAAGTTCTTTGTGGTCTATAGAAACTGAAAGTAGGTTAGTGGTTCCCCAATGCTGGGAGAGAGACAGGGTATTGTACAGTGAGTGATAGTGGGTAATAGGGTTTTTGGGGGGGTTGGGGGTTTAAAAAGTTCTGAAATTAGTTTGTGGTGATGGTTGAGTAACTGTGGAGATATAATAAAAAACCATAGAATTATACACTTTAGATGGTAAGTTGTAGAGTATGTCAATTATATCTCAATACAGTTGGGGTTTTTAAAGCATTGAGAAGGATTAGAGGGGTCCTAAGATGGCAGAGGAATGGGACAGGGAGACCACTTTCTCCCCCACAAATTCATCGAAAGAACATTTGAACACTGAGCAAATTCCACAAAACAACTTCTGAACTCTGGCAGAGGACATCAGGTGCCCAGAAAGGCAGTCCATTGTCTTCAAAAGGAGGTAAGACTAAATATAAAAGACAAAGAGAGAGACAAAAGAGTTAGGGACAGAGACCCATCCTAGGAAGGGAGTCTTAAAAGAGGAGAAGTTTCCAAACACCAGGAAACCCTCTCACCATAGGGTCTGTGGGGAGTTTTGGAATCTCAGAGGGCAACATAACCAGGAGGACAAAATAAATAAATAAATAAATAAAACTCACAGATTATGTCAGTTCAGTTCAGTCCAGTCGCTCAGTCATGTCCGACTCTTTGCGACCCCATGAATCGCAGCACTCCAGGCCTCCCTGTCCATCACCAACTCCCAGAGTCCACCCAAACCCATGTCCGTAGAGTTGATGATGCCATCCAACCATTGCATCCTCTGTCATCCCCTTCTCCTCCTGCCTTCAATCTTTCCCAGAATCAGGGTCTTTTCCAATGAGTCAGCTCTTTGCATCAGGTGGCCAAAGTATTGGAGTTTCCGCTTCAACATCAGTCCTTCCAATGAACACCCAGGACTGATCTCCTCTAGGATGGACTGGTTGGATCTCCTTGCAGTCCAAGGGACTCTCAAGAGTCTTCTCCAACACCACAGTTCAAAAGCATCAATTCTTCGGTGCTCAGCTTTCTTTATAGTCCAACTCTCACATCCATACATGATCACTGGGAAAACCATAGCCTTGACTAGACGAACCTTTGTTGGCAAAGTAGTGTCTCTGCTTTTTAATATGCTATCTAGGTTGGTTGTAACTTTCCTTCCAAGGAGTAAGCATCTTTTAATTTCATGGCTGCAATCACCATCTGCAGTGATTATGTGCCTAACGCAATTCCCAGCAGAGAAGTAGCCCAGACACTCGCGTCTGCCACCAGCAAGAGGGGGCTGGACAGGGAGGCACGGGCTGTGTTGCTTAGGGTAAGGACTGGGCCTGAATGCCCAGAGGGCAATCTGAGGGAGCTAATGTGAGATAGCAACCCAAAGTGTGGGATAGCCAGAGAGAGAGAGAGAGAGAGAAAAAAGAGAGAGAGAGAACTATCCCCTGAAAAGCCCTAACCTAGGGCACTGCTGGGCCCATTCTCAGAACAAAGGACTGAGCGAATACCAGAGGGGAGCTACTGGCTGTGGACTGGCCCATTCCCCACTGGAGGCAGGGAGGCAGGTGGGGGGCAGCCAGAGCCAGAGAGGGGCAATCTCCCAGAGACGGCATCCTCTGCCAAACTGCGAGCAGGCTCCCAGTTGCTAACCAAGACCTGGGATTCTGGACGGTTGGCATCTGCCAGAAGGGTCGCAGCCAGAGATCAGCTCCCCAGAGGAGACAGGCAGCACATCTGAGAAGGCGTGCCCACTGCACTCCCAGAAAACCAAGCGGCTGGGACCGGGGTGGTGATAAGACGCAGCCCCCACCTGGGGAGAGTGCATTCTCCAAACACCTGGTCGCCTGAGCTGATTGGACCTGGGAAGGGCACAAAACGCAGACCCAACCAAGTCTGCGCCTTTGTGGAGTACCCGAGAACCTGAACCTGAGCGGCTTAGACCTGGGAAGTGCACGCAACCCAGGGCCCGCCTCAGATAGTTCCCCAGCAGAGGAACCTGGGGCCTGAGCAGTGTAGACCAGGAAAGCACACACGCCATGAGCAGGGCAAACCCAGTGTGGCCGAGACACTGCACGCACCCCCCACACGCCAGTGATGTTTGTTTGCAGTGCCCCTCCCTCCCCACAGCACGACTGAGCAAGTGAGCCTAAAAGAGTGACCACCTTTGCTCCCTTGTGTCAGAGTGGAAATTAGACACTGAAGAGACCTGCAAACAGAAGAAGCCAAAATGAACAGAGGGAGCAGCTTTGGAAGTGACAGGTGCAACAGACTGAAGCCCTGTAGTTAGCACCGACTACACTGGAAGGGGCCTATAGACCTTGAGAAGTATAAGCTGCAACAAGGAACTATCTGACACTGAACTGACCCCACACTGCCTGCAACAGCTCCAGACATATATACATATTCCTAGATATATTTTTACTATTATCATTTTTAAATTAAAAAAAATTTTTTTTATTTTTAAGTTCTCTATTAATCCTTTAATTTTCATTTTTATAATCTACTATTATCTTGCCAAAAAAAAACTATTTTTAAAGCAAACTTCATAGATATTTTGTTATAATTTTTGTGATTTTGGGTTTTTTTTTAATAGTGTATTTTTGAGAGTCTAACCTCTACTCTAGATTTTTAATCTTTGCTTTTTGGTATTTGTTATCAATTTTGTACCTTTAAGAATTTAATCTTCAGTACCCATTTTTACTTAGCAGTGGGTACTGCTGGCTTGATTACTGGCTTGATTACTCTCTCGCCCTTTTGACTCTCCTTTTTCTCCCCTAGGTCACCTCTGTCTCCTCCCTCCCCCTTCTCTTCTCTACCCAACTCTGTGAATCTCTTTGTGTGTTCCAGGCTGTGGAGAACACTTAGGGAGCAGAATACGGCCTAGATCTATCTCTCTCCTTTTGATTCCCCCCTTTCTTCTCCTGCTCACCTCTCTCTCCTTCCTCCCTCTTCTCTTCTCTATGTAACTCCATGAACCTCTCTGAGGGGTCCAGACTGTGGGGAGCACATAAGGAATTGATTACTAGCTAGATTGTTCTCCCCCCTTTTGATTTCCCCTCTTCTTCTTCTGGCCACCTCTATCTCCCTCCTGCCTCTTCTCTTCTCCATGTAACTCTGTGAACCTCTCTGGGTGTCCCTCACTGTGGAGAATCTTTTCACCATTAACCTAGGTGTTTTATCATCAGTGCTGTGTGGATGGAGAAGTCTTGTGGCTACTGTAAGAATAAGACTGAAAACCAGAGGCAGGAGGCTTAAGTCCAAAACCTGAGAACACCAGAGAACTCCTGACTCCAGGGAACATTAATCAATAAGAGCTCATCCAAAAGCCTCAATGCCTACCCTGAAACCAAGCAACACCCAAGAGCCAACAAGTTCCAGAGCAAGACATACCATGCAAGTTCTCCAGCAATGCAGGGACATAGCCCTGAGCTTCAATATACAGGCTGCTCAAAGTCACATCAAACCCACTGACATCTCAAAACTCACTACTAGACACTTCATTGCACTCCAGAGAGAAGAAGTCCAGCTCCACTCACCAGAACACTGACGCAAGCTCCCCTAACCAGGAAACCTTGACCAGCCACTTGTCCAACCCCACCCACAGGGAGGAACCTCCACAATAAAGAGGAACCACAAACTGCCAGAATAAGGAAATGCTGCCCCAAACACAGCAATATAAACAAGATGAAAAGGCAGAGAAATACCCAGCAGGTAAAGGAACATGATAAATGCCCACCAAACCAAACAAAAGAGGAGGAGAGAGGGAGTCTACCTAAAAAAGAATTCTGAATAATGATAGTGAAAATGATCCAAAATCTTGAAAGCAAATTGGAGTCACAGATAAATAGCCTGGAGACAAGGATCGAGAAGATGCAAGAAAGATTTAACAAGGACCTAGAAGAAATAAAAAAGAGTCAATCAATAATGAATAATGCAATAAATGAGATCAAAAACACTCTGGAGGGAACCAACAGTAGAATAACAAAGGCAGAAGATAGGATAAGTGAGGTAGAAGATAGAAATAAATGAAGCAGAGAGGAAAAAAGAAAAAAGAATTAAAAGAAATGAGAATTGGAAGAATTAAAAAGAAATGTCCCTCAGAGACCTCTGGGACAATGTTAAATGCCCCAATATTTGAATCATAGGAGTCCCAGAAGAAGAAGACAAAAAGAAAGGCCGTGAGAAAATATTTGAGGAGATAATAGTTGAAACTTCCCTGAAATGGGGAAGGAAATAGTCACCCAAGTCCAAGAAACCCAGAGAATCCCCAAACAGGATAAACCCAAGGTGAAACACCCCAAGACACATATTAATCAAATTAACAAAGATCAAACACAAAGAACAAATATTAAAACCATCAAGGGAAAAACAACATATAACACACAAGGGGATTCCTATAAGGATAACATCTGGTCTTTCAAGAGAAACTCTTCAGGCCAGAAGGGAATGGCAGGACATACTTAAAGTGATGAAAGAGAATAACCTACAACCCAGGTTACTGTACCCAGCAAGGATCTCATTCAAATATGAAGGAGAATTCAAAAGCTTTACAGACAAGCAAAAGCTGAGAGAATTCAGCACCACCAAACCAGCTCTTCAACAAAGACTAAAGGATCTTCTCTAGACAGGAAACACAGAAAGGTTGTATGAACGTGAACCCAAAGCAACTAAACAAATGGCAACAGGACCATACTTATCAGTAATTACCTTAAATGTAAATGGGTTGTATGCCCCAACCAAAAGACAAAAGACTGGCTAAATGGATACAAAAGCAATACCCCTATATATGCTGTCTACAAGAGACCCACCTCAAACAAGGGACACATACAGACTGAATGTAAAGGCCTGGAAAAAGATATTTCATGCAAACGGAGACCAAAATAAAGCAGGAGTAGCAATACTCATATCAGATAAAGTAGACTTTAAAATAAAGGCTGTGAAAAGAGACAAAGAAGGACACTACATAATGATCAAAGGATCAATCCAAGAAGATTTAACAATTATGTAAATATATATGCACCCAACATAGGAGAACCACAATATGTAAGGCAAATGCTAACAAGTATGCAAGGGGAAATTAACAATAACACAATAATAGTGGGAGACTTTAATACCCCACTCACACCTATGACTAGATCAACTGAACAGAAAATTAACAAGGAAACACAAACTTCAAATGATACAATGGACTAATTAGACCTAATTGATACCTATAGGACATTTCACCCCAAAACAATGAATTTCACCTTTTTCTCAAGTGCACACAGAACCTTCTCCAGGATAGATCACATCCTGGGCCATAAATCTAGCCTTGGTAAATTCAAAAATATTGAAATCATTCCAAGCATCTTTTCTGACCACAATGCAGTAAGATTAGATGTCAATTACAGAAAAAAAAAAACTATTAAAAATTCCAACATATGGAGGCTACACAACATGCTTCTGAGTAACCAACAAATCACAGAAGAAATCAAAATATGCATAGAAACGAATGAAAACACAACAACCCAAAACCTATGGGACCTTATAAAAGCAGTGCTAAGGGGAAGGTTCATAGCGATACAGGCTTACCTCAAAAAACAAGAAAAAAGTCAAATAAATAACCGAACTCTACACCTAAAGCAACTAGAAAAGGAAGAAATGACGAACCCCAGGGTTAGAAGGAAAGAAATATTAAAAATTAGGCCAGAAATAAATGCAAAAGAAACAGAATGATACATGCATCCCAATGTTCATAGCCACACTACTCACAACAGCCAGGACATAGAAGCAGTCCAAGTGCCCATCTACAGATGATTGGATTAAGAAGATGAGCTATATACATATACGATGGAGTAGTACTCAGCCATAAAAAGGAATGAAATTCTACCTTGTGCAGCAGCATAGATGGACCTTGAGGGCATTATGCTTAGTAAGATCCAACAGACAGAGAAAGACAAGCGCTGTATGACATCACTTACATGTAGACTAGAAAATAATATAAATAAATGTATAGGCAAAACAGGAGCAGACTCACAGATAATGGAAAATAAACTCATGGTTACCAAGCGGGAGAGGAAAGTGGGTAGGCACACACTAGGGATATGGGAGTAAGAGATACAAACTAACATGGAGAAAACAGATAAGCAAGAAGAATAGACTATATCGCACAGGGAACCACAGTCATTATCTTGTAATAAATTACTATGGACTATAATCACTGCTATATGCCTGAAACTAATAGAATATTGCACATCCACTATACTTCAATTAAATAATTTATTTATTTAAAAATTATTTAGACCCTTTAAAAAAGAACAGACACATTTTTTGTTTAAAATATGTTAATGTACTTAATATTTTAATATTCTGCTTTATAGCAGACTAAAGGAATATTATTATGTAAGAAATCTATTTTTGCTTAAAAACAGTATTTTATTAAAACATTGTAATAAATCTGAAGGAGACAGTTTTATCATTTTATTTTATTTTATTTTAGTCTTTATTGAAAGGCTAATTTTTTATTTAGTCTTTGTTACAATATTGCTTCTGTTCTCTGTTTTGGCTTTTTGGCCATGTGGCATGGATCTTAGCTCCCTGACCAGGGATGGAACCTACACCCTCCACGTCAGAAGGTGATGTCCCAACCGCTGAGCCACCAGAGAAGTCCCCCTATCATTGCATTCTGATGAAATCAATTAACATCCCCGCACATGAATGTTGGACGCAGAGGAGCCAAAGTCAAGTATATATTTTTAAAATGACTTTAAGGGTTTTGCTCTGTACTCTGCCCTATGCCCTGGGCATAATGTCCCCATTTCAAAATTTACCAGTTGACCTAGAAATGAGTTTCAGCCGGGGACCAGACCATGGTCAGAGGCTCTGGTTAGAAACCACAGATACACTCAGATGCATCATGGGAACTGCATGTTTTCCTTACTGCCAGTGGCCAGAGGTGGAGGGAGACCTTTGAATCATCAGTAAACAAGTCAGTGTGAAAGCCCCTGGGCAACTGCTCCTGGGCTTCACTTACCACATCCTGCGCATCCCCCTGGCCTGCAGGGCTCCGTCTCCACCCAGCTGTCCACATTCACCGGGCAGAATCTGAGCGATGCCTTCCATCCTTGCTGTCCTTCTCATCCTTGGTGAGTTCTCGCATGGAAGAGAGATGGAATTGAGGGGTCTAGCACAGATGGGGCAACATATCTCATTGGTCCTGTCTTCCAGGGCTGGGTCTGAGCCAGAGGACCACCACCCAGAAGCGTAAGTCCTTCCTTCAAAGCCCCCAAGTCAGATTCAGCCGCTGTGTCTGCTTGAGAATGGCTGGAGGAAAGGCCAGGGACCCAGACTGGCTAGGAAGGCTCACAGCCAGCAGTTGGGTGGGCGGGAGGCTGGGCGGGGGCCTTTCTCAGGGACTCCCGCCTCTGATTCCCTTCCAGAGATGCTCTCGAAACCTGCCATCTGGGTCAGACCCAGTTTCATGATCCCAAAGGGAAGACCAGCTGTCATCGGGTGTCGGGGAGCTGGTGAGGCCGTGGAGTACCAACTGCACTTTGAGGGGGGCCTTTCTGCCTTGGAGAGACCGAAGTCACCCCCAGTGATGAACTTGGTGAAGTTCCCCATCCCGGCCATGACTTCGCACACTGCAGGGCAATACAGGTGCTCCTACCGAAGTGGGGAGCTCTGGTCAGAGCTCAGCGACCCTCTGGAGCTGGTGGTTACAGGTATCTGTCCCATGGTGCAGCTATAGGATCATCTCGTCAACCTGAGTCCTCCAGAACGTCCTCACTTGCTCATCTCCCTCTGTCTCTCCCAAGCCTCACGCAGATATTAGTTTGTCTTGGGGGCAACGCAGGGGGTTGGTTAATGCCTATGGGGTTATCTTTAGAGAATTGTCTCTATGTCCTAGAAGCAGATTGGTCTTAGGTTCTTCGGAAAAGAGACTCTAAGACGGATGTTTGTGCCCAGAGGGAATCACCGTGGAGTGTCCTTAAAAACAGCACCTGTGGTGAGTGAGCGGCACAGGCCCTCACTGCTCACAGAAGGGGCAGTTGGACAGCAGGGCAGCTCCATGGGAGACCTCAGGGACTTCCCTGGTGGTCAGTGCAGTGGTTAAGACTCCATGTTTCCAATGGAGGCGATGAGAGTTCCATCCCTGGCCAGGGGACTAAGATCCCGCATGCCGTGTGGTATGGCCAAAAATATTTTTTAAATAAAAATATTTAAGGACAGAGACTTCAACCGAGCAAATGTGGATCTCTGGACCTGGCTGACCTTTCAGCATAGGCTTGAAATGAGACTAGAAGCTCTGTATTCCTATCAGGCAGGGATTGTGTGAGAACCACTCCTAGGGAGATTCCAGACAAATAGTCTTGCTTTTGTGGTTCTTGGGTTCCAGCAGAAGACAGACTATGAGTCAAAGTCAGGAAATTCAAATCAGTGAGACAGCACGTGAGGGTGGAATGGTGGTGTGGAAAAAGCAAGGTCGATGGGGTGGAGGTGGCCTGGTAATCTTGGGCCAGGCAGTTCCCTTCCACTGAGGGCTGTGGGTCTCAAGTTTAAGTCAATATCAGAGTCACCTGGGGACTTGCAGAAGCACAGATGACTTTAGTAAACCCACATTCATGGAAGCAGTATTCACAACAGACAAAAGGTAGAAACAACTTTGCCTACCAGTGAGTGAGTGGATGAAGAAAATGTGGTCTATTCATACAACTGAATATTATTCAGCCTTAAAAAGGAAGGAAATCCTGAGACTCGGTAACTTGAGGATGTTTTATTGAGTGAAATAGGCCCATTATCAAAGGATCAATAAATGTACATTCCACTTCTTTGGGGTACTTAAAATAGTCAAATTCAAAGGCATAAAGTAGAATGGTGGTTGCCAGGGGAAAGGGGGAAATGAAAAGTTAATGTTTAACATATAGAGTTTCAGTTTTGCAAGATGAAAAGCATTCTGGAGATTAATGGTGATGATGGTTGTACAACAGTGTGGATGTATTTAATATCACAGGACTATACAATTAAAAATAGTTAAGGTGGTAAATTTATGTATATTTTACTACAACTAAAAGCAGCAATGAGGTTTTAAAGATTTTTTCTTTTTTATGTGGACGATTCTTGGAGTCTTTTCTGAATGTGTTAAAATACTGCTTCTGTTTTATGTTACGGAATTTTGGCCACCACGAGGCGTGTGGGATTTAGCTCCCCGGCCAGGGATCAAACCTGCACGCCCTTCACTGGAAGGCGGAGTCTCAACCGCTGGACCACCAGGGAAGCCCCAACAAAAAGGCTTTAAAACACAGGTGGCTGCCCCTCCCCCAGGTTTCTGATGTAATAGTTCAGGGGTAGAGCCTGGAAATGTGCATTTCTAACAAGTTTCCCCAGGATGTTGACATGGCTGGTCCCAAGGACCAAACACTGAGGACCAGTGATGCAGGGAAATTCCCAGAAAGAGATTCCTCTTAACTCTCCTGGCAGCTGGGGGAGGGACTGTCTCAGTCTTGAAGGGAGAATTCAGGGAGGGTGTATCCATGACCAAGACAAATCTAGGAAATAGAAGAAGAGACCGAGATTCTGAGCAGTGATATCCTGGCCCTAAGGACTAGAGGGATGCTCAGAGATGCAGGAAACAGGATACAGATGCTCTGTACCGGGACTTCCCTGGTGATCCACTGGTGAAGACTCCACCCTTCAAGTGGAAAGGTTTCGGGTTCGATCCCTGGTGGGAGAACTCTGATCCCGCATGGTGCGTGGCCAAAAAAAAAATGGATGCTCTTACCCTACTAGCCACCTTCTCTCACAGGACTGTATGACACACCCACGCTCTCAGTTGAACCCAGGTCTGAGGTGACCTCAGGAGAGAATGTGACCTTCCGTTGCCAGCTGGAGACAGCTACAAGCACGTTCTTCCTGCTCAAGGGGGGACGATCCAGCCGCCCCCAGCTCAGATACGGGAACCTGCGGGCAGAGTTCCACCTGGGCCCTGTGACCCCAGCACACAGAGGGACATACAGATGCTTCGGCTCCTACAACAACCACGCGTGGTCTTTCCCCAGCAAGCCTGTGAAGCTCCTGGTCAAAGGTGAGGACCTCCCCCTCAATGTTCCCCCATGTCCTTTCTGGATCTCTAAGTGACCAGCAAGCAGAGATGAGGATGGCAGCAAAGAGGCAGGTGGGGAGACGCAGAGAGGGTGCTTTGCACCAGTGCCCTCATCCACATCGATTCCCAGAGGTCCAGGTACTAGCGAAAGCATCGCCAGGGAGATGGCGGATGGAGGAGTGGGGAAGGGAGAGGAAACAGCTGGGAAGACCAGACCCCTTGATTTCCTCGTCTCCACGGCCAGGAGACGCCGGGGACACCACCTTCGAGCCCACTGAGCACACCTCTTCTGGTGAGTAACAGATACTTCTAAACTCGGGGCAAGGACTCAAAGCCTCCCAATCACACTAAAAAGCGGGCGTTCGTTCACAATATCCCTTGAGTGCACAGAGCAAGCCATCAACTGCAGTTCTGTCAGCAAGACCCTTGCTGGTATGGTGCTCATAACCTAGAGTCAAAGTCATTGTTCAGTCGCTCAGTCAGGTCCAACCTGACTGCAACCCCATGGACTGCAGCACACAAGGCTTCCCTGTCCTTCACCATCTCCCGGAGTTTGCTCAGATCGTGTCCATGGAGTTGGTGAAGCCATCCAGTCATCTCATCCTCTGGTGTCCCCTTCTCTTTCTGCCCTCAACCTTTCCCGGCATCAGGGGACTCTTAGTTGGGGCAGGCGAGATCTGGTTCCCCTATCAGGGATCACACCCAGGCCCCCTGCACTGGGAGCACAGAGTCTTAGCTACTGGACCACCAGGGAAGTCCCTCACACCATCTCTTTTCCTCACTTCTTCACTTCCTTATCCTCTGCAGACTACTGGGACTCCTACGAGGTAACCACAGCGACCCAGTTGCAGAAAGGTAAGCCGGCAGCAGGGCCTGTTAGCCCTCGAAGGAAAGGGGAGAGACATTGGGTGAGGTGGTCTTGGTAGCTCCCCGTGAGCAATCGCTCTGTTCTTCTGACCCAGACCATTTCCTCTGGAATCACACGGTCCAGAATCTCATCCGGCTTGGCCTGGCTGTCCTGGTCCTGATGGCCCTCATGGGGCTTCTGCTTGAAGACTGGCTTCACAGGAGGAAGTCTAGAGAGAGAACCCATGGGGCTTCACGTCGGGGGTGCAGGAGACAGCTCTGAGCACAGAGAGCTCTGAATTCATGACCAAGAGGCCCAGAAGCCACAGGTGGAGCTGAAAGTGGCCCCGACCTTGGGCTGTGGGAGCTCCGTGTGGAACCCATGGAGGAAGGGAGTCACTGCAGAGAACTAAGGGAGGACTGCGTGCAGCTGGGCGGAGGGAGATGCAAGCGGCACGTTTCTCCTGAAGACCAATCCCATTGTCTCCTCCAGGTTCGAAGGACTCTTGTGCTTCCTTCCTGCAAGCCAAATTTTCAACCACCCCCATCTTTCCTGAAAACACCTTTAACATCACGGCCATGGGAATATTTCCTTCTTCCTTTTGTCTTTATCCTTACTTCTTTTTATAAATGTATTTAATTTTAACTGGAAGATAATTGCTTTACAATGTTGTGATAGTCTCTGCCATACATCAGCATGAATCAGCCATAGGTATCCATATGTCCCCTCCTTTTTGAACCTCGATCCCACCGCCCACTCCTCTAGGTAGTCACAGAGCCCCGTGTTGAGCTCCTTGCATCAAACAGCAAATTATGACTGGGGGTCTCTTATACACATGGTAGTCATGTTTCGATGCTGCTCTCTTAACTTGTCCCACCCTCTCTTCCCCTGCTGTGTTCACATGTCCATTGTCTGTGTCTGTGTCTCTATTCCTGCCCTGCAAATAGGTTTGTCTGTACCATTTTTTCTAGATTCCATATGTATATGCTTTACTGCATGAAATTTGTCTCTTTCTGACTTATTTCTCTGTATAACAGGCTCTAGGTTCATCCATCTCACAAGAACTGACTCAGATTCATTCCTTTTTATGGCTGAGTAGTATTCCTTTGTATATATGTACCACAACGTCACTATCCATTCATCTGTCGACAGACATCTAGGTTGCTTCCACATCCTAGCTGTTTATCCCTCTTTCTTCTTTGCTGTCTCTGCAGATGTCATTCAAAATATTTAACCACCAGTACAGAAAAGACATTAAAGAGCTAGAGAAGCAACAAGCCAGTAGCCAATTCCCACCCATTGCTATTGTAAATGAACCATGACAGGTGTGATAAGAAAAGGATACATTTGGGGCAACATCAACAGACTCCAGAGAGCCTTTGTCGTCCCAAACTGAAAAGTGTTTTTTAATTTTTAATTGAAATATTTTTGACATAGAACTCTCTGTAGGTTTAGGGCGTGCAATCTGTTGATCTGATACATTAATCTATTGTGAAAGGATTGCCATTATAGTGTTAGCTAACACCTCTCTCGCATCACATTATCAACATTTCTTTTTTGTGGCTGGAATGATTAAGATATGGTCTGTTAGCAAGTTTGAGGATTATCACGTGACACTGTGGTGTATCATTTCCACACTGATCATTAGGGCTCCAGGACTTATTCATCTACTGGTTTGTTCCATTAAATGCCATCTCTCCGTTTCCTCCTCCCACCAGTCTTTAGGAACCACCATTCTGCCCTCTGTCTCTACGGGCTTGGCTTTGTTTTTAGATTCCACCTTTAAGGGATATCACACAGTATTTGTCTTTCTCTGACTTATTTCACTTAGCATAATGCTGTCAAGGTCCATCCCTGTTGTCAAAAATGGCAAGATTCCCTTCTTTCTCATGGCTGAATTATATATATTTTTACCATATATAAATATAATATATCTTTATGTTGGACCATAAAGAAGGCTGAGCACTGAAGAACTGATGCTGTCTAATTGTGATTTTGGAGAAGACGCTTGAAAATCACTTGGATGGCAAGGAGTTTAGGATCAAACCAATCAATCCTAAAGGAATTCAATCCCAAATATTCATTGGAAGGACTGAGGCTGAAGCTAAAGCTCCAATACTTTGGCTGCCTGATGCCAAGAGCCGACTCATTGGAAAAGACCCTGATGCTGGGAAAGATTGAGGGCAAAAGGAGAAGGGGGCAGCAGAGAATGAGACGGTTGGATGGCATCACTGACTCAGTGGACATGAGTTTGAGCAAGCTCCAGGAGATAGTGGAGGCAGAGGAGCCTGGTGTGCTACAGTCCGTGGGGTCACAGATTCACACACGATGTAGCAAATGAACGATCCCAAAGAAATCTATATTTTTAAGGAGGCACATTCATAACTCCAGCCCAGGACCAGTCTAATCCATCTTCACTTCTCAAGGCGCCCACATGCTTGGAGATCCGTTCCTGCTGGTTGATGCTGGTCTCATGGAGATGGGGAAAGGTGAGCTTTGAAGACTGAGAGGGCATCTCATTCTCCTCCCTCAGCTCAGCCTCTCTTCCTTCTTTGTTTGCCCCCAGTTTATTTCATTTTCCAAATTACAACAATAAGACAGGATCTCCAGCTTGCCTTTCCTGCCTTTCTTCATCCCATTTCGTAAAACAGGCGCACTGCAGAATCAGGAGGCAGGGAGAAAGGATGGAATTTGAGCTCCATTAACATCTGTGTTCCGGAGGCAAACTCTGTCCTTTCTGTTTTCACCTTCCATTGGCCAAAAGGTGGGGTCGATAACTCCTTCTCAGTGATACACGAGCTCATGACATCATTCTACAGATTTAAAACAAAAAAATTTTAATGTGGACCATTTTAAAGTCTTTATTCAATTTGTTACCATATTGCTTCTGTCTTGTGTCTTGGATTGTTTGGCCCCAAGGCATGTGGGATGTTACCTCCCTGATCAGGGACCGAACCCACACCCCCGGCTTTAGAAGGCGATGCCTTAACCACCAGACCACTAGGGAAGTCCTCATTCTAGGAATTTATCAGTGCTCCACAGTTATTATATCACCACCAGTACCAGAGTTTTCTCACCCTGAGTCAGGAACAGGAACAAAATCTTCAGAGCATGGATATGCTCTTTTGGAGAAGGTCCACCCCCTTCCACTCTTCCTGGTCTGTGGATGGGGTGACCGATTGTCCTGAGACATCACCCACCTGGGCAAGGCTATACTCTACCACTTCAGGCTGAGTCCTCAACCACTAGAAGCTGGTTCTCACCCCTCACTTCCTCTGAAGCTGTTTTTGTAACATAATCAGTTTCCTGGAACTCTCAGTGGACACCTCTCAGCCCTTATCTTTGCTCTTCTGTTAATGATATATGACCACTTCCTTCCTGGAAAAGTCACTTCACTGGCTTTCTCTGACCCCTCCCCCTACTCACTCTGACTCTCCTTACACTGCTGGGTTTGGGGGGCTCTCCAGGGCCAGAGTTTTGAGGTTCTGTGGTGGACTTAACGTTTCTCTGGACACAAGTCTGGGTTGACTTCATTTAATGCCATGGTTTCGATTTCTCTACAATCAGATGCCCAGATCTGTTTGTCTTCTGATTACAGTCACATTGGTGGTGGGTGGGGGATGGGGGGAAGGGAGTTAGGGCCTCAGTATGTGCATTCGAGGGGGACACAAGTCAGCCCAGAGCAGGGACCATCCTGAGCTTGGTGTTGAGCAGCACCCCTGGCCTCTATGCTCTATGTGCCTGGACCACCAGCCACCTAACCTGTTACAACCAAGAAATCTCCATGAGCTGAGCTGAGCAAGCATGTGTGCTCAGCCGTGGCCAACTCTTGGTGACCCTGTGGACTGTAGCGAGCCAGGCTCCTCCATCCATGGGACTTTCCAGGCAAGAATACTGGAGTTAGTTGCCATTTCCTTCTCCCCAGGGGATCTTCCTGACCCAGGGATCGAACCTGCATCTCCTGCGTCTCCTGCATTGGCAGGCAGGTTCTTTATCACCATGCCACGTGGGAGAAGTCTCCATGGACATTGCCAAATGTCACCCTGAGGACAAACTGAGGAACTACCCGGTTAAGAACCCCTGGCTTGGAAGGATATAAATAGGGGTGATGGAAGGAGGTGGCTGTGATGGGGGAGGGGCCCCGTGAGATCCGGTGGTCAGCTAGGTGAGAACGTGTTGACTGTGCTGAGAAGGACAGCCACGTGAAACGCTGGAACGCCTCCCGGAGCCTCACCCCCCAGGCAGAAACAACCACAGGCGCAGGGCTAGAGGCAGAGGAGTAGCAGGACACCCCGCGTGGCTGGGACAGAGCGAGTCAGGGGAAACCCAACTGAAAGGTGAGCCCAGGGGTCTTTATTTTTTATTCTGGCTGCACTGGGTCTTCACTGTGGCACAGGGGCTCCTTGCTGTGGCTCACAGGCATCTTCAGTTGCAGAATACAGGCTCTAGGGTGTGCAGGCTTAGTTGCCCTGTGGCATGGGGATCTCAGTCCCCCAAGCAAGGTCAAACCCACATCCCCTGCATTGGAACGCAGTTTCTTAACATGCTTAACACCACCAGAGAAGGCCCCAGAAGTGACTTTTGAACCGCAGATCTCTCTTTCGCCATCACCTTGTGCAAAATGAGTTAAATAATTATAACTTCAGAGGAGGGGCTCACCTTCCCAAACCTGGATCTCCTGGCTCATACACACAGCTCTGGAAGAGAGCCCTGGCGAGGTGAACCCCAAAGTCAAGAGTTTGCCTTTACTTTGAGGCATCAAGGGATCCCCATCTTCTCTCTGGGACTCACCAAGACTCAGTAGGAGGGTGAGAGGAGGAGACATGATTCTGGAACCATTTGGCCCTCTGGCCCCAGCAGAGCTGAGCTACAATGGGACTGAGGCTGAGGGGGAGGGGTCCGGGAGAGGAACCAGACACAGAGGGGGGGAGGCCCACCTAACACCACAAGGCTGAGGTTTTTAACACCTGCCAAAGGAGGAGTCACGCCCCCACCTAGATCTCTACCCAACCGGGGCCCGTGGGAGGTGCGATATCCTGACGACAACGCTCGCTCTCCATCTGCCGTGGGGTTTTCGGCCTCCGGGCGATGACTGTTGTGGGACTGTGGTGTGAACTGTAGAAGGTTTCACAGCACCCTTGGTCTCTGCCCACTAGGAGTTCGCAGCATAGCCAGTTGTGACCTCCCTCCAAAATCCAGAGTAGTCAAATCTGTAGAGACAAAGTAGATGAATGGGTATGGGGTTTCCTTTCGGGGAGATGTAGATGTCAAGGCTATGGCTTTTCCAGTAGTCATGTATGGATGTGAGAGTTTGCCTATAAAGAAAGCTGAGCACCAAAGAATTGATGCTTTTGAACTGTGGTGTTGAAGAAGTCTCTTGAGAGTCCCTTGGACTGCAAGGAGATCCAACCAGTCCATCCTAAAGGAAATCAGTCCTGAATATTCACTGGAAGAACTTATGCTGAAGCTAAAACTACAATACTTTCACCACCTGATGCAAAGAACTGACTCATTTGAAAAGACCCTGAGGCTAGGAAAGATTGAAGGCGGAAGGAGAAGTAGACAACAGAGGATGAGATGGCTGGATGGCATCCCTGACTCAATGGACATGAGTTTGAATAAACCCTAGGAGCTGGTGGTGGACAGGGAGGCCTGGTATGCTGCAGTCCATGGGGTCACAAAGAGTTGGACATGACTGAGCGACTGAAGTGAACTGAGACATTCTGGAACTAGATGGCGGTGATGGTCAGAACAGTGATGTGAGTACCCTTAATGCCACTCAACTGTGTACTTTATGACGAAAACGGTAATGTTGATGTGATGTGTATTGCCCCACAATTTTTTAAGTTTCTGGACTTTGCCAGATTGAGGGGCGGGGGCGGCAAAATCAGGCTTCGTTGAGGACCACTGTCTTATTCTATAGCAATGAATGGCTAGACTGTAAGCCAATCTCAATTGAGATTGTCTCTCAATCTCAGCACTATTGAAATTCTCGGTGGGGTAGTTTTTTGTTGTGGCGGGGCTGTTCTGTGCATGGTGAGATGTCAAGCAGCTCCCCTGGTCTCTACCCACTGAATGTCAGGAGCGCCCCCTTGTTGTAACAAACAAACAGAAAATACCTGCAAACACTGCCCAGGTGTCCTTGGGTGGCAAAATATCTCCCCTAGTGAGAACCACTGATCTTCAATGTCCTAAACTCCATAAGACTTTTTAAAAATTTCTGCACAAAGTGAGCTCTAAGACAAGTCACAGGCTTTCCAATTTGTAAGAACTTTGTTTTCAAAACTCAGTCTGCTTCTCAGAGGCCATGCCATATAGGGGCATTGAGTCCTCTTACTGTTTCCTTATTTATAGATAGATAAAAATAACAAGATAGCTGGGAGGGGCATGAACTGCTGCAAAGTGTCCATCAGAATGTATTTAAAATACCCAGAAGAGGGTGTGACCCAGACATAGTCCATCACAACCTCCCTCGATTGTATCATTTTTTAAAAATGTAAATCCTACCCATGAGCTTTGTACTCAAGTAGAAGGCTGAATTTTTAATCACTCAGCTTTGCCTCAAATAACCTGAGCAGTCCTGATCCATACTCAATTCCTCCATCATCTATTGCTTTGAAATCCTTACCTAGCTGTGTCCCCCTAAACACTGGTATCCAAAAGTCTTATTCAAGTTACTACAGGGGCTTCCCTGGTGGCTCAGTGGTAAAGAATGCACCTGCCAATGCAGGAGATGCAGGTTTGATCCCTGGGTCAGGAAGATTTCCTGGAGGAAGAAATGGCAACCCACTCCAGAATTCTTGCCTGGGACATCCCATGGACAGAGGAGCCTGGCAGGCTACAGTCCATGGGGTCACAAAGAGTGGACATGACTGAACACACATGCACAGGGAAGAAAAACAGAAGGAACGCACAGAATCATCTATGAACTTTGTAATATTTTTTCCTAGACTAAGTACGCCAGGAATGACGTTTACTCTAAGTTAGCTGTTGGGTGTGTGAATAAATTCAGCATCAAACAAAGTGCTTTGCCTTTTATTATCCTTGTGAGAGAGAACATTTTAACATCAAGTGGGTACGTGACTTGTGCAGATATTCCCAGAAACCAGAGAGTGAAAAACCAGTGTTCAGTCCTACAGTCTGATCCAGTGATTGACATTTGACATTCTGGCCTTCATGAATGAGATGTCTTAGAGATATCGGATCACCCGCTTTGAGGACACATGAGAGAAATATCTCAGCGCATTCAGGAAAAGAAGTCACAACATGAGGATCTGGTTGTTCTGGCATCACTGCATTCGATGGTCAGTCTGGGATTGTTCTCCTTCACATCCTTCAACAGCCTCTGGATTTCCACGGTAGATTTGTCCATCTTCAACCTGAGTGTCTTTAAGGGGCCATTGTTCTGCTTTAAAGCCTTAAGGAGCACCACGATGCCACTCTGTCCCCAGGCGTTCTGGTCCAAGTCCAGCGTTTCCAGGCTCCGGCTGCTGACTAGAGCGGAGGCGAGATACTGACAACTGAAAGGGGTGATGGAGCAGCCCCAGAGCCTGTTGAGGAAGTAGAGAAAGCCACTCATGTAAGCATGTTCTTAACGGAGAACCTACCGGGCGGCCAGGCACACCCTTACTCCCTGGGGACCTAGTAGGGAAGACATGAAAGTTATTTTCTTTGTGGAGCTTATTTTAGCCACATCAGGTCCTGTTGTGTTGAAGATGGGATAACAGTACTGAAACAAAATAAATAGGATTAATAAAACAGAGGAGGACTGGGTAGATTGGTGATAGTCCATGAATTCCACATTGGAAAGATGATATGAGAAAAAAGAAACAGAATACAGAGTGAACCATGATGATAACTGAAGGGGTGGAAGCCAGTATAGCTGAGATGCCAAGCTGGCAGGGTAGTAGAAAGAGTGGCCCACAATTACACAGAGTGAAGTAAGTCAGAAAGAGAAAGACAAATATCTTATACTAACACATCGATATACATGGTATCTAGAAAGGTGGTATGGATGAACCTGTTTGCAGGGCAGAAATGGAGACACAGACGTAGAGAACAGACCTTTGGATACAGTGCGGGGAGGAGAGGGTGGGATGAATGAAGAGAGCAGCATTGAAACATATACATTACCATGTGTAAAATTAGAGAGCCGGTGAGAATTTACAATATGACACAGGGAGCTCAAATCCAGTGCCCTGAGATAACCTAGAGGGGTGGGAGGGGCTGGAAGGTGGGAGGGAGGTTCAAGAGAGAGGGAACATACATACACCTATGGCCGATTCATGTTCATATGTAGCAAAAACAAACAGGATATTGTAAAGCAATTATCCTCCGATTAAAGATAAAAGTTTTAAAGTATCCAATAAACAATTTAAAAAAGAAAGAGTGGCTCATAACTAACTATAGGATTCCATAGACTCTTGGAGAAGGCAATGGCAACCCACTGCAGTATTCTTGCCTAGGAAGTCCCATGGACGGAGTCTGAGCCTGGTGGGCTACAGTCCATGGGGTCACAAAGAATCAGACACAACTCAGCAACTGAGCACATAGACTCTTGTGGGCTATTATGTTGGGTTGGCCAAAAAAGTTTATTTGGGTTTTTCTGAAAGACGTTATGAAAAAACCCAGGTGGAAAAAAGCCAACACAAAAAACCTTCAGATTTTTATCCACAGTGACCCAAGGAACTTTTGTGTCTTGAAAGACACGTGCTGTGGCCTGGCTTGCAGGTTGAAAGACATCTTGGGGTGATGGGTTGAGACCCAACATTAGGAAATCAAGAATCAAAACCCACAGACTAGTTCAGAGACAATGCCATAATCACTATAATGCACTGACTGGGGCAAGTCAGAGAAAGACACATCATATGATAATGATTACATGTGGGACCCAAAGAAATAGTACAAAAGGGCCTATACAAGACAGAAGGTGAGCCACAGATATAGAAAATAAATTACGGTTACCAGAGGGGGAACAAGGCTGCAGGGGGGTAAATTGGGAGCTTGGGATTGATACAGACACACTACTATGTATAAAATAGGTAACTAACAAGGACCTACTGTATAGCAGAGGGAACTCTACCCAATACTCTGTAATAACCTATATAGGAAAAGATAACTAAAAAAGAGGGGATATATGTGCAACTGATTCACTTTGCTGTACAGTAGACATTAGCACAACATTGTAAATCAACTATACTCAATAATCTTTTTAAAGGGGTAGGGAGGGAGGTGGGAGGGGGGCTCAGGATGGGGAACACATGTACACCCATGGCGGATTCAAGTCAATGCATGGCAAAACCAATACAATGTTGTAAAGTAAAATAAATAAATTAATTTAAAAAAAAAGAAAAATCAAAAGTAATTAGCCTCCAACTAATAAAAATAAATGAAAAAGAAAGAAAGAAAGAAAAAGAGCTATAATGTCATGAAAAGACAAAATTTCAGTTGTTCATTGCTGGCAAAAAAGAAAAACCAACAATATTTTCAAACATCTTTAAAATGAAGAAAATGACTTACCCTAGACATTTCAGGTTACAGTTTGGTTTCTTCAAAGCTTCATAGAGAAAACACAGTCCAGTGGCTATGGGGTTGAAACCCAGGTCCAAGCTGGTGAGGTTGGAGTCTCCTTGGAGAATCTTTGAGATGTACTTGCAGCCATGTCTGTTTATGTTGCAATGACGCAGCCTGCCAAGACAGTTGTAAAAAGAAATTCTGTTATCCCTCTGTGACATATACCCTGTGATGTGGCGGTTACATCCAGCTATTAATACTTATTTTCTATCTCAAGTCACACACTTTCATGTAGGCTTATATATAAAGACATGCAAATGGAAGGACTTCCCTGGTGGCCCAGTGGTTAAGAATCTGCCTTGCAATGCAGGGGACACAGGTTCGATCCCTGGTCGGGGGAGCTGAGATCCTACATGCTGTGGAGCAACTAGCCCCCCCACCCCATACCCCAAACCACAAGTACTGAGCCTGCACCCCAAGATGCAGCCAAATTAAATAAATACACTTTAAAGAAAACATGTACATGGAATGATGAGCATTTCCACCCTGCCTGGGTGGTAGAGTGTTCAGCTGGCCTCTTCTGCCCCCTTTCATTTTGGAGGAAAAAAACACACATCCAAGATACAGGCTTTCCTTCCATGACAGTATGTTATGCAGGTGAAGGGGTCTGGGTTCAGACAGACCTGAGACAGGATCTGAAGCCTCCTTTCTTTCCTGCATGATCAGGTCTTTGGGATTCCATGCTCCCTGTCTCATGTTTTATTTCAAGCCCTGTATTTGTCCCAGAACAATGCAGTACACCAAAATCTCCACATTCCTAACATTGAGAGGCTGTGTTTCTGATTTAAACACTGTAGACTCTCCAACAAGCTTAGATGCCTACAAGTCCTCCTGACCACATAGAAGGGTGTTCCCATAATACAACTAGACAGGTCTCCCCTGAATACCTTGTGCCCCAAGCATGGCATAATAGCAACAGGGTAGAGTCTGAACTGACATGACAAGGAGCAGGTGGATGGTAACTGGACCAAAAGATGCCATGACTTGTACTGGGTGAGACCCTAAAAAAGTTATACTTGAACCTGGGGAGCTTGGGGAGAGGAGCTGAAGCAAAATTCAAAATTCCAAGTTTTGACAGCCTACAAAATGAAGGTCTGGTCAAACAATGCCTTTATGTTTTTAAGATAATGATCGTTGACAACTCGACGAATACAGGGGGCTTCACACCTGCCACAAAGGTGTGACCATGGGCAAACTCAGGGACTAAACTCTGGTTTTCTAATAGCTAGTTAGCACAACTGAAACAAAGGTAACTATGGCATGTGCTTGTAAGGATTTTTTTAAATTCTTGTAAAATTTAGTAGAATACCTGATGCACAGTAAGTACTAACTAAGTACCAGACACTTTGTGTTGATTAGACACCTGAATCATCTCTGCCTTTAGAACAGGGAAGTCTAATGTACACACCGCAATATTTAAGATAGACAACAAGCAAGTTCCCTGTACTGCACGGGGAACTCTGCTCAGGGTCGTGTGGCAGCCTGGATGGGAGGGGAGTGTGGGAGAACGGATACGTGTATATGTAGGGCTGAGGCCCTTCACTGCTCGCCTGAAACTATCACAGCATTGTTAATTGACTATAAACCCCCAATACGAGATAAAAAGTTTTGAAAAAAACTATCACAACATTGTTGGTTGGCTATATTCCAATATAGAATAAAGTTTAAAAAGTAAAAATCTAGGAGGCTAGATCTCATGTTAAGCATTCTTACAATAAAATTAGTAATCACAATGAAAATGATAATACACTTTTTAAAATTCAAAAAATGAAAATGATAAGTTCTTAAAAATTCAAAAAAAAAAAACAGGCCAATCTGTGTGACATCATACAGGAAGTTTTATATTCTTCTAATGAACACTATTGAGGCAGAAATGACCTTTTCCTTTTCTCTCTCTGCCACTATAAACTGAATTCCTGATTCTGCTTTCCAGTCTTAAACCCTACTGTGTAACTCAATCCACCCCAATTGCTGCTATATGTCATGTGAACTTTCAGAATATACACAGAACATCAGACCTGAGAATTAACTGCTTATCTTGAATTCTCAGAATAGAAAGAGGCTGGCAAGTCAACCTTACTCTTTAAAGACATGCAGACATTAGCATCTGTTTCTACCTGTTCTTTTCCTGATTTCCACCAGGATCTTCCTGGTTTCATTCAAGGGGAATTATTAAGTGCTCCAGGGTCTGTCCTACTTGAATCCAGGTGTGTATATGTACATACAACACACAGACACACACACACACACAGAAGCCAGCAGGGACTTACACCAAGGTCTGTAGCTGACATTCGGGGTAACTCAAGCCCTCACACAAAATCTTCACCCCGCCATCCCCAAGGTCATTCTTGGCCAAGCACAGGTGGGTCAACCTCTGGTTGACAATCAAAGCAGAAGATAGCTCCTTACAACAGGCTTCTGTAAGCTGACACTTCTCCAACCTGCGAAAAAGCACCACCTACATGGTGAGACATTTCCAAAGTTCAAACTTCTCAGCTGACAGCCCTTCTTGAAAGTCCCCACCTGCTCTATTCTATGCTAGTGATCAAAGCCTGAAGGACCAGGAATGAGAGAAAGGCAGGCAAACTTCCCTAGTGGTCCAGTGGTTAAGACTCTGCACTCCCAATGCGAGGGGACTGGGTTTGATCCCTGATCAGGAAACTAAGATTCCACTTGCTGTAAGCAACTAAGACCCAGCACAGCCTAATTAATTAATAATATTTTTTAAATGCAGGCTTCCCTGGTGGCTCAGTGGTAAAGAATCCACCTGCCGATGCAGGAGATGTGGATTTGATCCCTGGGAAGATCCCCTGGAGGAGGGCATGGCAACCCACCCCAGTGTTCTTGCCAGGAAAACCCCATGGACAGAGGAGTCTGGTGGGCTATAGTCCATTGGTCGCAAAGAATCAGACACAACTGAGCACGCACACACATACACACATTTTTTTTAAAGCATGCATCACCCACCTGGGACCAAAAAGGGGAATCGGGACTCTCCCCCCAAGTAAGAAGTCCCAGAGGATGCGCCCTGTAAGTCTGGTCTTACCACTGCTCTTCTCTATGTGACTCCAGGCCTAAGATGAAGACGCTCCCCGGGAAAAGAGGGACTTACGACAATTTCTGCAGGACGCACTTTGGGTGTCTCAGAGTCAAACACAGCAATCTGACACCCTCATCCAGGAACTCACTGGCCGTGAGATCCAGGCATTTCAGGGACTGGTTGACTTTGAGCGCCGAGGAGAAGTCAGCCCACTGCCGGATGGTGTCAGAACAAGACCCCAGCCTGTGGGATAAACGGGGGCAAGTCATTCTTCTGGGAGGGCAGAGACCCTGTCAGCTTATTATCCTTCCCTGAAGACTGTATCTTTGACTCTTATCTTGTTGTACTCCAACACATGTCAAACCCTGGACTGAACTATTAGAAAACGGATCTCCTTTGTTTGCTCAAGTAGCACCATGCCCATTGGATCAGCATCCAGCCTCATCGCTAAGAAGAGAAAAACTCCATGATACAATTCTAAGTGAAGTTTCACCAACGTGGTCTGCTATTTCTCAAACCCCACCTTTTACATCATCATTTTTCTTGAACTAAGGCTGTCCTAATTCCACTTATATTTTTTAATTAATCTTTATTGGAGTATAGTTGCCTTTATGACATTATATTAGTCTACTGTATGACAAATGAATCAATGATACATATCCACATATTCCCACCTTCCACTTAAATTTAAACGTGACTCTATTGGGAAAAAGTTGATGCCTGATACTCAAACTTCAACTTCAGAAGTTATTAGGGAATATGCTAACTAAAACAAGGAGAAACAATTGGATACTTAGGCAGCTGGGTCCAAAAGTTTGAAGTCTGTGTTGCCAGAATAATTGGAAACTTCTGTGGATCAAAATGAATGTGATACAGCTATTTTAGAGAACATTGGGGCAACCCATTAACCCATCACATGGGGTCTGAAGCTCAGCTGCTCTTGTAGATACAGATCAGAATACAGGACTTTAGGACAAGCTTGTTTGAATCCTGGCTCCGCCCCTTACTACATTCACAGTATTTACAAGTTGTTGTTATTGCTCCATCGCTAAGTCACGTCTGACTCTTTGAGACTCCAGGAACTGCAGCACACCAGATTTCCCTGTCCTTCACTATCTCCCAGAGTTTGCTCAAGTTCACAAGTTAGTTGAACTTTTTAATATTCATTTTTCTTCCTTCATCTGTACTTTGGGGAGAGAGGATACCTTTTAGGTCAATCAAATAAAGAATATAATCAATCCATACTCTGCCTTCTAGAATGTATGTCATAAGTAAACCTGGAGTTCTTAAAAATCAGTACCTTTCCTCCCTCAAAGTTTAACCTATAAAAAGGACACTGTAAGTTCACTTAAATAATTTGAATACAAGGCAAAATGTAAAGTGTCTCAAGTCAATGAGCAAAACCAGGAGACTGTGCACCGGCCATTTGTCATTTTGGAGATTTGGTAATCCACTTTGAAACATCATTTATTGAGGGCAGGAGGAGAAGGGGACAACAGGGGATTAGACGGTTGGATGGCATCACCAACTCAATGGACATGAGTTTGAATAAGCTCCTGGAGTTGGTGATGGACAGGGAAGCCTGGCGTGCTGCAGTCCATGGGGTCACAAAGAGGGTCACAAAGAGTTGGACACAACTGAATGACTGAACTGAACAGAGTAATAGATTTTTTTTTCTAATTTAATGAAATTCTGAGTGTTTCTTTGCATTCAGGGCTCACTATTCAAGACTAGCTGGCTAGGGGAAGATTGTTGGCTGACATAGCATCGATATTCTGTTAATATCTGGGAATATGCTCCCCTGTTTAGCATGGTGCCCGATCAGCATGGCAGTCCTCTGTTTTGCTCAGAACTCACAGCATCCTTCTCATGCTGAGGACAGCAGTGACATAAGACCCACCTCAGACACTGAAGGTTGCATCTCGGGTGCTTCAGGACCTCACACAGCAGCAGCAGCAGCATCTTATCACCATGGAAACTGCCTTCCAGAGCCAGGTGTGTCACAGTCTTCTTACCAACGAGAGCCAGACAGAAGTCCCGGTAAGCACTGGCAGGAGAGACGTTTTTAATCCTGAAAGTGAGAGTGTTCGTCACTCAGTTGTGTCTGGCTCCTGCAACCCCATGGACTCTAGCGTGCCAGACTCCTTTGTCTATGGGATTCTCCAGGCAAGAATACTGGGGTAGGTAGCCATTCCCTTCTCCAGGGGAATCTTCCTGACCCAGGGATAGGGAATATAAAATGAAGCGGTTCTGTTTTGGGTGTTGTAGATGGATGGTGCTGAGGACGCAGAGCGCAAGTCAAGTCACAAGTCAAGATGGGGACAGGGAGACACTTCATGCAAAGGTGGGCACAATAAAGGACAGAAATGGTATGGACCTAACAGAAGCAGAAGATACTAAGAAGAGGTGGCAACAATACACAGAAGAACTATGCAAAAAAAGATCTTTATGACCCAGATAACCATGATGGTGTGGTCATTCACCTAGAGCCAGACATCCTAGAATGTGAAGTCAAGTGGACCTTAGGAAGCACCACTATGAACAAAGCTAGTAGAGGCAATGGAATTCCAGTTGAGCTATTTCAAATGAACTTCCAAATGTTCAATCTGGATTTAGAAAAGGCAGAGGAACCAGAGATCAAATTGCCAACATCCACTGGATCATCAAAAAAGCAAGAGAATACCAGAAAAACATCTACTTCTGCTTTATTGATTATGCCAAAACTTTTGACTGTGTAGATCACAACAAATTGGAAAATTCTGAAAGAAATGGGAATACCAGACCACCTGACATGCCTCCTGAGAAATCTGTATGCAGGTCAAGAACCATCAGTTAGTACTGGACATGGAACAATAGACTGGTTCCAAATCATGAAAGGAGTACATCAAGGCTGCATACTGTCACCCTGCTTATTTAACTTATGTGCAGAGTACATCATGAGAAATACTGGGCTGGATGAAGCACAAGCTAGAATCAAGAATACTGGGCGAAATATCAATAACCTCAGATATGCAGATGACACCACCCTTACGGCAGAAAGCAAAGAAGAACTAAAGAGCCTCTTGATGAAAGTGAAAGAGGAGAGTGAAAAAGTTGGCTTAAAACTCCACATTCAGAAAACGAAAATCATGGCATCTGGTCCCATCACTTCATGGCAAATAGACGGGGAAACAATGGAAACAGTGACAGACTTTATTTTGGGGGGGCTCCAAAATCACTGCAGATGGTGATTGCAGCCATGAAATTAAAAGACGCTTGCTTCTTGGAAGACAAGCTATGACCAACTTAGACAGCATATTAAAAAGCAGAGACGTTACTTTGCCAACAAAGGTCTGTCTAGTCAAAGCTATGGTTTTTCCAATAGTCAGGTATGGATGTGAGAGTTGGACTATAAAGAAAGCTGAGTGCTGAAGAATTCATGCTTTTAAACTGTGGTGTTGGAGACAACTCTTGAGTCCCTTGGACTGCAAGGAGATCAAACCAGTCAATCCTAAAGGAAATCAACCCTGAATATTCATTGGAAGGACTGATGCTAAAGCTGAAACTCCTGTACTTTGGCCACTTGATGTGAAGCACTGACTCCTTGGAAAAGACCCTGATGATGCGAGAGATTGAAGGAAGAAGGAGAAGGGGATGACAGAGGATGAGACGGTTGGATGGCATCACCGACTCAATGGACATGAGTTTGAGCAAGCTCCGGGAGTTGGTGATGGACAGGGAAGCCTGGAGTGCTGCAGTCCATGGGGTCACAAAGAGTCGGACAGGACTGAGTGACTGAACTGAACTGACTTGAAGAACCAGTCAATGGAGTGATAGCTGGAAAGAAGAGAAGGACAGACCACTAGTGGAAGCAGTATATGATGATGAGAAGGAAGATGGAATTGGATGGTAAAGGGTTGGTGCTCTCTTCTCTTTGCTTATGCTGATCTTCAGATAAACTATCCCTATCCTTTTATATTGTAGGGGAACAAAATTTGTCACCCCAAGATGTCCCTTTGACATGAAGATTATTTCAAGTTGAGAACAAACAAGGACTGAAAACACTCGGGAAGACACTTTGATCTTTCCCCTCACTTCCTGAAGAATTTAGATAGTTCTGTTCCTGTAACTAGGCTTCCCTAGGTGGCTCAGTGGTAAAGAATCCACCTGCCAATGCAGGAGATACAGATCTCACCCTCTGTCTACCAAACATTTGATTTCCATCTCCAAGTGAATTGCCTTCCTCCCCTTTGAGGTCCCAAACCACAACCCTCATCATCCTTTATTGTCTTTAATGGAAGATTGTAGTTAACATGAGGATTTCAGTTACTGGGGTAGTTGCTCAGTTTTTCTGGGTCTCTCCCATGTATAGATGCTATTAAATGTTTGATTTTCTTTTCCTAATCTGTTTCATATCAATTTCATTTTCCTACCAGCCAGAAGTATAGAGAGAATTTTCTTCCTCTCAGACAGCATTATGTCCTTTATTTCTTTCAGAATTCAGTCCACACACAACTTTCCCTCCTCCTCAATGCCTGACTTTTTCTGGTAAAAAAATAAATCACTTCCTACTATATCCCCATGTAGTCAGTTGCATTTCCATAGACAGTTTTCATTCAAGCCACAGTAAGTTATGGACTGTAAGTCAGCAAATAAGTTACAGACTCCTTGAATGTGTGGACCATTAAGGGCTGTGAGGGGAACTTCTCTGGTGGTCCAGTGGTTAAGAATCTACCTGCCAATGCAGGGGACGCAGGTTTGATCCCTGATCCAGGAACACTCCACATGCCATGGGACAACGAAGCCCACACACCACAACTACTGAGCCTGCACTCTAGAGCTCATGCCCTGCAACAAGAGAAGCTACCGCAATGAGAAGACCCTGATCTGTGCAACTACAGAAAGCCTGTGCAGCAACAAAGACCCATCATAGCCATAAATAAGTAAATAAATCTTTTTTTTTAAGCAACCACTCCAATTCTTTGTATTCTGACCACCTGGCTGGATGGAGCCTAATTTGACATTCCAATACTGCTCTCACATTTTAAATCCCCATTGCAGTCCATCCTAAAGGAAATCAGTCCTGAATATTCACTGGAAGGACTGATGATGAAGCTGAAACTCCTATACTCTGGCCACCTGATGTGAAGAGCCAACTCATTGGAAAAGACCCTGGTGTTGGGGAAGATTGAAGGCAGGAGGAGAAGGGGACGACAGAGGATGAGATGGTTGGGTGGCATCACTGACTCAATGGACATGAGTTTGAGTAAGCTCCGGGAGTTGGTGATGGACAGGGAGGCCTGGAGTGCTGCAGTCCATGGGGTTGCAAAGAGTCAGACACGACTGAACTGAACTGAACTGCAGGATCAGCTGCCACTTACACGACTTTCTGGAGATGACAGGTGACGTGGGTTATCTGCTCGCAAAGAATCCTCACCGAGGAGTGACTCAGGAAGCTTTCCTTCACATCCAGAAAGTTCAGGTTCTCATTTGAGCTGAACACAGAGCAGAGATCCGCCCAGAGCTGGAGAGAATGATGGTCGTGCTGTGACCTAGGAGAAACAGACAGGAACATCTATGAAAGAGAACCATCAACAAAAGGGCAGGGGTGGCGGAAAAACTGGTGAGCTCTTCAAAAGGCACAAACATCCGGTTGTAAGATAACAAAGTCCTGGGATATAATGGATGGCATGGTGACTATATATGAAAACAAAATTCTGGAAAAGAATTGGCAGGAGGGAAATTATATGAAATGTCTAGAGCGTGCTGAGCCCACATGTCAACAATGACAGTAAAAGGTTCCAAAGCCCCCATTCCTCATCTGAATATCGTGTTTCTCAGCTTTAATGGCAAGGTGGCAAGAAGAATTTTCAGTGAGAATTCAGACCCTAAACCAGAAGGAGTCATAAGAGACTCTGTCCTCTTCCTAAAACAGTGTGAAGCTGAAGATGGGAGAACTAGTAAAGTTTAAAAAAAAAAAAAAATGGGTTCTTACATCTCATTCTGAGGGTCTGATTTCAATGCGGGATCATTCTCCAGGAATATCTTCTTTCCTACCTGCAGTGAGATCTTCTGTAAGTTGGCACAATGTTTAAGGCAGAAGGAAGACTGCATCATTTCAGATGTATTCGTCAAGTGAATGGACATCTCCTTGACGTGGGCCATGGCATCTTTCACGAGCTGCTCCTCCTGAGACTCGTAGAGACAGCGCAGAACCTCCTTCGTGTCCGTCACCGAGAAGGATTTCTTCCCCTGGGGCATCAATGTGTATCTCAGTAGCTCCCGCTTGATCGCCGTTGATACCAGGCAGCCGAAAGTCGTCTCCAGCTCCACGGCCCTTCTTTCGTTGCAGAGGCCAAACAGGAAGTACCCGACGGGGGTCAGGCTGGGGTTCTTCAGCCTCTCCTCCTGGGACAGCAGTTTCCGCACATCCCCAACGCGCCCCCGGCGGCCGCCCAGCCCGGCCGCCTCCTGCTCTTCCGGCTCCAAGACGTAGAACACGGCGGCCAGAAACTGCTGGACGCTGAGATGGATGAAAGAGTAGCAGGCCTCGCCGTCTTCGCTCTTCTGCAGAATATTCCTGTCCAGGAAAGGACAGAGGGCAGACGGGGCCACCCCAAGTCGCCTGAGGTCGTCCCCATCGAACACAGAGCTCCGCGTCCACACGCCCTCAGCAGCCAGGAGGCACAGGGGCTTGAGCGGAGCCTGCAGGCCCGGCCTGGGGCCGCCGCCGGGCGGCGGGGGGAAGCGGCCGCAGAGGAAGCGCAGGAACAGGCCCGTGGTGGTCCGGCAGGTGGCGGCCGGGTCAGCCCCGCTCTCCATCTGCTGCCTCAGACAGCTGCAGACCACCCAGCACACGGAGGGCGCCGAGCCCAGCTGGAACAGGGCTGCGTTGTTCCTCATCAGGTCGAAAGCTCGCAGGGCCTGACTCTCCTCTCCAAAGTGTTTCAGGAAATACGCCTTCCGCTCCTCCTCCAAGAACCCCTCGATCTCTATGAAGAGCGGCTGTTCTGTTAAGAGCCGCAGCTCCCGCAGGGCGCCCGGTCGGGTGGTGATGAGTAAGGTGGCCTTGGGCAGCATCTTTCTCTTCAGTAAACTTCCCAGGAGGACGGGCACCGGCTTCTGCTCCTTCCAGTCACCACATAGGTCGTGGATGAGCGCCCCCGAGGGGACCTTCAACTCATCAAAACCGTCGAGGATGAACAGGACTTTCTCTGCCCCGGCGAGGATTGCCAGCATGTCGTCCTGCACATGTGGCCAGTTGGCAGATATCAGCTCTGCAAAGGTGCACGGCCCCCTGCGATTGAGCCCCTTGCAGCTGAGATAGAAGGCGGAGTTGGAGGTCTCTGCCAGGTCATCCTGCGTCCAGTCCAGCATCAGCTCCTTGGCCAGCGTGGTTTTCCCGACTCCGGCAGGACCATGCAGCACCATGGTGAGTGGGGTGAACTCTGTGAGTGGCTGCGGGTTCAGGTATGTTATCAGCTTGGGGCTTCTCTGGGTGATGTTGTAGTGGAAACCACCATCATCTCCTGACCACAGTATATCCTTCCAGACTGAGAATTTCTCCATCGTGTTTCCGTCTCTCCTCTTCACCTGTATTGATGTGCAAGGGGAGAGCACTGAAGTGAAAGTGATTATACTCAACTGGAACATTCATACTGTAAAGGACCAGCGTTAGGGAGGAAGAAATGGGCTTCCCCCCTCCTGGGTTCTTCTGACTGGTCTAAGAATTAAATTGACATGAGATGGATTAACAAGAGAATAAAAAAATTTTTTAATAACATATACAAGAACAAAAACCCAGGAAAATTGAATTATCCAGGAAAATACCACCAAAATGGCTGAAACCCTCCCCTTAAAAATTATCTTCAGCTTAAACAAAAAGAGGCTGCTGAAGGTAATAGCTTGGAATTCAAAGGGGAGGAGGGAAATACAGGTGAAGATGGAAAAGCAAATGTTTGGTAAAGCATTGTTTGTGGGGCCAGCAGAGATGATGGGACCCAGGGCAGACTCTTAAGTGCCAAGTCCTGCTGGTTTCTCCCACTTTCCTCCACCCATGTTCTTTGCAGACATCTCTGGTGATAGAGACCCTGTTCCCAGAATCATGGTTGTTGCTGTTTTAGTCGCTCAGTTGTGTCCATCTCTTTGTGACCCCATGGACTACAGCCTACCAGGCTCCTCTGTCCATGGAATTCTCCAGGCAAAAATACTGGAGTGGGTTGCCATGCCCTTCTCCTCTTAAGCCCTATCCCAGGCCTATAAAATCAGTATCCCTGGAGATGGGCTCAGGAAACTATATGTTTTTAACAAACCTTCCAGGTGATTATGATAAATGTTAGTTACAGGATCATGGGCATAGGGAAACAAAGACCCAGGTTCTCACAGTTGCTCAAGTTGAAGCCAAGATTATATCCAGGAGCTTAACTCAAAAATCTGTGCTCTCAATCACTGACATTTCCTCACTGAAGTGAAAGTCACTCAATCGTGTGACCCCATTGACTATACAGTCCATGAAATTCTCCAGGCCAGAATACTGGAGTGGGTAGCCTATTCCTTCTCCAGCAGGTCTTCCCGACCCAGGAATCAAACCAGGGTCTCCTGCATTGCAGGTGGATTCTTCACCAACCGAGCTATCAGGGAAGCCTCAGTGAAACAAGAAGCAAATTAAAAAAATCCTTACATCCTCGTGCATTAAATGGGCAACACTCAGGGATGATTCACAAGATGAAAAACACAGTTTAGTAAGTACACGGTAGGGTGGGGAAGAAGTACACCCAATCAGAAGATTTATTATGCAAAATATTTCAAAACACAATGTATGATAAGGGCACATGATCGTTAGAAGATATTTAACATAAAAACACTCATGCTGGGACTTCCCCGGTGGTCCAGTGGTTGGGACCTTGCCTTCCGATGCAGGAGGCATAGGTTTGATCCCTGGTCAGGGAGCTAAGATCCCCAGATGCCTCAAGGCCACAAAAACCAAAACATAAAAAAAAAAGGAAGCAGAGGCAATATTGTAACAAACTCTATAAAGACTTAAAAATAGTCCACATCAAAAAAACTTTTAAAAAATTAAAATGCTAAATCAGAAGAGCACAATAATTGAAAAGCATCACCACACCTGAAATGTGCCAATTAAAGCAAGACAATCAGAAGGGAAAAAATTAGATAGGAAGTCATTGGCAGCTACCCCCATCCAAGTCTTTTCTCCACCTAATAAAGAGAGAGCTCAGCTTGAGGACTGCAAAAAATCCTCCTAAGGAACTTCTCTGGCACTCCAGTGGTTAGGACTCAGTGCTTCCACTGCAGGGGGCATGGGTTCCAAGATCCCAGAGGCTGCTGCTTGGCCAAAAAAAATGACAAAAGCCTTATGCCAGCCATTAAAACTTGCAATGTTCAGTGCTACAGATTCGACCAATGATTGCCACTGACTTAAAAGACAAGACAGAGAAACAGGCTGGATAGTTGGTACTCACCTCCCTCCAGCTAGGACCCAGTTGCAGCCTGTGGGTATTTCACACAAATGAAATCTCCAATAAGAAAAGTCCCCCACCAGCCTGTGCTCTGGGATTGGCCCCTAGGCCCCGGGGTGAGGGCTGGACTTCCTGCCCAGGCTGAAATGGCCCTCCTACTAACAGTGGCTGGTTCTCAATCTTGAAAATGCGACTCACATTGCAATCGCCCAGGTCCTGCCCTTGGTGATCCTAATTGAATTGGTCCGGGGTGGGCTTTAGGAAGCCAGGAGGCTTCCAAAGCTCCTCAGGTGATTCTTACATCCCCCAGAGCCCTTGACCTTCCCCCACTAACAGAAACTAATCAGAGGCCAGACAGGAAGTTCAGGCGGGACTTGACCAGGGTCTCTGCTGCAGCAGAGGGAAGCGAGAACAAAAAACAGTTTCCCTGGACAGCTTGCTTATTCCTGAGGAGGGGAGGGTGAGCTGGCTCCTTATATGGGGAGAGGGTAGGAGTGTCCAGGGGTCGGGCTGGAGGGGTGGCTTGAGTGGTTTGCCCCCTTCTAAGGAGGTGTTGAGTGTAGGGGGAACGACACAGGCCTCTGCTGTTGCTCCAGGCTCTTCAAAATTGGCAGTTGGGCTTTTGGGTCTCTTTGTATCTTTTGTCCAGAATTTGCCCCAACTGCACATGTACATGGTTATTTTTAGTCCTATATAGTTTCTTTGTGGCTTCCGCAGGTGGCTTAGTAGTAAAGAATCCACCTGCCAATGGAGGAGCTGCAGGAGACCTGGTTCAATCCCTGGGTCGGGAAGATTCCCTGGAGAAGAAAATGGCAACCCACTCCAGTATTCTTGCGGGAAATCCCATGGACGGAGGAGCCTGACGAAGTCCGTGGGGCTGCAGAGTCAGACTTGACTTAGCGACTGAGCACATGCAAGTTTCTTTCTGTTTTTTTGTTGTTGTTGTTGATTTTTTTTCATGAGTCAGGTTTTTTTTTTTTTTACCAGCTTTTGAAAACATAATTAACAAATAGACATTTTATATATTTAAGGTGCACAATGTGATATTTTGATATATGTTTACACTGTGAAATAATCACCACCATCAAGCTAACACATCCATCACTTCACACACTGTGTGTGTGTGTGTGTGTGTGTGTGTGTGTGTGTGTGTAAGAAGTGTTTTCTATTTTGTCCTGATTTGCTGAAATTGGAAGATAATTGACCAGAGACTGTCTGAATATTTTTACTCAAAACATAGGAGAAAAACCTTGATTACTGTTGTCAACTTTTCTATTTCCCCACAAAATAAACTACATAGTATTTTGTTTAGTCTTATCAATCAATAAGCCTAAGCAAATGGGAATTGAAATCCCATCTTGCTATGTATCAACCTACTGTTTATAAACAGTATCTGGCAATTTGATGCTTCTATGCATATATGTACAATACAAACCCTAGGAATGTGTTTCTCTTTCACTCTGTAAAAAGTCGCATCTCTCATCCTTTTTTCAATACTCACACTTATGATCCAGAAATATTGAAATACAAATCCAGCCAATGTATTGATGATTAACTTCACCAATAAACAGTGGGTACAAATTAAACCAAAAATGGTGTTTATTGGAAGCCCATCTCATAAAGAATGGGGACACGTTCATACACCCCTGGGAGAGATGACACTTGCGCAAATTAAACAAATGCCCAAGAAAACTAATAGCTACCAAAAGAGGTTATGCTAGCCATGGGCTCCAGTGCCATTCAGCATTTTAAAGGATGGTTTAACAGCCTGTATAATTAAAGGGAAGTATCAATGATTGGTTTTTAAATGAAAATTAATAATAGTGTTAATTTTATTAATAATAAAACTATTATTTTGTTAATAACAATAAAATTGTGGAACAAACTATTGCTTAGAACCATTGTAACGACATTGCACATATTACACCCTTTAAATCTCATAAAATTTATGAAGTAGGTACTATTATTATTTCAGTATTTTGAATGCTAAACAGTAATGTTCAGGGGAATTCCCTGGTGGTTCAGTGGTTAAAACTCTGGTCTTCCAATGATGGAGGTGGCACTGGTTTGATCCCTAGTCAGGGAACAAAGATCCCACATGCCACCCATCGCAGCCAAAAAAAATTTTTTAAGTAACACTCAGCTGATCCAGGATTCAAATCAAGACAATAAGGCGTGCCAGCCAGTGCCCTGAACTATGAGCTAAGCCCAATAGCTAACTAACCAACTAAATCACCAAGTACGTAGTTGTTCACTCACACATTTGTTGCTGCTGTTGTTGAAGTTGCTCAGTCACATCTGACTCTTGGCAACCCCAGGGCGGCAGCACGCCAGCCTTCCCTGTCCTTCACCATCTCCTGGAGCTTGCTCAAACTCATGTCCATTGAGTCAGTGATGCCATCCAACCATCTCGTCCTCTGTCGTCCCCTTCTCTTCCCACCTTCAGTCTCTCCCGGCATCAGGGTCTTTTCCGGTTACTCACACATGCACACACATATTTCAGAATTCAGAAAAACAGCTGGAAATGATACAATCTCATATGTATCCCTGGAATCATACGTGTTGTGAACCAGTCTTTACATGATTATATTTAATCATCCCGTGACCCTACATGTGCTCTCAACATTCTCATTTATGAGTGAAGAAACTAAGGCTGAAATGTCAGCCAACATCCCCAAAGTCCATATAACTCGTGGGTGGCAGGGGAGAGGGGTGCAATTAAACAGCCTTCTGTTGGAATAAGTGAGTTTGGGGAGCGTAGACCAAGCCTGCAGAGGTGGTCGGATATTCAAAAGAGGAACTCCATGGCCAGAACATAGCACTGGTTAAGTTGATAAGAAGCCACAATTCAAAAACACTTCAACAGCATGTCCAGTGCCGTTACAACTGACTTAAGCCAGACCATGGGTATCTGTAGACAGGCAGGTGATGGTCATGGACAAGGCAGGACTGTAACCCTGAGAAGGAGAAATAAAACCCACCATCTGAACCGCCTGCTTCTAACTCACAGGCTTGAAGAATGAACTTATGGTGGCCACGGGGAAGGACTGGGGGAGGGATAGTTAGGGAGTTTGGGATCAACATATACATACTGCTGTATCTAAAATGGAGAACCAACCAGGACCTTGTGTAGAGCACAGGGGACTCTGCTCCCTGTTATGTGGCAGCCTGGATGGGAGGGGGTTTGAGGGAGAACGAATACATGTAAAGGTAGGGCTGAGTCCCTTCTCCGTCCACCTGAAATGATCACAACATTGTTCACCGGCTATAACCCTCCATACAAAAGAAAAAGTTGAAAAATAAATAAAAAATAGATCGCCTGCTTCTAATTTGGGTCTCCAAATGCTGCCATTTGTGACCACGAAGATGAACCTGGAGGGCATTCTGCTAAGTGAAATTAAGCCAGACAGAGAAAGTGACATGGTGAAAGGTATCGCCTATATGTGGAATCTAAAAACGCTGAACTTGTGGAGACAAGAGAGTAGAACAGTGGTTGCCAGGGGCTGGGGAGGTGGGGAAAAGGGAGACACCAGTCAAAGTGCACAAACATCAGTGATTCTGATACCTGACCAGTTGTCAAACTAAGAGCATGACTCGACTAGGAAAGGACTGAGCCTCACCCCACGATGGATAAAAGCCTTCGTACCCTCTACCGGGAGATGAGTGGCATGCTTCCAGTTGTATGAGGAACATTGCATTCTCGTGTCAACTGAAAGCCTGGTTTTTCCACGTCTATATCCAAAAGGGAAATGCGACTGTGTGCTTTTGTGCTTAGTCATTCAGTTGTGTCCAGCTCCTTTGCGCCCCACATGGACTGTAGCCCGCCAGGCTCCTCTGTCCTTGGGATGTTTCCTGCGAGAGTAATGCAGTGGGTTGCCATTTTCCTCCTCCAGGAGATCTTCCCGGCCCAGGGATCGAACCTGCGTCTCCATGCCTCCCGCCCTGCAGGCAGATTCTTTACATACTGAGCCATCAGGGAAGCCCAGAGTGTGGTTAAAGGATGTGTTTTGGAAGCCACGTTGACGAGAAGCAGTGACTGTGGCTTTCCCCTCTGTCGGTTTAGCTAAATTTGTACTATGTTTCCTAGAATTTTCTTCCCCCTCCAGCGCTGGGTTAGGGATGACCGCAACAGGAACTGACGCAAGGCACCGAAGGTGGAAGTGAAGCTGCAGGCCTGCTGACACCCAGATGCTGAACGTGATCACGCTCAGGGGGCCTGTGTTCAGCCCACACACCTTATATGGGACTTGCCGGCCCAGTGCGAGCTCACAGCCAAGCCCAGGGCCTCCAACTCCCCCAGCTCCTTCAACGAGGCCAGCACCTGCACCTGCCTTTTTGAAGACCTTCGATGAAGAGCCCTAGGCTTCATTGAGAAGGGAGCCAGAGATGGACAGGCTGACACTGGTCCTCTCGAGCGCTCCAGTTCTGCCCCTGATCTGCCCCCGCCCCACCCCCGACCACACACACCCAGGTTCACCTCTCAACACCCAGTCTGGCTGACTTTTCATGACATCAGGAGGACCACGATGCAACCAGTGGCCTTCCACAAATTTCTTCCTCCATGGTCACAGTCCCATCAAGTCCAATCCCTGTAATAAAGCCTGTATCCCATGTCACAGTAGTTCTTAAGTCCTGAAGGAATTCTAACTGGAAAAGTTTTAGATCTACGTGTGTCTGTTCATGCGTGCTAGGTCCGGTCCGACTCTGTGTGACCCCATGGACTGTAGCCCACCAGGCTCCTCTATCCATGGGATTCTGCAGACAATAATACTGGAGTAGATTGTCATTACCACCTCCAGGGGATCTTCCTGACCCAGGGATTGAACCCAGGTCTCCTGAATTGCAAGCAGACTCCTTACTGTTTGAGCTACCTAGGAAGCCCAGGGTGTCTTAAGTTATCTTAGATTTTTGCAAAGATAGCATTATCACAATATGATAGGGACTACTTTAAATCAATGGAACAACTATATCCAGAATAGGTGCCATAACTATTCAGTAAGTTTCAGCCAGAATGAAAGTTTAAGAACAAAGTCGTGACTTAACCTTATGTGTGTGTGTGTGTTCAGTTGCTCAGTCCTGTCTGCCTCTTTGCGACCCCGTGGACTATATAGCCAGCCAGGCTCCTCTGTCCATGCGCTTCTCCAGCCAAAAATACTGGAGTGAGTTGCCATTTCCTCCTCCAGGAGATCTTCCCGACCCAGGGATGGATCCTGCGTCTCCTGTGTCTCCTGCGTTGGCAGGCAGAATCTTTACCACTGAACCACCTGGTATGTACGTATCTCATTTAGGTTCAAAATTGACACCAGTGGATAATCAATGCTGACATAATGTTGGGAATATTACAGAAGTGGGTGGGGATGGATGAATAATTGTTACCAAGCTTGGATTCAACTGCTCGCCCTCTAAAACCAGTATTGGGATTTTCCCAGTGGTCCAGTGGTTAAGACTTCATCTTCCAACACAGAGGGTGCGACTTTGATCCCTGGTTAGGGAGCTGAGATTCCACATGCCTCATGGCCAAAAACAAACAACCACCAAAACATATAATCAATATTGTAACAAATTCAATAAAGACCATTTAAAATGGCCCACATCAAACAATATGTTTTTAAAAAAATGTACTGGAGAGGCAAGTGTTGGTAGAAAGGGAAATTTGCTTTAATCAGAAGGCCAGCCATCTGGGAAGAAGACGGACCCATGTCCCAGAACCCACTCCGCGGATTCTGTGTGGCTAAGACAGCTTTTAAAGGCAAAGAATCTCAGTAAGTCATCGAGGCAGGTTAGTCCCTGCGTCCTTTTCTGTTGCACGCCGCTGACTGACTGACTCTTCATGATCTTTCTGAAAGGTCGGAGCATGCCCCGGGAAAGTGCTACAAGGCAAATTCCGGAGGCTGGCTAAACTTCCAGGGGCTGGCCCCCTGCAGCCTGGCCCAATCAGGTACCAACGTAAAGCCCTCGGACACTGACCACCGCTGTAGCCCGCGCTTTCTTCCTTATATGAAAAGACCTGGCCTGGATGCCTGCCCGGACTATAAAACCCCTTCCCACCCCTCATACCTTGCAGACTCCCTTTGTCTCCTCACTCACCAGCCCCCGGGAGTTCTGCCCGAGAGCGACGCTTAATAAAAGGCCTTTACCACCGGTCCTTAGAGGCGGCTTTTTTCCTCCCGCGGCGTTTTTCCTAACACTTTCTTCCTTTTATAAGATTTTTTTTTTAATGTGGACCATTTTTAAAGTCTTTACTGAATTTGTTACAATATTGTTTCTGTTTTATGTTGTGGTTTTGGGCCCATAAGGCAAATGGGATCTTAGCTACCCCTTCAGAGGTCACACCCACAGTCCCTGCCTTGGAAGGTGGAGTCCCAACCTAGCTACACCACCAGGGACTCCCACAGATCTTTTTTCAGAAGTTATCTTGCCCATGTGATCAGCCTGAGGGATCCCTAAGGGAGTAGAGAGCTAGTTACTCTTTAAGGACTTAATTCTTCATTATTCTTTTAATCTAAGAAAAGAATATACAGGGCTGGCAAGACATGGTGGGCCTTCAGTAGAGCGTAAATCAGCAGTTAGGTTAAACTGGCCAGTGATCTCATTTCTGTCATTACTCATAGGTCCTTCTAGGGCTGGGGAAACCAGAACGGGCAAACAGGAAAGGGCAGAAGAGTTACTTTCCTAGTGACTCTGCAACAATCTCTCCAGCAACTTATGTTTCGGACAATTGCCACATACCATGTGATTGTAGCTTTGGAACTCTTCAACACTCCCCCAGATTTGCATATAAAGAACTGGAATGCAGCCTTAAGAGGCAAGGGCCCTGAATACACAGGGGATTTCAGAGCAATCCTCACAGCGGAATTTATTTCCCTCCTGTTTTTACACTGAGAGTCTCTTACCCCTTGCATTATGCAAAGATTAAAATGCTGACACATGTCAATGTATGGCAAAAACCACTACAATATTGTAAAGTAATTAGCCTCCAACTAATAAAAATAAATGAAAACAAACTAATGAATAAAAGCTTTTGACACTTCCTGCAATAAATAAATAAAATGCTGACACGGGATTGGGGAAGAAAGAGAGGAATCAGATTAGACAGATGATAATCTGATGCACAGGTGACTGGACTTGCCTGGGGGTGTGGCAGTTAAGAACCCGCCTTGCAGTGTAGGGGTTGTGGGTTCGACCCCTGGTCCGGTAACTCAGATCACACATGCCACGTGACACAAGAAAGACCCCTCAGGCTGAAGTACAGATGATGAACGTCTTCTTAAGGGCAGATACTTTAATCCTCACCCAGAGGAACTAGGGGGAATGAGGATGCTGACTGCCTTCGTTCTCACAGCCATAGCAGGGCCACAACCTCACTTCCTGGATGTCTGTGTCTCTTCCGGACAACTCCGTTCAGCATCAGCAAGTCCAGCGCTCAGCCTGAACGCGGGATCATGTCCGTGGTTCCTCCCTCGCTGCTCTGTCTTGGTCAGTAGGGGAGAGAGGGTTGGGTGCAAATAGACGGCTAAGGAGGGCAGGGCTGGGGGTCCTTTAAGGCTGTGCTGTCCTCACCGGGTGTTTCTTTCTAGGGTTGTGTCTGAGCCAGAGCACTTGGGCACAGAAGGGTGAGTGTCTCTGTGATACTCCTGAGGACCCAGCAGGGTTTAAGCCTCATATCAGCTCTCTTGGCAGCTGGAAAGAGGGGACTCAGACTCTAGACTGGGGGCTGTAAGAGGGGGAGAAATAGAAGGGTGGAGGCAGAAACGCTTGTGTGTCTATCACCTGTTCCCTGTGTTCTAGGAAATCTCCCCCCACCTCGTATCACAGCTGTGCCTGGATCCATAGTTCCATGGAGGGGTACTGTGACCCTCCTGTGTCAAGGACCTAAACAAGCTGAGCAGTACAGAATATCAAAAGTGGGAAGTCCTGAGCCCATGGACAAAGAGGAACAGATCACACACAGGAAGACCAACACTTTGAGTTTCACAGATATTACAACAGACAAGACAGGGCTGTACCACTGCTCCTATCAGAGAGGAGGCCGCTGGTCCCAGTTCAGTGACCCCCTGCAGCTGGTGATGACTGGTGAGTGGGACAACGAGGCAGCAGAGCTGGGACGGACCCCTCTGCCGAGGGAAGGACCAGGCTGTGAGGACAGAAAGCAGGAGGACCAAGCCTTGTCCTTGGGGAGGTCTCCAAGATGATGCCGAGAGACTTCCTCAAGGGGGAGGGGGACAAGCAGGGGAGAGAGACAAGAGCCACGTCTGCTCCCAGGGGACAAAAAGGGACAGTGCATAGGTGACCCTTCCCTTCATCACTGAACTTCCTTCCTTCTCAGGAGTTTATGAGAAGCCCTCCCTCTCCAGCGTGGCTGGCACAGCGGTGGCTCCAGGAGAGAATGTGAAGTTGCAGTGTTTCTCCAAAATCAACTATGATGTATTTATCCTCACCAAAGAAGATGGAGATCACATCACCCAGAACCAAAGCTCCACCCCCCAGCACGGAGGACACCAGACCATCTTCCTCTTGAATCCAGTCTCCTCCACACAGGCAGGGACCTACAGATGCTACGGTGCCTTCCTCGACGACCCCTATGTGTGGTCTCAGCCCAGTGACCCACTGCAGCTTCAGGTCGAAGGTGAGGAGGAAGCCCAGCCCACCCACCTGACCCCCGCCCTGGGCGCTGACTCTGTGCAGTTAAAGCACTGGCTGGGGATAGGACCGTGAGAGGGGGGGTGTGTGAACACCATCGGCTTAGACGCGCATCTCTAAGGGACGGGCCGGGGACGGGCCACGTGGGTCCCTGGGACTCTGGGAAGGGAGAGCCTGGCTGGGTGGAAATAAGGAAGATATCTCCCACTTCACCTCTGTTTTCAGGAACCACTGACTCTCCCAGCAGCACACAGCCCAGATGTGCAACTGGTGAGTGACTGAGCTTAGCTGGAAAACTGAAACGAGATTCCGTGTTCCCTTCTCTCTGACCCAGAGTATTAACCACATGGATGCAGATGTATTTGTTATATATTATATGTATGTACGTGTGTGTTCGTCGCTCAGTCGTGTCCGACTCTGCAACCCCATGAACTATAGCCCGTGAGGCTCCTCTGTCCTTGGGATTCTCCAGGAAAGAGTACTGGAGTGGGTTGCTATTCCCTTCTCCAGAGGATCTTCCTGACACAGGGATTGAACCCTGGTCTCCTGCATCGCAGGCAGATTCTTTACTGTTTGAGCTACAGGGAACTCCATGTATATATATGTATTATATATATATATATATATACATACATACATATATAGAGAGAGCTATTATTAAATATAATATATGCTTTGCAGAAAAATATTTATATAGATTATATTAACACATGTGTTATATGTATTTTCATTTTTGTCAGAATAAAAATGTGTCAAATAAGGACCATTTGGGAAAAACAGAGTCACACAGTGTAAGACAATAAGACTGACAGAAAGGGCTAGTGTTTCAGAAGAGAGCTCAAGGAGAAAGTCCCTCATGGGTCTATTTTCAACAGACACTGGGATGAAATCCGAGGGCTGATCCTTGTAGAGAGCGCAGGACAGGCAGAGGAACCAGCCCTGGGCCAAGACCCAGAGGTCAAGAGGCACGCAGGAGCTCAAGGGTAACTGAGGTCAGGGTGTCTGCTGGGAACGGTCGAATCACAGGGGAACACCAAGCGAGGAGCAGGCCGGGCTCAGGGCGGGGACTGGCCGCCTCCAGAGCCCCAGTCCTGTCTTTCTTGACCCCAGAAGCCCCCGCCGGTGTCAGCACAGCGCCCGTAACGCAGGAGGAAAGAAAGGTGCTTAACTGCTTACCCCGAAGGGGGTGGGCTGGGCGGGCTTCCCACCAGGTCCAGAGGTCTGCAGAAATGAGCTTGGGTTTTAGGGTCCTTTAGGGGCATGGACGGCTTCCCAGGTGGCTCAGTGGTACAGAATCTGCCTCCCAAGCAGGAGACCCAGGTTCAATCCCCGGGTCAGGAAGATGCCCTGGAGAAGGGCGTGGCCACCCACTCCAGTACTCCTGCCTGGGAAATCCCATGAGGAGGATCCTGGTGGGCCAGCCCATGGGGTCACAAGGACACAGCTAACTGACTAACCAACAACCACACAGGGGCATCGGCACCTTATGCCTCTTCTCCCACAGCGCCTGCCGCTTGGCGTCCTTCTGTGGAGACTCAAGTCCGCCTGAGCCTGGCTGCCCTGCTTCTCCTGGTCATGGTCGTCCTGTTGGCTGAAGCCTGGTGCAGCGGGGCGGGGTCCCTCAGTGAAGTCCGATGAGCCCCCACCCAGGTGGACTGACGAGCGCCGATGACCCTCTGCTGGCATCAAAGCACTGTGCCCCGCTCTGGGGCGGAGACAGGGCCCTGGGCCACACATCCGGTACAGCCGCATACGCGCTTCCTGTGGAACCGGAAACGACGCCCCAGGGGCACCGCGGACGAGGGCAGCCCAGTGTTACTTCTCCTTCAGTTCTAGAGAGCAGAAGCCTAAACCTGTCCCCAAGCCTCCACTACTTGCTACTTTCCCGTTGCCGTTCTTGCCTTTTCCTGCTTCTAGACTCGGCCTGTGTTCCCTGTCGTGTAGCCCCCTCCTCCAGACCCAGGAGGGGAGCGCCTCTTCTCTCTGACCTCTGCTTCCTTCCTCCCATCTTGCCTCACACACCCCCACCCTCCTGCTTCCCTTTTAACAAACACTTGTGGGCACTTGCCGGGGGTCCAGTGGTTAAGAATCTGCCCTGCAATGCAGGGGATATGTGTTTGATGCCCGGTCAGGGAACTGAGATGCCACAGGCTGCAGAGCAGCTAAGCCTGTGAGCAGCAACCAAATGAATAAATAAGTAAAATTATATTTTAAAAAAGGACACGTGACTACATTGGGCCCCCCCGGCCCGTGACAACCTGCGATAAGCCCCCACCCAAGAACCGTAATTTCACCACATCTCTAGTATCCCTTTTGACGTGGAGGTTCTGGGTAGCTTTGCAAAACTGTCATTAGGGGACTATTACTCACCCTGCCTCCTGGAGATCACTGAGTCTGATCTTTGAGCCAGAAATCCTTGCTTTTATGCCGTGTCTCACAGGAGAGACTCGGAAATAAGCACGGTTTTTTGTTTTGCTTTATTATTTAAGTCTTTATTGAATTTGCTATAATTTTGCTTCTGTTTTACGTTTTGGTTTTGGGGCCACGAGGCATGTTGGATCGTAGGTCCCCGACCAGGGATTGAACCCACAGCCCCCGCATTGGGAGGCAGTCTTAACCAGTGGACCGCCAGGGAAGTACCTGGGAATAAATGTTTTAATACTCCTTAGAATTTAGAACAGGACATGATTCAAACAGAGATGATGCTTAATAAACTTCACTTATGTGAAATGTGTAAATTCCTTAGAGTGGTTGTTCTTGCAGGGTGGGAAACGGGTCTAGGACCAGAAATGCTGACTCTTTTTTCTTCAGTATACCCCATATGAACGTGAAAGTCGCTCAGTCATGTCTGACTCTTTTCGGAATGTAAAAATGATAGAAAGCAAGTATAAAAGCATGAACATTTATATTGGTTGGTTGGTTGGGGGACTCTAGTTACACAGATGGTTGTGATGTTAGCAAATTTTCCTCCTTGGGGTTCAGGGTTTTGTTTTTTTGTTTCTGAGAAAAAACATCTTTCAAAGCATGAGACTAAAACAACAGAATCACAGAAAGGCTAACTCACCCCCTGTTACAGTTGACCTGATGAAATAGTCTGGAGACTTCTCAGTTCCAAGCTGTTTGCTGCTGCTGCTTTTGCTAAGTCGCCTCAGTCATGTCCGACTCTGTGCGACCCCATAGACAGCAGCCCACTAGGCTCCCTTGTCCCTGGGATTCTCCAGGCAAGAACACTGGAATGGGTTGCCATTTCCTTCTCCAATGCGTGAAAGTGAAAAGTGAAAGTCAAGTTGCTCAGTGGTGTCCGACTCCTAGCGACCCCATGGACTGCAGCCTACCAGGCTCCTCCATCCATGGGATGTTCCAGGCAAGAGAACTGGAGTGGGTTGCCATTGCCTTCTCCGCCAAGCTGTTTCAGTAAATAATAAATACCCTTGGACTGAAACCTCTGTGGATACCGCACAGAAAAACAGACAGACTAAGTGATCACGTGCTCTTCAGCCTCACCTCTGCCCCAAGACTAGACTCAGCTGTCTGCCACTGGCTGCTGTTCCCTCACCAAAGTCCCCTCCTTCTGCCTGTTCCTTAGTTTTTTCTGTGTCAGCATAGGTGTAACTTTCCTTGGGTGTTTTCTCTGAATGCCTTCTCAGAGTTGGCTATGTGTCTGTCATGTTCTAAATGACAACTGATTTCTGTAAAGTGGTAAATATATATCGTGAGCCATTTGCTCTCTTTGCAGTCACTCAGTTTTGCTCTCATAGGGCTTCCCAGGGAGCACTAGGGCTAAAGAACCCACCTGCCCATGCAGGAGATGGAAAAGACCCAGATTCAGTCCCTAGGTCAAGAAGACCCCCTGGAGAAAGAACTGCCAACCCACTCCAGTATTCTGGCCTGGGAATTCCCATGGACAGAGAGGAGCCTGGTGGGCTACAGTCCACGGGTCAGACAAAGGGTCAGACCTGATGAGCACACATACAGCGCAAAAGCAGTAGCGATGATGTATGACCATATGAGCAAGGCCATAATCCTATAAAACCTGGTTTGAAAAACCAAAAGTGTGAATTTTAATTCATTTTCATGGGTTACAAAATGCTAATTTTCTTTGTTTTTTTTTTTTTTTCATCATTTAAAATTCCTGAGGCCATGCAAAAACAGACAGTGGGTTTTAGAACTCAGTAATCCTCTCTCACAATCTTTCCTCCAAACAGTTGAGTCCAAGTAATTTGAGAGCAAAGACATGCTAAGCAAAGTGTCTGGAGATGGTTCTCCTAGAAAGTAGTGATGGGGGTGTTCTCAGGATTCCGTTTCAATGCCCTGGGATGGAGGGAAAGAGGTGGGGAGGAGGAAGAGAAATGATACAAAGATAGAGGGCATTAGGAATGCAAGGATTCTTTAATATCCACAAATCAATCAATGTAATACACCACATTAACAAATTGAAAGATAAAAACCATATGATTATCTCAATAGATGCAGAGAAAGCCTTTGACAAAATTCAACACTCATTTATGATTAAAACTCTCCAAAAAGCAGGAATAGAAGGAACATACCTCAACATAATAAAAGCTATATATGACAAACCCACAGCAAGCCTCACCCTCAATGGTGAAAAATTGAAGGCATTTCCCCTGAAATCAGGAACAAGACAAGGGTGCCCACTCTCACCACCACTATTCAACATAGTGTTGGAAGTTCTGGCCACAGGATTCAGAGCAGAAAAAGAAGTAAAAGTAATCCAGATAGGAAAAGAAGAAGTAAAACTCTCACTGTTTGCAGATGACATGATCCTCTACATAGAAAACCCTAAAGACTCTACCAGAAAATTACTAGAGCTAATCAATGAATATAGTAAAGTTGCAGGATATAAAATTAACACACAGAAATCCCTTGCATTCCTATATACTAACAATGAAAGAACAGACAGAGAAATTAAGGAAACAATACCATTCACCATTGCAACAAAAAGAATAAAATACTTAGGAGTATATCTACCTAAAGAAACAAAGGACCTATACATAGAAAACTATAAAACACTGATGAAAGAAATCAAAGAGGACACAAACAGATGGAGAAACATACCGTGTTCATGGATTGGAAGAATTAATATTGTCAAAATGGCTATTCTACCCAAAGCAATCTATAGATTCAATGCAATCCCTATCAAGCTACCAACGGTATTTTTCACAGAACTAGACCAAAGAATTTCACAATTTGTATGGAAATACAAAAAACCTCGAATAGCCAAAGTAATCTTGAGAAAGAAGAATGGAACTGGAGGAATCAACCTGCCTGACTTCAGACTCTACTACAAAGCCACAGTCATCAAGACAGTATGGTACTGGCACAAAGACAGAAATATAGATCAATGGAACAGAATAGAAAGCCCAGAGATAAATCCACGAACCTATGGACACCTTATCTTTGACAAAGGAGGCAAGGATATACAATGGAAAAAAGACAACCTCTTTAACAAGTGGTGCTGGGAAAACTGGTCAACCACTTGTAAAAGAATGGAACTAGAACACTTTCTAACACCATACACAAAAATAAACTCAAAATGGATTAAAGATCTAAATGTAAGACCAGAAACTATAAAACTCCTAGAGGAGAACATAGGCAAAACACTCTCCGACATAAATCACAGCAAGATCCTCTATGACCCACCTCCCAGAATATTGGAAATAAAAGCAAAACTAAACAAATGGGACCTAATGAAACTTAAAAGCTTTTGCACTACAAAGGAAACTATAAGTAAGGTGAAAAGACAGCCCTCAGATTGGGAGAAAATAATAGCAAATGAAGAAACAGACAAAGGATTAATCTCAAAAACATACAAGCAACTCCTGAAGCTCAATTCCAGAAAAATAAATGACCCAATCAAAAAATGGGCCAAAGAACTAAACAGACATTTCTCCAAAGAAGACATACAGATGGCTAACAAACACATGAAAAGATGCTCAACATCACTCATTATTAGAGAAATGCAAATCAAAACCACAATGAGGTACCATTACACGCCAGTCAGGATGGCTGCTATCCAAAAGTCTACAAGCAATAAATGCTGGAGAGGGTGTGGAGAAAAGGGAACCCTCTTACACTGTTGGTGGGAATGCAAACTAGTACAGCCGCTATGGAAAACAGTGTGGAGATTTCTAAAAAAACTGGAAATAGAACTGCCATATGACCCAGCAATCCCACTTCTGGGCATACACACTGAGGAAACCAGATCTGAAAGAGACACGTGCACCCCAATGTTCATCGCAGCACTGTTTATAATAGCCAGGACATGGAAGCAACCTAGATGCCCATCAGCAGATGAATGGATAAGGAAGCTGTGGTACATATACACCATGGAATATTACTCAGCCATTAAAAAGACTTCATTTGAATCAGTCCTAATGAGATGGATGAAGCTGGAGCCCATCATACAGAGTGAAGTAAGCCAGAAAGATAAAGAACATTACAGCATACTAACACATATATATGGAATTTAGAAAGGTGATAACGATAACCCTATATGCAGAACAGAAAAAGAGACACAGAAATACAGAACAGACTTTTGAACTTTGTGGGAGAATGTGAGGGTGGGATATTTCAAAAGAACAGCATGTATGCTATCTATGGTGAAACAGATCACCAGCCCAGGTGGGATGCACGAGACAAGTGCTCCGGCCTGGTGCACTGGGAAGACCCAGAGGAATCGGGTGGAGAGGGAGGTGGGAGGGGGGATCGGGATTGGGAATACATGTAAATCCATGGCTGATTCATATCAATGTATGACAAAACCCACTGGAAAAAAAAATAATAATAAAAATAATAAAAAAAAAAGAGTAGATAGAGGGCATTAGATAGTGACAGATAGATAGATAGGTAAGCAAAAAATGATATATATAAATAATAGACAGGCACTTCCCTTTGGTCCAGTGGCTAAGACACTGTGCTTCCAATGCAGGGGGCATGGGCTCAATCCCTGGCCAGGGGACTAAGATACCACATCCACAGTGCATGGCCAAAATTAAATAAGTACATAATATAGTCTATTTTCAGGCTTTCTTAAAAAATAAAAATAGGGAATTCCTTGGTGGTCCAGTAACTAAGACTCCTTGCTCCCAATTCAGGGGTCCTGGGTTTGGTCTCTGGTCAGGGAACTAGATCCCACCTTCGGCAGGGATAGAACCCACATCTCCTGCATTGCAGGCAATTCTTTACCACTGAGCCACCACGGAACTTCATAGATAGATGATAGAATTAGATAAATAAATTGTAGGTAGGTAGATGATAATAAATGATCGATAGATAACAAATGCATGATTGATACATGATAAATGATAAGTAGACAATGAAATGACACATAATGATAAATAGGTATGGATATGTGTATTCTCCACAGTGTCAGAGGAAAGAAAACCCTGTCTAACCTCAATGGACACAAGTTGGAGCAAACTCTGAGAGACAGTGATGGACAGGGAAGCCTGGCATGCTGCAGCCCATGGGGTCTCAAAGAGTCAGACATGACTGAGCAAGTGAACAGCAACCTCTTGCTCTGAGTTGGAACCTTCAGTCATCTCCTCAGTCCTCAGGGAAGGCCTCCTGAGCCACGGGCCTCTGACGTTTCACCTCCGACACCATGGTTCTCTCCCCCTAGCTGTGACCCAGTAAGCCCACAGAGGAGAATTCAGATCAAAGTCTTTGTGGTGTCAGCTATGTCTGTATGCCCCACTCCCAACCCAGGAGGAAGAGGGTGTGAACTGCATTCACTACAGCGCTGAGAACTGAAAGCAACTGCACAGCTTCCTGTCAGTGTGGGTCACTCGACGGAGCAGTGTGTCCTTCATCAGAGAGCGGGGCTGAGGCCAGTGGGCAGCCTGAACGCGGGATCATGTCCGTGGTTCCTCCGTTGCTGCTCTGTCTTGGTCAGTTGGGGAGAGCGGGTTGGGGGCAAATAGACGGCTAAGGAGGGCAGGGCTGGGGGTCCTTTAAGGCTGTGCTGTCCTCACCGGGTGTTTCTTTCTAGGGTTGTGTCTGAGCCAGAGCACTTGGGCACAGAAGGGTGAGTGTCTCTGTGATACTCCTGAGGACCCAGCAGGGTTTAAGCCTCATATCAGCTCTCTTGGCAGCTGGAAAGAGGGGACTCAGACTTAAGAGTGGGGGTTGTAAGAGGGGGAGAAATAGAAGGGTGGAGGGAGAAACGCTTGTGTGTCTATCACCTGTTCCCTGTGTTCTAGGAAATCTCCGCCCGCCTCGTATCACAGCTCTGCCTGGATCCAAAGTTCCACCTAGGAGTGCTGTGACCCTCCTGTGTCAAGGACCTAAACAAGCTGAGCAGTACAGAATATCAAAAGTGGGAAGTCCTGAGCCCCTGGACAAAGAGGAACAGATCACACCCGGGAAGACCAACACTTTGAGTTTCACAGAGATTACAACAGACAAGACAGGGCTGTACCACTGCTCCTATCAGAGAGGAGGCCGCTGGTCCCAGTTCAGTGACCCCCTGCAGCTGGTGATGATGGGTGAGTGGGACACAGAGGCAGCAGAGCTGGGACTGACCCCTCTGCCGAGGGAAGGACCAGGCTTTGAGGACAGAAAGCAGGAGGACCAAGCCTTGTCCTTGGGGAGGTCTCCAAGATGATGCCGAGAGACTTCCTCAAGGGAGAGGGGGACAAGGAAGGGAGAGAGACAAGAGCCACGTCTGCTCCCAGGGGACAAAAAGGGACAGTGCATAGGTGACCCTTCCCTTCATCACTGAACTTCCTTCCTTCTCAGAAGCTTATGACAAGCCCTCCCTCTCCAGCGTGGCTGGCACAGCGGTGGCTCCAGGGGAGAATGTGAAGTTGCAGTGTTTCTCCAAAATCGAGTATGATGTATTTATCCTCACCAAAGAAGATGGAGATCACATCACCCAGAACCAAAGCTCCACCCCCCAGCACGGAGGACACCAGACCATCTTCCTCTTGAATCCAGTCTCCTCCACACAGGCAGGGACCTACAGATGCTACGGTGCCTTCCTCGACTACCCCTATGTGTGGTCTCAGCCGAGCGACCCACTGCAGCTTCAGGTAGAAGGTGAGGAAGAAGCCCAGCCCACCCACCTGACCCCCGCCCTGGGCGCTGACTCTGTGCGGTTAAAGCACTGGCTGGGGAAGAGGACCGCGAGATGGGGGTGTGTGAACACCATCGGCTTAGACGCGCATCTCTAAGGGACGGGCCGGGGACGGGCCATGTGGGTCCCTGGGACTCTGGGAGGGGAGAGCCTGGCTGGGTGGAAATAAGGAAGACCTCTCCCACTTCACCTCTGTTTTCAGGAACCACTGACTCTCCCAGCAGCACACAGCCCAGATGTGCAACTGGTGAGTGACTGAGTTTACATGGAAAACTGAGACGAGATTCTGTGTTCCCTTCTCTCTGACCTGGAGTGGAACGGGCTTTGCTAGAGACAGGGCCAGCTTTTTAAGAAGACTTCTGATGTCTTGGGGCATGGAGAACACAGATATAGCAGGTAGGGCTGCTCTCCCTAAGGGAAAGGAGAGGATTAGAAGGTCTACGGATTGCAGATAAAGCCAACAGGATCCATAGATACCAGTTATCAGTGATCCATAATTGACAATACTCTAGAATTCGTAGCCTCACCACTGAGCTCTGCTCCCAGAAGTGTTAGTCTGTCAATAACAGCTCAGAATAATCCAGACGACCAGGTAGCCTTGGTCTCTGGGGGCTTCGTCCCTAGGCTGCACTGAGGACACACCAATCATGAGAGCTGTTCCTCCAACAAATTCCCTGTTGTCTTTCCCCTCCTCTTTCCTTCAGGGATGTAGATGCAAACTCCATACAGGATTAAGGGCTGTGGGGTTAAGGTCTTCTGTGGTTGTTACCACTGTCACTTCTTACGTCTTGAGAAGAATTTAGTATGAACTTGCTTCCTGTCCCAAGACATGTCTCAGAGTCTGTACTGTGGGGGGGGGGGGGGGGTTTGCACGTGCATGTGTCTGCACGCACGCGTGTGTGTGTGCACATGTGTGTGTGCATGCACACATGCATGTGTGCATGCGTGTGTGTGTGTGTGCATGCACATGTGTGTGTGTGTTGGGGGGCCATTCACAGACAGATGTCTATAAGGAGCTTGCAAAGCTGGAGGGGTCCTCAGGAGGAGGGGTTTGCCCTTGGACTCCTCGCTCTTGAGTTGACCATGCCCTCCTAGAGGTTAGACAAGGGCAAGAGAAAGCGAGGAGTAAGAAAGGTTGGGGAGAAAAGGCGTCCCTGTTCTCAGGACTTTCTCAGAGAGTAATAATACTCTGCTTTGAAATGGGCGTCCCCTATCTCAAAGTCAGACGGGGCACAAGGCAGAGGGCCCGAAGGCCGTGGGGAGAGAGAGAGGATGCGAGGGAATGGGGTTTCACTCACCCTTGTAACCGGTGGATGAAAAGCGGGCCGCTGTGTGGATGTCAGTCCAGCAAGGCAAGTGGAGAGTCCCATCCCGGAGCTCGTCTCAGTTTCCCGGCAAGGAGAGGCGCCCACCCAGCTGTGGTTGATCTTCCCTCCTGGGTTTCGACACCAGAATTGAGGCGAGTGCAGAGAAAGAGAGAGGGAGCCGGGCAGTCAGGCAAGAAAAGGAAATTTATTAGAGGGAAAAGAGGGGTGACTGGCTCCTAAGGAGAACCAACATTCTCCGTTTCTGATGGAGTCCTTCTTAGACCCCACCAATGAAAAATTCTCTGAAGGGATGGTCATGTAGCCAGAGGTCTGGAATCTGTGGTCTCGCAGCTTTGAGAAGATAGGTGCCAGTGAGATAAGAGGATGCCATTTGGGCAATTTGGTCAGTCTCACAGATCGCTGTGCGACTTTATTCTTTGTTTGTGAGGTCGACATAATGAGCCACCTTATCAATGAGACCCCATGTGGGCCCTATAACCTATAAGATGGATAGAACCTTGATTGGAAAACTGGGGGCAGGCAGGATAGGGGTGTGAAACGTGTGCTGTATCCAGCTCACAGCCTATTTGTTTTTTAAAATATATATATATTGTTTTCTGTATTGGAATCTGGCCAACACAGAAAGGATTCGTCTGTGGTTGCTTTGGTGTAATGAAATGCGTAGTTTTCCTACACATTTCCATATGATGGCTCAAGTCAGTTCTTGGAAGGAGCCCTCCCCTGAGCTTGGCTAACACCACATTCTTGATTCACCACCGCTGGCTCTTTTCTGAGCTGTGCTTCCTCTGCACCAGCGGTCAGTAAATCTTTCCTGTAATAGGCCAGTTACTCAGTGGGTGGATAGCTGGTCTCTTTCTCAACTGTTCAACTCTGACCCTGTGCACAAAAGCAGCCACAGACAATATGCAGAAGCAAGTGAGCCAAGGTCAAGCTCTGATGAAAGGATAGATACATCTATTGAGATAATCATATGGTTTTTATCTTTCAATTTGTTAATGTGGTGTATTACATTGATTGATTTGCGGATATTAAAGAATCCTTGCATTCCTGGGATAAAGCCCACTTGGTCATGGTGTATGATTTTTTTAATATGTTGTTGGATTCTGTTTGCTAGAATTTTGTTAAGGATTTTTGCATCTATGTTCATCAGTGATATTGGCCTGTAGTTTTCTTTTTTTGTGGCATCTTTGTCTGGTTTTGGAATTACGGTGATGGTGGCCTCATAGAATGAGTTTGGAAGCTTACCTTCTTCTGCAATTTTCTGGAAGAGTTTGAGTAAGATAGGTGTTAGCTCTTCTCTAAATTTTTGGTAGAATTCAGCTGTGAAGCCATCTGGTCCTGGGCTTTTGTTTGCTGGAAGATTTTTGATGACAGTTTCGATTTCCTTGCTTGTGATGGGTCTGTTAAGATCTTCTATTTCTTCCTGGTTCAGTTTTGGAAAGTTATACTTTTCTAAGAATTTGTCCATTTCATCCAAGTTGTCCATTTTATTGGCATAGAGCTGCTGGTAGTAGTCTCTTATGATCCTTTGTATTTCAGTGTTGTCTGTTGTGATCTCTCCATTTTCATTTCTAATTTTGTTAATTTGGTTTTTCTCTCTTTGTTTCTTAATGAGTCTTGCTAATGGTTTGTTAATTTTGTTTATTTTTTCAAAAAACCAGCTTTTAGCTTTGTTGATTTTTGCGATGGTCTCTTTAGTTTCTTTTGCATTTATTTCTGCCCTAATTTTTAAGATTTCTTTCCTTCTGCTAACTCTGGGGTTCTTCATTTCTTCCTTCTCTAATTGCTTTAGGTGTAGAGTTAGGTTATTTATTTGGTTTTTTTCTTGTTTCTTGATGTAAGCCTGTAATGCTGTGAACCTTCCCCTTAGCACTGCTTTTACAGTGTCCCATAGGTTTTGGGTTGTTGTGTTTTCATTTTCATTCATTTCTATACATATTTTGATTTCTTTTTTGATTTCTTCTATGATTTGTTGGTTATTCAGAAGCGTGTTATTTAGCCTCCATATGTTTGAAGTTTTAACAATTTTTTTCCTGTAATTGAGATCTAATCTTACTGCACTGTGGTCAGAAAAGATGACTGGAATGATTTCAATTTTTTTGAATTTTCCAAGACCAGATTTATGGCCCAGGATGTGATCTATTCTGGAGAAGGTTCCGTGTGCACTTCAGAAAAAGGTGAAGTTGATTGTTTTGGGGCGAAATGTCCTATAGATATCAATTAGGTCTAGCTGGTCCATTGTGTCATTTAAGGTTTGTGTTTCCTTGTTAATTTTCTGTTTAGTTGATCTATCCATAGTTGTGAGTGGGGTATTAAAGTCTCCCACTATTATTGTGTTACTATTAATTTCCTCTTTCATACTCGTTAGCGTTTGCCGTACATATTGCGGTGCTCCTATGTTGGGTGCATATATATTTATAATTGTTATATCTTCTTCTTTGATCCTTTGATCATTATGTAGTGTCCTTCTTTGTCTCTTTTCACATCCTTTATTTGAAAGTCTATTTTATCTGATATGAGTATTGCGACTCCTGCTTTCTTTTGGTCTCCATTTGCATGAAATATTTTTTTCCAGCCCTTCACTTTTAGTCTGTATGTGTCTCTTGTTTTGAGGTGGGTCTCTTGTAGACAGCATATATAGGGGTCTTGTTTTTGTATCCATTCAGCCAATCTTTGTCTTTTGGTTGGGGCATTCAACCCATTTACATTTAGGATAATTATTGATAGGTGTGGTCCCGTTGCCATTTACTTTGTTGTTTTGGGTTCACGTTTATACAACCGTTCTGCATTTCCTGTCTAGAGAAGATCCTTTAGCATTTGTTGAAGAGCTGGTTTGGTGGTGCTGAATTCTCTCAGCTTTTGCTTATCTGTAAAGCTTTTGAATTCTCCTTCATATCTGAATGAGATCCTTGCTGGGTACAGTAATCTAGGTTGTAGGTTATTCTCGTTCATTACTTTCAGTACGTCCTGCCATTCCCTTCTGGCCTGGAGGGTTTCTATTGATAGAACAGCTGTTATCCTTATGGGAATCCCTTTGTGTGTTATTTGTTGTTTTTCCCTTGCTGCTTTTAATATTTGTTCTTTGTGTTTGATCTTTGTTAATTTGATTAATATGTGTCTTGGGGTGTTTCGCCTTGGGTTTATCCTGTTTGGGACTCTCTGGGTTTCTTGGATTTGGGTGGCTATTTCCTTCCCCATTTTAGGGAAGTTTTCAGCTAATATCTCCTCAAGTATTTTCTCATGGCCTTTCTTTTTGTCTTCTTCTTCTGGAACTCCTATGATTCAAATGTTGGGGCGTTTCACAGTGTCCCAGAGGTCCCTGAGGTGGTCCTCATTTCTTTTGATCCTTTTTTCTTTTTTCCTCTCTGCTTCATTTATTTCCACCATTTTATCTTCTACCTCACTTAGCCTATCTTCTGCCTCCGTTATTCTACTCTTGGTTCCCTCCAGAGTGTTTTTGATCTCATTCATTGCATTATTCATTTTTAATTGACTCTTTTTTATTTCTTCTAGGTCTTTATTAAACAGTTCTTGAATCTTTTCAATCTTTGTTTCCAGGCTATTTATCTGTAACTCCATTTTGTTTTCAAGATTTTGGATCATTTTTATTATCATTATTCTAAATTCTTTTTCAGGTAGATTCCCTATCTCCTCCTCTTTTGTTTGACTTGGTGGGCATTTTTCATGTTCCTTTACCTCTTGGGTATTTCTTTGCCTTTTCATCTTGTTTAGATTGCTGTATCTGGAGTGGGCTTTCTGTATTCTGGAGGTCTGTGGTTCCTTTTTGTTGTGGAGGATGCAGAGAAAGCCTTTGACAAAATTCAACACTCATTTATGATTAAAACTCTCCAAAAAGCAGGAATAGAAGGAACATACCTCAACATAATAAAAGCTATATATGACAAACCCACAGCAAGCATCACCCTCAATGGTGAAAAATTGAAGGCATTTCCCCTGAAATCAGGAACAAGACAAGGGTGCCCACTCTCACCACCACTATTCAACATAGTGTTGGAAGTTCTGGCCACAGGATTCAGAGCAGAAAAAGAAGTAAAAGTAATCCAGATAGGAAAAGAAGAAGTAAAACTCTCACTGTTTGCAGATGACATGATCCTCTACATAGAAAACCCTAAAGACTCTACCAGAAAATTACTAGAGCTAATCAATGAATATAGTAAAGTTGCAGGATATAAAATTAACACACAGAAATCCCTTGCATTCCTATATACTAACAATGAAAGAACAGAAAGAGAAATTAAGGAAACAATACCATTCACCATTGCAACAAAAAGAATAAAATACTTAGGAGTATATCTACCTAAAGAAACAAAGGACCTATACATAGAAAACTATAAAACACTGATGAAAGAAATCAAAGAGGACACAAACAGATGGAGAAACATACCGTGTTCATGGATTGGAAGAATTAATATTGTCAAAATGGCTATTCTACCCAAAGCAATCTATAGATTCAATGCAATCCCTATCAAGCTACCAACGGTATTTTTCACAGAACTAGACCAAAGAATTTCACAATTTGTATGGAAATACAAAAAACCTCGAATAGCCAAAGTAATCTTGAGAAAGAAGAATGGAACTGGAGGAATCAACCTGCCTGACTTCAGACTCTACTACAAAGCCACAGTCATCAAGACAGTATGGTACTGGCACAAAGACAGAAATATAGATCAATGGAACAGAATAGAAAGCCCAGAGATAAATCCACGAACCTATGGACACCTTATCTTTGACAAAGGAGGCAAGGATATACAATGGAAAAAAGACAACCTCTTTAACAAGTGGTGCTGGGAAAACTGGTCAACCACTTGTAAAAGAATGGAACTAGAACACTTTCTAACACCATACACAAAAATAAACTCAAAATGGATTAAAGATCTAAATGTAAGACCAGAAACTATAAAACTCCTAGAGGAGAACATAGGCAAAACACTCTCCGACATAAATCACAGCAAGATCCTCTATGACCCACCTCCCAGAATATTGGAAATAAAAGCAAAACTAAACAAATGGGACCTAATGAAACTTAAAAGCTTTTGCACTACAAAGGAAACTATAAGTAAGGTGAAAAGACAGCCCTCAGATTGGGAGAAAATAATAGCAAATGAAGAAACAGACAAAGGATTAATCTCAAAAATATACAAGCAACTCCTGCAGCTCAATTCCAGAAAAATAAATGACCCAATCAAAAAATGGGCCAAAGAACTAAACAGACATTTCTCCAAAGAAGACATACAGATGGCTAACAAACACATGAAAAGATGCTCAACATCACTCATTATTAGAGAAATGCAAATCAAAACCACAATGAGGTACCATTACACGCCAGTCAGGATGGCTGCTATCCAAAAGTCTACAAGCAATAAATGCTGGAGAGGGTGTGGAGAAAAGGGAACCCTCTTACACTGTTGGTGGGAATGCAAACTAGTACAGCCGCTATGGAAAACAGTGTGGAGATTTCTTAAAAAACTGGAAATAGAACTGCCATATGACCCAGCAATCCCACTTCTGGGCATACACACTGAGGAAACCAGATCTGAAAGAGACACGTGCACCCCAATGTTCATCGCAGCACTGTTTATAATAGCCAGGACATGGAAGCAACGTAGATGCCCATCAGCAGATGAATGGATAAGGAAGCTGTGGTACATATACACCATGGAATATTACTCAGCCATTAAAAAGAATTCATTTGAACCAGTCCTAATGAGATGGATGAAGCTGGAGCCCATTATACAGAGTGAAGTAAGCCAGAAAGATAAAGAACATTACAGCATACTAACACATATATATGGAATTTAGAAAGGTGATAACGATAACCCTATATGCAGAACAGAAAAAGAGACACAGAAATACAGAACAGACTTTTGAACTTTGTGGGAGAATGTGAGGGTGGGATATTTCAAAAGAACAGCATGTATACTATCTATGGTGAAACAGATCACCAGCCCAGGTGGGATGCACGAGACAAGTGCTCCGGCCTGGTGCACTGGGAAGACCCAGAGGAATCGGGTGGAGAGGGAGGTGGGAGGGGGGATCGGGATTGGGAATACATGTAAATCCATGGCTGATTCATATCAATGTATGACAAAACCCACTGGAAAAAAAAATAATAATAATAATAATAAAAAAAGAAAGAAAGGATAGATACAGGCGCTGAAGCTTGAATTTCAGTTCATTTGCACTTGTCGCAAATTTTATTCTTTTTTTATTTTATTTTATTTTTGGATTACAGTTTTAAAATGTAAGTCTATTCTGAGCTCGCGGGCCACAGGAAAACACAGGTGGGTGGGGGTTTGGGCCGTGTGTCATCACGTGCTGATTTCTATAAGGATACAAATTTCCATTTCCGAGCAGCTTCTCATTTACATCTTTATTGGGTTTGTTACGATGTTGCTTCTGTTTTATGTTTTATTTTTTTGGGGGGGGAGGGGGTGGCCACAAGGCTTGTGGGATCCTAGCTCCTCACTCAGGGATGGGACCCACACCCCCTGCGTTGGAAGGCAAAGTCTTCACCACTGGGCCTCCAAAGAAGTCCCTCCAATTACTTTGTTATCTATGACTTCATGGAGCAAGCAAACGAGGTGGTCAAAGCTCATTCCTCTTTTCTAAGAAAACGGGTCCACAATTCTGAGCTTGGGGATTGTGGTGGGGTCTGAGGAAATACTCAGAAACCGTGGTGTGTGTGAAGGTTCTTTACACAGTGTGCCTGCTCCAGCACCATGTCCTCTTTTGCAGCCCTGTCTGACAACCTAGCCTCCCAAGACAGACACCTGGGCATCTGGATCGGTGTCCCGGTGGCCGCGGGTCTCCTGCTCCTAGTCGTCCTCATCCTCTGTCTGCGCAAAGCCAAAAACAGTAGGTCCTTGAGAGCAGGAGGGGGCGAGCCTGTGCAGAGAACCCTGGGGCGCATATCCCACTGGGGAAACGGGGAGGGGCATTTGCTGGGCGAGGGGGAGGGGCTGAGGGGTCCAGAAGCAATGAGGGGTGGGCTGTTTTGCTGGTTCACGCTGTGATTGTGGTAACTGCCTTCCAGAAGACAGGGCTGGGGGGAATCTGCAGCCACCACCCCCAAGACGTGACCCTCCCTTTGTTATGTTCATGAGATTGTTGTTGTTTTTGCCATGTCATTTTTCATTATCAAAGATGAAAAGATGAGGAAATGCAATCGGGGAAGATGAGCTGTAAACACTCTCTTAAGCTGCTGGTGGATTCACAAACATAGTGACTATGGCATTATTTACAATATTACAAAACAATGTCATAAAACAATATATAACCCATATACCGAAACAGTGTCGTAAAACAGGATATAAACCATACACAAAGGTACAGCTCACATAGCCATTTAAAATATTGTTCAGGAAACACCTCTAGTGACAAAGAGAAATGTTCAGGCTATAATGTTGTATGTTTAAAATTACAGCTATAGAGAACAACTAGCAGTGACTAATGGGGGGTAACTAAGGGGTATGGGGCTAAGAGGTACAAACTAGTAGGTATAAAATAATCTACAAGGATGGGACTTCTCTGATGGTCCAGTGGCTAAGACTCCGCATTCCCAATGCAGGCAGCACAGGTTTGATCCCTGGTCAAGGAACTAGATCCCACATGCCACAACTAGGGGAAAAAAAAAAGATCCCAAATGTCCCAACAACAAAATGGGGAATATGGCAATATTTTATAATAACTGTAAATGGAGTTTAACCTTTTAAAACTGTAAATCATTACACTGTATACCTGTAACTTATATTGTATATTCAACAGTACTTCAGTTTTTTAAGAAATGACCCTCTCTTTGTTCAAGCTGCTGTAACAGAACATCATAGACCAGGTGATTCAACCATCCAGCATTCATTTCTGACAGTTCTGGAGGCTGGGAGGTCCGAGATGTAGGTGCTAGGATTCAGTTCCCGGTGAGGGTTCTCTTGCAGATGGTCACCTCTCCTGGCAGAAAGATCGAGCTAGAGCTCTGGCTGAACATGCGAATCCCACCCTCAGGGCCCCATCGAAACCTCAGTTCCTGCCAGGGGCACCATCTTCAAACACCACCACGTGCAGGGCCCCACTTCTGCAGATGAATTTGGGGGGGAGTGGGGACACAGATACACAGTCTATAACAACCTGCTCTTTCCCTCTAGACGCTTCGAGGAAAGAGAGACACCCAGAGGCAGCTGGCCAGGTGAATGGACAGGTAAGGGCTTCCTCCTCTAGACTGTCCCTTGGACCCCCGTGTCACACCCCCATCTCACATTCTCCCTTCCTTCCTCAGGCCTCTGAAGCTGCGGACCCGCAGGAGGTCACCTATTCCCAGGTGACCTGCCGCGTCCCCCACCAGGGGACCGCTGGGACACCCTCCTGGGTGCCCAGACAGACTCAGAGTAGTGAGTATGTGACGCTGGCCTTCAGATAAGCCAGGCACCAGGGCCAGCACTTCATCTGGGCAGCAGAACTCACAGCTACCTCTGGTAGCTCCCTCCTCTAGAACTGAGGTTCCAAACCTGAGAATCAGCCTGGTTGAGGGAGCCCACATTCCTCAGAAGATCCTGCTACCCTCCCCCCGGAAATTGAGAGACCCCAGTAACATCATCCAATCAGTCCCAGAATCTCTAATTGCCCAGAAGTTCCTGAGACCCTCTGAAGTCGTCAGAAGAGCGACAGGGTAATATTTTGTAAGTTTTCATTATTCATTAATTAAATGTTGATGTTGTTCAGTCTCTGTCATGTCCGACTCTGCAACCCCGTGGACTGCAGCATGCCAGACTCCCCTGTCCTTCACTGTCTCTGCTCAGATTCATGTCCACTGAGTCGGTGATGCCAGCCAACTGTCTCATCCTCTGACGTCCCCTTCTCCTCCTGCCCTCAATCTTTCCCAGCATCACAGTCTTCCATTGAGTTGGCTCTTCCCATCAGGTGGCCAAACTAATGAAGCTTCAGCTTCAGCATCAGTCCTTCCAGTGAATATTCAGGGTTGATTTTCTTTTGCCATGACAAGGCTGTGATCCATGAAGGGGATTAATTAAGTAAGTGTACTTAAATCCTCTTGGACACCAGGTTTTATGCTACAGCCTTCTGAAAACAAAAGCTGAGAATGTTCATAACCTACTATAAGAAACACTAAAGGAAGTTCTTTAAGCGAAGAAAAAAATATACCGGCTGAAAATTTGAATCTATATAAAGGAATGAGAAAGGGCTGAACATTGGCTTTTAAGGAATCTATCAGAAGTCTTGAGTGATTGATAGGAAATTCTGATAGTTTTTTTACCTTTACTCTAAAAGTCTCCACTTTGAGGCTACTGGGTGCCAATTAACTGAAGATTCATGAAAATAACTTTGAAATCGGGTTTCCTGTTCAAATAAGTCCTCAGATATAAATACCCTCACTCTCATTGTTTCTGTACGATTGGTGCTTTTTATTTTGCAAATTGACTATTTGTAGGAGCACAGGAAAGATCCTAAAACCATCCTTCTTGTTGAAGAGTTTGTTGTCTAGGGCAGGGGTCAATAAATTAGAACCCACAGGTCAAATCTGGCAAGTCACCTGTTTTGTACCATACATGTTACATTTTTACACTTTTCAATACTTTTTTTGCTTTTTATGGGTTTCCCTGGTGGCTCAAACGGTAAAGAATCCACCTGCAATGCTGGAGACCTGGATTTGATCCCTGGGTTGAGAAGATACCCTGGAGAAAGGCATGGCAACCCACTCCAGTATCCAGTATTCTTGCCTGGAGAATCCCATGGACAGAGAAGCCTGACAGGCTACAGTCATGGGGTCACAAAGAGTTGGACATGACTGAGCAGCTAAAATATACATGACACAAAATTTACCTTTTTAACCATTTTTAGGGACCCACTGGATGTCAGCGGTTAAGATTCCACACTTCCACCACAGGGGGCATGAGTTCAGTCCCTGGTTGGGGAATTAAGATCCTGCAGGCTGCAGGGCATGGCTAAATGAAAAAGAAAAAAAAAGTTTTTAAATACATTAAATACATTCACATTGTTATACAACAGTCAGCGCCACTGCATTTTGTATGGTTGAAAAAAATCAAAGGAAGAATACTTTAATTGTTTTGGTGAGGTGTAACTGATTTATAAAGAACTGCACATATTTCATGGGTACCATGTGATGAGTTTGGATGAATGCAAATGACATGATACCATCACCACAATCAAGGCACTGAAGTAAGGTCGCTCAGTTGTGTCCAATTCTTTGCGACTGCACGGACTAGTCCATGGAATTCTCTAAGCCAGGATACTGGAGTGGATAGCCTTTCCCTCTCCAGGGAATCTTCCCAGCCCAGGGATCAAACCCAGGTCTCCCACATTGCAGGCAGATTCTTTACCAGCTGAGCCACAGGGGAAGCCAACTAGACGTAACCATATCCTTGAAGTCCAAAGGACCCCAAATAGGATGAAAAAAGTAACATTTTATGACATGTAAAAAATACTTGAAATTCAGACTTCAACCTCCACAAATAAAGGTTTATTGGAACACAACCATGCATGCTGATTTATGTATTACCTACAGCTATCCCCCCACTGTAATTCCTGTAGCGTTAAGGAATTGCAGCAGAGACCAGATGGCTCTCAAAACCTAACTCTTTGGCCCTTGACAAAAACAGCTGCCAGCTTCTGGTTTACTGCAAATGTTCCAAAACTTCAATTTCAATAAGAATTATTGGGATGGGAAGAGGGCATGGAGGAGGAGGATTAAACGTTGGTTCTATGGCTTCTTCAGCCAACCAAGGACAGTACTCGGGAAATGGTTATCATTTATAAAAAATCCCACTCATTTCTAATACAGACAATTAAGAGGCACCCACTTAAAGAGATGTGATGCTGCTACTGTGATTTTCAAGCTTGGTTACATTTTCAAATCAACTAAAGAATTATTTTAAATCCTGGGAACCAGATTCCCCACTCTCCCACCCCCTGGAAAAATCTCTTGGAATGGGACCCCAGCAGTAAAATTCCTTAAGTCCCCCAGATTATTCCCATGTACAGCCAAGGCTCCAAACCCGTGATGTAATGTGGCAGTTAGGGGACTGTTGATACATAAAGGAATGGCATGACTGTGTTCCAGTAAATCTTTATTTACAGAAACAAGAGAATGACCCTCAAGCTGTAGTTTTACCAACACTTACATTGGACCAGGGATTGGCAAACTATGCTTCATGGGCCAAATCTGGCCCATCGCCTTGTTTGTTTGTTTTTTTTTCTTATTCTTTTTTTTTTTTTATTATTTTTTTTTTCCAGTGGGTTTTGTCATACATTGATATGAATCAGCCATGGATTTACATGTATTCCCAATCCCGATCCCCCCTCCCACCTCCCTCTCCACCCGATTCCTCTGGGTCTTCCCAGTGCACCAGGCCGGAGCACTTGTCTCGTGCATCCCACCTGGGCTGGTGATCTGTTTCACCATAGATAGCATACATGCTGTTCTTTTGAAATATCCCACCCTCACATTCTCCCACAAAGTTCAAAAGTCTGTTCTGTATTTCTGTGTCTCTTTTTCTGTTCTGCATATAGGGTTATCGTTATCACCTTTCTAAATTCCATATATATGTGTTAGTATGCTGTAATGTTCTTTATCTTTCTGGCTTACTTCACTCTGTATGATGGGCTCCAGCTTCATCCATCTCATTAGGACTGATTCAAATGAAGTCTTTTTAATGGCTGAGTAATATTCCATGGTGTATATGTACCACAGCTTCCTTATCCATTCATCTGCTGATGGGCATCTACGTTGCTTCCATGTCCTGGCTATTATAAACAGTGCTGCGATGAACATTGGGGTGCACGTGTCTCTTTCAGATCTGGTTTCCTCAGTGTGTATGCCCAGAAGTGGGATTGCTGGGTCATATGGCAGTTCTATTTCCAGTTTTTTAAGAAATCTCCACACTGTTTTCCATAGTGGCTGTACTAGTTTGCATTCCCACCAACAGTGTAAGAGGGTTCCCTTTTCTCCACACCCTCTCCAGCATTTATTGCTTGTAGACTTTTGGATAGCAGCCATCCTGACTGGCGTGTAATGGTACCTCATTGTGGTTTTGATTTGCATTTCTCTAATAATGAGTGATGTTGAGCATCTTTTCATGTGTTTGTTAGCCATCTGTATGTCTTCTTTGGAGAAATGTCTGTTTAGTTCTTTGCCCCATTTTTTGATTGGGTCATTTATTTTTCTGGAATTGAGCTGCAGGAGTTGCTTGTATATTTTTGAGATTAATCCTTTGTCTGTTTCTTCATTTGCTATTATTTTCTCCCAATCTGAGGGCTGTCTCTTCACCTTACTTATAGTTTCCTTTGTAGTGCAAAAGCTTTTAAGTTTCATTAGGTCCCATTTGTTTAGTTTTGCTTTTATTTTCAATATTCTGGGAGGTGGGTCATAGAGGATCTTGCTGTGATTTATGTTGGAGAGTGTTTTGCCTATGTTCTCCTCTAGGAGTTTTATAGTTTCTGGTCTTACATTTAGATCTTTAATCCATTTTGAGTTTATTTTTGTGTATGGTGTTAGAAAGTGTTCTAGTTTCATTCTTTTACAAGTGGTTGACCAGTTTTCCCAGCACCACTTGTTAAAGAGGTTGTCTTTTTTCCATTGTATATCCTTGCCTCCTTTGTCAAAGATAAGGTGTCCATAGGTTCGTGGATTTATCTCTGGGCTTTCTGTTCTGTTCCATTGATCTATATTTCTGTCTTTGTGCCAGTACCATACTGTCTTGATGATTGTGGCTTTGTAGTAGAGTCTGAAGTCAGGCAGGTTGATTCCTCCAGTTCCATTCTTCTTTCTCAAGATTACTTTGGCTATTCGAGGTTTTTTGTATTTCCATACAAATTGTGAAATTCTTTGGTCTAGTTCTGTGAAAAATACCGTTGGTAGCTTGATAGGGATTGCATTGAATCTATAGACTGCTTTGGGTAGAATAGCCATTTTGACAATATTAATTCTTCCAATCCATGAACACGGTATGTTTCTCCATCTGTTTGTGTCCTCTTTGATTTCTTTCATCAGTGTTTTATAGTTTTCTATGTATAGGTCCTTTGTTTCTTTAGGTAGATATACTCCTAAGTATTTTATTCTTTTTGTTGCAATGGTGAATGGTATTGTTTCCTTGTTTGTTTTTTTAAAATAAAGCTTTATTAGAACATGTCTGTGCTTACTTACATATTGGCTGCTTTTTCACTTTGATAGCAAAGTTGAGTCTTTGAGACAGAGAACTATAGTGCACAAAGCCTGAAATATTTATTGTCTTGTCATTTACAGAGGATGTTTGAAAAACATCCTGGTCTAGTACAGTGAAGAAAGTTAGGTAGACAGAATATTCTGTAACAACGCATGCATTGAGTCAGGTTATCTGAAATGATTTTTAAAAATGGGGTCGTGGAAATTAGGATGAACAGAAATCAGTCACAGGGATCATAGCAAAGGACCTGTGGGCATAAAATTCAGAGAGGATATAATCCCAGGATTCAGTCATCAACACGTGGTGGTGGTTCTTGTTTCGTCACTAAGTCATGTTCAACTCTTTTGTGACCCCGTGGACTGGAGCCTACCTGGCTCCTCTATCCATGGGATTTCCCAGGCAAGAATACTGGAGTGGGTTGCCATTTCCTTCTTCAGAGAATCTTCCCAACCCAGGGATGGAACCCGAGTCACCTACATGGGCAGGCAGATTCTTTACCACTGAGCTGCCAAAGGAACCCTCATCATTATGTACACCTTGTATATTATATATACAACTTCTATTTTTAAAATGAAAATTTAAAAACCCACCATCCCTTTGATAAAAAGTTGTCGTAACTTTTGATTAAAAGTTATTACAACATTGCCCCACATGTTAGGAACCACAAAACTTTGCTTGGGTTGGGCATCAAGTGGATAGAAATGTGAAAAGAGAAAGAATCAGCTGAAACCAGATTCAAACGAATCTTGAAAATTACATTCAGTCTGCATTTTACAGAAAGGGGGATTAGGAATCAGGGTGGGGTTTGAATAGAGAAGTGACAAGATCAGAACTGCATGTGAGAAAGAGCTCCCTCGAGGTTACCATGGAGACTGGACAGGAGGGGAAGAACTGAAAGAAGCAAGCTCTTTAAAGATAGAGGGAATCCATGTCAGAGGTCAGATCTGATCCACACAGGAACGAAGGAGTAGATTTCAAAGCTTCCCAGAAGGTAGCGAACAGAAGCCGCACCACCTGACTGGTTCCTGTGGTTGAGTCAGAGGAAGAAGTTGGGGGAAGCATCAACTGATGCCGAATTTTTGGAGAGCAGTTTGCAACGTGTCTCAGAACTGAAGATGTGTGTCACTTTTGACTCAACAAGTCCATTTTAGAAACTTGACTTCAAGAGGTCATTACACAACATGTAACTGTTTTCTCAGGAAATTCTCAGTTCAGTGTCCTTTAAATAAGCAATTACCCTCCAATTAAAAACAAATTTTTAAAAAGAAAACAGAAAAAAAAAAAAAAAGGAAAACCATACATGTATATTAACCCGAAAAATTGGACTGCCCATTATTTCAATGGCAAAAATGTGTTTATACAGAATTAGAGAATTACAGTTCAGGGTCTATGGCCACAGGGACCCATGTTCCCAAAGGGCAGGAGAAGACCACTTTTATAGAGGGGCCTAGGAAACTGGAGGGCTGCAGTAAACAGTCCGTGGCTTTTCATTGGTTGAGTTGTTACCAAGAAGAGGGGTCTTCCTTCTTCCTGTCATATGAGCTATCAGCTCAGGGTGTGGGAGCGCCCCCTTCTGGTCTCTCCTAACTCCAGTTAATTGAGGTTTCTGTTTATCAGTTTTTTACACGCATTCACAAACACACAATTAGCAGCATATGTATGCACACATGAACATGTACACAAACACAAAAATTACATAAAAGTAGATCTTGGGAAAAATAAAGATAGTTATGTACATGACCAAATGGAAAACTCTTCAGTTACTCGTCATGCATAGATTTATGTATGTGTATAGTATTTAATGTTATACACATTATATATACAAACATAGAAAGAATTATTTATGCATATACTTGAATATGCATGTTTATATATTTATATTGTGTATAGTATATTATACATGCAATATATTATGATAATCTATTGTTTATAATGTATTTTTTAATGTGCATGTGCATAATTTAAATGATTGAGTAGTTTTCCATTTCATCATTCACATGATTCTACATATAACTCATGTTCATACATTTTATTTAGATATCTATAGATGTCTGAGGGCATTCCCAGGTGGTGCTAGTGGTAAAAGAATTCGCCTGTCAGTGCAGGAGACACAAAAGACACAGGTTCGACCCCTGGATCTCGAAGATCCCCTGGAAGAGGAAATGGCAACCCACTCCAGTATACTTTCCTGGAGAATTCCATGGACAGGAGAGACTGGTGGGCTACAGTCCATGGGTCACAAAGAGTCAGACATGACTAAAGTGACTGAGCACACACATCTATGGATACAGATATGAACAGAGGCAGATGTGGACATGTTAGGGATATAGTTTTAAGGAGAAACAGCAGGATACGGAATCAGGAGGATGTAACCTTTCTATAAAAATAAATCTGCTTTAAAGTATTCATTGCCTCATTTTTTCATGTCTATAAAGTCTTACATAAAAAATATATTTTTGCAAGATGGCTAGTTCACAGTATCTAAAAGAGCTAAAATATTTAGCCATTAAAAGGTTTATTATGTATCACATTATTAAATAATATGGCTTACCTGACCTGTGTGGAAGGGCCTCTGACTACAGTGTTTCAGGGTCTGCATAAAGTACAGGTTCTCCTTTTCTGGATTTAAGGTAAAGGGAAGGCCCGCTTCTCAAAACTGGTGCTCAGAGGATATCCAAACCTTTGAATCCCTTGACCCCTCCTTTCTTTTAAAGCCAGAGGTCCCGGACTTCCCCGGTGACCCAGTGGTTAGGAATCCACCTGCCAATGCAGGGGACATGAGTTCAATCCCTGGTCCAGGAAGATCCCACATGCCACAGACCGACTAAGCCCACGTGCCACAAGTACTGAGCCCACGTTCTAGAGCCCATGAGCCACAGCAAGAGAAGCCCACACACTCCAACAAAGAGTAGGTCCTGCTCACCCCAACTAGAGAAAGCCCAGGCACAGCAATGAAGATCCAGCACATCCAAAAATAATAATAAAAAATGTTTAAAGCCAGAGGTCCCTTTCCTGTCCTCTAGTCCAGACCTAACCCGTACGGTGGCCAATAGACACATGTGGCTATTGAAAGCAAGGACTGTGGCTAAGGTCAGCTTAAATGTCCTCCAAGTGTGAAATACCAGATTTTGAAGCCTCAGTAACAAATGTTGAAGGGAAAATATCTCAACTGTTTTTATATTGACTACAAGTTGAAATAATACTTTGGATATATTGGAGTCAATATATTATAAAAATCAATTTTATTTAGTTCTTTTTACTTGTTTTATATGGCTATTAGAAAATTTTAAATTATAAGCATGGTCAATATTACATGTTTGCTATATTACTTTAGTATGTTAAGCTATTTTATTGTATTCAATTTATTGTATAGTATATTGTTTTCACCGTAAGACTTCAATTTTGAGCAGATAGGCAGAGGTGGGGAGAGAGAAATGTAGACATAGATATATTGGTTCTAAAAGATGAAGACTTCAAAACCCCAAATTTTGAAGTCTTAATATAAATCTACAGAAATTAATATTGCAAATATTAATATTTTATGCAATAGTGTAAAACTGATGAACTAGGTTCCTGATGCACTTCCTGTGTTACTTATACTGAATGTGAAATGTGGATGGATTTTAATGTATCTGGTTTGTTGGGAGGAGGCAACTGATCAACAGCTGAAGGTTCTAAACAGTGGTTCTCAAGCTTGACTGCAATTACAGTCATCTAGGGGGCCTTGTCTCCTGAGAAAACTCCATGCAGGTCAAGAAGCAACAGTCAGAACCCTGTATGAAACAGCTGGCTTGTTCAAGATCGGGAAAGGAGTACGACAGGGCTGTCTGCTGTCACCCTGTGGTTTAACCTATACGCTGAGCACATCTTGCGAAATGCCGGCTGGGTGAGTTACAGGCCGGAATCAAGATAGGCTGGAGAAACGTCAACAACCTCAGATATGCAGACGATACCACTCTAATGGCAGAAAGCAAAGAGGAACTAAAGAGCCTCTTGATGAGGGTGAAGGAAGGGAGTGAAAGAGCTGACTTAAGACTAAATATTAAAAAAAAAAAAAAAAAAAAAACTAAGATCATGGCATCTGACCCTGTTACTGCATGGCAAATAGAAGGGGAAAAGGTGGAAATGGTGACAGATTTCCTCTTCTTGGGCTCCAAAATCACCGTGGACAGTGACTGCAGCCATGAAATCAGAAAAAAATTGCTTCTTGGCAGGAAAGTGATGACAAACCTAGGCAGCGTGTTGAAAAACAGAGACCTTGCCGACAAAGGTCTCTATCTACGATATTCCAAGTGGTCATGTATGGTTGTGAAAGCTGGGCCATAAAGAAAGCAGAATGCCAAAGAATTGATGACTTCAAACTGTGGTACTGGAGAAGACCCCTGAAAGTCGCTTGGACAACAAGGAGATCAAAGCAGTCAATCTTAAGGGAGATCAGTCCTGAATATTCATTGGAAGGACTGATGCTGAAACTGAAGCTACAGTATTTTGGTCATCTGATGTGAATAGATGACTCCTTGGAAAAGTCCCTGATGCTGAGAAAGATTGAGGGCAGAAGGAGAAGAAAGCATCAGAGGATGAGATGGTCGGATGGCATCATCGACTCTGGGAGATGGTGAGGGACAGGGAGGCCTGGCGTGCTGCAGTCCATGGGGTCACAAAGAGTCGGACACGACTGAGCGACTCAACAACAACAGGGCACCTTTAAAGAACCTCAGTGTCTGGGCATCTCTGATCCAACCTAGAAATCAGACATTAATTAAGGGCATTAAAACTTTGAAACGATGCCCCAGGTGAGTTTTAAGGCAGTCAAGTTTGAGAACCGCTGGTCTGGGAGAACTTGATGCTCAAATTGAGGAAATGGTCTCCACCTGTCAGTCATTGTGTGGCTGCAGGAAGTTCTTGGCAATGGGATTGGGTCCCAGTGGCCAATCACAGAGCTTGGGCAGAAAGAGGAAGTCTTGTAGGAGGTTTCCTGTGGCTTCAGCACTCAGAGGCAGGGAATAGGTCATGGAGCAGGAGTTAGGCATAGGAGAGGTGAGTAACAATCCTGCTTCTTTGACTTCATGCCTCTCTATCTTCTTTCAACTGCTAAGTCTCTACAATTAAAATTCCTCTGCCTTTTCTTTGAATGTTTGGATGTCAAACTGTTGAAGGACTTGAAGTTTCAAGTGAAACTCCTGCTTGTGCAAAGATGGAGCACTCCTGGAGGGGAACCCCTTCCCTGGGGCTTCTTCCATAACTTTAAACAGGTTCTTTTCTCTTGCTGAAGCTCAGCCTCCTCAAGGAACATAATGTAGATTGGATTCCACGTGCCTCAGGAGTGCAGCAGAGGTGCCAGTTCTTGGCCCAAACCTTAAACTTAACCCTTTCCTTAGTGGGAAGGCTGTATGGGAATCCCAAGCAGTTGGAGGTGGAAGGAACCCAGCTCAAAGGAGGGCCCGTAATGCAGGTGCTTAGGTTCTTGAAAATTCTGCTTTTCCCTCCTTCCATATCCAGTCAAACACTATTGATTTCTCTCAAAAGATATATCCTGAATTCAATTAGTTCTCTACAACTAGGTGTGAGTGCTAAGTCGATTCAGTCATGTCTGACTCTTTGCGACCCTATGGACTGTAGCCCACCAGGCTCCTCTGTCCATGGATTCTCCAGGCAAGAATACTAAAGTGGGTTGCCATGTCCTCCTCCAGGGGATCTTCCCAACCCAAGGATGGAACCCACGTCTCCTGCATTGACAGGTGGGTTATTTACCATCTGAGCCACCTGGGAAGCCCCTCTACAACTACATCTAAGAGCAAAGAACCATCATGGCAGAGTAATTAACTAAAGCATGGACCCTAGAGCTGTTTGTTATACCTGGTTCAGAGCCCAGTTCTGAAACTTTCTGGATGGTTTTAAGGCAGTCAAGTTTGAGAACCGCTGATCTGGGAGAACCTGATGCTCAAATTGAAGAAATGGTCTCCACCTGTCAGTCATTGTGTGGCTGCAGAATGTTCTTGGCAATGGGATTGGGTCCCAGTGGCCAATCACAGAGCTTGGGCAGAAAGAGGAAGTCTTGTAGGAGGTTTCCTGTGGCTTCAGTAAACATGGATTATCTAACATCTCTGCTAACCCAGTATCAATATCTGGAATAGGGACGATATAGTACCTGGGAATATCATAAGATTAATGAGCCAAGTCTATAGGGTTGATTGCAATGTCTGGTGCTATCCAGGTGTTCTCTGGCCCCACCCTCACCTGGATGAGTTCAGAATTCTCAGCAGGCAGCAACAAAGACTCTCCTTGACCCAACTCGAGTCAGGATTCTCTTTTTTTTATTTTTCCAACTGTATTGATTTTCTGGTTAAGTCTTTTTTTTTTTCATTTATTTTTATTAGTTGGAGGCTAATGACTTTACAATATTGTAGTGGTTTTTGCCATACATTGACATGAATCAGCCATGGATTCTCTGAGTTGCTTTTCACGAGACCTCATCCTTGGGCTCTCTCCCTGGCCCCCGTTTCAGTCTGGTTTGAGCAAGAGAGCCCGGCGGGCTACAGTCCATTGGGTCGCAAAGAGTCATACATGACTGAGCAACTAAGCACAGTATAGCACTGCTCAGTCAGTTAAGCAAAAATCCCCACCTCCAATATCTGATCAAATTCGTCACCCCTCAGAGGGACGTCTGATCATCCTGACCTGCCCTCAGCAAGAATACTGTTGAGTCGATCTGGCAAGAATACTCCTAGCTTTGATGTCTCCTCTTAGTAATTGGGTTCCCACCGAACCCCTCCCCACCCTGTAAATCCTGTTTCTTGGCTCTCAATTCCCACTTGTCTTTATTGTAGTTGGAGTTAAGTTCTCTCTCTCTCCCCTACTTCAAAACCCCCGATTCAGTAACCTCTCTCAAAGTCTTCCTTACCAGCTTCAAGCATCACGAAAAATTTTAACCAGCTCCTTGGTGTGACTCCCCTCTCTCCCCAAGAAGTAAGAGAAAGTGCTCCTGAAAACACAGCAGTCTGTGAGGTCTCCCCACTGGAAATTTTGGAGCAGCTTGCTACTGCACTTGGAATCAAATTGTAAATCCTCATTAACCTGGAACCCCTTCATGACAGGATGTCTGATCCTAGAGTAGGAGTCACGGCCTTTGTCTGTCTGCTCCAGCCAACACACACCTAAATTCTCTGCCTCAAACCTGCCGTATTCATTTCAGCCCTGAAATGATACTAGTCGTTCACACTGCTTAGAATTTCTAACCCCCACCAGTTTCCCTAACCAGCAGCTCCTATTCAGGTCCTCAACTGAAGTGATATTTCCTCCGAGAAAATTCCATGGTTACATGACCCTTATTCTATTTCTCTGTGTCATCTTGTCTTCAAGTTTTGTCATTGCTTCTGTTTGAATTCATCTGTGAAATGTTTACTTCTCCCCGCTACACTCCGTGTGTGTACTCAAATTGAGTATAAACGCCAAGTAGGCAGAGTTCTTACCCATCTTTACAGCTATCACTTAAGTTCTAAAATTACTCCTGGGGGGAGGGGTCAGGGGGGAGATGTATTGGGAATTTGGGATTAGCAGATGTAAGCTATTATATACAGGATGGATAAACAACAGGGTCCTACTACATAGCACAGAGAACTATAGTCAATATCCTATGACAAACTATAATGGAAATGAATATAAAAACGTATATATGTATAACTGAATCACTTTGCTGTAAGCAGAAATTAATACAACATAAATCAACTATATCTCAATAAAATGTTTTATTTAAAATAAAATAATTCCTGGCATCCAGAGGAACCTTTTATTGGCATAGATGAATGCCCCTAGCCATTTAATAAGGTGGGTGATGGTGTAGTTGATTGGCAATTAGAAATTCGAGCTCAGAACCCTTGGCTCAAACACTCAACTGTTAAAAGGGCTTCAAATCCAGGTCTGTTGAGTTCATGAAGTGACTCTTTAAGAACAGTAAATTGAAAAGGCATTCCACTCAACTGCAAAGTGAATATCTGTTAAGATAGTCTCAACTCAAGATCCTCATTTAGTAGTCAAGCTCCATAAACATCCTGAGATAACTACACATCAAGTTGCTACTAAAGGCTAAAGTCATTAATTCTCATTAACTTATTTGTACATCAATTTACTGAAAAATACCAGATGAGCAGCTGCATACAGGAGATCCTTCCCACCTTAGCTACCTCCTCTTCTCAGAGGGGTCCTAAGCTCTAAAGCCAAGAAAGAGTTCTATGTGGGTTTTACCTCTACTGGGGAGTTTGTTCTTAACGCAACAGGTTAGGCAATGAGAATAAACAGCCTATTTCCTGACACAGAAACAACCAGCATTGAGAGGGGAGCACCAATCCCCTGTGTCTTTCCCTTCCTCCCCTTAAATTGTGGTTAATGCCAAAAGTTGAGCTCTCGTTTGTTGGTCAAGGTGGCGCCTTCTGCCGAGCTGGGTTTTCATCTGCAGCCTCTACTAGAGGAGCTCGGCCAGGATGAGTTGAGCAAATTCAAATATCTTCTGAGGGACCATTCCCTGAAAGAGGAGTTACAGCACCTCCTGCAGACGGAGGTGGAGGAGGCCGGCAGGAAGCAGCTGGCCGACCTCCTCACTGCCCACTGCCCCAGCTACTGGGTAGAGAAGGTGACCATCCAGGTCTTTTTTTTTTTTTTTATAATTAGACGATAATTACTTGACCTACTGTGATGGTTTCTGCCATACATCAACATAAATCAGCCATAGGTATACATATGCCCCCTTCCTCTTGAACTTCCCTCCCACCTCCCACACCATGCCACCCCTCTAGGTCATCACAGAGCACCACGTTGACCTCCCTGCATCACATAGCAAATTCCCACTGGCTATCCACTTTTCATATGTAGTAGTGTATATATTTCCATGCTACTGTCTCAATTCATCCCACCCTCTCCTTCCTCCATTATGCATCCAGGTCTCTGAGATGAACCGAATGGATCTGTCTGAGAGAGCAAAGGATGAACCCCGGGGTAAGCAGAAACAAGCTCACACTGCATCCTGGGAGGGAGGAGTAACAGTCTCTGTGGTTTTAGAAACACAGAAATAATATTGCTCCATGGAGAGGCTTAGCTGACCTGAACACAAGTGCTAGACCTTGGTCAAGTCTGGTGGTGTCTTCCAAGGTTCTTGTATTCTAGCTATTTTTATTCCAAGTATTGTATACCTACCCTGGCCACTTCACTATACAACTCTTCTCCTGTTCAAGACTGTCTCTGGAGTAGATTCATTTTTTTTCACTCTTTCATATGTCCTCCAAGATCTTATCAACCCTCTGTTTAAAACATTCAAGCTGCTGCTGCTGCTAAGTCACTTCAGTCGTGTCCGACTCTGTGCAACCCCATAGACGGCAGCCCACCAGGCTCCTCTGTCCCTGGGATTCTCCAGGCAAGAATACTGGAGTGGGCTGCCATTTCCCTCTCCATAAAACATTCATAGTATTATGTATATTTTTAAATGCACACAGTATTATGTATATAAAAAAGTAAAATAAAAACATGAAGTGAAATTCAAAGAATTCAAAGAAAAAAGTAAAAATACTACGTGCATGCAGGCTTAGTCTCTCAGTTGTGTCCAACTCTTTGTGACCCTATGGACTGTAGTCTACCAGGCTCCTCTGTCCATGGGATTTTCCCTGGACTGGGTTGCCATTTCCTACTCCAATTACTCACAAAACAGTTGCCTCTGTGTAAAAAATATAGGAGAAAAATGTGAAGGTTAGGGTTATAAACCCTCTATTTTGTCTTCAAGTCCCACTAGGTTTCCCTCCCCTATAAACATTCTTTCTCTCTCTCCCCATCCTCAGCAAGAGCATTTAACATATCTCTTATTCTTATCCTATCATTTTTTAAATTAATTAAAACTATGACAAATCTAGACAGCATATTAAAAAGGAGAGACATTACTTTGCCCACAAAGGTCTGTATAGTGAAGCGATGGTTTTTCCAGTAGTCATGTATGGATATGAGAGCTGGACCATAAAAAAGGCTGAGTGGTAAAGAACTGATGCTTTTGAACTGTGGTGTTGGAGAAGACTCTGGAGGGTCCCTTGGACTGCAAGGAGATCCAACCAGTCTATCCTAAAGGAGATCAGTCCTGGGTGTTCATTGGAAGGACTGATGCTGAAGCTGAAACTCCAATATTTTGGCCACTTAATGCGAAGAGTTGACTCATTGGAAAAGACCCTGATGCTGGGAGGGATTGGGGGCAGGAGGAGAAGGGGACGACAGAGGATGAGATGGCTGGATGGCATCACCGACTCGATGGACATGAGTTTGAGTAAGCTCTGGGAGTTGGTGATGGACAGGAAGGCCTGGCGTGCTGCGATTCATGGGGTTGCAAAGAGCTGGACACGACTGAGCAACTGAACTGAATTGAACTGAACTGGTGTCCTCCACCAGCATTCAGAAGTTGTTTTGTGGAAGTTGCTCAGCATTCAAATGATCTTTTGATGAATTTGTTGGGGAGAAAGTGCATTTTCTTTAGTTGCCAATTTAAATTCAGTTTTTAGCTTTTTTTAAATTTTATTTTATCTTTATTTTTTGGCCACACCACATAGCATGTAGGACCTTAGTTCCCCCACCAGAAATCAAACCCTCACCCCCTGCATTAGAAACACGAAATCTTAACCACTGAACCACCAGGGAAGTCCCAGCTTCAGTTTTTAGCCTACTGTTACCTCTTCAAAGGTCAGGTGATGGTTTTAGCCCCTAAAACCATCTGGAGGGTGCAAATTTTAAAATCACTTGAAGAAACTCAGACGGCTATACAACTACAAAGGTCTGGGCTCTGAAAAGTGCTAATTTCTTCCTTTTTTTTTTCAGAAACAGCTTCGAAGTCACTTCAGGAAAATAAGCCTCCATCGTTAGGTAAGTTGCCTCATTCACAATCTCACTTTTTCTAAAAGTGAAATTTTAGAATTCAGGATTGTTTTAATTAGAAAACACATCATGCTGAGCAGTAGGAATGCAAAGAAACGGAAGACCTCACCTCTGCTGTCGTCCAGGTGGGCAACAGTAAGACATCGAAAGCTACAATGAGGCAGTGTTTATGCCAGAAATCAGTAAATACACACAAACATGAGCGAGAGAAAGTGAGCTTCCTCTTGGAATCAGAATAGGCTGAATTTTAGACGGTCCTAAAGCCAGGGTTGGCAAACCATGGCTCCCAAAGCAAATCCAGCCCACTGTGTGCTTTTGTAGATCCTACAAGCTAAGAATGGTATTTGAATTTTTAAATGGCTGGGAAGATCAAAAGAATACTTAAGACTCCATGCTCTCAATGCAGGGGGCTAGGGTTCAATCCCTGGGCTGGGAACTAGATCCCACATGTCACAACTAAGACCCAATTGAAAGTCACTCAGTCATGTCCAACTCTTTGTGACCCCATGCACTATACAGTCCATGGAATTCTCCAGGCCAGAATACTGGAGTGGGTAGCCTTTCCCTTCTCCAGAGGATCTTCCCAATCCAGGGATCAAACCCAGGTCTCCTGCATTGCAGGTGGATTCCTTACCAACTGAGCTACCAGGGAAGCCCCAAGATCCAATACAGTGATAAATAATTTTTTTAAAAAAAGAAGTATTTTATGGCCTATGAAAATCATGTGAAATTCATATTTAACTACATATTAATGTAAATAAACTTATTTGTATACAATATACAAATAAATATTTGTATATTGTATACAAATAAACTTATTTGTATAAGCATAGTCATTTGCTTATATATTACCTATGACTGCTTCTGCCCCACAAGGGCAGAGATGAGTAATTGCAACAAACTATATTGCCCACAAAACAGAAAATCTTCACTATCTGCTCCTTTGCAGAGGGGATTAAAAACAAGTTTGCTAATCCTGGCCAAAAAGGATTTTTGAATTTGTGATTTTCAACGTTATCTTCTCTTGACATCCCCAGTATCTTTAAAAATAACTTGAGTTCAAGGCAATTGGAGACTGGGGGCTGGTTTGAAAAGTGAAGACAGCCATTTGTACATAGCCCCCCTACCAAAAATCTAACTGCTTCTATTGATACACAAATACGTTAAATGTCCTACAGTTATGACCAAAATTCAAATGTAAGCTAATGATCTGTTAGAGCCTACATTTGGCAATACTTTAAGGAATAGTACCAGCCTCAAAGTTGATGTTCTAACTAAACTAGCATAAGAGAGTTCCTTGTCTAAAAAGCTTTCTTGGGGACTTCCCTGATGGTTCAGTGGTTAAGACTTTACCTTAAGACAGGAGATGCAGGTTCGATCCCCACATACCTTAATGGCCCAGAAGCAATATTGTAATAAATTCATTAAAGACTTCATAAAAGTGGTCCACATTAAAAAAAAAAATCCTTAAAAAAACTTAACTCTTGGCAACATGACATCACCTGTATACAAATATTTTTTCCCCAGAGCCCCTGCTCTCCTGTTTAATCTTCAAAATGAATGGTTGGTTGGCCATTTTTCACTCTGTATACTTATCCTGGAAGGCTCACTTGGAGTCTTACTGGCTATTTATATGCCAAGGACTCTCCAGGTGACATCTTCTGCATTTCCCTGAACTTCAGATACTCATATCCTGTTGCCTCCTGGATACCTTTTCAGAAGTTCCACACACTCACCTCTTCTTTTGTTTTACCTTTGAGGTCCTAGCTTCCTGACCAGGGATTGAACTCAGGTCCTTAGCACTAAAGCTCAGAATCCCAACCACTGGACCACCGGGGAACTCCCTCACCTCTTCATTATCCATGTTGCACTTGAAGTATTTCTTCTCCTGTATGACTTCTCCCTGTTCCTAGGTTGCATCCTAGGACTATGTAACTTTACATACCTTGTCAGAAACTAGGGAATTTGTCTTGAAGGTTTCTGATGCTCCTTGGAAAGAGCTGTTTTCTGTAGGTGCCCATTTCTGAACTGCACAGGAATTCAATTGTCAGAAATGACACTGAGATCATGGCCTGACACTTTAATTTTATCTCCAAAACCTCAATAACACCCTTTTCGTGTAATCTGGGCTTAGACACTAATACCCAATTGTTGAACTTGAAACTTCTTGAAATCCCACTCTCTTATGAATAGAAGCTTCGATACTGGCATAGTGGCAAGACCATAACACCCTTCCTTTTCTTCAGGGATAACAAAATGTGAAAACTCAGAACAAACACAACAGCATTTAGAAGAAGACGAAGAGCCAGATTGATCTTAGGACATCCAATGTTGGAGTAAACTAAATGAAGCAGGCCTTTCCTGGCTGTCCTCTCCCACTCTTCAGGGGAACTTCATCTCTCTCTAACTTTATTTCATCACTATTCATAGTCCCCTAGACATATTCATAGTCAACCTAGCCAGTATATTAAAAAGCAGAGCCATTACTTTGCCAACAAAAGTCCATCTAGTCAAAGATATGGTTTTTCCAGTAGTCATGTATGGATGTGAGAGTTGGACTATAAAGAAAGTTGAGCACCAAAGAATGGATGCTTTTGAACTGTGGTGTGGAGAAGACTCTTAAGAGTCCCTTGGACTGCAAGGAGATCAAACCAGTCCATCCTAAAGGAAATCAGTCCTAAATATTCATTGATAGGACTGATGCTGAAGCTGAAACTTCCATCCTTTGGCCACCTGATGCAAAGAACTGACTCATTTGGGAAGACCCTGATGCTGAAGGCAGATTGAAGGCAGGAGGAGAAGGGGACAACAGAGGAAGAGATAGCTGGATGGCATCACCAACTCGATGGACATGAGTTTGAATAGGCTCTGGGAGTTGGTGATGGACAGGGAAGCCTGGCATGCTGCAGTCCACGGGGTCGCAAAGAGTCGGACACGACTGAGTGACTGGACTGAACTGATTCATAGTACCCAGTTGTCTCATGGAGAATGCCTTCCTCCCTGTCTTATTCCTATTATGTAAGAATAAAGGGAGGAAATAAACATTTGGGAAAGCCAAAATTCAGTTCATGGAAAATCAGGAGTATGTCGTATAGGGTTTTCTTAGATTTTGCCAATTGTTCAGACAACTTTGATAGTACCAACTCACAGATTAGAAAATTGAGACCTATTGTAGGTAGCTGATTTGCCTCAACTTATGTGGAGGTCAGTTTAACATTAGTCTCACTCTCAAGTCTGCTTCAACAGCTCTGTTGAAGTATAATTTTATGTATCATAAATTTCATTCATTTTAAGTGTACCTGTTAATAACTTTTAGTCAATTTACTGAGTTGTACAAAAATCACCACTATTCAATTTTACAATCTTTCCATCACCTCCAAAAAGATATTTCTTGTCCATATGTACCTGTTCCCTGGTGTCTGTCCCCCAAGTCCAGGCAGCCATTAACTTTTTGTCTCTCTAGACTCTCCTTTTCTGAAAATGTGTGGTCTTTTGTGTCTGTTTTATTTTACTTACAATAACATTTTTGAGGTCTTGGGGGCTTCCCTGATAGCTCAGTTGGTAAAGAATCCACCTGCAATGCAGGAGATCCCAGTTCAATTCCTAGGTTAGAAAGATCTGCTGAAGAAGGGATAGGCTACCCACTCCAGTATCTTTGGGCTTCCCTTGTGGCTCAGCTGGTAAAGAATCTACCTGCAGTGTGGGAGACCTGGGTTCAGTCCCTAGGTTGGGAAGATCCCCTGGACGAGGGCATGGCAACCCACTCCAGTATTCTGGCCTGGAGAATTCCATGGACTGTATAGTCCATGGGGCCACAAAGAGCTGGACACAACCGAGCAACTTTCCAAAAAAAATGCTTTTGAGGTTCATATTGTTACATGTTTCACTGATCCATTCCTTTCTGCTGCTGAGTAATATTTTATTGAGTGGATATATAACATTTGGGTTGCTCATTCATCAGGGAAGGGAAGTTTGAATCATATCTATTTGTTTATTGTCTTGAATAACGCTGCCATGAGCACTCTTTGTATAGAGGGTGCAAGTCTTTGTATAGACACATGCCCATTTATCTTGGGTAAATACTCACAAATTGCCTGTACTTTAATACTTGAGCTCCTATAATGACTTGAGACTATTATGGGGAAGATCCATTACCTGTTTGCCAGGCACGTCTTCTAGTCCCCTGGAAAAGATAGGCAAATAGTTTCAATAAACCACATTGAGTTGTGATAGAGGCAGTATTTCTTGTTATGGTTCCGCAGAGTAGAGGCATGCAATTTGGTTTATGGATTCACTTGCTATCTTCATCACTATAAACCCAACTTTACACACCCCAGCACACACTGTGGACAAGAAACTTAGATTCTGGACTCCTTGGAGTCTACTTTAACACCCTATTTCTGGTTTTAAAAAAAAAAGGACACTGGTTTTCTGTCAAGCTCACTTTAATTTGTATTTTGCAGAGCTGGCCCAAGTGCAGGAAGAAGATGTCACAAACCTACAAGAAACAAAAGAAGATTTGGAAGGAGAAAAGCCAGGTCTGTCCTCTCTACCTGGAGTGAGTTTGGTGTCGGGTGGTTCTTTATAAACCTCATTTCTTCTTTTCCCCTTTCCTACTTAAAACAAACCATCATCTCCCTAATGAATGACGAACTATATTCTGTCTACCCCCTGCCTCCTATCACTGAAGGTAAACAAGATAAATACAGAAATATATTGAAGAAGAAGTTCTGTCAACGCTGGAAGAACTTCTGGCCCAGACTCAGTGAAGATGTTTGTATTGTCACCCAAAGATATGAGACCCTGATCCCATTCTGTAATCCTAAAACGCTGGCCGGGCCATTTCCACACACTGTGGTGCTGCACGGTCCTGCTGGCGTTGGGAAAACCACGCTGGCGAAGAAATTGATGCTGGACTGGACGCGGGATGACCTGGCAGAGACCTCCAACTCCGCCTTCTACCTCAGCTGCAAGGGGCTCAATCGCAGGGGGCCGTGCACCTTTGCAGAGCTGATATCTGCCAACTGGCCACATGTGCAGGACGACATGCTGGCAATCCTCGCCGGGGCACAGAAAGTCCTGTTCATCCTCGACGGTTTTGATGAGCTGAAGGTCCCCTCGGGGGCGCTCATCCACGACCTATGTGGTGACTGGAAGGAGCAGAAGCCGGTGCCCGTCCTCCTGGGAAGTTTACTGAAGAGAAAGATGCTGCCCAAGGCCACCTTACTCATCACCACCCGACCGGGCGCCCTGCGGGAGCTGCGGCTCTTAACAGAACAGCCGCTCTTCATAGAGATCGAGGGGTTCTTGGAGGAGGAGCGGAAGGCGTATTTCCTGAAACACTTTGGAGAGGAGAGTCAGGCCCTGCGAGCTTTCGACCTGATGAGGAACAACGCAGCCCTGTTCCAGCTGGGCTCGGCGCCCTCCGTGTGCTGGGTGGTCTGCAGCTGTCTGAGGCAGCAGATGGAGAGCGGGGCTGACCCGGCCGCCACCTGCCGGACCACCACGGGCCTGTTCCTGCGCTTCCTCTGCGGCCGCTTCCCCCCGCCGCCCGGCGGCGGCCCCAGGCCGGGCCTGCAGGCTCCGCTCAAGCCCCTGTGCCTCCTGGCTGCTGAGGGCGTGTGGACGCGGAGCTCTGTGTTCGATGGGGACGACCTCAGGCGACTTGGGGTGGCCCCGTCTGCCCTCTGTCCTTTCCTGGACAGGAATATTCTGCAGAAGAGCGAAGACGGCGAGGCCTGCTACTCTTTCATCCATCTCAGCGTCCAGCAGTTTCTGGCCGCCGTGTTCTACGTCTTGGAGCCGGAAGAGCAGGAGGCGGCCGGGCTGGGCGGCCGCCGGGGGCGCGTTGGGGATGTGCGGAAACTGCTGTCCCAGGAGGAGAGGCTGAAGAACCCCAGCCTGACCCCCGTCGGGTACTTCCTGTTTGGCCTCTGCAACGAAAGAAGGGCCGTGGAGCTGGAGACGACTTTCGGCTGCCTGGTATCAACGGCGATCAAGCGGGAGCTACTGAGACACACATTGATGCCCCAGGGGAAGAAATCCTTCTCGGTGACGGACACGAAGGAGGTTCTGCGCTGTCTCTACGAGTCTCAGGAGGAGCAGCTCGTGAAAGATGCCATGGCCCACGTCAAGGAGATGTCCATTCACTTGACGAATACATCTGAAATGATGCAGTCTTCCTTCTGCCTTAAACATTGTGCCAACTTACAGAAGATCTCACTGCAGGTAGAAGAGGGGATATTTGTGGATAATGACACCGCACTGGAATCAGGCGCTCAGGTTGAAAGGTGAGAACTCATTTTTCCCCCGGCTGGTTCTCCTATCGTTTGCCTTATTCCGTGGTTCATTAAGAAAAGGCCAGTGTGTCTTGTTCCCTCTTGCTTAAGGTCAGTAAGTGGCCTTTTGTGGCCTTGTATCCTGCCAGCCTAACATTCAAGGCAGGAGGTATGATGTCATTAGAAATGGGAGCTTTGTTTTTTTTTTTTTTTTTCTATTATAAATACTTTATTTCAGCTAGAAGGTACAATCTCTCAGGGGTTTCATAGTTTAAAAAGCTACAATCACATCATGTAACAGTAAAAAACAGTGCTGTTAAGTGGAACTGCCTGGCTTAGACCATATACATTTCTGCACAGTCTTTATGGAATCTGCACAAAGAAATCTCTTCTCCCTTTGCTCCAATTAATTGTTCTTGTATGTGAGTTTCTTTCTATTCCAGTATATCCAGAGTGGTGAAATAACAAGGCCAGCCACGTAGCCAAAGGTTGCTCCAAGCGTGCAGAAGATGGGCCATTCCTGCCACGGTCTTCCCCAATCCAGTGGAATAGGAAAAGCACCAAGCCATATTCCTACAAAACTAGAAATTGTAGTGATCTGAAGACTATTCTCCCAAACAGACATAACTCCATAGAAATGGGAGCTTTGAAACCAGACTTTCTTTCAAGACCCACCTCCATTTTCCTTTAGCCAAACCATTTTTTGCAAATGTCTCCACCTGTTTCAGTCTGCAGGTTGGCGGTGTAGATTTGGGGAGACGTATGACATGGTGGTCCCATTTGGGGCATAACTTCTAGAAAAGCATTAAAGATGGAGTCAGGAGTTGAATCTGCCTAGTTTCTGAATGCTACACCTCACCCATGATCATGAAGACTCTTCTCCCAGGAATTTCACCCGACAGACTTAGATAATGAGATGGCCAGTTATGAATCTTTGCTATTTTCAATTTAAGCACAGATAACATCAACTGAGATCATGTGCAGTTTCCAAATACTCCTAACTTGGCACCTGCTAGAAACAGGTCACATTCCAAGTTAAGATGAAGATACTGGCTTCAGAAAAGAATGTTTGGTTGGGATTAGAGCTCAAGTCTATTGGCTTATAAAGTCCTGTGATCACAATCTAAAATCACTGCCTCACAGTGATGTGTAATATCTGTCAACATACTGATATTTATCTTATCAACTTACCTCTTCCTCTCTCCTAGGTTGTTATCTGTGTCTGAAATCTTCATGGGTATTTGTTAAACTAGAATAAAATGTCCTCATTAGCCCCCTGGTGGAGGTATCTGTTTTACATATTCCCTTAATGTTCTCTCACATTCCTTCACCACTTGGTAAAGTCATAAGCTTGATTTACTTCCAGAAAGTGTTAGGACCATGATAACTTGACATCAGCATTTCTCTACCTTATGGATCCATTTATATTCACATTCTAATTTTTCCCCTTCTCTCACTACTAATTTATCTAAATCTTTGTTTAGTCGCTAAGTCGTGTCTGACTCTTGCGATCCCATGGACTGTAGCCTGCCAGGCTCCTCTGTCCATGGGATTTCCCAGGCAAGAATACTGGAGTGGGTTGCCATTTCCTACTCCATGGGATCTTCCTGACCCAGGAATCAAATGTAGGTCTCCTGCATTGCAGGCAGACTTATATCTTTCCTCTGCAAAAATCCTTCCACTCAAAAGCAATCACCAGAACAAAATAACCATTCTTTGAGAAATCTTTGTACATGAATAGGCAACCACTTAAAGACTGAATTTTCTCAAAATTTTATGGACATCTTAGGTCAGCAAATATGGTTATAAATTAGCTTGAATATGTTTTATATGGACACACCATCAAATATTCAAATAACCTCCATTGATGTGTACACTGCTCTTAAATGTTTATCAATGATATATATTGCTCTCAATCTTTGATCAATGATATGGTTAGAATTTTGACTATTTTAAGCCTCTGTTAGATTGACATGTGAGAAGTTCAACTTCTTTCTCCAGTAATATGTCTTAGGTATTAGGTTGTCTTATACTTGTGCTAAATAATTAAATCACCCAACTTTTAGAGTTATAATTTCTTATTAGGGCCTCCCAGGTGGCTCAGTAATACAGAACCTGCCTGCCAGTTCAGGAGATGCAGGTTCGATCCCTGGGTCAGGAAGATCCCCTGGAGAAGGGGATGCCAACCCCCTCCAATATTCTTGCCTGGGACATCCCATGGACAGAGAAGCCAGGCAGGCTACAGTCCATAGGATCACAAAGAGTCGAAGACAATTGAGCAACTAAACAACAATATTGCACAGAGCAACCTGAAGCACATTCATGAAGATGGACAAATGTCACTTTTCTCTCCAGCAGTATTTGTTAAGTCCTCTCCTTCATCTCTTTCCCATAGGTCCCAGAATGATCAACACATGCTCCCCCTCTGGATGGATCTTTGCTCTGTGTTTGACGCAAGCAGGAATCTGCTGTTTTTGGACATCACTCAGAGCTTCCTCAGTGCCTCTTCAGTGAGAATTCTTGGGGAAAAAATAGCTTCTGCGGCCTCTAGTCTCCAGAAAGTGGTGTGAGTAGCAGCTAGTCCCTGGAACAAAGCCTCCAGGGCATGTCCAAGCTTCTTACATTTTGTCCCCCTAAGACAGCATTTTAGTTAGAGTTTTCCTGCATCTGAGGTTCGCTTGTGTAGCTAGTGTTCTGGGAAAACCCTGCAAGCTTCCGTTTGGGCAGGTGAGTCAGGAGGAAGGGGCGAGAAGTAAACACGATTGAATCAGCTACATTACCTTTGATGTCAGTGAGACCCTCCCAAGCTGCTGGCATCCTCTTTTGGTATTTTTCTTTTTCAACGCATAGAAATAAGAGCTCTTCCCACTGTGGGTTTTATTGGCTCTGCTGTCCTGATTCTAAGCCCAAGAGCATTCCTTGGAGTCAAAGTATTCAGCAGGCTGTTAACCAACATTTCAAAAATGGAGACTTGATTGAGATTAAAAGTTGCTGATTTGGGGTCATTTAGGACCACAGCCCAAGAGACACAGATTCAGGGAATGCTTGAACTGTGTTCAACCTGACTACAAAATTGAGAAGGTTTATAAAGCAGAAAATGCAGGGTTACAGTCAGTTAATTGAGTTGTTTATCAAGAATTATAATTGGAGCTGGCAAGAAGTAAGAGTATTCCTTGAGCAAGGATTGCTTGGGGTCTGAAATGGTTACATAGTTACAAGGGGAGATTCGAGGGACCATAAGGGTGGGGCTGGAGAGTGGTGTCCTTGGGCTTTTTAAGAGTTCAAGTTCTCAAAAAAAAAAAAAGTTCAAGTTCTCAGTGATGCAGAGAGGTGTCTGAGACCAGATTCTCAGTAGCCACCTGACTCCAATTTTTAACACCTGAACTGTGATTACTCCATTATAACTTTGTCATCAAGGACATAGCATTGTTGAAATGCATCCATTTGTAACACTTCAAGAAAACCAGATGCTGCCTTATATTTCTCAAAAAGCCATAGGAGAACAGCTTTTGTCTATAATGACTGCTTATGACTGACTTCCCTTTGGCAAAAGTTTGAAACAACTAAAGAAATTGAAGCTTCTACTTTCATAAGATCTGTCTATCATCTATCTTGTCTGTCTATCCATCTATGACATGACAGCTACTAACAGCTCAGATCTTTTTCTTCTATGAGAAGAATTGGGTAATTAAAATTCTTTCCTGCTTTAAAAAAAAATGAAACTCGAGCTTCTAATTGTAATAAGCTGTTCATTAAACAGCACAAAGTTTCAGCTATGCAAGATGGTAAGTTCTGATGACCTGATGGACAGCAATGTGAGGACTGCTCACAATGATAGCAATACTGCTCTGGATACTTGAAATTTGCTAGGACAGTCCATCATAAGTATCCTCGCCACAGAAGAAAAGAAGGAAGGGGATCTGTGTGCAGTGGTGGCTTGATAGTAGGGGTAACTTCACAAGGTACATAAAAACATGGAGTCATATGCTTTAAATATACAGAGTTGTATCTGTCAACAGTATGTCAATAAAGGTAAAAATATGAAAAAAAACTACTTCTAACATTTAAGCACATGGCAGCTCTTTATTCTATGTGTATGCAGTATAGGTATACAAACTCAAGCTAACACCTGTTTCTTTTCTCTAGCCTCAAAAATATTTCCCCAGCTGACGCTTATCGGAACTTCTGCATGGCTTTTGGTGGTCACAAGTCTTTAACACATCTGACCCTTCAAGGAAACGACCAGAATGATATGCTTCCCCCGTTGTGTGAGGTCTTGAGGAACCCCAAATGTAATCTGCAGTATCTCAGGTATATCAGCCTCACCATCGCTGAAAACCCTCAGCCTGTGAACAGAGCTGGCACAAACCTACACAGCAATTCTGTGCAAATCGGAGAGGGGCAGGAATCCCTTATAGACTGGACAGAGTTGGAACGACTTAAGGACTAAACAACCACCACCACCACTTAAGGCACATGCCCCAGAATAGAAAATGAGCTGGAGGGGACTCCCCTGGAGATCCAGTGGTTAAGACTCCATGCTTCCCTTGCAGGGGGTGCGGGTTTGATCCCTAGTCAGGGAGCAAAGATCCCACATGCCAGGCAGCGTGGCCCTGCCCCCCAAAGAAAGAAAAGCATGTTACCTGTATTCTACTCCTGGAAATGCACATTCTTTATCATGATACTATATATCATGTTCCAATAAAGTTTTATTTGCTCATGATAAAGAATGTATACCTCCCGGAATAGAATATGTATCTCCAGATAGAATATAGTTGCACAGTATGCTTGGTTGGCTGGATTTCTAAATAAGTAGTTCTTGATGTGTCATCTCCAGACCACCAGCAGCAGCACCATCACCAGGGAACTTGATAAAAAGATCCAAATTCTTGGGTCTCACCCAGATCTTCAGAATCAAATTCTGGGTATATGGTCCAGGAATTTGTTAAAAGACATCTTCCAGGTGACTGCAGGTGACTTCCAGTGATCTTAAAACATAGATCACTGGCCTCTATATCTATAGTCTCTAGACAATTTGCATTTCTACACAGTTAACAGATGGTGCTGATGCAGCTGGTCCAGGAATCACACTTGGACAACCTCTGCTCCAGATAATTTAGTCCAGGGTTAACATAATGGCATGCTAAGTCACTTCAGCTGGGTCCAACTTTTTATGACCCCATGGACCGTATCCCACCAGACTCTTCTGTCCATGAGATTCTCCAGGTAAGAATACTGGAGTGGGTTGCCATGCCCACCTCCAGGGGATCTTCCTGACCCAGGGATCGAACCCACATATCTTAGTCTCCTGCGTTGGCAGGTGGGTTCTGTACCACTAGAACCACCTGGGAAGCCCTAACATATCAGAGTGAGAGATGAAACTGTAGACAGTTGTGTATCCAGTGTTTGGTCCTCGTGAATGACTCGTTGCCATTTCTCCTGCAGGCTGGTGTCTTGTTCTGCCACCACTCAGCAGTGGGCTGATCTCTCCTGCTGTCTCAAAACCAATCAGTCCCTCACATGCTTGAACCTCACAGCAAATGAGTTCCTGGATGAGGGAGCCAAGTTGCTATACATGACTCTGAGATATCCGACGTGCTTCCTACAGAGGTTGTCGTAAGTCTCTCCTCTTTTTCCATCGAGCATCTTTGTGGTAGATGTAGGGTCACACAGAGAAGAGCAGAGATAACACCTGGAATTGCTGGGTGACCAGGATGGAACACCCCACTGATATAGATGCCTGGCTCCCACTTTCGGCCCCAGACAAATGGCTCATGTATCTCATCCTTCTCTCATTCCTGTCCCTTTATGACCACGATCACTAGCACACCATTGAGAGAGGGCAGAGAATTAACAAAAAGGGGTGTGACCGAGGACTGTAGTCATTGAAGACAGCCAAGAAAGTTGGGTCCTGGAAATGTTTTCACCATCTTGCTACCTGCATGGTGCTTTTGCAGGTTGGAAAACTGTCACCTTACAGAAGCCTATTGCAAAGATCTGTCTTCTGCTTTGATTGTCAACCAGAGGCTGACCCACCTGTGTTTGGCCAAGAATGCTCTTGGAGATCGTGGGGTGAAACTGCTGTGTGAGGGCCTGACTTACCCTGAGTGTCAACTGCATACCCTGGTGTAAGTCTGTGCTGGCTGTGTGTGTGTGTGTGTGTGTGTGTTGTATGTATATACGTGCATACTGGATTCAAGTAGGGCAGTTTCTAGTTACTGTCTCCATTGTCTTCAAACTCATCTAAAAAGCCGTGACTTGAGATAGATGGTCCTGGGTTTGGTGTGTCTCATCGGTGGGAGAAAAGAAAAACTTTTTCGTCATGTGATCTGATTTCTAGGCTATGGTGTTGCAACATAACCAGCGATGGCTGCATTCATCTCTCGACACTCCTCCAGCAAAATTCAAACCTCACACACTTGGATCTGGGACTGAATCACATAGGAATTATTGGATTGAAGTTTCTGTGCGAGGCTTTGAAGAAACCACTGTGTAAACTAAGATGTCTATGGTGAGTTACGGTTTTGTGAACTTTAGTCTGTATCTAAAAGGTCCTATAGATATAGCAGACCTCCCCCGCAGTTTTCATTGAGCATTTAAAAAATTCAACCAGGATGGGGCTTTGCTGGTGGCTCAGTGGTAAAGAATCCACCTGCCAATGCAGGGGACACGGGTTCGATCCCTGATCCGGGAAGATCCCACATGCCACAGGACGCCTAAGCCCATGTGCCACAACTACTAAAGCCTGTGCTCTGGAGCCTGTGAGCTGCAACTGCTGAAGTTTGCACACCCTAGAGCCCATGCTTCCCAACAAGAGAAACCACTGCGATGAGAAGCCTGTGCGCTGTAGCTAGAGAGTAGCCCCCACACACGGCAACTGGAGAAGGCCCACACGCATCAAAAAAAACCCCATGCAGCTAAAAATAGGCAAATCTTTAAAAAAGAAATAAAAATTAAAAATTCTACCAGGATGGCATTTTTCACACCCACACACAAAATTTAATCCCCAAATTCATAGTGAACCACAGAAGACCCCAAATCGACCCTGACCACAAAGACCACTGCCTCCCAAGTGTGTGCCTGGCACAAGGGATGGCATCAACAAGCAGGGTGGTATCAAGGAGCACTGGCTGCGTAAATCAGTGAATGTGTGTGTTTCTCCTACAGGTTGTGGGGATGCGCCATCACTCCCTTCTGTTGTGCAGAACTCTCATCTGCCCTTAGAAGCAATCAGAACCTGATCACGCTGGACCTGGGCCAAAATTCCTTGGGGTCCAGTGGAGTAAATAAGCTGTGTGATGCCTTGAAACTTCAAATCTGTCCCCTCCAGACACTCAGGTATGATCCTCCTACTCCCCTGAGTGTTTGCTCCATGATCCTAGATTTTGGGGAACACCAACGACAGGAATTTGTTGTAGACATTTAATACTCACATTCAACTTTCATTTATTGATGTCTGGTTATGAGATAATTTTCCCATAGGCTCCTTCTGTTGTTTTGACAGAGAAGATGAGTTGAAGAAGACCAAAACTCAACCTGGAAACCAGGAGGCTGGACTTAGGGTTTGTCTACCTGAGGGGGAGTTATGGCAGCCAGCGATTGTCTCATTAGGGAAATGGAATCACAGCTCTCATATGGTATTTTTGGAAAGTTTGTTTGTGGACTGTATTAGTTACAGAGGTCCAGTGGGTCCATGTCAGACTTAGAAGCATGTTCTTTGGAGTGAGTTTGCTGTCTAATCAAAGTAATCTATGATCGTAGAAGCTATCACCAACTGGTTGTCTTCTACTTGCTCACTGTTCTATTGTTCTTGCTCTATTGTTGATTTGCTACTGTGGTAACAAAGAACCATAAAACTCTTCCCAAGAGTGTGGGAACTCTTTTAAATCCTCAGATGCAACCTAGACAATTAATGGCTTCTGTTGTTGTTCATTCACTAAGTCATGTCTGACTCTTTGCAAACCCATGGACGGCAGTACACCAGGCTCCTCTGTCCTCCACGATCTCCCAGACTTTGCTCAAATTCATGTCCATTGAGTTGGTGGTGCTATCTAACCGTCTCACCCTCTGCCACCCCCTTCTCCTTTTGCCCTCAATCTTTCCCACCAGCAGGGTCTTCTCCAGTGAGTTGGCTCTTCGCATCAGTATTTCAGCTTCAGCTTCAGCATCAGTCCTTCCAGTGAATACTCACTGTTGGTTTCTTTTAGGATTGACTGTTTGATCTCCTTGCTGTCCAAGGGACTCTCAAGCATCTTCTCCAGCACCATCCTCATTCTTAGAGTAACACATTTGTATCTTCTGACCTGTTGTTCACACCCCATTTCTGGTTCCTTCAACACTTTCAACCACACACAGATCATCTGTGGGACTATTTTTTTGTTTTTCTACCAAAGACTATGACCAACGTCTGACAATCACGAATAGACACAACTATGTTTGACCTTAAAGGGTCATGTTTTAAATATTCTGAAGCTAGTTAGCCTATATTTTAGCAAAACTTATATTGATTGCTGACAAGGTTTCTGCTCAAGCTAGCTTAAAGTTGACCGGGTACATGGAGTTTGGGGGCAGGGGTGGTCTGTCAGCTTTACTGAGATATAATTAAAAATTGTATATAGTTAAGGTATGCAATGTAATATTTTGATGTATGTATATATTGTGGAATGAGCATCACAATCAATGTAATTAACACATCCATCACCTCACACCACATTACCTTTGTGTGTGTGGTGTGAACACATAAGATCTACTCTCTTAGCAAATATCAGGTATATAATACAGTATTATTAACTATAGTCACCATGTTGTACATGAGACCCCCAGAACTTACTCATCTTTAACTGAAGGTTTGTTGCATGGATATATTGTGAAACTCAAACAACAAAACAGATTTTGATTAATATGCCATTATAATTGGGACTATAATGCTAATCAGAAACACAGCAGCCAATATTCTTGGTCTCCTGTTTTTATATGTAATTTTAATTTAATTATTCCCTCCCCACTCCCCATTTCCACATACACATGACTGAATATGGTTACTAAAAGGCAAATCCAAGAAATGAGACTGCTCTTATCACAGATGACATACGGGGTGGTAGTTACCTAGAAGCTCGTAGCGAAGGAAGATAAAAAGCTAATCCCAATGACTTGATTCAAGTGTGTCTACCTCATCCTGGATTCCCCAAGTAGAAGTTGTCAATGTTATGGAGTAGGTAGGTTTTAGACGGCCATCACAGAGGTATTCATGAACTCCATCTCTAGTGCCAAGCATGATATGATAATAACCCAAGATCATTTAAGCACCCAAAGCTATGTAGTGCCTTTATACCATTACAGTGTTAACCAGGGCTTCCCTGGTGGCTCAGTGGTAAGGAATCTGCCTGCCAATGCAGGAGACCTGGGTTTGATCCCAGGTCAGGAAGATGTCCTGGAGAAGGAAATGGCAACCCACTCCAGTATTCGCACCTGGGAAATGCCATGGACAGAAGAGCCTGGTGGGCCACAGTCCATGACTGTAGTGTCAGACATGACATAGTGACTACACCACCACCACCAATGTTAACCCAATAGCATCTTTTTTCCCTACCAGATTGATCTGGAACTCTACTTTGCAGCATACAATAACCAATACAGATGGCCCTTGCTCCATAAATTCCTAAATCATGAGCTTTGCCAGGCACCTGGGCATTTGGAATGAAGTTCCTCAAAGCAATAAGAAAACATTCTCTCTCCCGCATTCTGCCTTCTAGGTTGAAGATAGATGAATCTGATGCTCAAATCCAGAAGCTGCTGAGGGAAATGAAGGAAAGCAACCCACAGCTAACTATTGAGAGTGATCATCGAGACCCAAAAGATAACAGACCTTCTTCTCATGACTTCATTTTCTGAATCCCCCTGGAGCCATTCATTCTCCAGTAAAGTCCTAGATCATCAAGGTGATAGTGAACTTACCAAGATCCTCTCGGTGATGTTAGTTGCTGAGCCAGATGTTAGTTTAGCCATGGCTGAGCCTCTGGTTTACATAAAGCATACACTCATCACTTAACCCTGTGTTAGATGAAATGTCTGTATCTTGAGTATATCAAGAAAAATAAAGGTGAAAGCATTCATGAGTGAGTCTTATTTATGAATGGATTCCAACTGAACTTAAAGAAAACATATTTTATTCAGGGAGAACTTAGCCCAGGGGTGAGGGAATGGGAAAGAAATGTTGGTGATCACATTGATTTGTCTGAAAAGTCATTGCCCAGATGTGGTATTTCTTATCTGTGTGGCTAGACACCTGACAAGTCTTCCTCATTGGAATATTTCTCCTACTAATCCCACAATACTTTGCAGCCCTCTTAGGTGCTTCAGTGGCCTTCCCTGGTGGCTCAGAAGGTAAAGAATCTGCCTGCAAGGCAGGAAACCAGAATTCGATCCCTGGGTCAGGAACATCCCCTGGAGGAGGAAATGGCAACCCACTCCAGTTTTCTTGCCTGGGAAATGCCATGGACAGAGGAGCCTGGTGGGCTACAGTCCATGGGGTCGCACAGAGTCAGACACGACTGAGCAACTCACACACACATACATGAAGCACATGTATGATCACATCATTGCTCTGATTAACGTTTAATGACTCCATGTTAATGATTTAATGATTCCACAGAAAACAGACCTTCATGGTATGCATAGCTCTTCCTCTTACAGCCCCCCAGAATTCCCTTGTGACACACAGAAGCCCCACATTCCTTAAAGCAGCAGTGCAAGAATCACTTTTTTATTAGAACCTTTATTTTTTTGCTTTTTTTAAAATTCAAGTATAGTTGATTTACAATGGTGTGTTCATTTCTGCAGTACAGCAAAGTGATTTGGTGGTATATACATATATACATCCCTTTTAATGTTATTTTCTATAAAAATTACTTTTTTATTAAGCACTATTTTTTTTTAAATTTTTCTTCCTAACCTTAACTTCCTTCTAGATAGTTCCTCTAGCCCAAGTGGCACAGAGGGCGCACTGGGGGAGGACTCTGAGCTCAGAGTCGCCAGGAAGGCAGGCAACCTGGGGGCTGGCAGTGTTGGGGGAGGGGCCAGATCTTGCCAATCTTCTTCACAGCTCCTGGCGGAGAGTTCCCTAACAAAGTCAGGGTCTGGGGTTCACTCTGGTAGGAGCTAGAACCCCAGATGTGTACCAGAGTCATATTCATGGGAGAGTCAGACTGGACTTCGTCTGAAGACTGTGAGTGGCTTTGGTTTAACAGGAGGGCACCCAGCTAGATGCCGCAGTCTGGCAACAAGAAAAGGGAAGTATTTCTGACTTACGTCGCTTACCTCCCTAGGACAAGTGACCCACACAGACAGGGATGGATGTCAGGGAGCAAGGCTGAGGGTTTTTTGCTTTCTTTTTATAAAGGTGAAATTCATGTAACATAAAATTTTACCATTTTAAGGTGAACAACTCAGTGGCATTTAGTACACTTTGTTATGAAACCACCACCTCTACCTAGTTGCAAAACATTTTCATCACTGCAAAATTAGAAAAGAAAAAAATCAATCAATTCAGTAACTGCCCTGATGCTAGGAAAGGTTGAAGGCACCAGGAGAAGGTGGGTACCAGAGGATGAGATGGTTGGATGGCATCACCAACTCAATGAACATGAATCTGAGCAAACTCAGGGAGATAGTGAAGGACAGGGAAGCCTGGTGTGCTGCAATCCATGGGGTTGCAAAGAGTCAGACACAACTGAGCAACTGACCACAAGAATCTTCCTTGCCTCAACCCCTGTCAACCACCAGTCTGTCTTCTGTCTCTATGGATTTACCTATCCAAACCTTTCGGATAAGCTTAGGACTTTGGACTTTTTTTCTAATATAAAGGCAAGTCATTAACATGTTGGTTATAATTATTATTACATTCGAAGGGGGAAGAATAGAGTACCCAACAGCCTGAAAGAGTCAGGTACAACCCAAGAAACAAAAAGAGATTTTTTTCAGTCTGTAGCTTAAGACAGTGTTAGTTGTTTGGGGATAACCAGAAAGGGGAAAAAACCTCAGGAACTGATTCACTTTGCTGCATACCAGAAACTAACACAACACTGTAAATTAACTATATGTCAATAGAATTAAAAAAAAAAAAAAAGCACAAGGCAGGTGGGCAAGGGGGACACATGGGAGAGTTTGGGGCAGAGGATGGATTGGGTCAGCTGCTAGAGGGGGTGATGTCAGAAGTCAGCCCTCAGTGGGGAAAAGAGAGGGTGGGACAAATTGAGAGAGCAACCCTGAAACACACATCCTACCACGTGTAAAATAGATAGCCAGTGGGAATTTGCTATGTGATGCAGGGAGCTCAAACTGGTGCTCTGCGACAGCTAGAGGCGTGGGAGGTGGGAGGGGGGGTTCAAGAGGGAGGGGACATGTGTACACCTATGGCCGATTCATGCTGATGAATGGCAGAGACCAACACAACATTGTAAAGCAATTATCCTCCAATTAAAAATAAATAAAATTTAAAATAATTAGTCCATCTGGAGGGACTTCACTGGTGGTCTAGTGGTTAAGACTCTTCCTTCCAATGCAGGGGGCGTGGGTTCAATCCCTGGTTATAAAACTATAATCCCCCCCCCAAAAAAAAAACTATAATCCCCATATGCCTCACAGTCCACCCAAAAAAGAAAAAGGCAATGAGCAAGACAACAGTGAGGAGACTGTGGCTCTCACAGTCCACTCTCTCTAGGTCCCCTCCCAACTCGCACGACCAATCTCTTAAAGGCAACCAAGCCTGGGAGTCTAGCGCTGGAAGCCTCTGTTGTGACCATCTGGTCGACCCCTCTCCTGCCGCCCCTGTGGTTTCTGGGTCTGCGGGAGGGGTGGGAGTGGCCTGTGTGCAGCTCTGACCCGGTGCATCATCGGAGGTTTCCTCCGGCTGTGCCAGTCTTCTGCCAGAAGCCCCACCAGAAGAATTAGAAGCACAGCCCCAAGGCATATCCGGGCCAGATTGCCCTTGGTGTAGCGCTGGAGGGCAAGACCTGGAGGAACAAGAAGAGACAGGAGCAGATGATAAAAGCCCAGTCCCAAGCAGACTTCCCTGGTGGTCCAGGGGTTAAGACTTCACCTTCCATCACCAGGGGGGCAGGTTCGATCCCTGGTTGGGGACCTAAGATCCCTCGAAGCCAAAAAACCAAAACGTAAAGCAGAGGCAATGCAGTGAAGACTTTAAAAGTGGTCCATATCCAAAAAAATGATGATAATTGTCAGGAAGCATTTAACAAGAGGCTTCCTGTGTGCTGTTTTGGATCTGTCGGGAACTCTCTGGCCCTTATTAATTCCTGAATATTCAGGAATTAAGAGGAGAGGCACACCTTTCCTGGGGCTGAGGAATCCAGGCATTTCTCATTACGGTGATAAGTACCCTCCTCCTTTTAATGAGCCAAACGGTAAAAGGTGATTGTTTGCAACTCTCTCTTTGATAGGGATCATCTTATTGTTTTGTAAGTCTGGAATTTTAATCTTTATCTTTGCTGAGACTAACTACCTTACATATGCCCACACCTTGTTGATTAAAACACCTTTGCTCCATCAGAGCTTGGGTCCCCGTGTCTTTCTTTCTTTCTTTTCTTTCTCTCTCTCTCTCTCTCTCTCTCTCTCTCTCTCTCTCTCTATCTCTATCTCTCTGTTTCTGGCTATTTCCTTGGAGCGCGGAGGCCCGCTGAGCTCACTTTCTTGCCCGGGCTTCTAAGACCCTCTAGAGAAGGCGCACTGTGCCTTCACCTACTCGAGAGGGCGCCTGGTGCCTACGTGCAGCAGCGCAAGCCCTAAGAACAAGGCTCTATTGGCTTTCCGCGGAAACCAGGGGATACCAGCCTCTTTCTCTCTCTTACTTTCTTATTGTCGACTCCGGACCACCAGGTTCCTGTCCATTAAAGGACCAACAGGTAATGATCTTGGGACTTCCCTGGTGGTCCAGTGGTTAAAAATCTGCCTTCCAATGCAGGGGACGCAGGCTGGATCCCTGGTCAGGGGACTAAGGTCCCACATGTCACAAGCCTGTAAGGCTTGACTACTGAGCCCAAACACCACAAGTAGAGAGAAAACCACGTGCCACGCCAAAGATACCTCAAGCTGCAACTAAGACCCAGCCCAGTCAAAAATAAAAATTATAAATAAATAGTTTTTAAAAATCTTTAAAAAAGGAAAAGCTCATCTCCAGGACCCATTCCAAGCCACAAATTGAGTTGTCATAGCCAAACTTTTCATCTGAAAACCTATTACTCTCCACTAGCCAGAAAAGCTATGACAAACCTAGATAGCATATTAAAAAGCAGAGACATTACTTTGCCAACAAAGGTTTGTCTAGTCAAATCTATGGTTTTCCCAGTAGTCATGTATGAATATGAGAGTTGGACCATAAAGAAAGCTGAGTGCTGAAGAACTGATCCTTTTGAACTGTGGTGTTGGAGAAGACTCTTGAGAGTCCTTGGACTGCAAGGAGATCAAACCAGTCAATCCTAAAGGAAATCAACCCTGAATATTCATTGGGAGAACTGATGCTGAAACTGAAACTCCAATACTTTGGCCACCTGATGCAAAGAACTAACTCATCAGAAAAGATCCTGATGCTGGGAAAGATTGAGGGCAAGAGGAGAAGGGAACAACAGAGGACAAGACGGTTGGATGGCATCACCAACCCCATGGACATGAGTTTGAGCAAACTCCAGGAGATGGTGAAGGACAGTGAAGCCTGGCATGCCGCAGTCCATGGGCTTGCAAAGAGTCAGACACAACTAAGAATAACAAGCTAGGATGCCAGCCTCCTTCCTCGAGGATTCCTCTCGTCCTCACCAAGCATCAGGACTAGATAAGCCCCATTCTTTGAGTAGCACGTCTTCCACTCACCCCCTCACAGGCCTCTGATACAACTTCCCCCCACACACAGACACTCCCTGGTTGTTTGGCTGATTATGGAAGAGGAGACTGTCATAACGGGTGGGACAGAGATGAAATTTCCCTTCCTCTGACCTTTTAGACAATCTCCACCTTCACACTGGTCTTTGCCCAATTCTGAGCTCCATTTGCTAACACTACCCCTCCCCTTCTTGGCTGACATATCAGAACCCAAGACCAGAGAGACACAGCTTCTTCACTGGGAAAGCAGCCAGTTTGGGGTAAAGACATGGGCTAGAGGGGGAAGGAAGTTGGTCCAGAGAAGGACACTTACTCACCAGTTGGAGGGCCTGACTCCTTTGGAAGGACAGTGATATTCCTAGAAGCTTCTGGGAATTAAAAAGGATAAGTGTAAAGAGGTGGAACCATCTCTTCTACCCCTGTTTCTACCCCCAATTCTGAACAGCTGCATTGAGAGGCAGAATTCCAGGTTTATAAGAAGAGTGTGAACTACAAAGGGCTTCTCTGATAGCTCAGTGGTTTAAAAAAAAAAAAAAATGCCTGCCAATGCAGGAGACACGAGTTCAATTCCTGGGTTGGAAAGATCCCCTGGAGGGGGAAATGCCAACCCATACCAGTATTCTCGCCTGAGAAATCCCATGGACAGTGGAGCCTGGCAAGCTACAGTCCATGGGGTTGCAAAGAGTCAGATATGACTTAGCGAGTAAACAACATGAACTGCAGAGTCAGAGTGTTTGGATTTGAACCTCAGCCTGATCACTTATTAGATATGGATAGAGTGATAATGTTAGTCACTCAGCCATGTCTGACTCTTTGCCACCCCATGGACTGTAGCTCATGAGGCTCCTCTGTCCATGGAATTCTCCAGGCAAGAATACTTGAATGGGTTGCCATTGCCTTCTCCAGGGGATCTTCCCAAGCCAGGGATTGAACTCAGGTCTCCTGCATTACAAGTAGATTCTTTACCATCTGGCAAATGACTTAATACCTATGGGTCAGTTTTACCAATCCTCCTGAGAGTGACTGGAAACCAAGAAGGGTTTTAAACATAGGATGGGGAAGAATCTCCTCAGGGTCTTAGAAAGAACCTGCCAGCATCAGGAACCTAAAGAAAGTGTGTGGGCCCCATGGAGAGCGCTAACGAATTCTCAGGGAATCTGCCAAGGTTTTCTGTCTTGAAGGAAAAGGAGACTCTCCCTGGGGAAGCCAAGGGCAAACAGCACAACAGCATGAGGGAAACATAACTGCACTGGACTGGAGGATGTACTGTGTCCAAAAAACTACGATCTGTGTGGGGTTGAAGCATGGGCCTGGAAGCAATGGGAACAAGCCTACACACATGGGTGAGAGCCAAGTTGGACGAGCACACGAAAGGGATTTCCCTGGGGGTCCAGTGGTTCCGACTCTGCACTTCCAATGCAGAGGCCGCGAGTTTGATCCCTGTTTGATCCCATGCAGCACAGCCAACAAATTTAAAAAAAAAAAAAACTCAGAACTTACTACCCACGTAGAAAGGTTCTTGTGGCAACACAGTAAGTGACAGAAAGTCCAAAAGAAAAAGCAGAACAGCACACTGCTGGGGATGGGAGGGGGGCTCGAGAGGGAGGGGACATACGTATATCTGATTCACGTTGTTGTACAGAAGAAACCAACAGGTCATTGTAAAGCAATTGTCCCTCAATGAAAAGTAAATTTAGAAAAGGAGAAGAAGAGCGCCGTGTAGGGATAAGTAATGGTGTCCCCATGGTAGCCTCGGTGCCGCCATCTTGGAAGCAGCCATTTACCCAGAATGCTCCTCTGCCCCCAAGCTCAGAGCCCATCTCCACCCCACCCTCGCCCTCAAACCAACGACTTTCGTGGGAAGAGTCAGGTGGTTTTGAGAAGCAGACTGAAAGCCGACAGCCTCACATGACGGAAGCGCGAGCTCTGAGTGCCTGGTTACTCACGCGTTGTGGAGGCTTCGTTCACAACCGAGTGGTTCAGTTTCCTGGAGGCCTCTGTGAATTCTAAGCGAGAGGATTATAAGAAAGTCAGGTCTGTTCAGTGAGTCCCTACTCCGCTTACCCCTTCTGAGCTATCCCATCTCCCTGGAACTCATTTCTCTACCACACACTGCACACACACAGAGGAAAGACAAACTCAGAAAGCCTAAGATCGACCATCTTCAGTTTCTGAGTGGCTTCCTGAGAAATGGCTCCATTCATCCGCTGATGGACACTGGGTTATTTCCACGTTGGGGCTATTGTGAATTCTGTAACTGTATAAACATTCACATACAAGCTTCTGTGTGAATACACTTTTTTTTTTTTAATTTTCTTGAGTGTATATACTGAGGGTAGGGGCTTTCCTGTTGGTTCAGCTGTAAAGAGTCTGCCTGCAATGCAGGAGACCTGGGTTCGATCCCTGGTCCAGAAAGATCACACATACTGTCGAGCAACTAAGCCTGTGTGCTACAACTGTTGAGCCTGTGCTCTGGAGCCCAGGAGCAGCAACTACTGAAGCCCACATGTTCTAGAGCCTGTGCTCTGAAACAAGAGAAGCCACCACAATAAGAAGACCATGTATCACAACTAGAGGGTAGCCTCTGCTCTCCACAACTAGAAAAAAAGCCCATTCAATAATGAAGACCCAGCACAGCCAAGAACAAATAATTTTCTTAATTTTTTTTTAAAAAGGAAGCACTATTGATTCATGCAACAACTTGGAAAAATCTCAAGGGTATTATGATCAGTTCAGTTCAGTCACTCAGTCGAATCCAACTCTTTGCGACCCCATGGACTGCAGCATGCCAGGCTTCCCTGTCCATCACCAACTCTCAGAGCTTGCTCAAACTCATGTCCATGGAGTATTATGATAAGGGGGGGGGGGGGGAGAGACAACCTCAAAAAGTCCCATGCTGCATGATTCCATTTATATGTAACAGTCTCAAAATGACGAAATTAAATCTAGGAAGAACAAATTAGCCAGGGGTTAGGGATCATGTGAGAGGAGGGGTGTCTATAAAGGGGGGACCCTGAGAAATATCCTTGTGAGGATGAAATACCATTTTTTGTTTTTTTCTCTTGGAATAGTATTTTGAATGCAGTGGTAGTTATAGGAATCTGTGTGATAAATCAACATAGAACTATGCATATATATTGTGCCAAGTTCAGATTTCTGTTTTTTCTGTTGTACTGTAATTATGTAAGAAGATCCCCTGGAGGAGGAAATGGAACCCACTCCAGTATCCAAGTAAATTGAGAAATCTAGACAAATAGGAGAATGATAATGGGGTTCCTGTGCCTTTATGCCACAGACACAGGGTGAATGTTCCAAAACCTACCTGTTATGGTGGAAGGTGGCTCCGTGGGTAGCCAGCTGGGGGTCACAGAGGTCCCTGAGAAATCAGAAAAATAAGAGAAAGAAATCTGTGCACTGTTAGGTGTGGTTCCTGAGCAAACCCAGTTTCCTCACCTAGAAAATAAAAATACAAATGCTTCCATCACTGGACTGTGGTGAGTCTTAAACAGCATTTGAAAGGCACACCTAGCACATTCTGGGGCTAATTATTGATGATCCCTGTAGCTGCCTTCCCTACTTTCCAAGCTTCAGTCTTGTGCCTTCTTCTGGATCCCTGTGACCTGCCATCTTACAGATACTGGGAACAAAAGTGGCTTTTGTCTCCTGAGCACCAGACGAGGAGGCAGAAACCATGGACTAGGTCCGGAGAAGGACAGGCATCCTATGTGGGGAGAAATGGGAACTGCCTAGGGAACAAATCAGCCCCCTCCTTCTCCCACTACCCCTGCTATCTGCTTGTTTACCCAGACCAATCACAAGGCATTCTTCATGGCATTCAAATTAAAACAATATTAAAAATTTCTTTTTCCTGGCTTTCACTTTCTCCAAGCTTCCACTGCAGGGGATGCAAGCTCAGTCCCTGATTAGGGAACCAAGATCCCACATGCCAAGAAGTGCAGCCAAAAAAAAGAAAAAATACGTAAACTAAAATTTTTAAATAAAAATAGTTGATTAATTAATTAATGTAAAAAAGTGGATATGTGTGTGTGTGTGTGTGTGTGTGTGTGTATAACTCATTCACTTTGCTGTACACCCAAAGTTAACACCATATTGTAAATCAACCATGTGCATGTGTGCTAAGTCACTTCAGTTGTGTCCATCTCTTTGCAACCCAGTGGACTGTAGTCCACCAGGCTTCTGTGTCCATGGGGATTCTCCAAGCAAGAATACTGGAGTGGGTTGCCATGCCCTCCTCCAGGGGATCTTCCCAACCCAGGGATCGAACCTGAGTCTCTTATATCTCCTGCATTAGTAGGCAGGTTCTTTACCACTAGCACCACACTAGCTGAGAATCCCTGTAAATCAACTATACTCCAATACAAATTTTTTTAAAAGAAAATCTTGGGCTGCAGAGACCATCCTGGATGATCTGGGTGGGTCCAATTACAAGGGTCCTTAAAAGCCTAAGAGTGAAGCAGGAAGGTGGAAAAGTCAGAGAGAAAGAGAAAGATTAGAAAATGCTATGAAACTGGCTTTGATGATGAAGGAAGGGACCGTGGGAGCCAAGAAATACAGGTGATTCTAGAAGCTGGAAAAGGCACCAGAAATGAATTCTTCCAGAAGGAAGGCTGGCTGACACCTTGGTTTTATCCCCACAGGACCCATTTCAGACTTCTGACTTCCAAAACTGTAAGGTAATACATTTGTGAAATTTAAGCCAGCGAACTTGTGGTCACTTGTTACAGCAGCACCCAGACACTCAAACACCCTCCAAAGCCTCCAACTTCCCATGCTCCCTCCCCTGGAAACTTCCATCAGGGACTGCCAAGGCTGGAGAAAAGGTTTGTCTCTACCCCTGACCTGTGACCACAAGCTCCAGGGGGTCGCTGGGGGCTGACCACAGGTATGGATATGCACTGGAAAAGCTATAGCATCGGTAGATTCCACTGTGGGCAGCAGTCACCGTGACGATGGGGAAGTCTGCCCGGTACCACCTCTCTGGTGTCTTGAAGGGCCTGGTGTCCCCCTCCTTGTAGAGAGCAAATTGGTCAAAACCATACTGGCTCTGACAGCGTAGAGTCACGGTCACTCCTGCGGGCACCGCCGTGCTGGGCTGAGCTGACAGCGAAGGCTTAGGGGAAGTTCCTGGGAAAGGAGAGAAATTTAGTATTAAAGATGGTGGCCACTGTGGAAAACAGTATGGAGTTTCCTCAGAAAACTAAAACTAGAATTACCGTATGATCCAGCAATCCCTCTCCTGGACACACATCCAGACAAAACTCTAACTCGAAAAGATACATGCACCCCTGTGTTCACAGCAACAATATTCACAAGAGCTAAGACATGGAGACAACCTAAATATGCATCGACAGAGGAACGGATAAAGAAGATGCGGTCCATATATATGATGGAATACCACGTAGCCACCAAAAAGAATGAAATAGTGCCATTTGCAACAACATGCCATGGGCAACTAGAGATGATCATACTAAGTGAAGTCAGTCAGACAGAGAAAGACAAATCACATATGATATCAGTTATATGTGGGATCTAAAATATGACAAAATGAACCCATCTATGAAATAGAAACAGAATCATGGACGCAGAACACAGACTGGTGGTTGCCAAGAGGGAGAGGGTTGGGGGAGGCATGGAGTGGGAGGTCAGGGTTATCAGGTATAAGTGTGTATATGAAGGGTGGATAAACAGCAAGGTTCTACCACTGTATAGCACAGAGAACTATATTCGATACCCTATGATAAACCATAATGGAAAAATATTTTTCTAAAAATATATATATATATAACTGGAGCACTTTGCTGCACAGCAGAAATTAACAGCATTGTAAATCAACTATATTTCAATTGAAAAATACTAAAACTGGGGGAGGGGGGGAGAGCAAGAGAAGGTGGTTAAAACTCGACCTTTCCATTGAAGGAGCCAGGTGGTTGGACCCCTGAATGAAAAACTAAGATCCCACATGCCTCAAGGATGTGGCCACAAAATAAATATTTTTTAAGGCATAAACGTGGCTAGAGGGGTGCACATTTTTTCCTCTCGTGTCAGGCTTGGATGTGACTTGGAATGACAATCTAGGAATTTGTCTTTATTTAAAATTGTACTATTGTGAACATCTGGATTTTTTGCATTGATTTGGTTTTTTTTTTTTTTTTTAATATTGCATTAACAAATTATTTATGTGGGTTACTGAGTTTTGGGCACTTTCCCTAAATTTGGCACTCAAGGCCCACATCTTGCTTGCCCCACCCTAATCCCAACATCCCCACCCCCCGCCCTCATCCCAGGACTTTGGGTTTAGGGTCTTCATCACCCCCTGCTCTCACCCTCTTGCAGCCCACCCCCCCCCCCCCCAACGCAACAGAGGACCACGGAACACTGAGCCTAAATGTCTAGCCACGCCCACCCCCAGTTACCAGTAGCAACCAGCTCCAGCTGGCTGCTGGGAGGGGACCAGTGCATCCCTATTTGATAGGAGCAGCGGTAGCGGCCCGCTTGGCCTGTTTCCATCGCCGAGATGAAGATCTCCGCCTGGTCAAAATACCTCCCGGATTTCAGCTTCTCCAGGCGGTACAGGTCTGCACCCGGAGGCCCCTGGCAGCGAATGGTCACCGGCTTCCCCAGGGGCACGAGGGAGCTGGGCAGGGCCTGGAGGGAGGGCTTGGACAGAGGACCTGGAAGCGAAGCACATCCAGCGGAGCTCAGCTTCCGACAGAGCCCTCCCGTCCTGGGCCCTCCGCCAGCTCCTGCCCTCTCGCTGGCTGAACCAGAAGACGGATCTGGACTCACCTTCCTGAGCGCATATCACCTGGCCCAGACACAGCCCTGGGGAAAGAGCAAGGGACCAGTCACCAGGACCTCGTGTGAACCCACACCTCCTGCGTGCTGCACACTGAGAAGGCAAACTTGCGTGCTTTTTTTTTTAATTGGGGATATAGTTGAGAGTCCCTTGGATAGCGAGGAGACCCAACCAGTCCATCCTAAAGGAAATCAGTCCTGAATATTCACTGGAAGAACTGATGCTGAAGCTGAACACTTTGGCCATCAGATGCGAAGAATTGATTCATTTGAAAAGACCCTGATGCCTGGAAAGATTGAAGGCGGGAGGAGAAGGGGACGACAGAGGATGAGATGGCTGGATGGCATCACCGATGCAGTGGACATGAGTTTGGGTAAACTCCGGGAGCTGGTGATGGACAGGGAGGCCTGGTGTGCTGCAGTCCCTGGGGTCCTAAAGAGTCGGACTCGCCCAAACTACTGAACGGAACTGAACTGATAGTTGATTAACAACTTTGTGTTAGTTTCAAGTGTTCCCTTCTTTTGTCTTTATTGTGTGTGTGTGTCATTTTTTTTTTTTCAAAGATACACAAGCACGTGATTGAAGTGAAAGAAGGCAACCTGGGGCGTCTCTGGTGGTCCAGTGACCGGGACTCTGCCCTCCCAATGCAGGGGCCGAGCTTCGATCCCTGCTCAGGGAACTAAGATCCCACAAGCCCTGTGGCATGGCCAGTTAGTAAAAATTAAAAAAACAAACACAGGGCTCCCAGTTAAATTTGAATTTCAGATAAACAACAAATAATTTTTTTTTTTTGCACAGTAGATCCCATGAGGTCCATAGTCCTGCAACTGGCAGGAGGTAGATTTAAACACTGGCAGCACATTTTTGCAATAAAGCATGTGGATTTGGTGCAAACATTGCTTAGTTTGTATTTGAGCATGGCGCTGTGTGACCTTGAACAAGTTACTTAACCCCTCTGGGCCTGTGTTCTCACCTGTGAGATGGGAATAATAGGAGGCCCTGCTTCATCAGGCCATCATGGGGATTAAATGAGTGTCTTTTTAGAAACACAGAGGAGGGCTCCCCTGGTGGCTCAGTGGTAAAGAATCCGCCTGCCAGTGCAGGAGACACGGGTTCGATCCCTGATGCAGGAAGATCCCATGTGCCCAGGAGCAACTGAGTCGGAGTTCAACAACTACTGAGCCCGTGCTCTAGAGCCCAGGAGCTGCGACTACTGAAGCCTGCGGACCCCTAGCATGTGCCCCACCACAGGATGCCACCGCAATGAGGAGCCTGTGCACCGCAACCAGGGAGGAGCCCCCATCACCACAGCTAGAGAAAGCCCGCCCGCAGCAGCAAAGACCCCGCACAGCCAAAAATGAAATAAAAGCACAGAAGATGCATGTGTGAGAGCTCCATGAGCTCTCTCAAGGATGGATAAAGGCATGAGTGACTGAGGGCAGTTTGTGTTCACAGTATGCACTCTTATCCCCGATAACACAACTGTTCTCCCTTCCTGCTTAGCCCCGGGAGCCTCTGTCCTTTTCCGTGATAAAATTCCTTTGAAGAAATAAGGAAATCATGTGCAGACGTGCCCAGAATAGAGCTTGATAAGGAGGAGACTGTAAAAAAACGCATCTGAGCCTCCCCACCAGTCCTATTACAGGAGACCCTTACTCCAGCATTGTTGAGATGACCGACAAATAAAAATCTTACATATCCAAGGTGTATGGCATGATGACCTGTGAAATAATTACCACAATCAAGCTAGTTAACACATCCGTCACCTCACATAATTAAATATCTTTGGCGGTATTTTTTTGGTGAGAAATCTAAATCTACTGTTTTGGCAAATTTCAGGTACATGCTATAGAATGGTTAGCTATTGTCACCAAGTTATGATTTAAACCCCCAGGACTGATTTCATCTTATAAATGGAAGTTTGTACGTTTTGACCCACATCATCTACCTCTCCGTTATCCTCACCTCCACCCTCAACCACCTGTCCCCAACCCAGGCAATCCCCAAGCTACTCTCTGCTTTTGTGGGTTCGACTTTTTGAGACTCCATGTATAAGCAAGGTCCTGCAATATTCATTTATCTGGCTTATATCACTTAGCATAATACCCTCAAGGTCCAATCACACTGTCACAAACAGCGAAATTGTTGGCACCAGAACCATAAGGGATATTGACAAGCTAAATCTATAATCTAGCACTGATATGAAACCCACCTCAAACAAAATTAAAAATTAGGACCTACTATAGAGTACAGGAAATGCTACTCAATATTTGGTAATAAACTCTAAGGGAAAAGAACCTGAATATATATTATATATGTGTGTGGTTATATATATGAGATATATAATATATATGTGTGATTCACTTTGCTGTACATCTGAAACTAACACAACATTGTAAATCAACTATACTTTAATTAATTAGTTAATTAAAAACAAAACAATATGGCGTAGCGGAAGAAGGTTGTAGCCCAACACTCTGAGACCTGTATTCATTTCTTGACCCAGCCATGAATAAACTAGAATAATTCATACAAGCAGCCTCCCCCTGGGTCCCAGTTTTCCCACCCAACAAATAAGTGAGGTGATGCTTGTAGGTCACCTCTTGCCGTGAAAGTTACCTCCTGCCCTGGTGCAATTTAAAAAAAAAAAAAAAACTTCTTTGTCTCCTAGCCCACTGCCTGTCCCTCAGCATTTTCCAGAATGACTCACCAAGGCAGAAGAGGGCAGCCAGGGCTGGGGACATGGTTCCTCGCCTGCCCTGAGCCCTGCAGCCCAGGAGGGACGCCTTGGGTGGGCGGGAGCCGGACACAGGATGCGTCAGCAGGGTGAAGGGCCCGCTCTGCCCTCCCTCGTCAGCCTGGCTTTCCCTAGGTGGCATTCATCGAGCCGGAGCCATCCCCTCTGTAGTGTGACTTGCACACAAGCTCCGAGGAGCCTGGCTTATCTGCTGCCGCCAGCCCAGGGTCCCAGCGAGTCTGCCTCGTGAGGCATCATCTGTGTTCTGCTACTTCCGGCAGCCCCTACATTCATTAGGGGCTCACAGATCAACACCCCAAGGGGTGAGTGAAATCCATAGAGTCAGAAAGTATGTCAGGACTTCCCTGGTGGTCCAATGGCTAAGACTCTGAGCTCCCAATGCAGGAGAACCCCGGGTTCCACCCCTGATCAGGAAACTAGACCCCACATGCCGCAACCAAGACCTGATACAGCCAAATAAACTAACGTCTTAAAAAGAAAGGGGAAAAGTACATTGGTAGGGCTTCCCTGCTGGCTCAGTAGGAAAGAATCTGCCTGCCAGTGCAGAAGTTGTTCAGTCGATCAGCCGTGTCTGACTCTTTGCGACCCCATGGACTGCAGCACCCAGGCTTCCCTGTCCTTCCCTATCTCCCAGAGCTTGCTCAAACTCATGTCTGTTGAGTCGGTGATGCCATCCAACTGTTAGGGGAAGCACACTGATTGAAACCGCCCACCCTGACCAGGCACCCTCTTAACCATTTGCATGAGTTGTTTTATGACAGGCGATCCTGATAAGGAATACGGAACTAATAAGCCACCACCAACCGGAAGAGCTCGGGAAAGGTCAAAAGGAGACACCGCGTGTCCATCCACTTCCCAGAATCCCTCTTGCTAGCATCCATCTTGGCTGAGCGATGCGTGTGCCACCAGGAAAGACTCTGAATTAGAATGATTGGCCAAAGACTACCCGGAAACGAATCCCATCACCATAAAACCCAAGACTGCGAGCCACGCGGCAGAGCAGTTCTCCTGGGTTCCCTTACCTACTGCTCTCCACCCGGGTGCCCTTTCCCAATAAAATCTCTTGCTTTGTCAGCATGTGTCTCCTCGGACAATTCCTTTCTGAGTGTTAGACAAGAGCCCAGTTTCAGGCCCTGGAAGGGGTCCCCCTTCCTGCAACACAATCATCTCATCCTCTGTCTCCCCCTTCTCCTCCTGCCCTCAATCTCTCCCAGCATCAGGGTCTTTTCCTGTTGGCTGTTTCTATCAGGTGGCCAAAGTATAGGAGCTTCAGCTTCAGCATCAGTCCTTCCAATGAATACTCAGAGTTGATTTCCTTGAGGATTCACTGGTTTGATCTCCTTGCAGTCCAAGGGACTCTCAAGAGTCTTCTCCAGGACTCTTGTTATCGCTTGGCCCATCCAGACAATCCAGGATGGTCTTCCTCCTTTGAAGTCAGCTGTTAGGAACTTGAACCCATCATCCACCTCACTCCCCCTTTGCCCTGTAAAGTAGAAGGTTCTGTGGATTAGGAACACCTTGGGGGGCACCCACTTTGCTGCTGACCACACTGTTCTTTTCAAAATCGTTAAGCAAAAATCCTTTCTGCTTAAATTAAGAAGAATCAGCTTCACCAGGGTTGTTTGCAAGCAAATCAACTGAAAAGAACAGATTTTTAAAAGCACAAACTCCCCACTATCTGCTTTCAAAAAAAAAAAAAAAATGGGCTGTGTTAGCAAGAAGAGGGGTTGGAATTCAGAGTCTGAATCCACAGCCCGCTCTCTTTCTGGGAGAGGGTTATAGGTCCAAATGTCCATGAGAACCTCTGACCGCACGGAGATTTGTCTGTTACTTACATGCAAGCAACCTGCGGCTCACGGCTGATGCTAACCACAAACCTTCACAACCAACATCCGCTTCCTTTCTGAAACTGAGAAACCCCGAAGGCCACAAGCATTGAGTCACATGTCAGCTTCACCCTCCGCTGCTTCTCTGAAGGCTTTGAGGTGGTTCACAAACCCAGCTACCGCCTTCAGACAGACAGAAGACAATCAAACCGATCTACAATAAGACGGGGCAAAACAAAACCCAAACCTGCAGAAGGAGCCCAGAGAGCAGACGGTGGCAAAGTCGTGCACGGACCCGCCGTGGACGGGGTGCTCGGGTGGGCTCTTCACCACAGGAGACCAGGCCGGGGTCACATCCTTCATACTGCCCTTTGGGGCTCGGGAGCTGTGTCGGGATGGTTTGGGCTGCCAATCTTGGGACCTGAAGGGGTTAAGCTGAACTGACGTGTGCACACGACCGTCTGTAAAGTAGATAGCTAGTGGGAAGCCGCTGTGTAGACAGGGAGCTCAGCTCAGCGCTCTGTGAAGACCCAGAGGGCGGGATGGGGGTGGAGGGAGGCTCCGGAGGGAGGGATATATATATATCTGATTCACGTTGCTGTCCGGCACAAACTAACACCCCATTGCAAAGCAATTATATTCCAATTTTTTAAAAAGGGTTTAAGCTGAGCTGACCTTCACCCCAGGCAAAAGCGAGAAGGAATTCCATTTCTCAGAAGTACAAGCCCAGGGGTGTGGCAGGCTTTGGGTTCAGCAACATCCTGAGGATTCCTCCTGCAAGGCGGGAGTCGACAATTACTGACATCACCCTGAGGCAGGGCTCTGTGGCCAGTTAAACAGAGGTGCTTCCCCTAAAAAGTACGTCCGGCCCTCCCCCCGTACCTCTGAATGGAGCCTATTCGGAAAAAGAGTTTTTTTAACATTGTTTTTGATGTGGAGCACTTTTAAAGTCTTTGTTAAGTTTGTTACGATATTGCTTCTGTTTTTTGCGTTCTGGTTTTTTGGCCCCGAGGTATGTGGGCTCTTAGCTCCCTGACCAGGGATCAAACCCCCACCCCCTGCATTGGAAGGTGAAGTCCTAACTACTGGACGCCAGGGGAGTCCCCGGAAAAAGGCTTTTGCAGATGTAATTAAGGATCTCGAGATGAGACTGTCCTAGATTATTTGGGCGGAGCCTAGCTCCAACAAGTGTCCTCAAAAGAGAAGACAGAGAGCAGAGGAGGAGAGAAGTGTAGGCGGGCAGAGACACTGACCACACCGCCCCAACTGTGGAGCGGCTGGAGCCCCAGAAGTTGCAAAAGACACAAGCCTCTTAGGGTGTGTTCCCCCACCTCACCCCCGCCCCCAGCTCTGACAACTTGAATTTGGACTTCTGGCCTCAAGTCAGTCCTAAGGAAATCAACCCCGGATATTCTTTGGAAGGACTGATGCTGAAGCTCCAATACTTTGGCCACCTGATGCGAAGAGCTGACTCATTGGAAGAGACCCTGATGCTGGGAAAGATTGAAGGCGGGAGGAGAAGGATGAGATGGTTGGATGGCATCACCAACTAGATGGACATGAGTTTGAGAAAACTCTGGGAGTTGGTGAAGGACAGGGAGGCCTGATGTGCTGCAGTCCATGGGGTCACAAAGAGTTAGAGATGACTTAGCGACTGAACAAGTCATCAAGGTGATGGTATTTGGTACAGAGGTTGGAGGAACCTAATGCAATCTCTTTGGTGGAGGGTCAGGAGGTGGCTACCACAGCCAGTTTGGGCCACTTGTTTTCGTGTGTGTGTGTGTGTGTGTGTGTATGTGTGTGAGTTTTCCAGTGAGGGACAGAAAAGTGCTTCTCTTTCGTTTGTCTAATTGGGCTGTCTTAAGTCCTGCGCTCATTTTGTGTGCATGCTAAGCTGCTTCAGTCATGTCAGACTCTCTGCAACCCCATGAACTGTAGCACATCGGCTCCCCTGTCCTTCACTACCTCCCAGAGTTTGCTCAGAGTCATGTCCATCGAGTCAGTGATGCCATCCAACCATCTCATCCGCTGTCATCCCGTTCTCCTCCCGCCTTCAATCTTTCCCAGCATCAGGGTCTTTTATAACGAGTCAGTTCTGCACATCAGTTGGCCAAAGTATTGGAGCTTCAGCTTCAGCATCATTCCTTCCAATGAACTGATTTCCTTGAGGACTGACTGGTTTGATCTTGCTGTCCAAGGGACTCTCAAGAGTCTTCTCCAGCATTATAAAGAGGTATCTGTGCACCCAAGTCTATCTTTCCCTCTTAGTCCCTGAATGATGTAACCCAACAGTTGTTGACTGGGGGTGATTCTGTCCCCTCCCCAGGGGCATCTGGCAACGTCTGAAGACATTTTCTGGTTGTCCCTCAATTAGATGGAGCATCATGCTAGTGACATCTAGTGGTTAATGCATAGGACAGCTCTCTCCTCCCCCACTTCAGCAAAGAATCACCTGGTCCAAATGAACTTATTTACAGAACAGAAATACTCACATAGAAACCAAACATGCGGTTACCAAAGGGGATAGCAGGTGGTGGAGGGAGACGAGCTGGGAGTTTGGGATTAACATGTACTTACTGCCATCTGTAAGACAGGCAAACAGGGACCTCCCTGGCGGTCCAGTGGTTAGGACGCCACGCTTCCACTGCAGGCGGCACAGGTTGGATCGGGGAGCTGAGATCCCGCATGCCACACAGTGCAGCCAGAAAAGAGGGAGGAATTACAATAAAAAATAGGCGAACAAGAAGGAGCTACTGGACAGCACCGGGGACCCGACTCAATGTCTTGTGTTAACAATAACCTAAAGGGAAAAGAGGCTAGAAAACAATAGATATATGTTTATAGAAGAATATGTATATATATGCATAACTGAACTTCTGTGCATACACCTGAAACTAACAACATTGTAAATGAACTATGCAAAAAGACAGAGTGAAAGTGTTAGTCCCTCAGTCGTGTCCGAAAGTTTTCAATCCCATGGGCTGTAGGTGCCAGACTCCTCTGTCCGTGGGATTCTCCAGGCAAGAATATTGGAGTCAGGAAGGGTGGTTGCAGGGGTTGTCAGGAAAAGGAACTCAACTGCAAAGAGAAAAAGAACACTGGGGTGGGTTGCCCTGCCCTTCTCCAGATCTTCCTGATCAGGGATCGAACCCCGGTCTCCTTCATTGCAGGCAGATTCTTTAGCACTGAGCCACCAGGATCCTTCAACTACACACACACATATATATATACTTCATATGTTTAATTATATACATCTATAATTACAACTGAAAGTAAAGAATCGCCCCCCAAGGCTGGTGTGTCCTGGCCCCGCCCCTACAGCCTGCAGTCAGGGCCCTGAGCGGCTCATTACAGCCACGCCCATCTTTCCTGCTCACACTTTCTGGGTGAAATGCAGGCTCTTTCCCTCATCAGGGCTTCAGGGCTGAGAGTGCTGCTTTTTGCTCTGTTCTGATTTCTGACCCACGTCACTGCTCCAAAGAGAAGTTCACCGAAACCACCCATCACAGATATCTGTCAGGTGATACTCCGTATGAGCACCTTGTTCAAAACACGTCTCCAGGTGTCCATGCGTTTTACCCTGTAGAGACTCTAACATGGTAATAACGCCCCGTTCTTCCTTCCTGAAGCCCTGATAACTCCCAGTGTACTTTCCGTCTCTATGAACTGGCCTGTTCTGGGTATTTCTTATAATTGGAATCATACTGTGTGTGTGTGGTCTATTGTATTTGCTTATGTTACTTCCCTGTTGGCTCAGATGGTAAAGAATCTGCCTGCAATGCAAGAGATCTGGGTTCGATCCCTGGATCGGGAAGATCCCCTGGAGCAGGAAATGATAAGCCACCCCAATATTCCTGCCTGGAGAATCCCATGGACAGAGGAGCCTGGTGGGCTACAGTCCGTGGGGACACAGAGAGTCGGACACAACTGAGCATATCTCTCTATTTATCTCTCTATCTAGGTGATTCCTCCTTGTAATTTTGATTTGCATTTCAATAAGATGTCAGGATGTGGAGGCTTTTCATGTGATTTTTTAAAAAACAGTGTGAGTAAAAGTGACTTCTGGAGCTTGGCCTCTTGACCATCTGCCCTGTTTTGAACGCTTCTTCCAGGACCTGCCCAAGGACATCTGTTGAGGACAGGGGTTTTCCCTTACATCCCCACAGGCCTGGTGAGGACGCATAGGTTTTTGCTGTTACAAAAGCCGCCAGAAGGCGACAGCATCTCTTCAGGCTCCACTGGTGTTTTTTGTTTTGGTTTTGGTAATCGAGCATTTATTTTCTATTACAGTAGACTTGATTTCCAAGGTGTTTGTTTTAGATGTACAAGAACTTGGTTTAGTTATACACAAACATATAACTATTTTGGGGGAAGGGGGTCTTTTCTGAAATAGGTAATGTCAGTGTGTTCAAGAGTTCCCAGTGCTTCTCCTGTAGGTTCTTTTGGATGATATGACAATAATTAGTGTGTATTTACTTAATCCCACCCTCTTAATGTCCCCCTTCCCCTACCATTTTTTTAATAATCATAAATTGATTTTCTAAGTCTGAGTCTATATATATATATTAGTTTATTTGGATGAATTAATAAATTCCATGTTTAAGTGACATGTTATTTCTCCTTCCCTCTCTGATATCACGCAGCGTGATAATCTCTCAGTCCAGCCATGCTGCTTCCAAAGCATTTCTTCCCTCTTTTGGACGGCTGAGTGCATGCCCATGTCTGGATGGACCAGTTACTCTCTTTTTCTCTGTTGATCGACACTTTGGTTTGATGATCTGTCTTAAATATTGTGAATAGTGCTGTCCTAAAAATAGCAGTGCATGTATCCCTTTAAGTTATGAATTTCTCCGGAACTGAGGCAAGAGGCGGGTTTGTCCCTGAAGGTGATAACTCAGTACTTCGTGTTTTATGGTGTCTCCATACTGTCTCCTTCATGCGGGCACCCACCTATTTACATCCCCACCCACAGAGTAGGAGGACTCTTTCCGCCCACCCTGGGCAGCACTTTATCTTTGTAGATCTTCTGGAAGATGGCCATTCTAAGGGCTGTCAGCAGATACCTCGTTGCCGTTTGGGTTGACATTTCTCTAACAGTCATCCTGAGCACCTTTTCATGGGCTTTATGGCCATCTCGATACCTTCTTTGGACAAACGTCCACTTAGGCCTTTGGCCCATTTTCGTATTAGGTTGATTGCTTCCTGGGTTGGGAAGATCCCCTGGAGAAGGAAATAGCAACCCACTCCAGTATTCTTGCCTGGAGAATCCCATGGACAGAGGAGCCTGGCAGGCTTTATAGTCCACAGGGTCACAAGGGTCAGACACGACTTAGCAACTAAACCACCACCAGCACATGAACTGTCTGCATGTTTTGGAGATGAACTGCTTGCTGTTTAAGTTCATTTGCAAACATTTTCCTCCCATTTTGAGGGTTGTCTTTTCCTTTCATTTAGGGTTTCCATTGCCATGCAAAAGCTTTTGATGATAATAAGGGCCCTTTCATTCAGTTTTATTTTTCATTATTCTAAGAGTGGATCCAGAAAGAACTTGTTGTGATTTTTATCAAAGCCTCTTCTGCTATTAATATATTTTTCTCAAGAGGGTTAGAGTAATTGTCCCCCCGCCCCCCCCCCCCCATCTAGCTCTTTAACCAGTCTGGAGTTTCTTTTTCTGTAATTGGTTAGGGAGTGGGGTAACTTCATTCATTTTTCACCTGTTAAGGAACCCCACTCTGTCCTCTATCCTGACTGTTCACAATTTACATTCCCAGCATCATTGTAGTAGGGATCCCTTTTCTCCACAACCTCTCCATTCTGTATTGTTTCTATACTTTTAAACAAAGGCCATTCTGACCTGTGTGAGCTGATAGCTCCTTGCAGTTTTGATTTGCATTTCTGTAACAATTAGTGAAGCCATGTCTGATTCTTTGCGACCCCACAGACTATACAGTCCATGGAATTTTCCAGGCCAGAATACTGGAGCGGATAGCCTTTCCCTTCTCCAGGGGATCTTTCCAACCCAGGGATCGAACCCAGGTCTCCTGCATTGCAGGCAGATTCTTTACCAGCTGAGCCATAAGGGAAGCCCCATTAATTAGTGATGCTGAGGTTTTTTTTTTCTTTTTCATGGGCTTTATGTCCATATGTATGCCTTCTTTAGAGAAATATCCATTTAGAACTTTGACCCATTTTTCTGTTGGGTTCTTTGTATCTTTGATAATGAGCTCATGAGCTGTTTGCCTGTTTGGGAGATGAATTCCTTGTGGGCATCTTCATTTGCAGACATTTCTTTCCCATTCTGAGGGTTACCTTTTTCTTCCAGTGAGGTTTTCCCTACTGTCCATATGCTTTTAAGGTCAGCAGGTCCCTCCTGTTGACTTTTGTTTTATTTTTCTTTCCTCACATAGGAAGTCACCCAAAAGGAAATTGCCGCAATACATGTCAAACTGCATGATGTCTATATTTTCACCAAGGGTTAAAGAGTCATCATTCTTCCATTTCGCCCTTTAATTGATTGGAGTTTCTTGGGGGGAGGAAGTGTGGTGAATTCAATCACTTTTTATTACTTAAAGAACCTCCTGCCTGACCTCCATCCTGCCTGTTGACAATCGACATTGACAGCATCAGTGTAGGAGGGATCCCCTTTCTCCACAATCTCTCCAGCACTTACTGTTTGTACACTTTCTGACAAAGGCCATTTAACCCGTGGAGGCAATGCCTTTCTGCAGTTTTGATTTGGTTTTCTCTAAGATTTCATGATGTGGAGGCTGTTCATGTGATTTTTTTTAAAAAACGGTGTGAATAAAACTGACCTCTGGAGATTGGCTTCCAGACTGTCTGTTCTGTTTTAAATTCTTTTTCCAGGACCTAACCGAGGGCATTATTTGAGGACGGGTGTTTTTTCCTTATATTCGCTCAGGCCTTTGCCAACAAAGGTCCGTCTAGTCGAGGCTATGGTTTCTCACTGGTCATGTATGGATGTTAGAGTTGGACTACAAAGAAAGCTGAGCACCGAGGGATTGATGCTTTTGAGCTGTGGTGTTGGAGAAGACTCTTGAGAGTCCCTTGGGCTGCAAGGAGATCCAACCAGTCAGTCCTAAAGGAGATCAGCCCTGAATATTCATTGGAAGGACTGATGCTGAAGCTGAAACTCCAATACTTTGGCCACTTGATGCGAAGAACTGCCTCATTGGAAAACATCCTGATGCTGGGAAAGACTGAACGCAGGAGAAGGGGATGACAGAGGATGAGATGGTTGGATGGCATCACCGACTCTATGGACATGAGTTTGAGTAAACTCCGGGAGTTGGTGATGGACAGGGAGGCCAGGCCTGCTGCAGTCCATGCGGTCTCAAAACATCGGACACGACTGAGCAACTGCATTGACTGACCCAGGCCTGCCTGCTATCAAGTGCCCCGCAGCGGATGTTTTCCTGTTGTTGTTACCAAAAGTGGCCACAAGGCCGCAGAATTTCTCCATGCTCCAGGTGAAAGTGACGAGAGTCACTCAGTCCTGTCCGACTCTCTGCGACCCCACGGACTGCAGCCCGCCAGGCTCCTCTGTCCGTGGGATCCTCCAGGCAAGGATACTGGAGTGGGTTGCCATTCCCTTCTCCAGAGAAGCGAGCACAAGGAGCTGGGCGCGGGGCGATGCGCGGCAGCGGAAACCCACGAAGTGAGGAAGGGGGAAGGCGATCACCTGGGCCGACCGCCCCGCCCGCGCACGTCGGTCAACGAGGGGCGCAGCGCGCCGCGGCGGTGTGGACGAACGAGGGGGCAACCCCCGTCGTGGGCCCGCCCTCCTGGCCGCCCGGGAGAGGGCCCGGGGACACCGGCCGGTGCCCTCGCGTCCACCGGCCCTGGGACCCGACCCGCGCTCGGGCGAGCGCACCAGCGCGGGGCGCGGCGGGGGCACCCGCACTCCCCGCGCCCAGCAACGGCGGCGGACAGACCGCGGCGACGGGCAACCCAGCGGGGCCGGGCGGGCGGGGAAGCGAGACGCACCCGGGCGCGGCCCGGATCGGCGGATGGGGCGGACGGACGGACGGACCGAGAGGTGGCGCGCGCCACCGCGAGGGGCCCCCGGGCCGTTGGAAACCACCCGGACGCGAGTCGGCAGGCGGCCCCAGCTCCGGCGGCGCCCAGGAGTCCGGCCGGCCTCCCCAGCCCCGGGCCGCTCGCGGGGCTCGCGCCCGCCGCCCCAACCCGCATCGCCGCGGGGGCCGGGGAGAATGCTCTCCCGCCGGGTCCAGCTCCCCGCGGCCCCCCGCCCGGGGACGCCAGCGGCACGGAGGCTGGGGACGACACCCACGGCTCCGGACAGGCGGGCACCCGACGGGCAGCGAGGGCCGAGGACAGGGCCCCGAGAGAGCGACACGCCTGGGCCGGCAGGACAGCAAGCGCGGGCCCCACCGCCACACGCGGGGGCGCTCCCGGGACGCCGGCCACCCCGGAGCCCCCACGCCCCGGCCCTGCCGCCCGGCACGCGCGCAGCGGAGGGGCCCGGCCACCGTCCCCGGCAGATCGGCCCCCATCGAGTCCGACCCCAAGGCTCACGTCGAGAGAGGCGGCCCAACCACCGGCCGCGGCTCAGGGCGAGAGCAGGCGCCTTCATGCTTCACGCTTTGGGGGAATTAAGTTTTTCTTTTCCTTTGGATTACAGTCGGTGTCTGTTGCTCTGTTTGTTTTAGGTTGGCAGGAACTTGATCCAGTTCTGTATAGAGGTGCATCTGTTCTGTTCTTTTTAGGGGTCTTTCCCAGACCGGCTCTTTGAGCGTGTTCAGTAGACTGCCCTGTGCTATTCAGCGGGGTTTTTGGATTATCTCCTTGCTATCTAGTAGAGTGTGTATGTTGAGGAGGGCATGGCGGCCGCTCCGGTGTTCTTGCCTGGAGAGTCCATGGACTGCGGAGCCTGGTGGGCTGCAGTCCTCGGGGTCGCAGAGTCGGCCACGGCTGACCACAGCACAGCGTGTATGTTAACCCAGCCTCTAAATGGCTCCCTTCCCTTCCCTTTGTTGAAATAATCACTGGTGGGCTTTATTAGTCTGTGAGTCTCCTTCTGGTTATGAATTTGTTCATTTGAAAGAATTTATAGGTTCCACATTAAGTAACATAATATTTCTCTCTCTCTCTCTGACTTTTCTCAGTAGGGTAAATCTCTGAGCCCATCCATGCTGCCCTCAATGGCCTTTTTGTTGTTGTCTTTGATGGCTGAGTGTATTCCAGCGTCTAGATGGACCAGTTACTCTTCATCTCTCTATTGATGGACATGTGGTTGATGCTGTCTTGGAATTTGTGAATTGGGCTGCCATGAAATAAGGGAGCAAGTGTTATTTTAAATTATGATTTTATCGGGATCTAAGGCAAGGGGTGGGCTTGCCTCATCAGGTGGTAACTATACTTACTGCTTTAAGGCATCTCCACACTGTTTTCCTTCCTGGCTCCACCCATCCAGTTATATCCCTGCCCGCAGTGTCGGAGGATTCCCCATTCCCCATACCCTCAGCAGCATTTAATCTTCGTAGATCTTTTGGAAGATGGCCTTTCTGAGGTCGTTGAACAGATAACCTCGTTGCAGTTTTATTGGCATTTCTCTAAGAGTGATGCTGAGCATCCTTTCATGTGCTTTATGGCCATATTAATGGCTTCTTTGGACATATATCCCTTTCAGTCTTGGCCTGTACTTCTGTTGGGCGGATCATGTTTTGATATTAACCTGCAGGAGATGTTTGCATGTCTTGGAGATTAATATGTTATTTTTAAATTTGGTTGCAAACATTTTTTTTTCCTGATTTTCGGGGGTTTGTTTTTTGTTTGTTTCATTTGAGCTTCTCTTGCTGTGCAAAAGCTTTTGAGGTTAATGAGGTCCCTTTTGTTCAGTTTTATTTTCTTTTTCGTTTTTCTAAGTGTGGATCCAAAAAGAATTTGTTCCAATTTATGTCAGATGGTGTTCTCTGTAGTTTCCCTAAGAGGGTTAGAGTCATCATCCCTCAAGTTAGCTCTTTAATGGGTTTGCAGTTTCTTTTTCTGTATTGGGTGAGGAGGCGTCATCATTTCATTCACCTTTCACCTGCTAAGGAACCCCACCCTGCCCTCCATCCTGACTGTTCACAAATTACCTTGGCAGCATCACTGCAGAAAGGATCCCTTTTCTTCAAAACCTCTCCACTCTTTATTGTTTGTAGACTTTTAGACAAAGGCCTTTCTCACCCTTATGAGCTGATAGCTCCTTGCAGTTTTCATTTGCATTTCTCTAATAATTAGTGATGCCTAGGTTTTGTTGTTGTTTTTATGTGCTTTATGGCCACATGTATGCCTTCTCTGGAGAAGTATCATATAGAATTTTGGCCCATTTTTCTATTGATTGTTTGTAGCTTTAATAATGAGCTGCATTAGCTGTTTGGGAGACAAATTTGTCATGGGAATCTTCGTTTGCAAACATTAATTTCCCATTCTGAGGGTTATCTTTTGCTTTGGTTTCAGTTTTCCTTTCTGTGCAAATGCTTTTAGAGTCCATGAGGTCTCTTCTGTGGACCTGTGTTTTATTTTTCATTACTCTAATAGGAATTGATCCAAAAAGAAACTGCTGCAATTTATGTCAAACGGCATTCTGCCTGTATTTTCATCAAGAGTTAGAGAGTCATCATTATTATGTTTAGCTCTTTAATCAATTTGGAGTTTCTTTTTTCTATGTGTATTAGGCAGTATGCTGATTTGATTCTCTTTTCGGTGTTGAAGGAACCTCCTCCCTGCCCTGCACTGGGGCTGTTAACAACTTACCTTCCCAGCATCAGTGTAGGAGGGTTCGTTGTCTCTACACCCTCTCCAGCATTTATTGTTTGTAGACTTTTTGACAGAGGCCATTTAACTCGTGTGAGGTGATATCTCCTTGTAGTTTTGATTTGGGTTTCTCTAAGATTTCATGGTGTGGAGGCTGTTCATGTGTGTGTGTGTGTGTGTGTGTTTAAACAGTGTGAATAAAACTGACCTCTTGAGACTGGCCTCTGGGCTCACTGCTCTGATTTGAATTCTTTTTCCAGGACCTGCATGGGTGCCGGCTCAGTAGCCACAGTCGTTCCCAACTCTGTGTGACCCCACGGGCTGTAGCGCGCCAGGCTCCTCTGTCCATGGGATTCTCCCGGCAAGAATCCTGGGGTGGGTTGCATGCCCTCTGTCGGGGGATCTTCCCGACCAGGGATCGAACCTTCGTCTCTGCATTGCAGGCAGATTTTTTTACCGCTGAGCCATCTGGGAAGCCCCTTTCCAGGACCTAAACGAGGGCGTTATTGAGGACAGGTGTTCTTTCTTTGTATCTGCGCAGACCTGCCTGGTGAATTAAGTGCCCATCCGCACACGTTTTCCCATTGTTGTTACCAAAAGTGGCCACAAGGCGGCAGCATTCCTTCATGCGCCCCACTTTCATTTTCCTTTGGAGTAGAGTCGATGTCTGTTGCTCTTTGTTTTAGGTTGACAAGAACTTGATTCAGTTGTACATAGAGGTGTATCTATTCTGTTCTTTGTAGGGGTCTTTTCCCATATTGGTTCTTTCAGTATTTTCAGTAGACTTTGCTGTGCTAGTCAGTAAGGTTTTTTGGATTTTCTATTATATAATTATCTAGTAGTGTGTATATGTTAATCCAACCTCTAAATGTCTCTCTTCTCCTACCTTTTTTTAAATAATCATAGGTGGGTTTTATTAGTCTATGAGTCTGTTTCAAATTTGTTCATTTGAGAGAATTTATAGATTCCGGCTGTGAGTAATATGCTATTTCTCTTTCCCTCTCTTACTGACTTCTTGCAGTATGATAAAGCTCTCAGCCCACCCATGCTGCTGTGGATGGCATTTTTTTGGTTCTATTTGATGGCTCTGTGTATTCCAGTGTCTAGTTGGAACACTTACTCTTCATTCCTCTGTTGATGGACAATTTGGTTGACGCTGTGTCTTGGAATTTGTGAATAATGCTGCCACGAAAATAAGGGAACAAGTATCATTTTAAATTATTATTTTCTCCTGATCTAAGGCAAGGTGGGTGGGCTTGCCTCATCAGGTGGTAACTATATTTAGTGTTTTAAGGAATCTCCTTACTGTTTTCCTTTGTGGCTGCACCCACACATTTCCATCCTCACCCACACTGTTGGAGGCTTCCCTGTCCCCCTCGCCCTTGGCAGCATTGAATCTTTGTAGGTCTTTTGGAGGATGGTCATTCTGAGGGGTGAGAGGTGATACCGCCTTGCAGTTTTGATCGGCATTTCTGTAACAGTGACACGGAGCATCTTTCATCTGCATTTTGGCCATCTGGATGCCATCTGAAGACAAAGGTCTATTTAGATCTCTGGCCCTGTTTTTCTATTGAGTTGATTGCTTTTTGATATTGAGCTGAATGAACTATTTGCTTGTTTGGAGATGAATAAATTGTTTTTAAATTTGATTGTAACCATTTTTCCCCCAATTTTAAGGGTTTTTTTTCTTTCATTAGAGCTTCCCTTGCTGTGCAGAAGCTTTTGAGGTTTATGAGGTTAGTTTTGTGGAGTTTTATTTTATTTTTCATTTTTCTAAGAGTGAAACCAAGAAGAAGTTGCTGTGATTAATTTCAAAACCTGTTCTGCCCATATTTTCCTCGAGAAGTTTAGAGTATCCATCCCTCCATTTAGCTCTTTAATATATTTGGCGTTTCTTTTCTGTATAAGGTTAGGGAGAGACGTAATTCTTTAATGTTTCGCTTGTTTAAGGAAACTCCACTCTGTTCTGTGTTCTGGCTGACATTGCTAGCATCAGTGTAGGAGAGTTTATTTTTCTCCAAAACCTATCCACCATTTCCTCTTTGTAGAGTTTTGACAAAAATCATTCTGACCGGTGTGAGCTCAGACATAGTTCTACTTTTGATTCGCGTTTCTCTAAAATTACTCCATGGTGAAAGGTTTCCATGTGATTTTTTTTTTTTAAGTGTGAGTAAAACTGACCTCTGGAGAGTGACCTCTTGACCGTCTACCCTGTTTTCCTTTCTTTTCCCCAGACCTACCGGAGGACTTCTGCTGAGGACACGTGGTTTTCTTACAGCCTCAGGCCTGGGGAATTTTAAATGTCCATCAGCCCAGGTTTTACAGTTGTTGTCACCAAAGGCGGCCACAAGGAGGCAGCATATTCCTGCGAGCCATTTCTTTCTTTCTTTTTTTTTTTTTTTTTTGTAACATTTTTTATTTCCTGTTGAAGTAGATTTGATTTCCGAACTTGAGTTTGTTTTAGGGCAACAGGAACTTGATTCAGTTATACACAGACGTGGATCTATTCTTCTTCAGGGTCTTTTCCCACACAGGTTCTTTCAGTATGTTCAGTAGACGTCCCCGTGCTAGCAGCAGGTCCTTGTGGATTATCCATCTGATAACAGGTAGTGTGTATCTGTTAATCTCAACCTTTTAATGTCTTCCTTCTCCTGTCTTTTGATTTTAATAATCATAAGTTGGTTTTCTGAGCCTGTGAGTCTGTCTCTCTTTACAAATCAGTTCATTTGAATGAATGTAGAGATTCCACTTATTCAGTTGAGTTCAGTCTCTCAGTCGTGTCCGACTCTTTGCGACCCCATGGAACGCAGCACGCCAGGCCCTCCTGTCCAGCACCAACTCCCAGAGTTTACCCAAACTCATGTCCATCGAGTCAGTGATGCCATCCAACCATCTCATCCTCTGTCGTCCCCTTCTCCTCCTGCCCCCAATCCCTCCCAGCATCAGGGTCTTTTCCAGTGAGTCAGTTCTTCACATCAGCTGGCCAAAGTATTGGAGTTTCAGCTTCAATATCAGTCCTTCTAATGAACACCCAGGACTCATCTCCTTTAGGATGGACTGGTTGGATCTCCTTGCAGTCCAAGGGTCTCTCAAGAGTCTTCTGCAACACCACAGCTCAAAAGCTTCCAATTCTTCAGCACTCAGCTTTCTTTATAGTCCAACTCTCACATCCATACATGACTACTGGAAAAACCATAGCCTTGACTAGACAGATCTTTGTTGGCAAAGTAATGTCTCTGCTTTTTAATATGCTGTCTAGGTTGGTCGTAACTTTCCTTCGAGGAGTAAGCGTCTTTTAATTTCATGGCTCCAGTCACCATCTGCCGTGATTTTGGAGCCCAGGAAAATAAAGTCAGCCACTGTTTCCATGGTTTCCCCATCTATTTGCCATGAAGTGATGAGACCAGATGCCATGATCTTAGTTTTCTGAATGTTGAGTTTTAAGCCAACTTTTTCACTCTCCTCTTTTACTTTCATCAAGAGGCTCTTTAGTTCTTCTTTACTTTCTGCCATAAGGATGGTGTCATCTGCATATCTGAGGTTATTGATATTTCTCCCAGCAATCTTGATTCCAGCTTGTGCTTCATCCCACCCAGAGTTTCTCATGATGTACTCTGCATATAAGTTAAATAAGCAGGGTGACAATATACAGCCTTGACTATACTCCTTTTCCTATTTGGAACCAGTCTGTTGTTCCATGTCCTGTTCTAACTGTTGCTTCCTGACCTGCATACAGATTGCATAGGAGGCAGGTCAGGTGGTCTGGTATTCCCATCTCTTTCAGAATTTTCCACAGTTTACTGTGATCCACACAGTCAGAGGCTTTGGCATAGTCAGTAAAGCAAAAATAGATATTTTTCTGGAACTCTCTTGCTTTTTCAATGGTCCAGCGGATGTTGGCAATTTGATCTCTGGTTCCTCTGCCTTTTCTAAAAACAGCTTGAACATCTGGAAGTTCACGGTTCACATATTGCTGAAGCCTGGCTTGGAGAATTTTGAGCATTACTTTACTAGCGTGTGAGATGAGTGCAATTGTGCAGTAGTTTGAGCATTCTTTGGCATTGCCTTTCTTTGGGATTGGAATGAAAACTGACTTTTTCCAGTCCTCTGACCACTGCTGAGTTTTCCAAATTTGCTGGCATATTGAAGACAGCACTTTCACAGCATCATCTTTTAGGATTAGAAATAGCTCAACTGGGAATTCCATCACCTCCACTAGCTTTGTTTGTAGTGATGATTCCTAAGGCCCACTTGACTTCACATTGCAGGATGTCTGGCTCTAGGTGAGTGATCACACCATCATGATTATCTGGGTTGTGAAGGTATTTTAGTATAGTTCTTCTGTGTATTCTTGCCATCTCTTCTGAATATCTTCTGCTTCTGTTAGGTCCCTACTATTTCTGTCCTTTATCAAGCCCATCTTTGCATGAAATGTTCCCTTGGTATCTCTAATTTTTTTGAAAAGATCTCTAGTCTTTCCCATTCTGTTATTTTCCACTATTTCTTTGCATTGATCACTGAGGAAGGCTTTTTTTATCTCTCCTTGCTATTCTTTGGAAATCTGCATTCAAATGGGAATATCTTTCCTTTTCTCCTTTGCTTTTAGCTTCTCTTCTTTTCACAGCTATTTGTAAAGCCTCCTCAGACAACCATTTTGGTTTTTTTGCATTTCTTTTTCTTGGGGATGGTCTTGCTCCCTTTCTCCTGTACAATGTCATAAACCTCCGCCCATAGTTCTTCAGGCACTCTGTCTATCAGACCTAGTGCCTTAAATCTATTTCTCACTTTCACTGTATAATCATTAGGGATTTGATTTAGGTCATATCTGAATGGTCTAGTGGTTTTCCCTACTTTCTTCAATATAAATCTGAATTTGGCAATAAGGAGTTCATGATCTAAGCCACAGTCAGCTCCTGGTCTTGTTTTTGCTGACTGTATACAGCTTCTCCACCTTTGGCTGCAAAGAATATAATCTATCTGATTTCAGTGTTGACCTTCTGTTGATGTCCATGTGTAGAGTCTTCTCTTATGTTGTTGGAAGAGGGTGTTTGCTATGACCAGTACGTTCTCTTACTAAAACGCTTTTAGCCTTTGCCCTGCTTCATTCTGTACTCCATGGCCAAATTTACCTATTACTCCAGGTGTTTCTTGACTTCCTACTTCTGCATTCCAGTTTCCTATAATGAAGAGGACATCAATTACCAAAACCAGAAACAAAAACCACCAGTGGAGCGTGAAGAAATGCTACATCCTTCCAATTTTGTAACAGCAACAGGAAAACCTGTGCTGATGGACACGTCATCACCAGGCCTGTGGGGATGTAAGAAAAAAATCATCTTTCCTCAATAGATGTCCTTGGGCAGGTCCTGGAAAAAGAATTCAAAACAGTGCAGAGGGTCAAGAGGCCAATCTCCAGAGGTCAGTTTTACTCACACTGTTCTTTTAAAAATCACATGAAAAGCCTCCACATCCTGAAATCTTATTGAAATGCAAATCAAAACTACAACAAGAAATCGCCTAGATAGAAAGATATGCTCACTTGTGTCCAACTCTCTGTGTCCCCACGGACTGTAGCCCACGAGGCTCCTCTGTCCATGCGATTCTCCAAGCAGGAACATTGGGGTGAATGTCATTTCCTGCTCCAGAGGATCTTCCCGACCCAGGGATCAAATCCAGATCTCTTGCATTGCAGGCAAATTCTTTACCATCTGAGCCACCAGGGAAGTAACATAAGCAGACACAAAAGATCACACATACATACTACGATTCCAATTATAAGAAATACCCATGCAATCAAAAAAAAAAGAAAAGAAAAGAAATACCCATGCAATCAGAGCAGGAAAAGAAATAAAAGGAATCCAGATTGGAAAAGAAGTAAAACTCTCACTGTTTTCAGATGACATGATCCTCTATATAGAAAACCCTAAAGACTCCACCAGAAAATTACTAGAGCTAATCAATGAATATACTAAAGTTGCAGGATATAAAATTAACATATGGATATCCCTTGCCTTCCTATGTACTAACAATGAGAAAACAGAAAGAGAAATTAAAGAAACAATTCCATTCACCATTGCAATGAAAAGAATAAAATACTTAGGAATAAATCTACCTAAAGAAACAAAAGACCTATATATACAAAGCTATAAAACACTGATGAAAGAAATCAAAGATGACACAAATAGATGGAGAAATATACCATGTTCATGGATCAGAAGAATCAATGTAGTGAAAATGAGTATACTACCCAAATCAATCTATAGATTCAATGCAATCCCTATCAAGATACCAACAGTATTTTTCAGAGAACTAGAACAAATAATTTCACAATATGTATGGAAATACAAAAAAACCTGAATAGCCAAAGCAATCTTGAGAAAGAAGAATGGAACTGGAGAAATCAACCTGCCTGACTTCAGGTTATACTACAAAGCAACAGTCATCAAGACAGTATGGTATTGGCACAAAAACAGAATTATAGATCAATGGAACAACATAGAGAGCCCGGAGATAAATCCACAAACCTATGGACACCTTATCTTTCACAAAGGAGGCAAGAATATACAATGGAGAAAAGACAATCTCTTTAATAGTGGTGCTGGGAAAACTGGTCAACCACTTGTAAAAGAATGAAACTGGAACACTTTCTAACACCATACACAAAAATAAACTCAAAGTGGATTAAAGATCTAAATGTAAGACCAGAAACTATAAAACTCCTAGAGGAAAACATAGGCAAAACACTCTCCAACAAAAATCACAGCAGGATCCTCTATGACCCACCTCCCAGAGTAATGGAAATAAAAGCAAAAATAAACAAACGGGACCTAATTAAACTTAAAACCTTTTGCACAACGAAGGAAACTGTAAGCAAAGTGAAAAGATAGCCTTCAGAAAGGGAGAAAATAATAGCAAATGAAGCAATTGACAAAGAATTAATCTCAAAAATATCCAAACAACTCCTGCAGCTCAATTCCACAAAAATAAGTGACTCAATCAAAAAATGGGCCAAAGAACTAAACAGACATTTCTCCAAAGAAGACATACAGATGGCTAACAAACACATGAAAAGATGCTCAACATCACTCATTATCAGAGAAATGCAAATCAAAACCACAATGAGGTACCATCTCACACTGGTCAGAATGGCTGCTATCAAAAAGTCTACAAACAATAAATGCTGGAGAGGGTGTGGAGAAAAAGGAACCATCTTACACTGTTGGTGGGAAGGCAAACTAGTACAGCCACTATGGAGAACAGTGTGGAGATTCCTTAAAAAACTGGAAATAGAACTGCCATATGACCCAGCAATCCCACTTCTGGGCATACACACCGAGGAAACCAGAATTGAAAGAGACACTTGTACCCCCCAATGTTCATCGCAGCACTGTTTACAATAGCCAGGACATGGAAGCAACCTAGATGTCCATCAGCAGATGAATGGATAAGAAAGCTGTAGTACATATACACAATGGAATATTACTCAGCCATTAAAAATAATGCATTTGAATCAGTTCTAATGAGGTGGATGAAACTGGAGCCTATTATACAGAGCAAAGTAAGTCAGAAAGAAAAACACCAATACAGTATATTAATGCATATATATGGAATTTAGAAAGATGGTAACAATGACCCTATATAAGAGACAGCAAAAGAGACACAGATGTAAAGAACACTTTTGGACTCTGGGAGAAGGCGAGGGTGGGATGATTTGAGAGAATAGCATTGAAACATGTATATTACCATATGTGAAACAGATCACCAGTCCAGGTTCAATGCATGAGACAGGGTGCTCAGGGCTGGTGCACTGGGATGACTCTGAGGGATGGATGGGGAGGGCGGTGGGAGGGGGGTTCAGGATGGGGAACACATGTACACCCATGGCTGATTCATGTCAGTGTATGGCAAAAACCACTACAATATTGTAAAGTAATTAGCCTCCAATTAACACATAAAAATAATAATTAAAAAATTAAAAAAACAAAAAAGAACAGGCCAGTTCATAGAGACAGAAAGTTCAGTGAAAGTTATCAGGGCTTCAGGAAGGAAAAACAGGGCATTATTACCATGTTAGTGTCTCTACAGGGTAAAACGCATGGACACCTGGAGACGTGTTTGAACAAGGTGCTCATAGGGAGTATCACCTGACAGATCTCTGTGATAGGTGGTTTCGGTGAACTTCTCTTTGGAGCAGTGACGTGGGTCAGAAATCAGAACAGAGCAAAAGCAGCACTCTCAGCCCTGAAGCCCTGATGAGGGAAAGAGCCTGCATTTCACCCAGAAAGTGTGAGCAGGAAGAGATGGGCGTGGCTGGAATGAGCGAGCAGAGCCCTGACTGCAGACTGTAGGGGCGGGGCCAGGACGCGCCAGCCTTGGGGGGCGATTCTTTACTTTCAGTTATAATTATAGATGTATATGATTAAACATATGAAGTATATATATGTGTGTGTGTGTAGTTGAAGGATCCTGGTGGCTCAGTGCTAAACAATCTGCCTGCAATGAAGGAGACCAGGGTTCAATCCCTAGATCAGGAAGTTCTCCTGGAGAAGGGCATGGCAACCCACTCCAGTGTTCTTTTTTTCTTTGCGGTTGAGTTCCTTTTCCTGACAACCCCCGCAACCACCCTTCCTGACTCCAGTATTCTTGCCTGGAGAATCCCATGGACAGAGAAGCCTGGCATCTACAGTCCATGGGGTTAAAAAGTTTCGGACACGACTGAGTGACTAACACTTTCACTCTCTCTTTTTGCATAGTTCATTTACAATGTTGTTAGTTTCAGGTGTATGCACAGCAGTTCAGTTATGCATATATATACATATTCTTCTATACACATATATCTATTGTTTTCCAGCCTCTTTTCCCTTTAGGTTATTGTTAACACAAGACATTGAGTCGAGTCCCCAGTGCTGTCCAGTAGCTCCTTCTTGTTCACCTATTTTTTATTGTAATTCCTCCCTTTTTTTCTGGCTGCACTGTGCGGCATGCGGGATCTCAGCTCCCCGATCCAACCTGTGCCACTTGCAGTGGAAGCGTGGTGTCCTAACCACTGGTCCGCCAGGGAGGTCCCTGTTTGCCTGTCTTATAGATGGCAGTAAGTATATGTTAATCCCAAACTCCCAGCTCATCTCCCCCCACCACTTGCTATCCCCTTTGGTAACCATACGTTTGTTTCCTATGTGAGTATTTCTGTTCTGTAAATAAGTTCATTTGGACCAGGTGATTATTTGCTGGAGTTGGAGAAGAGAGGCAAGAAGAGAACTTTCCTGTGCATTAGAGGTTTAGCAGCATCCCTTGGACAGCAAGGAGATCAGACCAGTCAGTCCTGAAGGAAATAAACCCTGAATATTCATTGGAAGGACTGATGCTAAAGCTGAAGCTCCAATACTTTGGCCACCTGATGTGAAGAGCTGACTCATTGGAAAAGACCCTGATGCTGGGAAAGACTGAGGGCAGGAGGAGAAGGGGACAAAGAGGATGAGGTGGTTGAATCAGCTTCACCAACTTGAATGGATGGTATCACCGACTCAATGGACATGAGTTTGAGCAAACTCTGGGAGATAGTGGAGAACAGGGAGTCCTGGCGTTCTGCAGTCCATGGGGTCACAAAGAGTCAGACATGACTGAGCAACTGAACACCACCACCACACCACTGCTTCTCACTGTTCAAGCATTCCCTCATTTGACCCTCAGTGGAGTCTGAGAAGCAGGTGTTCTTTAGTCCCGTTCTAGTGAGAACCAGGAATCTGCTGAGAGTTGTGTGATGCATCTGTCTGCCAAAAATATACACGCAACCTAAACGTTGAGAGTTATGTTTTATTCGTCAGATATTCTTAGGACTCAAGCCCAGGAGGCAGCATCTCAAGTAACCCCAAGAGAACTGCTTGGAGGAAAAAAGGGGAGAAGCCAGGTTATATAGAAGCTTCGCAACAAAAGGTGGATAATCTGAACCTCAAATGCTACTGCCAATTAAAGAAAACCAGCTATCCCAAGTTAAGGAATTTAGTGCTTTTCTACATGTGGGAAGATGGAAAAGTCTGGGCTCGCTGAAATCATTGCTTTGATGCGCGCCTCAGCTGTCTGGGGCCAGGATCCTGTTGTTTTCACGTCCTGAGGTCCCCCCGGGTTCACCCTCAGTGGTGGCTGCAGTCTGACGGCTGCTAGATGGCCGTGCTCTTTCCTTCCTGAGTGCCCTCGGGGCTCACCAGCTCACCATCCGTGGTGGCCGCCATTGCTTGTGACTGTGATATCCTTTGTTCACTGATAAGGCAGGAAATATTCCATCTCTCATATCCCAGAATTTCTTGAGGACTGACAAGGCTTCTGTATTCTTGAGCCTTTGGGGAGCTCCAAAATGAGGCCTGGGGCTTCCCAGGTGGCGCAGTGGTAAAAGAATCCACCTGCAAGGCAACAGACTTGGGTTCGATCCCTGGGTCGGGAAGATCTCCTGGAGAAGGAAATGGAGAAGGGAATAGCTGCCCGCTCCAGTATTCCTGCCTGGAGAATCCCATGGACAGGGAGCCTGGTGGGTTATAGTCCATGGGGTCACAGAGAGTCGGACATGACTGGGCAGGTGCGCGCGTGCACACACACACACTCACTTACACACGAGATGACGGCTGCTGTGGGCACGTGAGCAGCTCACCCCGTGGAGCCCCACGCTCCTTAAGGGGCATTTACGCCACGGAGCACACACAGCCAGCTCCCGCTCCGCGCTCCAGATGAGGGGAAGGTGGGTCCACGCGGGGCTATACTGAGGACTCTTCAGGGCTGCAAGACGGCAGTGAAAGCTCACTCTGCGTGAAGGAGTCCTGGTGCGGCTCGGCGGAGGACTCAGAAGACCCCCATGGGCATTCCTCAGGGTGGGCCTGGGAAGACACAAAGTGAGGGGTGACCGCCTGGGGGAGGGGCCGGGGGAGCGGGGGAGGGGAGGAGACTCACGTGCATGTCCGTCTGTCTGTCCTCCTCCAACGGGAGGTGCACCGAGACGTCATCTGCAAGGAAAGAGGAGAGGACAGGCTTCCAGGAAAGGCCTTCTGGTCACCCAGTCCTGCCGTCAGTATTTTGGAGCTGTGACGGGGTGGAGTGAGTGGACCAAGGAGGTGATTGAATAGTTAGTCCCCCAGGGAACGGTAGGTAGAGACAGTATGGGAGACCCTTGTAAGTGGATGACTCCAGAAAGCAGGTTTGCTTAGCAACAGAAGCAGGAGACCTGCCCCCAACAAGGAAACAGCGGTGGCCTGAGCCCCACATCCTGCCCAGGGAGCCCTGAGATTTAATGACCCATAGGACATGCTCTCTACACACATTAAAAAAAAAAATCATTTGTGGACCTTGCTTGACCATGTAGGGACACCTGGGGGAGGGGCCGGGGGAACCTGCTCAACCTGGAGGAGGAGCTGATGATGGAACTGTGATGTCTACTCAAGAAATTCAAAGAAGGTCTTCTCCCCCTCCCCACTTTTCATGTGATTATAAAACTGTAGCCCAGTAAATTCTCGGATCTGCCCGCTTGTAAGCCTCGCAAGCATCCTCTAATAAATCACTTCTCATCTACCACTTGGCTCTCACTGACTTCTCTGCACCGAGACAGGAAGGGCTGTGGTACAGAGCTCTTCAGAGCCCCCAGGAATGACAGCAGTCGCTTTCAGATGGACGACTGGAAGCAGGGAAGGGCAGTGACTTCACATGTGGTAAGGCCTGCCCCCAGCGTCTCAGCTTCTTCCAGGATGCCGTCTATCTGCCCCTGAAGGCATCCTTCCCCAGCCCAGCTCCCCCGCCTTCTCACTCCTCTTACGCGGATTTTCTTCTGAGAAGTCCATGCCAGGGTTGGAGCTGAGGGAAAGGAGATAGACGGATTAAGGCAGGTCTGAGGAATGAGGCAGAAACAGCGTTTTCTACTGGGAAGAGTCCGGATTTTCCTACCTGTTAAAATCCAGTTGGCTCTTGGTCTCATTATCAGCGGAACCTACAGAGAGGCAATGCTGAGAGCCCTTCCTGGTAGGGGACCCCCCAAGCCCCTCCCCACGCTCCCCCCACCCAGGTGACCCCTTCCCCTTCCAGGAACCCTTCCCCTTCCAGAACGTACCGTGTTGACCTCCACAGCAGCACAGGCAGAGGATAAAGAGGAGGACGAAGAGGAGCGGGAGGAGCCCGATGGCGGAACTCCCAGACACGACGGGAAGGGCTATTTCTTCAAGAGGGTTTTGGTAGACTTCAGGTAGGTCTAGGAGTTGGGGAACAGTACAGATCTGTGGCTGGTCTCCGGCTGGACCAAGTCATCCTTTCAGTACATATGTATTGTATTTACTGTATATGTACTGGTCACCTTCCATATATGAGCAAGTTGGTGGATGTTTTGGAAACTGGTGAACCTATGCAATAACAGAATCTAGACACATGAGCCAACGCACAGAAGTTGTTACTCTTCTGCGTATTGAGATAAATTACACAACAAAACTATCTACTGTCTTTTCCAGTGGTCATGTATGGATGAGAGTGTTGGACCGTAAAGAAGGCTGAGCATCAAAGAATTCATGTTTTTGAACTGTGGTGTTGTAGAAGACTCTTGAGAGTCCCTTGGACCGCAAGGAGATCCAACCAGTCCTTCCTAAAGGAGATCAGTCCTGGGTGTTCACTGGAAGGACTGATGCTGAAGCTGAAACTCCAATAATTTGGCCACCTATTGTGAAGAGCTGGCTCACTGGAAAAGACCCTGATGCTGGGAAAGATTGAGGGCAGGAGAAGGGGACGACAGAGGATGAGATGGTTGGATCGGCTTCACCAACTCGATGGACATGAGTTTCAGCAAACTCCGGGAGATAGTGAAGGACAAGGAGGCCTGCGTGCTGCAGTCCATGGGGTCACAAAGAGTCAGACGCAACTGAACAACAACCCTGGGCTTCCCCGGTGGCTCAGTGGTTGAGAATCCACCTGCCAATCGGGAGACATGGATTCCATCCGCAGTCCAGGAAGATCCCACATGCCTCGCAACGGCTAAACCCACACGCCATAACAACTAGCCTGCGAGCTGCAACTATGAAGAGCCTGTGCTCCACGACAAGAGAGAGCCCACACACAGCAACAGAGACCCAACACTGCCAAAATTAATCAGTTAATTTTTTAAAGATAAAATTTTGCACATCTGTGACACCACGAGTGGATCCAGAGGGCGTGTGGCTAAGTGAAATAAGTCAGAGAAAGAAAATGCCATCGGCTCCCACATGTGGAATCTAAAGAACAAAACAGAACAGGGCAGACCTACAGAACCAGAGAATAACCAGGAGGCTGCCAAAATGACCAAAGGAATTAAGAAGTACTAATCGTAAGTTATAGAATAAAAAAATATAGACATGAAATACACAGTGCAGGGAAGGTGCTCAATAATAACGTAATAATTTTACACGAGAACAGATGGTTCCCAGACGTATCCTGGTCATCATTTAATAAGGTCAGTGTGAAAGTGAAAGTCGCTTGGTCGTGTCCAGCTCTTTCCGACCCCATAGACGGTAGTCCATGGAATTCTTTAGGCCAGAGTACTAGAGTGGGTAGCTGGCCCCTTCTCCAAGGGATCTTCCCATCTTCCCAACCCAGGGATCGAACCCAGGTCTCCTGCATTGCAGGCCAATTCTTTACCACCTGAGCCACCAGGGACACCTGAAATTGCTATAATATTGTACTTCAACTATATTTCAATTAACTTACTAAAAACCTATGCCAAACAGTACAATGTTGAGGTCACAACCAGGGCTCAATATATCTGGAATATGAAAAAACTAACTTACCTCTTGGTAGATTCATAAGATTAAAACAAAATCATATGTACAAATGTTGAGAATAGTACTTGGTAGATGAGAAAACCTCAACACATGTTACCTAGCAACTATTAACATTAAACAATAATGCCTACTTTGAGCAAAAGCTTGTTGTCTGAGCTTGACAGAATCGTATCTTACCTGATGCAACACTCTGTTATTATATCTTTTTTTTTTTTTTTTGGCTGTGCTGCACCACTTATAGGATCTCAGTTCCTCAATCAGAGATCGAAGCCTGGCCATGGTAATGGCACCTAACCACTGGACCTCCAGAGAACTCCTATAATTTCACTTTAGAAAGAAGGAACCTGGGGCTCAAATGAGGAAACTGCTTGCAAAAGGTCACAGAACCAGCAAATCTTGATGTCTTCATTTTACTTGAAGTCCGTCTTCTAGTCAAGAGTGCCTTCCTTCTGAACAGAACTTCCATAGCTGAGCGAGCTGGAGGCAATCACTGTTGTTCTTTAGTCACTAAGTCATGTCCGACTCTTTGTGACCCCACAGACTGTAGCCCACCAGGCTCCTCTGTCTATGGGATTCTCAGGCAAGAACACTGAAGTGGGCTGCCTTTTCCTCCTCCAGGGGATCTTCCCGACCCAGGGATCGAACCTACATTTCCTGCTTTGCAGGCAGATTGTTTACCACTGAGCCACCTGGAGGCAGGTGAGGTGACCGCAAATGGAGAGGACACACAGCACCCCCAACAAGTGACACTCCCGAACCCACAGGGGGACCTGGGCCCGTACGGATGTCCCTGGTTCTCTGCGTCTGCGCTGTGAATGTCGACCTCAGCTGTGTTCTCTTTCTGCATTAAACGAAAACCTGAGCATTTCCTCCTTGACTCATCTGTGCCAATCGGGAATAGCTGGAGATCGGGAAGCTTTCTAGAGAGGGGAAGAGGTTTTCTACCAAAGATTGGGAAAATGCTGAAGAATTAAAATACAAAAAATAAATTAAGGTCTTCCCTGGTGGCTCAGTAGTGATGTATGGATGTAACAGTTGGACCATAAAGAAAGCTGAGCACCAAAGAATTGGTTCTTTTGAACTGTGGTGTTGGAGAAGACTCTTGAGAGTCCCTTGGACAGCAAGGAGATCAAACCAGTCCATCCTAAAGGAAATTAGTCCTGAATATTCATTGGAAGGACTGATGCTGAGGCTGAAACTCTAATACTTTGGCCACCTGATGCGAAGAGCCGACTCATTAGAAAAGACCCTGATGCTGGGAAAGATTGAACGCAGGAGGAGAAGGGGACGACAGAGGAGGAGAAGGGGACGACAGAGGACGACATGGCTGGATGGTATCACCGACGCAATAGACATGAGTTTGAATAAGTTCCAGGAGACAGTGAAGGACAGGGAGGCCTGGCGAGCCGCAGTCCATGGGGTCGCAAAGAGTCGGACACCACCGAGCGACTGAACAACAACTGGTGCTCCGTGGTAAAGAATCTGCCCGCCAATTCAGTAGACGTCGTCGGTTCATCCCTGGTCCGGAAAGATCCCGCTTGCCGAGGAGCACCTAAGCCCGTGCGCCGCAAATAGAGCCCGCCTTCTAGAGCCCAGGAGCCGCATCCACTGAAGCCAGGCAGCCAAGGCCTGTGCTCCGGCAACAAGGGAAGCCGCCGCGGTGGGACGCCGAGCATCCCAGCGAGAGAGGAGCCCCTGCTCACCACAGCTAGAGAAGGGCCACGCCCAGCTACGAAGACCCGGTGCAGCCAAAAAGTAAATAATAAATCATTTAAATTAATGAAGCGAAGCGTGTGGAGGAAGGGATAGTGCAGGTGAGAGGCTGAGGTTCGGTCAAGGCTGCACAGGTTCACCCCCACGTCCCCGCGGCCCAACTCGGAGTTCTCTGGGAGAAAAAGGGAGGTACCACTCACCAGTCTGCGCCCAAATCCCTGGGTCCCGGAAGAACACTGCAAGGGAGAAACACGTGGTCAGAGAAGTCGGCCAGTAACACAGTGGGCTCCCAAACGCCTGGAGCTCAGCGAACTGGAGAGAAGCGGCCCGCGGGTGACGACGCTGCAGTTCCCTGTCCCGGGGCCTCACAGAGGGGAGTCCCGGCAGAGGAGCCCGCTTACGAACCGCTTCTCGGCGCCTTCTTCCCTCCCCAGCCTCCCACGCGACCGCCCGCGGCCCGCTCACCGAGCCCGAGCAGAATAGGGACGCTCGGGGCCATGGCGATGCCCGGCCCACACCGCCCGCGCGCGCAGCCCGCCCAGCACGGCTGCCCCGCGGACCCAGCCGCCCGGGCCCGAGACCTCCCGCCGCGGAGTGCCAGCATCGCCTTCCCGGCAGAAGGGGAAGCGCTGCTTGTGCAAGACGGAGACGCTGCCCCTCCATCCTCCCCACGGCGCCCGGGCCGGGCGTGGTTACCTGCGGGTTTCCTGCCGTGATCTTCCGGCCGCGAAGATGTGGGAGACCCGCTCTCCACAATGACCTGCTTATCTGCCGCGGGGCTTCCCCGATGGTTCAGCGCGGAAAGAAACCGCCTGCAACGCAGGAGACACGGGAGACGCAGGTTCGATCCCTGGGTGGGGAAGATCCCCTGGAGAAGGGCAGAGCGACCCCTCCAGTATTCCTACCTGGAGAATCCCATGGACAGAGGAGCCTGGCGGGCTGCAGTCCACAGGGTCACAGAGAGTCGGACACGACTGACTACACACACACCTCTAAAATAGAAGAACTGAGGGAAATTTTCCTCCTCCCCCAGAAAAAGGAGATCACACGCAACTAGAAAAGACTGACTCTGATATAGGAAACTCTGAGGGATGGTGTTGCCGACGTTAATGAGACCTGAGAGTTTGATGGAGAGCAGTGTGGGTCAGTCGGGAAAGAGGCCTGGAAGACCAGTTCTTCTGTACCATACAGACTCTGCAGTAAGGGTGGGTGTGAAAAGATGCAGCCAAGTCACAGAGAAAGAAATAAAGGGGGAAAAGTTTTAGGGAAAAACATCTGAAACTAATATAATGTGATATGTCACTTATACCTCAATAAAAAATGAATACCCAAAACACCCCAAAACAAGTTCTAAACTTTAAGTATATCATATTCAAACTGAAAGAAAATCAAAGAAACAGATAATGAGGTTGAGACTTCATAATTTAAAAAAAGGGGGGGAAAGGAAGCATTGATATTCATTCCATTCCTACAGTTTTGATCATCAATTCTCTCCCACAAAGACATAAGTGACATTGAGTAGGACTATTCTGGAGTTTCACATGGGACTTGGCACCTGGGAGTCACTTGATACATTAATTAGTCACTTGATACACTAATTGCCTATAGATAAATAAAGATGTCCCCAACTTAAAAAAAAAAAGAATCCTTATGTAAGTGGACCCATGCCATTCAAACCCATGTTGTTCAAGGGACAATCAATATATAATTGCATATAAATATATGTAATTGTATATAGGTTCACACCTGCTCAGTCATGTCCAACTCTTTGCGACCCCATGGACTGTAGCCCTCCAGGCTCCTCTGTCCATGGGATTCTCCAGACAAGGATACTGGAGCGGGTTGCCATGATCCAGAGGATCTTCCTGACCCAGGAATCAAACCCATGTTTCCTGCATTAGCAAATGGGTTCTTTACTGCTGAGCCACTGGGAAAGTCCATACAAATATATCTAATTATATATATAATTATATATAATTACATATAAATATATAATTATATACATACTTTATTAATTACACATAAATATATAAAGGTGTATGTGTGCATGTATTATTAATGTATATTACTGTGTCTATAAGCACATATATATTATATATATTTATACATATATAACTATGTATATTCAGAAGTATATACATTATATATTCCAGCCCCTGTAGGACCTTTGTTTCTTAGACTGGTGTGTAGTTGCTTTACAGTGATGTGGGCGGCGATGTGGGCAGTGAAGTGACCCAGCCACCCGTATGCCTGTATCCCTTGAGCTCCTTCCCATTCCGGTCACCGCTGAGCGTTGAGTAGAGTTCCCTGTGCTGTATGCTCGGTTCTTGTTAGATTAGTTATCTATTTTATACATCATAGTGTGTATATGTCAAGCCCAATCCCCCAATCCATCCTCCCCCTCAAAAAAAAAAAAAAAAAGAAAACCGTCTTTAGAAGTCCAGTATGAGGCTGGGCAAGCTCCCCCGTGAGCCAGTTCTCTCTCTGTCCCCCCGCGCTGCCCCTGGGGACCACAGAGGCTGTCATTGGCTTGGCTGTGGCCGCCACGTTTCTGGTGATCCCGGGGGTCTCCACGGTTAATGCCTGGTTCAGCAGAGAAGGTTTCAGGCGCCTTGGTCTCAGCCGACCAGGGAGGAGCCCTCATAACTATGAGCAGCACCCCAAGATTGGCAAGGAGGGCCACGAGCGCCCCGGCTCAGCCCACGACCCCTCCCCCAATGTCAGCTCTGTGTTTCTCTGCTCCTTCTGGTGCCAGGGGTCCCAGGCTCTTCCAAAACCTACCATCCTCAGTTGTGGTGGCACAAGACGCATTTTCTCCTCCCTCTGTCTCACCTGCCTCTGCTTTCTCCTCCTCTCAACTCCATCTCATCAGATCCACCAGATCTTGGCCGTCAACCTACACACCTCCTCTTGTGACCCCCTCCACCCCCCGAGAACTCATGTCCTCCTAATGTGTCACCTCTAATGAGATGACCCCCGCTCCTGAGCTTCCAGCCCCACAGGGCTTCTTGGGCGGCCTCTCACTTTCAGCTCTCTCTGGGACACTTGTTAATAACGGGTGGTCCTGGCCACGTGGAGAGAACAGCACCTGTTCATGAGACACTGTGTTTACCTCCCGCCCCTTCCTACTATCTTGCTCCAGGTACCATGAAGTCCCCACTGGCTGGGATCCACCCTAAGTCCCACCCACCCACATTTCACAATGTCCTCATTGAACTGTTCTCCCAGACGACCTGTTTAAAAACAACAGGAAAACAGGGCTCATGCTCACTGAATGGTTGCAAAATGTTTCCTTCCTTGAACGCACCATTATTTGCTTAAGCCATATGGCTGACTTTTACATATTCTCCAGCCTTTCTGTGTTAAACGAAGGCAATCAATGCACTTTTTTACAAGTGCAATCAACGTTCTTTTACATATCAGCTTTCCCCCGTGCGTGTAGATTTGTAGGCTACATTTTGAGGGAGGAATTGCTGAGTCTGCTGCTGTAAGCTGAACAGAAACCGACAAGGAGCGTCTGCCCTGGGGAGGTGTCTAATGGAGAGTGTAACGGGGGAGATAAACAGAAAACCTGCCCAAGCCTGGTCACAGCGCTGTGGTTCATTACACTTGATGGGCCACAGCCTAAACCACAGTTCCCTCCTAAGATGCTATCTTTCACCAAACGTCTTAAGCTACATTTTGTACTGATCAAGGGCTGCCCTGGTGGCTCGGATGATAAAGAATCTGCCTGCAATGCAGGAGACACGGGTTCCATCCCTGGGTTGGGATGATCCCCTGGAGAAGGGAATGGCAACCCACTCCAGTATTCTTGCCTGCGGAATTCCATGGAGAGAGGAGCCTGGTGGGCTGCAGTCCATGGGGTCACACAGTCAGACATAACTGAGCACGCATGCAAGATGAGCACATGACTTGAGACGGCCAATCAGAGGCATGAAAGAGAAGTACTTCTCTCTCCCTCACTGGACAAAAAAACCAAAAAAAACCACAAGAAAGCAAGTGGACCAAACTGGCTCTGGTAGCCACCTCGTGACCCTCCACCAAAGAGATTGCGTTAGGCTCCTCCAACCCCTGTAACAAATGACATCATCTCTGTGACTTGTTGTTCAGTCTCTGAGTTATGTCCAACTCTTTCCAACCCCATGGATTTCAGCACACCAGGCTCCTCTGTCCTCCACTATCTCCTGGAGCTTGCTCAAACTCATGTCCATTGAGTCAGTGATGCCATCGAACCATCTCATCCTCCGTCACCCTCTTCTCCTGCCCTCAATCTTTCCCAGCATCAGGGACTTTTCCAATGAGTCAGTTCTTCGCATCAGGTGGCCAAAGTACTGGAGTTTCAGCTTCAACATCAGTCCTTCCAATGAACACCCAGGACTGATCTCCTTTAGGATGGGCTTGTTGGGTGTCCTTGCAGTCCAAGGGACTCTCAAGAGTCTTCTCCAACACCACAGTTCAGAAGCATCAATTCTTCGGCACTCAGCTTTCTTTATAGTCCAACTCTGACATCCATATATGACTACTGGAAAAACCAAAGCTTTGACTAGACGGACCTTTGTTGGCAAAGTAATGTCTCTGCTTTTTAATGTCTCTGCTGTCTGGGTTGGTCATAACTTTTCTTTCAAGGAATAAGCATCTTTTAATTTCATGGCTGCAGTTACCATCTGCAGTGATTTTGGAGCCCCCAAAAATAAAGTCTCTCATTGTTTCCACTGTTTCCCAATTAATTTGCCATGAAGTGATGGGACCAGATGCCATGATCTTAGTTTTCTGAATGTTGAGTTTTAAGCCAACTTTTTCACCCTCTTCTTTCACTTTCATCAAGAGCCTCATTAGTTCTTCTTCACTTTCTGCCATAAGGGTGGTGTCATCTACATACCTGAGGTTATTGATATTTCTCCCAGCAGTCTTGATTCCAGCTTGTGCTTCCTCCAGCCCAGCGTTTCTCATGATGTACTCTGCATATAAGTTAAATAAGCAGGGTGACAATATACAGCCTTGACGTACTCCTTTCCCGATTTGGAACCAGTCTCTTGTTCATATCCAGTTCTAACTGTTGCTTCCTGACCTGCGTACAGATTTCTCAAGAGGCAGGTCAGGTGGTCTGGTATTCCCATCTCTTGAAGAATTTTCCAGTTTGTTGTGATCCACACAGTCAAAGGCTTTGGCGTAGTCAATAAAGCAGAAGTAGATGTTTTTCTGGAACTATCTTGCTTTTTCGATGATCCAGCGGATGTTGACAATTTGATCTCTGGTTCCTCTGCCTTTTCTAAAAGCAACTTGAACATCTGGAAGTTCACGATTCACATACTGCTGAAGCCTGGCTTGGAGAATTTTGAGCATCACTTTGCTAACATGTGAGATGAGTGCAATTGTGCAGTAGTTTGAGCATTCTTTGGCATTGCCTTTCTTTGGGATTTGAATGAAAACTGATCTTTTCCAGTCCTGCGGCCACTGCTGAGTTTTCCAAATTTGCTGACATATTGAGTGAAGCACTTTCACAGCATCATCTTTTAGGATTAGAAATAGCTCAACTGGAATTCCACCACCTCCACTAGCTTTGTTCATAGTGATACTTCCTAAGGCCCACTTGACTTCGCATTGCAGGATGTCTGGCTCTAGGTGAGTGATCACATCATCATGATTCTCTGGGTTGTGAAGACATTTTTGTATAGTTTGTCTGTGTATTCTTGCCACCTCTTCTTAATATCTTCTGCTTCTGTTAGGTCCATACCATTTCTGTCCTTTATTGAGCCCATGAAATGTTCCCTTGGTATCTCTAATTTTCTTGAAGAGATCTCTAGTCTTTCCTATTCTATCATTTTTCTCTATTTCTTTGCACTGATCACGGAGGAAGCCTTTCTTATCTCTCCTTGCTATTCTTTGGAACTCTGCATTCAAATGGGTATATCTTTCCTTTTCTCCTCTGCTTTTTGCTTCTCTTCTTTCCTCAGCTATTTGTAAGGCCTACTCAGACAACCGTTTTGCCTTTTTGCATTTCTTTTTCTTGGGGATGGTCTTGATCACTGCCTCCTGTACAAAGTCATGAACCTCCATCCATAGTTCTTCAGGCACTCTGTCTATCAGGCCTAATCCCTTGAATCTATTTGTCACTTCCACTGTATAATCGTAAGGGATTTGATTTAGGTCATACCTGAATGGTCTTAGTGCATGGGACCTTTTGAAGGAGACTGCCATTATCTTCATTACCTCCACCATAGTTTGGTCTCAGGTCAAATAACAGGGAGGGAACATAGCCCCGCCCATTGACAGGAAATTGGATTAAAGATTTACTGAGCATGGCCCTGCCCAGCAGAATAAGACCCAGTTTCCCCCTCAGTCAGTCTCTCCCATCAGGAAGTTTCCATAAGCCTCTTATCCTTCTCCATCAGAGGGCAGACAGACTGAAAACCATAATCATAGAAAACTAACCAATCTGATCACATGGACCACGCCCTTGTCTATCTCAATGAAACTATCAACCATGCTGTATAGGGCTACCCAAGACGGATGGGTCATGGTGGAAGTTCTGACAAAACATGGTCCCCTGGAGAAGGGAATGGCAAACCACTTCATTAGTCTTGCCTTGAGAACCCCATGGACAGTATGAAAAGGCAAAAAGATAGGACACTGAAAGATGAACTCCCCAGGTTGGTAGGTGCCCAATATGTAACAGAATGATCTCTGTTCATTTCCAAAGCAAACCATTCAATACCAGAGTAATCCAAGTCTATACCCCGACCAGTAATGCTGAAGAAGCTGGAGTTGAACGGTTCTATAAAGACCTACAAGACCCTCCAGGACTAACACCCAAAAAAGATGTCCTTTTCATTATAGGGGACTGAAATGCAAAAGTAGGAAGTCAAGAAACACCCGGAGTAATAGGCAAATTTGGCCTTGGAGTACAGAATGAAGCAGGGCAAAGGCTAACAGAGTTTTGCCAAGAGAACGCACTCGTCATAGCAAACACACTCTTCCAACAACACAAGAGAAGACTCTACACATGAACATCACCAAAATCAGATTGATTATATTCTTTGCAGCCAAAAATGGAGAAGCTCTACACAGTCAGCAAAAACAAGACCGGGAGCTGACTGTGGCTCAGATCCTGAACTCCTTATTGACTTTAAAAATGCTCCACAGCAAAAAAATCTTTAAAAAAAACCCTTTTTCCAAATTGGCTCCATTCAGAGGTACGGGGTGAGGGGTGCGGGGGGAGGGCCGGATGTACCTTTTAGGGGAAGCACCTCCGTTCAACCGGCCACAGAGCCCTGCCTCGGGGTGACGTCAGTAATTGCTGGACCCCGCCTTGCAGGAGGAATCCTCAGGATGTTACTGAACCCAAAGCCTGCCACAGCCCTGGGCTTGTACTTCTGTGAAATGGAATTCCTTCTTGCTTTTGCCCAGGGTGAAGGTCAGCTCAGATTAAACCCTGTTTGTTTGTTTTTTAATTGGAATATAATTGCTCTACAACGTTTTGTTAGTTTCTGCCGTACAACAACACGAATCAGCCATGTGAAGTGAAAGTCACTCAATTGTGTCCGACTCTGCGACCCCTGCGACCCCATGGACTATACAGTCCATGGAATCCTCCAGGCCAGAGACTGGAGTGGGTAGCCTGTCCCTTCTCTAGCAGATCTTCCCGACCCAGGAATGGAACCCGGGTCTCCTGCATTGCAGGCGGATTCTTTACCAACTGAGCTATTAGGGAAGCCATACACATACATATATCCCTCCCTCCGGAACCTCCCTCCACCCCCATCCCGTCCTCTGGGTCATCACAGAGCACTGAGCTGAGCTCCCTCTCTACACAGCGGCTTCCCACTAGCCATCTACTTTACAGATGGTCATGTGTACACGTCAGTTCAGTTTAAACCCTTCGTGTCCTGTGATCGGCAGTCCAAACCATCCCAACACAGCTCCCGAGCCCCAAAGGGCAGTATGAAGGATGTGACCCCGGCCTGGTCTCCTGTGGTGAAGAGCCCACCCGAGCACCCCGTCCACGGCGGGTCCGTGCACGACTTTGCCACAGTCTGCTCTCTGGGCTCCTTCTGCAGGTTTGGGTTTTGTTTTGCCCCGTCTTGTTGTAGATCGGTTTGATTGTCTTCCGTCCGTCTGAAGGCGGTAGCTGGGTTTGTGAACCACCTCAAAGCCTTCAGAGAAGCAGCCGAGGGTGAAGCTGACGTGTGACTCAACACTTGTGGTCTTCGGGGTTTCTCAGTTTCAGAAAGGAAGCGGATGTTGGTTGTGAAGGTTTGTGGTTAGCATCAGCTGTGAGCTGCAGGTTGCTTGCACGTACGTAACAGACAAATCTCCGCGCGGTCAGAGGTTCTCACGGACATTTGGACCTATAACCCTCCCCCCAGAAAGAGAGCGGGCTGTGGATTCAGACTCTGAATTCCAACCCCTCTTCTTGCTAACACAGCCCAATTTTTTTTTTTTTTTTTTTGAAAGCAGATAGTGGGGAGTTCGTGATTTTAAAAATCTGTTCTTTTCAGTCGATCTGCTTGCCAACAACCTTGGTGAAGCTGATGATTCCTCTTAATTTAAGCAGAAAGGACTTGTGCTTAAGGATTTTGAAAAGAACAGTGTGGTCAGCAGAAAAGTGGGTGCCCCCCAAGGTGTTCACATCCTAATCCACAGAAGCTTCTACTTTACAGGGCAAAGGGGGAGGGAGGTGGATGATGGGTTCAAGTTCCTAACAGCCAATGTCAAAGGAGGAAGACGATCCTGGATTGTCTGGATGAGCCAAGCAGTATCAAGAAGCCCTTAAAAAAAAAGAGAGAAGGGACTTCCCTGGTGGTCCAGCGCCTCCACAGCGGGGGCTGTGGGTTCGAGCCCAGGTTGGGGAACTAAGATCCCGCCTGCCACGGAGCAACCACAGCAGACAGCCCTCACTCCCGAATGAAAGAGGCCGACACAACCGAATAATTTTTTCATTTTAATCCCGTTGTCTTTCAAAAAAAAAAGGAGTGAGTGTCCAGGTACAGCCCACACAGTGAGAAGACAGTGGGCACAGAGGGGGAGGTGGGGGGGGGGCCCGGTCACCCCACACCAGTCCTCTGGCCATTGTCCGCCCGACGTGGGAACAGAAGCAACACTCGCCGTGTCCATGGAGCATTGGGGCGTCTTCGGCTCCTCCTCCCACCCACCCCCTCGGCACTGATGGCATTTGGGACAGGGTCCTTCTCTGCCCTTCTGCACATCGTAGGATGTGGCCTCCACAGTTCTCCCAAGTATTAAACATTTTAACGTTAGGACACGTTTTACCTCAATAACTGAGCTCCGTGGGGTCCCCCCCCACCCTGTGCCCAAGCGGAGCATCAGCCCCGCTTCTAAGTTGGAAGGCGCCCAGACCTCAAGGGCTGTCACCACGTGAAAGGAGGAACGGGCCCCTTTAGTCTCCAAAAGTCTGAACTTCTGAGCCGGTTACTGCCCTGGAGATAGTTAAGTCAACAGCCCATTCTCTAAACGTAATAAATACAAGTTCTTTAAGGCCAGCTCCTTAGCACTGCCCCCGCCACACACACACACAAAGGAAGAAAATGAAACCTATGACTCAGTTACAGTTTTGCTTTTCTTTAATCAAAGAGCAAGTTGGAGAGTGAGTCTGTGATTGAAGCTCCCACAGGAACTGGGGTGATGGTCGTGGTCCCGGGCCTCTGGGCTCCTCAGCAGTTCCTCCCTGCCCGCCCCCACCCCCCTCCCCCCCCACCGGGATGTCACCAGTGTGATGTGGAGACAACAGGGTCTGTTCCTGAGGGGGCGTCTCCAGCACCGCGCCGGGGTCCAGCATTCGGCAGGGCCTCAGTAAATAGCCACTGGCAAGGAAGGTGATGAGCCAGGGGAAGCTCGTCCCCATGTGATGAGGTAGTCCGGTGAACGGCTGGGGAAGCCAAGGCTGAGAGGAGACTGGAGGTCACACAGTCACACGGAGGACCACAAACCCGCTCAAGCGGCGTCAGACAAACCTGCCCATGGGCCATCCTGTCTCAGGCATGGTCCCCACCAGAGGCAGGTGACACTGCCCCAAAACTCCTGGTGTGGATTCCCAAAGGAGGCGTCCACTGGCCCGCCTCACCTGTCGGCAGCAGGGCACACCTGTGAGCCCCGGGCCGGGTGCTCACCTGGGGGCCGATCCACTGCAGCCAGGAGAGGCAACGCCACCACCTAGAGGGAGCCGCAGGCACGGCAGGCAGCACCCTTGGGCAATTTGATGTTCAGTCGCTCAGTCGTGTCTGACCCTGCGGCCCCACGGACTGCAGCGCGCCAGGCTTCCCATCCTTCACTGTCTCCCAGAGCTTGCTCAAACTCATGTCCGTTGAGTCAGTGATGCCATCCAACCATCTCATCCTCTGTCGTCCCCTTCCCCTCCCACCTTCAATCTTTCCCTGCATTAGGGTCTTTTCCAGTGAGTCAGTTCGTTGCATCAGGTGGCCAAAGTGTTGGTGCTTCAGCTTCAGCGTCAGTCCTTCCAATGAATATTCACGGTTGATTTCCTTTAGAATGGACTGGTTGACTCTCAAGAGTCTTCTCCAGCATCACAGTTTGAAAGACTCGGTGCTCAGCCTTCTTTATGGCCCAACTCTCACATCCAAACATTACTGGGAAACCCGTAGCTCTGACTAGCCGGGCCCTTGTCAATACTGCCACCTGGTGGATGCTGCGGGCAGGACAGCTAGGTTTGGTTGGTTGCCCGCCACAGGAGTGGCTCTGCCTGCCTGGAGGCTTCCACGCCTGTTCCCAGCGGTTATTCGGGGAGCGGCTGTCCCCTCTCAGTGGATCCATGGGACATCTCCAAGCCCACCAGGCGGGCACTTTCAGCCCAAAGCCTCTTGGCTACTTCCTCATCCTCAGCTTCCGGGGCCGGAGCCTTCTCTTTGAGTACATCAAAGTACTTTCCAGAAACACCCTCTAGCTCCTCCGCCACGGCCAGGTAGACACTGGGCTGGGCCGCCAGCTGGGGGCTCTTGACCAGCAGCCAGAAGATGGGCCCTGCAGTCAGTCCACAGAGAGTTCAGTCCAGACATTCAGAGAGGAAGCTACAGAAAGCCCACCTCACCCCGGGTTGCTCAGGGCCCACCAAAGCCAGGAGGGTCCCCGGAGTCCCACAGAGCTCACGTCCATGCCTCTGCCCCTCTGGTTCCTTACACAGGAGCTCCCTTCCCTGGCACTGCCCAGACAAACCAGCTCCAGATGCAGGAACCAGCCTGAAAGCTGCCTCCTCCAGGAAGCCCCCCGGCTTTTCCCAGGCAAATGGAAGGCCCAAGTCCTCACCCCACCCGATCTCTCTTTTTGTTTTGTTTTTGGCTGCGCCATGCGTGGCACATGGAATCTTAGTTCCCCAACCAGGGATTGAACCTGTGGCCCCTGCACTGGAGGCACAGAGTCTTAACTACTGGACCACCAAGGAAGTACTCCCACCACCCCGATCTCTCTTTAAACTAACTTTTGTGTGTTATCTCCAGTGCCAGCCTCAGCTTAAGATTCTTGATACCTAGCCGCCAGCAACTAAGATGTGTGCCAGGATAACAAACACTAGTTGTAAAGCTCTCACTATTTATTCAGCCTAAATCTGGGCTGGCCCTTTTCAGGGTGGTCTCATCTAGTCCTCCCCACTGTGAGACAGGTACTACTATGAGCCTTACTTGGCAGATAAGGAAATAGGGATTTGGAAAGAAGTCTCTTCCCTGGGTGGCCCAGCCAGTCTGGGATGAAACTGGAGCTATCCCACGCATGGCTGGACTCCAGGCAGTCAGCCCCATGACCTCCTCCTCTGAAACACTTTTCTCACCAATCACTGGAAGGACTGATGCTGAAGCTGAAGCCCCAATACTCTGGCCACATGACATGAAGAGCCAACTCATTAGAAAAGACCCTGATGCTGGGAAAGACTGAAGGCAGGAGGAGAAGGGGGCAACAGAGGATGAGATGCTTGGATGGCACCACCAACTCAATGGACAGGGGTTTGAGCAAACTCTGGGAGATGGTGAAGGACAGGGAAGCCTGGCGTGCTGCCGTCCATGGGGTTGCAAAGGGTTGGACATGACTGAGCGACTGGACAATACAAGGCTCTGGCCTGTTTCCCAGGGTGTTCTGAGGCTGGCAGCTGGGCAGACACATGAAAGTGAGCTGGTACCAGGGAAGACCCAGGGGAAAGCAGAAAAAGCCCCTGAGACAGACTCTGAGTGTGATGTTAATTTTATGTGTGGGGATCTTCCCTGATGGCCCAGTGGTTAACACTTGGAGCTGCCAATGCAGGCGGCACAGGTTCCATTTCTGGTCAGGAAACTAAGATCCCACGTGCAAAGCGGCCAAAAGGTAAAAGAGAGAGAAAATGTATGTGTGAACTTACTGAGCTACGAGATGCCCAGAGAGCAGGGAGAATAGTGTTTCCCGGATGTCTGTAAGGGTGTGTGTAGACTGTGAAATCCACCCTCCCAAGGTGGGCGGGCACTGGGAAGTTAACTGGTGGGACGTTGAGCCTGGACGTCCACCCCTCTTGGCTTTCAAGTCAGCCTGGGACTTACACCAGTGGTTCCCCTGGTCCTCGGGCCTTCGGGTTTGGGCTGGAACTGCAGGGCCAGCGTTCCTAGGCCTCCGACATACAGGGCAGGTCCTGGGACTTCTTGGCCCCATAGATGCATGAGCCAAACCCTCCTAGTCAATCTCTCTAAATACCCCTGTATATCCTATTGGTTCAATTTCCCTGGAAAACCGTAATACACTGAGGGAGGGCCCTGGGCCCCAAGCTGGGAGGACAGGGGTTCAGATAAGGGACCCCAGGCCAGGAGGAGACTTACCGAGTGTGAAGCTGGAGAAGGCGGAGCTGTGCATGCCCGTGTGTCTGCCCAGCTCTGTCCTGGCCACGCCGGGATGCAAGGCGTTGACAGTCACGCCCGTGCCTGGGACAGAAGGGAAGAGTGAGGCAAACAGACGGCAGGTCCACCCCTTACCCGGAAGGCTGATGCTGCCGGCCCTGGAATCTAGGACTCCCCCAAGTCTACATCACCCTCCTGCTCTGAAACCTTCACATCCGTGCTTTTATTTGGCATGGCAGCTGTCTCACAGCTGCCCAAAGCAAAGCCTCTGAACCTGAGTGCGTAAACATCACCTGGAGGGCTGGAGAAGCCCAGACCGCTAGGCTCCACACCCAGACTCTGAAGCAGTGGTCGGGGCGGGGGTCTGAGATGCTGCAATTATGACAAGCGCTCAAGTGAGCCCACGCTGCCGGTCCACAGACCCTCTTTGAGAAGCAAGGGCAAACGGCAGGCTCTTCAGCTTTGGCACTACAGACACTGAGCTGGGATCATTCTTTATCCTGTGCATTGCAGGATGTTGAGCACCACCCCTGGCCCCTGCCCACGAGATGCCTGGAACATCTCCCAACCCGCCCCTCTTCCCCAGACGGACAGCCAAAAACATCTCCAGATACTGCCAAAGCTCCACTGGCCTAGAACAGCAAAGGCTCGGGTGCCTGCATGGGATGAGCAGAGGAGAGTGCAGTGATCAATTAGTGATGTCTGCTTCGGGCACCAGCGGGGAGCTGATGGGACGTGTGTCATGGGTTGGCCTGCTGTCCTGGAGCCACTGCTTGACCTCCCATCCACCCAGGGTCACGGCAGGACCGTTTCAGGCTCGGAGCCAACGGAGAGGGGAGCCCAGCGAGGCTCGGCCACACGCACCCTGCAGCCGCCGGCTCAGCTCCTTGGTGGAGAGGACAACGGCCAGCTTGCTCTGGCAGTAGGCTGCCTTCGTGTCGTACTTCCTCTTCTCCCAGTTCAAGTCCTCGAAGTCTATGTGCCCAGCAACGTGGGCCAAGGACGAGACGTTGATGATGCGCGAAGGGGCGGAGGCTTTCAGCTTGTCCAGTAGCAAGTTCGTCAAAAGGAAGTGGCCTGGAAGAAGGAAAACAGAGACAACTTTTCCTGAATTCTTGTCCCGGGAGTAGGACCCTACTGAGAACATCATCACCTTAGTGCCTCCTTCCATAACCTGTGTTTCTCAGCAGGGTCCCCCCTGCCCTCCAGGGGGCATTTGGCAAAGTCTGGAGGCGATCTTGATCATCACGGCTGTGGACCATACAAGGAGTGCTACTGCAACCTAAGGGGTGGAGGCCAGGGATGCGGCTAGAAATCCCCCAGTGCAGGAGTTGCCTGGGGGCCTCGCGGTTAGGATGCTGGGATCTCACTGCTGCCGCCTGGGTGCAATCCCAGCCCAGTAAACTGAGATCCTACAAGCCCTGTGGTGCACCTAAAATAAAAAATCCTGCAACGCACAAGACAGTCCCCACAACTAATTATCACAAAGTCCTGTGATAACCCTCTATGAGGGCCGTCTGTCTCTCAAAATCCTCTCTCCATTTCTTTCCCAGTGATAGAATTTTGGGTTACCCATGAGACTGCCCAGTAAAAGACGACATTTCCCAGTCTCCCTTGCAGCTCCACCAGGTCACATAACTGAGTCCCAGCCAGTAGCGGATGATGATAGTCACATGTGTTACAGGTAAATTGTGCGTGCTTAAGTTGCTCATTCCCTTTTCCAAGGGCTCTTCCCCACCCAGGGATCGAACCCGGGTCTCCTGCACTGCAGGGAGATATTTTACCACCTGAACCACCAGGGAAGCCATGTCACCTCCCAAGTACCCCTAAAAAAAAAAGTCCTACCTTCCAGTACCTTGGAGTGTGACCTTATTTGGAGAGAGGTTCTACAGAAAGGTGATAAAATTTAAACGAGGTCATTAGGGTAGTCCCTAATCCTGTATGACTGATGTCTACCTGATGTCCCTCAGCCTTACTGGTGGACTCAGAGTGACAACAGATAAACAGACACAGCAAGCGAAGGACAGACAGAGACTGGAGGACAGACAGACAAAGGGACAAGAGGCCAAGAGCCTGATGAAAGGTCCGAAGGACTGAAGGTCCAGACGTGAACAGGGGGCTCCCCAGGCTGCCAGGTGACCCCACGCATGGCCGCCTTGGAGAGTGGAGGAAGACCCCTCCCGGAGCCTGCGTCTGGTCCACGGGGGCCCTCACCCACATCCCAGGCTGATGCCACTCAGCCCGCAGCCTCACCCAGGTAGTTAACGCCAAGCTGCATCTCAAAGCCGTCCTCGGTGGTCCAGTGGGGGCACCGCATCACAGCCGCATTATTGATCAGGATGTGAACATGCTCCTCCTCTGGAAAACAGGGGTGAGGACAAACGGGACTCAGTTTCCACCTCTGTGAAATGGGTAACAGAACCTGCCAGGTAGGATGGCTTCATCCACTCAAAAAGTACTTTCTGCAACTTAAGTGTCCATCGACAGGGGAATGGATAAAGAAGACATAGTACAATGGAATATTATTTGGCCATAAAAAAGAATGAAACAATGCCATTTGCAGCAACAGGGATGGACCTAGAGATCATCATACTAGGTGAAGTGAGCCAGAGAAAGGCAAAATTATATGGTATCACTTAAATGTTGTTATTGTTCAGTCACTAAGTTTTCGTCCGACTCTGCGACCACATGGACTGCAGCACACCAGGCTTCCCTGTCCTTCACTATCTCCCAGAGTTTGCTCAGACTCATGTCCATTGAGCCAATGATGTCATCCAACCATCTCATCCTCTCACTGAAAAATGGAATCTTAAAAAAAAGGATACTAATGACTTTATTTACAAAACAGAAATAGACTCACAGACATCGAAAACTTATGGTTACCAAGGTGCAGGGGGAGGGGTTAATTAGGAATCTGGGATTAACACATACCCGATACTATATATAAAATAGATAACCAACAAAGACCTACTGTATGGCACAGGGAACTATACTCAATACCTTGTAATACTCTAGAATAGAAAAGAATCTTAAAAAAACATATATTTTTGTGAGCATTCATGTGTGTATGTAAGTAAATCAGAGCTCAAGCTTGCCGTAGACCTGAAACTAACAAAACACTGTAAGTCAATTATATTTCAATAAATATTTAAACACACACACACACAGGAATTCCCTGGCGTCCAGTGGTTAGGACTCCACGCTTCCACAGCAAGGCTCATGGATTCAATCCCTGGTCAGGAACTAAGATCCTGCAAGTCCCACAGTGGCAGTGAAAGAAACAAACATACACAAGACAGCCACACAATAAAAGGAAAAAGTTCCGCCCGCACTGATCTCCCGGGGAGAACTGGGGACAAACAGCAGGGGCAGGACCGGCTGTGTAACAGGCTTCGGTTTATACAAAAGACCCACGGGCAGGTGTGTCCCCCGCTGGCTTTATGCACGCAGAAACGGCCCCCAGAGGACACAGAGCAGGGGAAGCAGTGAACCCATCTGAGGACAGCATCCAGGGAGCGGGTGGCGGGTACGCCAGGAAGATGTTCTCCTGTATCCCCATTTGCACTTTCTGAACGTTTAAGCTTGCAAATGTTATTCCTGTTCGAAAAATAAATAAATATGTAAGCGGTTCCGAGACCGTGTGGCGAGCAGCAGGAACAGTGAGTCAGCCATCAAGGAGATGGAAGTGCAAAGAAACGCCAGCCTGATTTCTGGATCTGCAGCAGGAAACGCCCAGCGGAGAAGGTGGGCGTTTCTGGGTGCTCCGCATCGCGCCTGCAGGTCCCCTCTGAGTCACTTGTCCTCACGGCCGACACAGCCCGGTCGCTCCAGAGACTGAGCCTGAATCTGACTCATGTCTGTCCCCGGAGTCACCTCAGCACCAGATAGCCTGAGCAAACAGTGGGTGACTCGGTGTTTCTGCCCTTCTCCTCCCGGTTAACTCCTCCTCTGCCTCCCTACACATCAAATCCGTTCCCGGCCTCTGCTTCTCCCAGGGGCCCAGCTCAGACAGAGGGACTTGGGTTTCCTGGAGAGCGGGACTCAGTAACCTTCTTCTGTAAAGGGCCAGGCAGCAAATACCTCCAGTTTTTCAGGCAATTTGGTCTGTCTCCACTGAGCTCTGCCCTCACAGGACTAAAGCAGCCACAGACAAAATGGAAACCGATGGGCCCAGCTGTGTGTCAATAAAACTTTACAGAGATGATTTTGTTGTCGTTGAGTCACTCAGTCCTGTCCGACTCTTTGCAACCCCATGGACTATAGCCCGCCAGGCTCCTCTGTCCATGGGATTCTCCAGGCAACAATACTGGAATGCGTTGCCATTCCCTTCTCCAGCAGATCTTCCTGACCCAGGGATTGAACTCACATCTCCTGCATTGACAGGCGGGTTCTTTACCACTGAGCCACCAGGGAAGACCCTTAATGGAGATATGTCCATACATATAGCTGATTCACATTCTTCTACAGCAGAAACACAACATTGTAAACAATTATACGCCAGTTTTAAAAAAAAAAAAAACCTTTAGGGAAATTAAAATCTGAATTCCAGGAATCCCCTGGCGATCCAGGAGTTAGGACTCTGTGCTTTCACTGCCCAGGGAGCAGGTTCAATCTGTGGCTGGGAGCTAACACCCTAAAAGCCATGCAGTGTGGCCAAAAAAATAAAACACAACCTGAATTCCATATAATAGTCACATGTCGTGAAATGTTTTTCTTTGATTTGCTCTCCCACATGTAAAAATGACAAATATGTAAACTTGAAAATGTCAAAAAGAAAAAAATGTAAAATCTGCACCCAAAGACTGAACAAAAACAGCCAGTGGCCAACACTCAGCTCTAGGACCTGCCTGGTGCGACCCCTCCTCACCGCCCGGCTGCTCAAGCCCTTCCTCGCACGGCCAGCGGCCGCTCTCCTACCTTCAGTGACCTTCGCCGCGAACTCTCGGATGGACTTAAGGGAGGCCAAGTCCAGGTGCCGGGCGTTGACGCGGTGATTCAGGGTCTCCCCTCGGATCTCCTTGGCCGCCGCTTCGCACTTCTCCATGTCTCGACAGGCCAGAATGATGTTGCCTCCTGGAAGAGCCAGACAAGAAAAAAAATTTTTTAATAAACATAAGAAAGATCCACTCCTAAGTGTATGTACCCAAGATAAATGAAAACATAAGTCCTTACAAAACCACGTACTCACACGTACACAGTGGCACTATTCCCAGCAGCCAGAGATAGAAACGCCCCAAATGTCCATCGAGGGAAGGATGAACGTGGAGGGGAGGGATAAATTGGGAGTTTGGGACTAACATATACACACGACTGTATATAAAATAGATAACCAACAAGGACCTACTGGAGGCCACAGGGAACGCTGATCAATATTCTGTAATGAGCTAAATGGGACATAATTTGAAAAAGGATACATGTGTATGGTAAACAGAATCATTTTTGAATGAATGAACTGAAGCTAACACAAAATCAACTATACTCCAATATTTTTTAAAAAATTATTAAGGGATACATGAATAAGGGAAACACGGTCTATCCATCCCTGGAATATTACTCAGCCATGAAAAGGAAGGAAATCACAAAACATCCAGACCATGGATGAGCCTCACAAACATGATGCTCACTCACTCAAAGAAAGCATACATAAAAGGGCAGTGTATGATTCCATTAATCTGAAATGCCCAGAAGAGGCAAATCCACAGAAGGAAGATCAGTGGTTTCCTAGCTTTGCAGAGGATGGGAAATTAAGAGGATGATAGCTTAGGGGACCCAGGTTTTACTTTGGGGGTGATGAAAAATGTTCTACAGTGGAGAGCAGTAATGGTTGCACATTTCTGTGAATATACTAAAAATCACCTAAGTGTATATTTTAAACGTGTGAATTAAATCCTAATACAGCCGTTTAAAAAAAAAAAAACTTTTTTCAAATTAAAAAAGTGAGAAGGAACAGGGGCTGAGAGAAGGATGGGCAGCAACGACGCTGACTGTGCGGGTCTCTGGGGCTCCCCTGGGGTGGACCAGCCGCCTTACACACCGGCTGCCCCACCACACAGTCCAGGGCAGAGCTCGTCAAGTCCGGCTCCTCCGTCCTCGCAGGGCCAGCCCGGCCCTTGGACGGCGGTGCGTGTGTCAGCCCAAGTTCCGGTCTCGCCTGGTCCTGAAAAGAACACCTGCCCCTCCCTTGGGGAAACCCCATGTGATGAGGCGCAGGGGCAGAGGACCGCCCATCATGGCCCCCATCACTGACCTTGGGGCCAACATGCAGCTCGGGCCTGGCTGATCCAGCAGGGACCCACCACAACTCAACCCCCCAAGGAGAGGTCCCAGCCTCCCCCAGCCCTCACGCCTGCCCCGGCCTCTCCCTCTCAACTCTGGTCCAGCTGTTCAAACAAAACCGGGACACCTCCCTCTCTCCTACCTGTCCCCCCAGAAACCCCATCGATTCTAAATTCAAGAGAGCTCTGTGGGGAACCCCCTGGCGGTCCTGTGGTTAGGAATCCGAGCTTCCGTTGCAAGGGGCACGAGTTTGATCCCTGGTCAGGGAACTAAGATCCTGCATGCCACACAGTGGGGCCAAAAATATATAAATTTTTAAAAGAGAGAGATCTGTGTGCTGAGGAGGACACATCTCCATAAGCCCACTCTGACCATGAGAAAAACATCAAACAGACCCAAATCGAAGGGGGAATTCTATTAAAGACCTGATCAGTAAGCTTGGAAGAGTTGGAAGTCAAGTCTTTTATTCCCAACCTCTGACCCAGGCCCCGACCCAGTCAATGGGAGTGAGTCCAACTAGCATAGGAGAGGGCGAGGCTGATAGAGAAAAACCCAAACCGGAAACTGCTGAGTGTCCACGGGCTCCTCTGAGCCCCTGGACCCACCCGCCCCCTTCCAGGAACACCAGGCTCTGGGGCTTAAGCCAGCCTGCGTTTGTTTCTGCCACTTGCAAAACCGAAAGAATCAGAAGCCTTAACACCTCCAGGGAAATCCCACCGTCCACCCCCAGGTCTTAACACCAGATCTTAACATCCCCAGGGGAATCCCATCGTCCACCACCAGATCTCGTGCCCGAGCCCCGGGCTGAGAAGCAGGTGCCCACCTCTTTTGGCCAGCTCCAGGGCGGTCTGCTTCCCGATGCCCGTGTTGGCACCAGTCACAATTACAGTCTTCCCAGGAATGGTGGCCTTGCTGGGACAAGCCCCACCGGCGACAAAGTCCCTGGAGGTAGGAAACGGGAGGTCAGTTCCATCTGTCTGTCCATTCTCACCACAGGGACCCCTGACAGTTACAATCTCAGGCAAGGGACCGCTGTGAGCTTGTGTTCCCCCAGCGGAAAGATGGGAACAACATCACACAACCCAAGGGAGCCCTGTGGTTACTCAACACCACCCGGTGTGGGGAGCCTCCTCGTCATAACCATCGTTAGCTGATAAAGACCACTGTGTTCGACCCCTCCGGCTGTTGTAACATGTCACTAGGAACTCAGTGGGTGAAAACCACACAGTGGTGTTTCCCTAGAGTCTGCGGGTCAGAGTCCGAGAAGGGTCTCACAGGCTAAAACCGAGATGTCGGCAGCGCTGTGTTCATGGAGGCGCAAGGGAGAATTGAGAATTGTTCCTGAGCCTTTTCCAGATTCTAAGGGCCGCCTGCATCCCTGGGCTCGTGGCCCCTTCCCCCGCCTTCAAAGTCAGCAACACAGCAGCGTCAAGTCCCTGGCTCTGATTCCCCCGCCTCCCTCTTGTGAGTACCACTGTGACGAAGCTGGGGCCACCTGGTGATCATCTCCCATCATGAAGGTCCTCAGTGGCATCTGCAGAGTCCCCTTGGACAGGTAAGGAAACAGTCATAGTTTCCGGGCATTAAGATGTACCCAGAAGAGAGGGCAGGAGGGCCTTATTCTGCGACTGTGTCCATACTCCAGAGGCTAAATACTGGAAACTAAATGTCACCAACAGGAAGCTGGCCAGAGAAACAGTGTTCTCCCCAGACAAGAGGGTCATTTTTAATTAAAAATAGTCATATTCCCCACCCCCAACCAGGGCATTCAGCTTTCTTTTATTCTTCCCAAGCTGGTATTTTTTATTAGTATTATTTTTAAGCTTTTTCAGAACTAACAGACATAAGCACGAATAAAAATAAAAACAGCAGCTGATGAATTTTTTGGCCACGCTTTCTGCTTTGAGGGTTCTTACTTCCCCAACCAAGGACTGAACACAGGCCCTGGCAGTGAAAGCGCCAAGTCCTAACCCCCGGACCACCAGGAAATTTCCCAATGATTTCTATTATAAGGAAAAATTATTTCCATTTCCTAGAGCCTTCAAAAAAAAGGTGGTTAATATTTACAATTCAGGAGTTTATAAAAAACAAGATACCAGCCAGCGACACAAAAAAGACTTTATTGGATCAAGAGGAACAAGTTCAAATTGAAGCCTCATCACAGAGCAGATGAACAAGCCCAAACATATTTATTCAAAGAGATTAACAGTCAGTCTATCCTTCAACCCCTTATGAGAGAGGAAAAAAAGATACTTTGATACTGCAATCACTTTCTGGCCTAAGTCCCAGCTAATATCTTGAGTAACTGTAATAAAATACATATTGCTAATCCTGAACACTTAACATGAGGTCTACAGTCTTAACAAATTTTTTTTTTTTTTAATAGACAGGGCAGAAGTTTATTTTAAAATATAGAATTCTAAGTAAGTTGCAATCTGTCTCCTTTCCTAATTCACTTCAAACTTTTTCATTCATCATTCATTGAGTAAACATCTATTGAGTTACCAACCATGTGTTTGGCGGTTCTAGGAGGCTGTGATGTCCACATGCACAAACAAAATTGACAAATCTTTTTATACTGTTGGGGAAGACAAACAAATTATAAATTAGAGGAGATAGGCATTAAGGAAAAGGGGGTGTGGGGTATAAGGCACTTTAGCAAGGCCTTGTAAGTCATTACAAGGACTTTGGTTTTCCCTCTGAACCAATAGGGGTTTTGAGCATTGTCATGATCCAGCATATTTCAGAAGGATCATTTCACATACACAATGGAGTATGTTATTTTTCAGTGTCTATACTCAACTTTATTTTAATATAATCTAAACACATATCATTTAGAAAATACCAAGAAAAATGTATGTACAAGTGTTGATGCTATCACATTTCGACAAAGCTGGCAAGTTCCTGCTACGAGCATATCCCAGGAGATACCACGGAGGAAACCTAATATATTGGAGTAGATGTTATGACATTTGGCCCACAGTTTGATAGCCCTCAGGGTTAGCCTGAAGTTGTCAATGTTTGATACTAGATGTAAAACATCTCATAAAACCATTTCATTGATTTGCAATGAAATCAAAACCCTGCAATCATTAAGACTTCTTATACACATGTAAATTTTTAAGCAGACTGTCATGTTTTAAGTCCAAGTTTTCTGGAATGGTCTGTAGTGCTAATCTTGCAAACAAACCATCAATCTCTATCCCATCAAACAGTTTGATAACTGGTACAAATGCCTCTTCAACAGCTCTTAAATCGTTTACTTCTCCCTGTAATTTCAACTTATCATAGAATGAGGTGAAAAAGTCACTTCAGTCAACATGTCTTGGTGCAACACACAACGCATCGTTATTGGCATTTTTTGGTATGCACTCCTAATCTGTAAGATCCAGATGTAAACATTTCCCCATCAGCATGTTCAGTTACAGATTGCGAAAGATTCTTGCTTTCGCCGATTTCTCGTATCCAGTCTTTCCCCAGGTTAATTTTCCCAAAATTAAAATCCTGCACTGAAGTTCCTCCTTCTCTTCAAAAACCCCAAAGGGCTTCAGAGTCTCCACTAGTTTCTGTGTGAGTAGGCAGTTAGTCTCCTTGGGGGCTGCTAGGCTGGCGAGGGAAGAAATGCCACAGTGCTTCTGTGGTGGGTGTTTGCTGAGATCCCTGCCTTGTAACTGCAAACAGCTTGTCTCCGCCGGCACCGCCCAGCTGTCCTCCGCCCTCCTCGCCTGCAGCCGCCCCCTACTCTGGGCAGGATCCAGAGATGGGAAGGAGGGGCGTCGGCTGCCTCAGCCCTGGTCCAGCCTCACTCCTGCTCCGGCCTAGAGTATTTTTATTTTAAAATAAAAGTTTTAATTTTAAAATTTTCTAGTTGCCTTTTTACTAGAGGCACTATAATGTATCATTCAATCCGGAACACTTTAAAAAAATTATATATAACTCACATATACATAAAATAGACGTCTTAAGTGCATAGGTTGTGAATATTTACATATGGATGGGTGCATCTAAGTAACTGACACCAAAAAGAAGGTAAGCTCACCTAATTACACTGAGACAAGAGGCATCATCAGGACTGATTGCTTCCCTGTGAATAGAGTCTTTGGCGCAAGAATATTGTCAGCGACAACACGTTTCTGCTTGTACCATGCCTGGTGATGATAAAGTTGAATATCTGGTTGAGGTGTACATGACCAAATTGCAACTGTTGCCTATAAGATCTGTCTTGTCCAATGTAGAAATTTACTTGAGGCATTTTCAAGCAAATTAATTCCATTCGGTGACTTAATATTTTTAAATGTCCCCATCTCCTTTAACCTTTGCTGCCTTAGGGCTGGTCATCTTTGGAGAGATGGTCACTTCTGCTTGTGTTTCCCATCAGCTCACAGGTTTTCTTTCTTCACGTGACCTTGTAAGCAGGTTGTGTACCCTGGACACCGGAGGCATGGAGAGAGTGGAGTGGCCCTGAGTCCAGCTGTCTAAAGTCACCGTGGAGTTGATTGTAGTCACTTCTCTATCATTAATTATAATCATAGCTGTACCCTTTTCCTGCTATTATGATCTCACTGCAGGCTTTTTGTTAATACTTTATTCCTGTGTACACACTCAGGGCACAGCATGTTGTCCTCCAGGTGTGGGGGTGGGAAATCGCCAGAAGGTATCAGGAAGAGTGCGGACACCCTCCTTCGCTTTCCAGGCACCCAGGCCTGCCCAGCATGAAACTGTAAATGAGCCCAGCCGCCTGTGTTAGCTGGGAGACTTCTCCCGTGGACCACGCACCACAGGACCTCGCCAGTCTCTTGTGAGTGTACCGGCTCCATCTTCACGGCCCTGGTTTTCAACCTGCTCCAGGCGGCAAACACAGCTTCTGAGTTGGGGGCAGAAGTCGAGACAACTCCCTCAGGAGGCAGAGGAGCTCCCTCGAGGGCAGGTGGCCCCCCTGTAGGAAGAGCAGCCCCTTCAGAGCCTTCCAGGGGTAGCACCCCCTTTTCTATCTTTATCCTTTTCGACAGTGACAGGATCCTGGCCTCCTGTGCCGTGGCAGGAAAGTTTTTTTGATGAGGGTAAGCATATTCGCAGAGTCGTTTATATCCATCTAGTTTCGGGCCTTTGGTGCTCAGTTTTAGCTGCTGGCACCAAGCTCGAATGACGTCCCTGTGGACCAGGTTGACAGGCGGCAGGACAGAAGGAAGAGGGGGGATGGGGATCCGCGTCGGGGTCCTCGGAGGTTTCACACCGTCACAGCGTTGTGACGTGTCTCCTGTGCTATTTTTTGTGTCTCTTTTCCTTTTGGTCCCCTGTGCTGAGTTTTTTGCTATCTCTGTTTCAGCAGAAGTTCCCGGTCCCTCTTCAGCTTCTACTGATGTAAGCGTGCAACTCATATGTTCTTCAGATTTCTCTGTGGAGTTGTTCTCCTTGTTTGTGCTCCCCATGCTCAGAAAGGTCAAGGTTGATAAAATGAAGGCTCTCCTTACTTACTGCTCTTAACAAATTTTTAAGTGTACAGTATAATACTGTTACTACAAGCATCACACGGTTATATTTTTAGGTGCTCAGTAGTCACACCGCATGGCTTGTAATGGCCAGGGCGAATGTAAAAGATTTCCATCTTCACAGAAAGTTCTACTGAATGGTGCTGCGATGGAATATTTGGCTGCTGTATTGTAGTTTGGAGTGGGGGGGGGGGTTATATTGAACAATAGTTGATATACATTATATACAGTACAGGTGTACAACATAATGCTTTACAATATTTAAAGGTTATATTCCATTTATATCAATTATAAAAAATTTGCTATGTTCCCCTGGTTGTACAAGATATCCTTGTAGTTTATTTTATAACTAATAGTTTGCACCTCTTAGACCCCTGTCTTGTTTTTATTAAGTGAATTAGCCCAGGAACCACAGGAAAGAACTGTCGTATGTGCTCGTATGTGTATATCCCACGCAATAACGATCTTTTCATTGACCGAATTGGACAATTCTAATTTGTTTCTCTGTTCCGGACAATGAGAGCTTAAGTGACATACACGTTCCTTGCATCTGGGCCAGGACGTGACATATGGGAGGTGCTCAGTAGCTATCTGCCCAACGAATTAACTAATCCATTAAAAGTCCGGAAGCAAGTAGACCAAAATGTTTACCAGGGCCCGGATCTGCCCCTTTCTCTGGCCGACCTTGGGCCGTGACCTGCCCGCTCGGGGCCCAGGCTTGTCCCCGCATTCTCTGGGAGCACTGCTGGATGAGTGGACAGGAGGACTCCCGGGTGGGCGAGGAGCTGGCGATCTCCACCCGGCCCTCCCTCCCTGTCCAAGCCCACCGGCCCGCCGTTACCGCGCCTGAGAGACCCGCGCGAACTCACTTGAGCAGCACGGCGCCGCCCACGGCCGTGCCCAGCACGGACAGCGGCAGAACGTAGCGGCTCATGCCTGGCCGGAGTGGGAGTCTGACCGCAGCCGCCCGCACGCCCGCGCCCGGCGTCTGCCCCAGGAGCGCGCCGCCCGGGCCCCACGTGCGGAAGGGTGCATGCCGCCGGAACCCCGCGATTCCGGAAGGGGCGGGGCCCATGGGACGGACTGCGAGCGCAGCTGCAGCTGGGAATGGTAGTCTCTGGGGCCAGGGCGCGGCCGGGGCCTCGAGGGCGGGACCTCCAGGGGCGGGGCCTATGGGGACGGACTGCGAGCGCAGCTGCTGCTGGGAATGGTAGTCTCTGGAGTCGGGGCGTGGCCGGGGCCTCGGGGGCGGAGCCTACACGCGGTTCCAATGACGTCACACTCGCTCAGCTTCAAAGTCCAGCCCAGGCTCCCAGGGGGTCGTTGTCCTTCGGGACCTGGGTCCTCTGTGTGTCTTTCAAATGGATCAGCCTGGTTCCTCATCTAAAAATACGTGTGCCTTACGAACTACCTATGTATAAAACAAAACAGCTCCGAGACTATATTGTACAGCACAGGGACGACAGCCAGTATTTCGTAAAAACTTTAAACCGAATATAACCCATAAAAAATTTGAATCACTGTGTTGTACACCTGAAACTAATGTAATACTGAAAATCAAGTATATCTCAATAAAAACATAAATAAGTAGCATAAATATACGAGTTATTTGTCCACTTTCTGGGACAATTTGATAAATTCAATGCCCAGATCCAAGACCTACAAGCCTAGGAGGTTCCCAGATTCCCGGAATACTGAGTGAGGAGGTCATGGGGGCATAAACTATTTCCGAATAAGATTGTATTCCGAAGTCTACTACACATTAGGATTTCAATATATAAATTTGTTGAGGTAGAAGGGAGAGGCAATTCAACTCATCCCACTTAGTCAAAATAATCAAAAGTGGGAAGCAATCCAACTTGTAATAGATATGTCCATCAACAGCTAAAGGAATAAGTTACTTATAGTAAATTCAGACAATGGAAAGAAAGTGGAAGTGAAGTCGCTCAGTCCTATGGGACTCTTTGCAATCTGTGGACTGTAGCCTACCAGGCTCCTCCGTCCTTGGGATTCTCCAAGCAAGAATACTGAAATGGGTTGCCATTTCCTTCTCCTCAGACAATGGACTTTTCCTTAATAAAAAGGAATGATCTATTGGTATTTGTACAATATGTATGATTCCAGTTACATGACAGTCTAGGTGAGAGAATGAAGACCAGTGGTTACCAAGGGTGGAGGGGGTGAGGGAAGTGATTACTGCAAAGGGAACCTTTGGGGAGTTTTGGAAAGAGTATCTCGATTACACAGGAACTTATACACATGACAGCATACATTCGTGAAGTCTCATCGGTATATTCACTGAATTTCATTGCATATAAGATGCTTCCCAAGTGGTGCTAGTGGTAAAGAACCCGCCTGCCAGTGCAGGAGTTGTAAGAGGCACCAGTTCAACCCCTGGGTCGGGAAGGTCCCCTGGAGGAGGAAGTGGCAACCCACTCCAGGATTCTTGCCTGGAGAATCCCATGGATAGAGGAGCCTGGCGGGTTACAGTTCATGGGGTTGCGAAGAGTTGGACAGGACTGAAGCGATTTAGCACCCACGCATTGCATGTAAATTATACTGCAATAAAACTGATGAAAAAGCAAAAAAAAAAATTTCATAATTTAGTTTCAAAAATTATATCACCCAAGTAACTCTGATTTTTTATTGGATTGAGTTTGTCAATAATCCACAGACACACTTTAGAATACTTTCAAAATGACAAATAGATGATTAATAAATTGTTTCCAAATGTCTCAAGAACTTTTTTTTCTTTTCCTTTTTTTGTTAACAAGACAAAACATGCCTATTAGCTAAAATTGGTGAGTTGGGGTAGGACGTGGCAGAAATGTGCATGGCTGGAGATGAGAGGCTCGGGGGTCAATAGAGCACTCAGGGTGGAGGAGCCAGAGGTCAGCAGTCTTGTAGGTGGGGGGCCCTACCCCCGACAACAGCAGGAACTCTTGGGAGCAGGATGGAAGCACCTGGACAGCAAGCTCCAGGTTGGTCTCTGAGATGGGGATGTCCAGGGTGGAGAAAGATCTAGAAACTCTGAAGCATCACCTCTTGGCTCCATTATGACACAGAGGGCTGATGTGACTTGCAGGTCCGGGACAGCAGAACCAACAGTGAGTCATGAAAACCCTCCTGGACACAGGAAACACAAAAGGGCATCCAAAGAAAACACATTGGCCAGCATCCAGGATCTGTGATTGCAGACTCAGGCTAGGAGTGAGGGAAGACTTCCTAGAGGAGGCAACACCTAAATAGGGTTTTGAAGGATGAGTAGGAGTTCTTCAAGTGGACTGACTGGAGTCATGAGAAGTTATGAGGCAAGTTGCTTGGGATGGTAGGAGGTTTGACTTGAAGGGGTAGGCAGCTGGCAAGAGATGTGGCTGAAGAGAAGATTTTTTTTTCAAAAAGGCAATAATGCCAGCTTTTGTTTATTAAGTGTGGGCTTCCCTGGTGGCACAGTGGTAAAGAATCCACCTGCAATACAGGAGACACAAGAGACCTGAGTCTGATCCCTGGGTGGAGAAGACCCCCTGGAGAAAGAAATGACAACCCACTCCAGTTTTCTTGCCTGGAGAATTCCACGGACAGAGGAGCCTAGCAGGCAACAGTCCCTGGGATCGCAGAGAATCAAACACAACTGAGCAACTGTGTACAGCACACAGCACTGCGCTGTTGATTGAGTGTCTAGTCTGTGCCAAATATGTAATCCACACAGCAAGTCAAAGTATAGGTGTGCTGCTGGGGCGTTGCAAGGGGAGCTGGGTCTTGCAAAAGGTTTCTCCCCTTCCTGAGATGGTGGGAACTCAGGGTTCCTGAATCATGGAGTGGGCAAGATGTGGGAAAGGGGAAGGTTCCACAGAGGCTGTACAGACCCCCAGGCACGGATCTAGAAAGATATTGTTTCAGATTTCTGCTCCACCTCTTCTTAGATGTGTACCTTGAGCAGTGACTTCCCCTCTGTCAACTTCTGTCTCTTCTTACCCACCAAAATGACAGTTAGTATCCTTCATATGTAAAGAGTTCTAATGAATCAATAAGGAAAAAAAGTCTCACCCCTAACAGAGAGAGAGGGGAGCATAGGCAAAGGATATAAGGGGAAATTTGCAAAGAAAGAAAATCAAGAATCACAAAAAACTACTCAGCCTTACTGGGAATCAAAGAAACTCATTAGGATAATGACAAGATAATATTTTTCACTTATCAGATTGACAGGATCAGAGCAATGATAATACCCAATGTTGGCAAAGATGTGGTGAAACAGGTACACCTCCCTGCTGGTGGGAGCGTCAGTTGGTACAGCCTTCCTAAAAGGTCATTCAGTAGTATGTGGCAAAACCATCTGTGCCAATCTTTGACCCACCTCTTCCCCTTGGAAGAATCTAGGCTAAGAGAATAATAGGTCATTGGGAAAGAAACATACCTGGGAAAATGTTCCTCATTGCCCTGTCTCTCTGTAATAGCAAGACACTGGCACAAATAAAATCAACCTCAGCATCTAAGGAAGATGGAGAGGAGAAGGAGGAGAAGGAGATCAGAAGGAGAATGGTCCTACTCTCTCCTATTCCTATTTCTGCAGTCCCTCTAAAATACTATCTAATGAGTACCTACTGCATCCCAGGCGTTGAACTATACACTGGGAATTCAACAATAAGGCAGACAAGGTCCCTTCCCTCACAGATCCCCTGACACTGACAGTACAAGTTAATTTGTCTGTACGTGTCCCTGGATAGACTCTGTCTACAACTTTAGGAAGTTCAAATGTTTAAGAACATTCAGAGTTTCTTCCTTAAATGCCAATGGTGGGGGGAGGCAGGGAGAGCAGACTGATTCTTTTATTTTTTTTAAGCTTAAATATCAAAGTACATATTTTTAGAGTTAAAAAAAAAAAAAAAAAAAAACTGCTCTTCTCTTTGGCATCTCTGCCAGGCAGGGTGATAGGTGATTTTATTTATTTGGATTTTTTTTTTCTGGCTTTTTGTTCATCTGCATTTTCTTGTTCTGGAGTTCTTGTCCGTTTTCCAAGACGAAGAAAATTCTGGAGATGGATGGTGTTTGTTTATGGGTGCACAACAATGTCAACACATTTAATGCCATAGAATTGTACATTCAAAAATGGTTAAAATGGCAGATTTCATGGCATGTGCAGCTTACTACAATTAAAAATAAGGGGAAATTTTTTTAATAAAAAAATACTGATGCTGGCTCTCTCAACCTCAAAGAAATATCCCCTCTGTTAGCCCTTTTTCTTCTCTTCTATAAACTGTTCTTCTAATATCATCTACTGCTAGAGCAGGGGTTAACAAGCATCTTCTGCAAAGGACCAGAGAGAAAATAATTTCAGCTTTTGGGGCCATCCAGTCCCTGTTGCAACAACTCTGCCATTATGGCAGGGAAGCAGCCACAGAAGATATGAAACCAAATGAGCAGGGCTGCATTCCAATAAAACTTTATTTATAAGAACAAGCAGTGGGCCATATGTTGCTGGCCTGACACAGGGTTTGGAAGGGTGGCAAAGCAATTCATGACAAGGACACGGGAAACAGCAGAGCACTGATGGCTGTCGCGTTGTTATTGTAAAGAGGACCACGCATGCAAATTCCTCCCTCTGAGGACCTCCTATTTGATTCCCAGATGCACCCGAGGAGTTCAGAATATCTACTACCAAGTAGTCTATGCACTTGTGCATCATTGTTGATGTTGCTAATAAATCCCTGCCAACGTTGGGTGCTGTCCCAGGTACTGAGAGAACTCTTCCCCCATCAGAAGACATCACACCCAGTTCATTCCCGTTCTCATTCTCTCTTCCTCCCTCCCTCTCCTCCTCTCTCCCTACCCGCACATTTTTGGAGCCCTTACCTGACACGTAAGAAACAGGTTTAGCGACCCTGAAGCTACCACGCTGGATAGACCACATAGAGAAAAGGTTAGGTGGTGGAGGAGCCCTGATGATTCCAGGCTCGTCTTTCCAGTCCCGATGCCGCCCCAGCTTCCAATCCACCCCCACCTCACCAAGAGCAGAGGTGGCTCAGAAGGGAGTCTGCCTGCAGTGCGAGAGACCCAGGTTCGATCCCGGGGTGGGAAAGATCCCCTGGAGAAGAAAATGGCAACCCACTCCAGTCCTCTTGTCTGGAGAATCCCATGGATGGAGGAGCCTGGTGGGCTACAGTCCATGGGGCCACAAAGAGTCGGACATGACTGAGCGACCTCACTTTCTTTTCCTACAGGCCGCCGCCACCAAGGCCTGTGCAGACGGCAGATTCACGCGCAGACTGAATGTGGCCCTTGTCTGAAGCCACCAGGTCTTGGGAAGATTTGTTACACGGCCGTAGTGACTGGGACAATCGTTCTTGTTTTGGTTTAGTACAGGCGCTCAGCGCAGCATCCATCATCTGGAGGAAGGGTGGGAAGCAGGGAGGAGGGGCGGAGCATAGACGGGAGTTAATGGTGGTGAGATGGAAGGAGAGACTTAGTGAGTTTGCCTGGAGCAAGGCAGGCACCACGCAAACAGCTCAGCTAGGATGGAGGGATTCCCCGGGATCTCAGGAAATGGCAACTCCATGGCTTCCCTAGTGGTCCAGTGGTTAAGAATCACCTTGCAATGCAGAGGACATGGGTTCAATCCCTGGTTGGGAAGCCAACATCCCATATGCTGCGCAGTGTGGCCAAAAAAAAAATTTAAATGAAAATAAGGGTATGGACTTTATTTGAGGAGGATAAAACTGTTTAGGAATTAGATGGATATGATGGTTGCATAACACTGTCAGTGTATGAAATACTATTTAGTTGTTCACTTTAAGATGGATAATTTCAGGTCAATTTAAAAAAAGAAAAAAAAAAAACTTGATCAAAACACGACTACAGCACATGTCAGTTTCTGACTCCCACAGTGATCCTGAGAGCCCACAATGCACCCCCATCACCTTTCCGACTTCTTGCCCTACACCTCTGCCCCAGAAACACTGGCTTCACTGCGTGAGCACCCGCTTCAGGACCTTTGCACTGGCCCTTGCCCCTGCCTGAAGATCCTTCCCGAGATATCCTCACACCTCACTCACTTCCCTGATGGTTCAGCGGGTCCAGAATCCGCCTGCAATGCATGAGACACAGGGAACGCAGGTTCAACCCCTGGGTCAGGAAGATCCCGTGGAGGAGAAAATGGCAATTCACTCCAGTATTCTTGCCTGGAAATCCCATGGACAGAAGAGCCTGGCGGTCTACAGCCCATGGGCTTGCAAAGGGCAGGACATGACTGAGTAACTAACACTTTCACTTTTACTCCCTTCAGGACTTCACTGAAACTGCACAGTCTCGGTGAGAATTTCCCCAACCAATAAAACCCCCAAGACACCCACTGGACCCTCTTCCCCGCTTTATGACCACCATCTGACATTCTACACACTTTTTTATTTTCCACCAGAATATAAACTCCATGAGGGCAGGTTTGGGGTTGTTGAGTTCCCTGGCCCCTAGCACAGTGCCTGGTTAGAGTAGACACTTCATAACCATTTGTCAAATGAACGGATAAATGTCCTGAATAAATGAATGGTCATCAGAAGCTTAGTACTGAGTCTGCCCATTCCTTAGAGCAAGCCCTGGGGCGCAGAGCTCTCTGTCTGCAGAACCAGTCCTTGTCACGTATGTGGATCTGGTTGTGTAGTTATTGATTCATTCCTTTGTCTATATTTCACCCATCCATTGGCTGAGCACTGAGCCTGTTCTAAGCACTTGACCTGCCTTTTCACACCTCATCTCCCCACAAACCTTTACTGCAGCAACCGGAGCTTATGCTCCTTGTAATGAGGAAGAAAGGAGAACAATCTGGAGTCACTTGCTCCAACCCAGGATCCCAACTGGAGTCCTTTCCCATCACTGCCCCCTCCCCCGCCCCAGGCCCCCAGCCTGAGAGCCAAGTTCCTCCAGCTTCGGGAGACCAGTCGCCCTGGGTCCCTCCCAGAGAATAAACAGCTTACCACCGGCCTCCCTCCTCCAGCCAGGGCAGTTCTTAGACCCGCCCTCCGGGTGTCACCCCCCGCCCCCGCGCTCATGGGCTAGCCGGTCTCAGAGGAGCTTCAGGGAAATCCCTTCCCTAACCTCTGAGCTCTTAGGCCCCGGGAAGAACTCCTCTGAGCTGCCACCCTGCCCGAGTGGCCTCAGTTTATGGCACCTTTCGGGCCACCCATGTTCCTGTCACCTCCCCAACCAGAGAGGGAGCGTCTTGAAACTCAGGCTTGGGGCAAATCCGTCTGAGCTGGAGTCTGGCCACCCTGTCCTTTGCCATCACCATGGTCAACATCAACATCAAGACCGTCCTCCACACTGTCTCCAGGCTCATCTCCTCTGGCCAGCCACACCCCCACCTGCCCAGCCTCCCCCGGGTGTTCCCTCTGCCCAAAACCCTCTCTGCATTCCTGGGTCCTGAAATTCAAGTCCAGGTGCCCGTGCCACCTCCTCAGAGAAGCCACCCGTGACCCCCTCACCAGGAGTCGCCACACCTGCCCGCCCCGGGCCACTCCACCGCTTCACCTTTGTTTTACTTCCTCCGCAGAGACTACCACAATCTGAAAGGCTTATTCACATGTGTGTTCCTACCTGTTTATCTTCTGTCTCCCCACCACACCCTCTAGAGTGAGAATAGCACAAAGGCAGGGAGGGGTTCTGTGGGTCCCCACTTAGAACGTGCTTGGACCAGATTGGTGCTTGAGTGCCTGCTCCTGCAAGGCTTGGGGACTTGGCACATGCCACTTCCCGAGCCTGGAATAGCGTTCCTTGCCAACATCTTCCTTGGCGAATTCCTAGTCATCCTTCAGAACCCCATCCAGTTATCACTTCACTGGGGAAGTCTCTGACCTCCTCACATACCCACCACAGGTTCAAATGAAAGGTCTCCTCCAGGGATGCTCCGTGCCCTGTCGCCACCTCAGTTAGAGCGTATGATGCTGTGAATCTCTACTGTGAGTGTCAGCAGGGTCTATTTCCCCAACCAACCTGTCTTCTTGAGAGCAAAGAGTGGGGCACAAATTAGGTCTCAGGGGCCATTTACTGAATGAGTAAGTTAATAAATATGTATGTTAAATGTATCTCCCTGATACCCAGCTCGCATCTTATTCACAAAGTCTGCCCCAGCAATCTGCCAGACCCCACTTCCTGTGAATTCTGCCTCCCTCCTAGGAACTCACCAGCAAACCCTCCAATCGGGGAGACAGAAGTGGGGGCGTGCCTTGGAAGAGCAGGGTGATGGAAGAGAGAGGAGGCGGTTTCTGATACGACACACGGGCAATGTTGGCTTAACGAGCTGCACCGCGCGTTCTGTCTGGTCTCTGGGATCACCCAACGGAGACGATGAACAGTCCAGTTCCCCCGCGATCGAGCGACCCCCGTTCGGGGACAGAGACAAGTTCAGAGCCACAGAGCCCGCAAGCTCGCTCAATTATAGGCGCTGCACTGTTGGTGGTTTGGTTCGGGGGTTCCCCAGGTTCCCCCCACCCGCTCCCCCAGGACTTACGGAGTCAGACAGTGAAGGGGTGTGAGCGTCCACTGGTATTTGGGAACCACGTGTCCCGGTCTGGAGAGAGGGCGGCGCCTCCTTTGTGGCCGGGAAAGAAGGAAGGAGGCCCCGGGCCCTGAACGGGGGCGGAGGCTCGGGTTTCTGCCTCACCTGCTGCTCCCAAGCACCGAGGAGCTGCGGCGGGGGGTGGCTGGGGGCGCCTGCGCTGCGCCCGCCTCTTCCCCTGACCCGGGAGTCCGGACCCCCAGCGCCTCCCCCCTCAGACCTTGGAGTCTGGACCCCCGGCCCCTCCCCCCTCGGACCCCGGAGTCTGGACCCCCAAGCCCGTTCTCCCTCAGGCCCGCGGGGCCGGACCCTCGGCCCCTCCTCCCTCAGGCCCGGGGGTCCAGACCCGCAGCCCCTCCTTCCTCAGACCCGGGGGTCCGGACCCCTGGGCGGTCCTCCCCAACCCAGGACTGCAGCCCCCGCCGAATGCCTTCACAGCACCCTGTCCTCCAGCTGCACGTGAAGAAGGGGGCTGGGCTCGGCCAGGTCGGCGTTGGTCCCGGCCCAGAGCCCCTGAGACTTGCGGCTGTGGCCTCCCCGCTCCGACCCCTGTCTGCCCCATCAGTGGGGCATCCGTCCCAGCCTGCCCCACCCCACCCCCCGAGACTGGCCAAGCTCAGGAAACATGTGTGGCACGGACGGGCAGGGAGGCAAAGTGACAGAGGCGGGGCACAGAAGAGCGCAGGCCCCCCTGCGGCGGCACCCGAGGGTTGGGGGCGGGGGAGGGGTCGCACCCGGCCAGCTCCTCTGCGCCCGCCCGCGGCCGGCACGCGGGCCGGCGAGTCAGCCCTCCCCTCCGCGGCTCCCAGCCGGGGACACCCCTCCCTCATCCTCTAGGCCACCCGGGGCTGCCAAACTTGCCCTTCAGGTTTGGCTCCGGCCGCCCCGCCCCTCCTTCCTCCAGGAAGCCTGCCTTGACCCTCTGAACCGCCTCTTCTGGGCTCCCAAGTCACCCTCAGCGTTGCTGTTGTAGGACCTGTGGAAGAAAGACCTCACCTTTGTGGTTGCAAACACTTCCTCGCATTTTCTCTTACCCTGGGTACAGTACTCAGAGCTCTCCATAAGTCCCCTACATCCTCCCAAAGCTGTGATCCCCACTTTACAGTTGGGGGGGTTGGCACTGAGGCACAGAGAGGCTAAGTAATTTGCCCAGGGCCACACAGCTAAAATGGGGCCAGACCATGAGCTGGTGACACAGAGTAACAAAGGATGCCGGGCCTAAATTGTATGTCTGGACTTCACTGGTGGTCCGGTGGTTAAGAATCCGCCGGCCAATGCATGGGACACAGGTTCAATCCCTGCTTCAGGAAGATCCCACATGCCCTGGGGCAGCTAGGCATGTGAGCCCTGGAGCTGGGACTCTGCAACATAAGTCCAGGCACTGCAACTCGAGAGAAGCCCTCACTCACCACAACTAGAGAAAAACCCGCCCAGCAACGAAGACCCCGTCCAGCCAGAAAGAAAGGAATAAATAAAAAGTAAATAAATTGTGTAGTCTGAGTTCAACCTTCTCCACCACTTATTAGCTGTGGGATCATAGACAAATGACTTGAATATGCCTCAGTTTCTTCATGTATAAAATGGGGATAATCAAACCCATTTCATTAGATGTTGTGAGGTTTATACAAACCCACACCGCATACTCAGAAGAAGATATAAGCACACAATAAGTATTACCAAAATGATTAAGTGGCAAAGGCAGGACTGGAATCCACACCCACCTGGGCTCTTTACCATAATACCATATGTATTATCGCTCTTTCTGTCTGTTATTTCCTCCCCATCAATCCAGGACAAGGATGTGCCTTCTCTGGTTTCCAGCTTCACTTAGTATAGTTTGTGGGGTCAGCATGCATTCACTGAAGCAATAATGCACAGAAGGATACCAAATGCAAAAGTGCATTAATTCAGCAAATGTCACTCCAGCACTTACTACACACAAAATCCTATGCTATAAGCTGCAGGTAGACTAGGGGACTGAACATAAAATAGTCTTTGTCCTTGTGAAGCTTACATTTTAATGAGGGAGACGTAAAATAGACAAAATGAACAAGTAATACAGTGTGTTTAACCTCATCTTTTAATTACGAAATTAAAAGACGCTTGCTCCTTGGAAGAAAAGCTATGACCAACCTAGACAGTGTATTAAAAAGCAGAGACATCACTTTGCCAATGAAGTTCTGTATCGTCAAAGCTATGGTTTTCCCAGTAGTCATGTATGGATGTGAGAGTTGGACTATAAAGAAAGCTGAGTGTGGAAGAATTGATGCTTTTGAACTGTGTGTTGGAGAAGACTCTTGAGAGTCCCTTGGACTGCAAGGAGATCAGAGCAGTCCATCCTGAAGGAAATCAGTCCTGAATATTCACTGGAAGAACTGATGATAAAACTGAAGCTCCACTACTTTGGCCACCTGATGCAAAGAGCCGACTCATTGGAAAAGACTCTGATGATGGGAAAGACTGCAGGAAGGAGGAGAAGGAGGCAGCAGAGGATGAGATGGTTAGATAACATTACTGACTCGATGGACATGAGTTTGAGCAAACTCCAGGAGATAGTGAAGGACAGAAAAGCCTGGCGTGCTGCAGTCCATGCAGTCGCAAAGAGTCGAACATGAGTTAGCAACTAAAAAACAACAATACAGTGTGTTAGAGGGTGATAAATGATCTGGAGAAAAATTAAGTGTTGGTCTAGGAAGAAGAGACTCTGAAGGAGAGGAGGGGTCAGAAGTGCTGCCTTGTGGAATAAGGTGGCCAGCCAGGGCTCTTTGATGTGATATTATTCAACCAAAGACCTGAAGAAGGTGGGAGAGTAAGCCCTGAGGATACAAGAAAAGCATTCCAGGCAAATAGCATAGCAAGTGCAAAGGCCCTGAGGCAGAATGGCACCTGGGTGCTCAAAGAGCAAAGGAAGGTATAGAAGAAAGTCTTCTCTTCTACCCAGAGAAACTGGGAGCCACCCGAGTCTTTTGAGAGGGGAGTGACTTGAGCTGACTCAGGCATCTACAGGATCTGTTCTTGGAGACCTGAGCAGGGAGGAAGACGCTAGGGAGACACTTGCTGCATGTGTAACTATGATTAAGCCTCCAAGCCCTTGTGGGCCTCAGTTTTCTCATCTGTGAAATGGAGCCACCCCAGCACTGAACCTCACTGGGTTTGGGGAAGAAGTGGGTGTACAACTCAGTCCTTGGGGACCGTGGCACAGAGGAAAAAATTTCATGCCAGAGGAGTCTGTTAATTTTATCATATTCTTGGAGTTGTGTTGGGCATTGAATCTTAGCTATCATCATCTGTCATTGGAATTACCGAGGGAGGTTTTCAAAAGAAGAGGGAAGGGGGCTGAGGGCACCGGTGGAGACAGAAACCCCAGAAAGAGGTGAGCTCGGCTGGATGGACCTCAGCCCTAGGATTAGAAAGGCGGGCCCCAGGTTCAAAGCCCACGCTGGACATTGACCATGAACAAGTGGCAGTTAGCTTCACAGAGATACCAGGAGAAGTCGGAGGGGGGTTTCTGATGCCACATTGCTGGGGCTGTTGTTCTCCTGTTGTGATGGAGACAGTGCCGGCTCCCCACCGCCGCCCCGGAGTCCCGGCCCCGCCCAGGGCCGCTCTGGGAGGCTGTGTCGGGAGTGCTCAGGTATGCGGAGGGGGGAGGGCCTGGAGGGACAGGAAGGACGGGCCGCGGCCGGGAGAGCAGGGCTCAGCGCCTCGGCCTGTCAGAGGCAGGCCGGCAGGTGAGGGGGCCGGGGAGAGACCCGGGTCCTAGGGAGGAGGGCCGGGGGCCTGGACCCCCGGGTCTGAGGGAGGAGGGCCGGGGGCCTGGACCCCTGGGTCTGAGGGAGGAGGGCCGGGGGCCTGGACCCCCGGCTCTGAGGGAGGAGGGCCGGGGGCCTGGACCCCCGGGTCTGAGGGAGGAGGGGCGGGGGCCTGGACCCCCGGCTCTGAGGGAGGAGGGCCGGGGGCCTGGACCCCCGGGTCTGAGGGAGGAGGGGCGGGGGCCTGGACCCCCGGCTCTGAGGGAGGAGGGCCGGGGGCCTGGACCCCTGGGTCTGAGGGAGGAGGGGCGGGGGCCTGGACCCCCGGGTCTGAGGGAGGAGGGGCGGGGGCCTGGACCCCCGGGTCTGAGGGAGGAGGGCCGGGGGCCTGGACCCCTGGGTCTGAGGGAGGAGGGGCGGGGGCCTGGACCCCCGGCTCTGAGGGAGGAAGGGTGGAAGGGTCTGGACCCCCCGGTCCGAGGGAGGAGGACCGGGGGCCTGGTCCCCCGGGTCTGAGGGAGGAGGGGCGGGGGCCTGGACCCCGGGATCTGAGGGAGCAGGGGTGGGGGGGCCTGGACCCCCAGGTCTGAGGGAGGAGGGGTGGAGGGGCCTGGACCCCCAGGTCTGAGTGAGGAGGGCCGGGGGCCTGGACTCCTGGTCTGAGGGAGGAGGGCCTGGGGGCCTGGAATCTGGGTCTAAGGGAGGAGGGGCTGGAGGCTCTGATTGCTGTCTGAATGCGCAGGGGCTGCGGCCGGGATTCCTAGGTCCTGTGGTCACGTCAGCCCTCATCCCTTTGCTGGCTTCCAGGGCTCCGGGTGGCAGGAGCCCCCTTTTCCAGCACCATGAGCACCACCCCTGGGTAAGCACTCCTGTCCGCCAGGCCCCCAGCCCCCACCCTTCCACCCACACCCACAGGTGGCATTTCCAGCAGCCCAGGGCTGGACACTCGGAAGCCTCTGAGCTGCCTCCCTCCCACTGCCAGTCAGACAGGCCTGGGTTCAAATCCCATTGCCAACCTTCAGCAGTGGTGTGGCCCCAGCAAAAGACATCACCTCTTCAAGCCCCAGTCCCTCCTCTGTGAAATGGGCGATTTAGAGAGCTTGACAGGATAACACATGTGCAAGACTTGGCTGTCTAACCAACAGTGGGTGCTCAGCTCATGGGAACCACTATGGCTGCTGCTGTTATCTGATTTTTTTTTTTTTTTTTAACTTCTTTGGCCACATTGCATGGCTTGTGAGATCTTAGTTCCCCGACCAGGGATTGAACCCTTGCCCCAGCAGTAAAAGCACTGAGTCCTAACCACTGGACTGCCCGGGAATTTCCAATTGTTATCTTATTAAATATTGACCTAGGGCCCAGTGCATGCCTGCTCAGTCATGTCCGACTCTTTGTGACCCCATGAGCTGTAGCCTGCCAGGCTCCTCTGTCCTTGGGATTCTCCAGGCAAGAATACTGGAGTGGGTTGCCATTTCCTCCTCCAGGGAATCTTCCTGACCCAGGAGATCAAATGTGCATCTCCTGTGTCTCCTGCATTGGCAGGCTGGTTCTTTACCAAGTGATGACCTGGGAAACCCTGGGTTGTTTATCATGAAGGGTCAAGTCTCCTGGAGTGACCAGGGAGAAAGACAAAGAAGCATGGAAACAGGTGTCTGGGAGATGTAAGGGAATGATTTCTCCAGTCCAGAGGTAATCAAATTGTGGGGAGATTTGACTGACCAGAGCAGGATGAGGAGCAGAGGTTTGACTGAAAGGCTTTCTTATCCTTCAGCTCTCATCCCTGACCCCAATCAAGCTCTGAGCTCTTATTATATCTGGGGAAATGGGGATTCAAGAATTCTTCTAGGAGAAAGTGACCTTGAAGAGGAGGTTGAGGACAGGTTTTGGCCGGAAAGGGCCCGTGGGAGTAGGAGGGGAAGACGATAACTTCCCAGCTACTCCCAATACCTGTAGTTCCGTCACTAAGTCATGTCTGACTCTTTTTTGACCCCATGGACTGCAGCACACCAGGCCTCCCTGTCTTTCACCATCTCCCGGAGTTTGCTCAAACTCTTGTCCACTGAGTCTGTGATGCCATCCAGCCATCTCGTCCTCTGTCGCCCCCTTCTCCTCCTGCCCTCAGTCTTTCCCAGCATCAGGGTCTTTTCCAGTGACTTGGCTCTTTGCATCAGGTGGCCACACCCTATGGTTAGGATTTGGTGCTTTCACTGCCCAGGCCTGGGTTCAATCCCTGATCTGGGAACTGAGGTCCTGCAAGCCATATGATGCAGCACAGCTTTAAAAAAAAAAAAAAAAAAAGTCCATTTATTGAGCAACTACTGTGTGTTACGCTGTTTGCATCATCACAATAATGATAATAACATGGTCTTTACTGACAGCGCCTAGTGCATATGTGCTGTCCTGTCTGACTGTAGGAGAGTCTGCAAAACACTCCAATGGCTTCATCTCACTGAATTCACCCAACAGCCCCACTGGGTGGAGACTGTGGGCAGCTGACCGACCCCTGAGAAACTGAGGCAGGAGAGGTTGTCTCCCCACCTCCCCCCACCCCAACCGGAGTCTTCTGGTAAAGCAGGGGCTGATAGGGGATTCAAACCCAGCTCTGGGTGAAGTAGAGACCACCCCACCACCACCACCCAGTACCACTGCCCTACTTGCCTTATTAAAGTCCAGCGCCAGCTCTGCCTTGCTGCTCAGAACCCTCGTGGCTCCCCACTGCCCTTGCAATCTCTGCCTGGCAATCAGAACCCCCAGCATCTGCTGACAGTTCCCCCAGCCCCTCTCACCCCTCTTTTCCTTCACAGCCCAGAAGCTTCTCTCAAACAGAGTGCCAAGTCTATCTATGGTGAGTTAGGGGCCAAGAAACCCCAGGCCAAGAGAAACTAGGTCTGAGGGACGAGGTAACTGAGGACCTGAACCCCTGGGTCTGATGGGGGAGTGGCTGGGGGCCTGGACGCCTAGATCTAGCGGGATGGGCTGGGGGCTGGGTCTCCTGGATCAGGGGGAAGGGGCTGGGGGCTGGGTCTCCTGGATCAGGGGGAAGGGGCTGGGGGCTGGGTCTCCTGGATCAGGGGGAAGGGGCTGGGGGCTGGGTCTCCTGGATTAGGGGGAAGGGGCTGGGGGCTGGGTCTCCTGGGTCTGGGGGCTGGGTCTCCTGGGTCTGGGGGCTGGGTCTCCTGGGTCTGGGGGAGGGGCTGGGGGCTAGGTCTCCTGCAGCCATTCCCCTTCACCCCTACAGAACAGAGAAAGCGCTACTCCACTGAGGTTATGTCCGACGTTTCCACCAATGCAGTCAATGTGAGTCTGGGTCTGTGTTGCCGCGGGTAGCCTTGTGGGAGGAAAGGCAGGCCTGAGGAGATGGGGGTGTTGAAAGCAGCTGGACCTCCAAGCAGCATGAACTTGGGAAACAGTTTGCTCCTCTGCAAAGTGGACTTCTTCTACCTTGCCTCAGACGTGGGTCTGCAGGTGAAGAACTCAATTCCACTTTCATCTGCCAACTTTTCCTCGGGACCAGCTCTTGTGCTGGACATCTGGATCATGGGGACAAGTCAGGTGCCATCCCGGATGAGTAGGGAGTCAGACAAGGTCCAGAAGTACCAGCAAAATGTGCTCTAATGGGGGTAGAGGTGCTTAGAAGGAACGAGGTATAACCCAGACCATTCCCTGCCTTCAAGGGGTCTTGCGGGAGAGCTAGACCCAATTATTAGTCATTCAGATGGGAGACACAGCAAGGGCACTGGGGGGAGGTGGAGCAGGTGCTCAGAGAAGGCCTCCCAGAGGAGGTGTGGTTAGTCCTGGGGGGAAAGGGCGATCCCAGGGGGATCCTCAGCCCACCCGGCTTCATCCTGGGGCCCACTGCTTCCTCTGTGGCCGCTGCCAGCACCTGGTGACCTTCTGCCTGGGTGAGGATGCCATACACACGGTGGAGGACGCCTCGCAGAAGCTGGCCCTCATGGACAGCCAAGGCCGCATCTGGGCCCAGGACATGCTGCTGAGCGTGTCTCCCAGCCACGTCACGCTGCTGGACCCGCTCTCCAAGGTGCCCGGGGCGCGCGGGGGGAAGGAACCGCTGAACTGAGAGCCTGGCCCTAGGGGCATCAGGGGCGTCGCCCCCTTTTTGAGCCTCACTAGCTCATCTATGACCCCTACCCCCGGGGGGCGGGGGCGGCGTTGCCCTGAGCAGCGCCTACTTCTGCCGGCCCCGCTGTCGTGGTCACTCAGGAGTTTCCGCGGCTCCGGGCCTCAGTTTACCCGCTGCCCCACCCCTGCAGGAGGAGCTGGAGTCCTACCCGGTGAGCGCCATCGTGCGGTGCGACACGGTGAGGCCGCCCGGCCAGAGACGCCCTCTGCTGCTGCTCGTGTGCCAGGAGCCGGAGCGCGCGCAGCCCGACGTGCATTTCTTCCAGGGCCGGTGTGTCGGGGTGAGCGGGCCGGGCCGGGGGCCAGAGCCGGGGGCGGGGTGGGGCGGGCCCTCTCCGCTTGGGGCGTGGCCTGGGGCAAAGGCGGGGTCGGGGTCTAGGAGGGGACGTGGCCTGGAAAGAAACTCTGTAACGGAGGTGGTGGGTGAGGACAGGTTGAACTGAAGGGAGGTGCGGGCGGAACCAAGACCAAGGCTAAGAGCGCGAGCACAAAGGCAGAGAGAGGGGCCCGGGAAGCAGCCGGAACTAGTGTGGGCGTGAGTGTGGTCGAGGCGCGAGGTACCACCCGGACCGGGCCTCCGTGGAGGCGAGCAGTGGCCTAGGGCAGGGACAGTTTTAGGTCAGCGGCGTGAGCCCAGGGCGTGGGCGCGCATGGACACAGTGCGCGGGCGCTGACTACACGTGATCTAGGGCCGAGCCGAGGAATCGACCCGGAGCGCAGCGCTGAGCGGGCAGTGGGTGGGGTGAGGTGGGGTGGGGTCGTGGCCTGACGGCGTGCTTGGCAGGTGGAGTCGATCCAAGAGGAAATCCAGAAAGCTCTGCACAACTACCGCTCGGGCTGCGGGGAGCGCAGGGCGGCGGCACTCAGGTAAAGCGGCTGGACTGTAAGCGGAGGGGAGAAGAGATGACGGGGAGGTCTCTGGAGGGCCGGCTCCCTTCTTTGGGCCTCAGTCTCCCCATCCGAGAAATCGGTTGGTACCACTAGCCTGGAGCAGAGCCAGTTTTAAAGAGTCAAACCCTCTCCAAGCCGCCTATACCTCCCAGACAAGTGTACTACCCCGCCCTCGGTTTCGCCTCCCTCTGCCTCAGTTTCCCTCCAGAGAGGCGCGCTCCGCACTCCCGAATCCATATATCGATTTCCCCCTACTGCTGCGAATCTCGGTTTGACCCCTTTGGGCCACCGTGTTTCCGACTGTTGTTCAACCGCTCAGTCCTGTCCGACTCTTTGCGACCCCATGGACTGCAGCACGCCAGGCGTCCCTGTCCTTCACCGTCTCCCAGAGTTTGCTCAGACCTACGTCCATTGAGTCAGTGAGGCCACCCAACCATCTCATCCTCTGTCATCCCCTTCTCCTGCCCTCAATCTTTCCCAGCATCAGGGTCTCTTCTAATAAGTCGGCTCTTCGTATCAGGTGACCAAAGGACTGGAGTTTCAGCTTCAGCATCAGTCTTTCCAAAGAATATTCTGGATTGATTTCCTTTAGGATGGACTTGTTTAACCTCCTTACTGTACTTGGGACTCTCAAGAGTCTTCTCTAGCACCACAATTCGAAAGATTGAAGCCCCGAGATTCTCTGCTCGCTGGACCCCTCGGTGTTTCCAGCCTGCCCGCCCTTGTCCCTCCGCAGGGCTACGTCAGTGGAGCCACAGCAACACCCCTCGCCCGTCGCCGAGGCCGCGCCCCTGCCGCATCGCCCGACATTCCGCGCGGCGATCCACACCGTGCAGCCGGCCGCGGGCCGCGGGCGACCCCAGGTGGAGCCCATCCCAGAGGCGGAGGAGACGCGGAGGCCGGGCCGGGAGGAGGTCTGCCTCAGCTCTGACCCGGCCTCCCCAGACCTGGGGCCCCGTGGCCCGGACCTGGCCAGTCTGCAGGCGGAGCGGGATGTGGTGAGCGAGGCCGGGCGAGGGCCAGGGGCGGGACTGACTGCAGGTGTGAATCTTCTGTCAGAGGGTGGGGCTTGGTCCTGGGACCTCGGTCAGACTTCTGGGGGTGTGGCCGGTGGTGACAGGATGGGGGCAAGGTCAAGCATCGGGGCGCGTGGCCTGGCCTGAGTGTGCCCCGGTGTTCTTGATTTGTGGAGCTTTGGACGCGGGGCGGGGCGGGATGAGGGTCTGGGATTCAGGGGTTCCGTGCATCCCCATGCCCTGGCCCCCAGGACATCCTGAACCACGTGTTTGACGACGTGGAGAAGTTCATATCCAAGCTGCAGAAGTCGGCCGAGGCGTCCCGAGTGCTGGAGCACCGAGAGCGCAGCCGCAGGACCCGGCACCGGGAGGCCGGGGGTGAGGGGGCGCCATCCAGCGGCAGTCCTGAACAGCCCCTCTCTGGCCCTCCTAGGCCACTCCCAAATATCCTCCCTCTCCCCGGGTCTCCCCCTGCACCCCCTGCCAGTCTGACTCCCCATCGCGACCTCACTGGGTCTCTGTCTCTCTCTTTGACCCTGCCTGATGCTGTCTGCACGTCCCCTGTCACCGCGGCTGCCTTCCTACCCACAGACGGCCTCCTGGCGCTGCGGGCCAAGCCGCCCTCAGGGGCCGAGTACACCGACGTGCTTCAGAAAATCAAGTACGCCTTCAGCCTGCTGGTGAGCACACACCCACCTCGGGGCCTCAAGGGGCGAGAGGAAAAGCGAGTCGCACCTGTCCTCGAACTAACACCAGCACCTCCCCGGCTCTCAGGCCCGGTTGCGCGGCAACATCGCCAACCCCACCTCCCAGGAGCTGCTGCACTTCCTGTTCGGACCTCTGCAGATGGTGAGACACCCCCAGCCTCAGCCCTGCAGCACAGGAGTCCAATTCAGGCAGGTCTGACGGCCTGCCCACTCCTGCGCCCCTGCCAGATTGTAGACACCTTGGGCGGCCCGCAGTTGGCCAGAGGCGTGAGGCAGCCGCATCTGACTTCGGAGGCTGTGACACTGCTGCGGGACAACGTCACTCAGCGTGAAAACACGCTCTGGACCTCGCTGGGGGACTCTTGGACCCGCCCGGGGTAAGGCGCAGGGCTGGGGGCAGGAGGCATGGTATTTAAGGGGCGGGGCGGGGCGGGGCGGGGTGGGGCGTGGTGATTGGAGGGACAGGACTGGGAGGCGGGAGGCGTGGTGACTTAGGGGAGGGGCTGGGAGGTAGGAAGCGTGGTGATTGGAGGGACAGAACTGGGAGGCAGGAGGCGTGGTGACTTAGGGGAGGGGCTGGGAGGTAGGAAGCGTGGTGATTGGAGGGACAGAACTGGGAGGCAGGAGGCGTGGTGACTTAGGGGAGGGGCTGGGAGGTAGGAAGCGTGGTGATTGGAGGGACAGAACTGGGAGGCAGGAGGCGTGGTGACTTAGGGGAGGGGTTGGGAGGTAGGAAGCGTGGTGATTGGAGGGACAGGCTAGAAGGCAGGAGGCGTGGTGACTTAGGGGAGGGGCTGGGAGGTAGGAAGCGTGGTGATTGGAGGGACAGAACTGGGAGGCAGGAGGCGTGGTGACTTAGGGGAGGGGCTGGGAGGTAGGAAGCGTGATGATTGGAGGGACAGAACTGGGAGGCAGGAGGCGTGGAGACTTAGGGGAGGGGCTGGGAGGTAGGAAGCGTGGTGATTGGAGGGACAGAACTGGGAGGCAGGAGGCGTGGTGACTTAGGGGAGGGGCTGGGAGGTAGGAAGCGTGGTGATTGGAGGGACAGGCTAGAAGGCAGGAGGCGTGGTGATTTAGGGGAGGGGCTGGGAGGCAGGAGGCGTGATGATTGGAGGGACAGGCCAGGAGGCAGGAGGCGTGGTGATTTAGGGGCGGTGCTTGGAGGTAAACAGCGTGGTGATTGGAGGGAAAGAGCTAGGAGGCAGGAGGCGGGGTGCTTTAGGGGCGGTGCTGGGAAAAAGAGGCGTGGCTGTAGGAAAAATGGGGTTGGGAGAGAAAGGTCATTGTGGGGCTTAGCTAGAGGGTGTCTTCAGAGAAACCGAAGTTCTGGTGGGACTAGGACAAATGCCACGACCCGATTGGAGGGAAGGCCAGAAACTCTTGAGTGTCGTGTGACACAGTCTGCTGAGCCTCAGACAGCAGCTGTCCCCTTTGGCGGTGTGGCAGTACCCAGTGGTTTCTCTCCTAGGCAGGCCTATCAACTCCAGGCTCTGGGGTCATAATGTGCACCCAGAACCTGTATTCTCAATCCCTCCCCTTTCCCCAAGGAGCGTATTGTTTTCTCTGTTTAAAAAAGTTTAAAAAATAAATCTTAAAGTTAAGTAGTTAGGTTTTTTGTAGCATGATTTAAAAAAAAAAAAAAAAAGACTCAACCAGAGCTCCAACGGGAATAAAAGGCAGGACTTCCAGGAATGGAGCAGGGCTATAGCGAGGAGGTGGGCTTGGGAAACGTTTGGTCTGTGGATTTGGAAAGGGCGCACAGCTTTTCAGAGGCTGGCAGCTTCATGGGAGCAGGTGCAAAGCTAGATGCTGGACTTAGGGGAAAGGGGTGGGAGAGCCAGTTTGGAGTCAGAGGTGAAATTCAGGAGAGTGGAATCAGGATATTTACAAAGACAGTTGATGTCATGGATGCAACTTAGAGTAAGGGGCAGGTCTTGGTTTAAAGAAAAAATGGAGGGAGGTTCAGGATGGGGAACACATGTAAATCCATGGCTGATTCATGTCAATGTATGGCAAAAACCACTACAGTATTGTTAAGTAATTAGCCTCCAACTGATAAAAATAAATGGGGGGAAAAAAGTGTTTGGCACATAAAAAAAAAAAAAAAAAATTGGGGGAGGTAAGGTTACATTTGTTGGGTTACAACAAGGCTTAAGGGAAGGGGGAAAACTTCCTGAAGTTACTGACAGTGACAAGTCTGAAGTCAAACCTTCAGGATCCCTGAGCCCTCGGCCCTCCCTTGGTGGCAGGGTGGACCTGCCCCCAGAGGAGGGGCCCCCATACAGACCTGAGTTCTACAGCGGCTGGGAGCCCCCAGCCGTGGACCCACAGGGCCGTGCCTGGGAGGACCCAGTAGAGAAACAGCTACAGCATGAGAGGCGGCGCCAGCAGGTGAGGCTAAAGCTTAAGCTCCCCCAGGTGACATGGGGGTAGGGGGCGTGACTGGGAATTCCGGGGGTGCAGGCCGGGTCCCCCCTGACTTACTGCTCTCATGTCTCGCAGCAAAGCGCTCCCCAGGTCGCTGTCAATGGGTGAGTGTCAGTGGGTGAGTCGGGTCAGTGGGGTCCAGGTGGGTTGCGTCCTGGGGGCTCCCAGTGCTGACTCTGCTCCCCCTTTTTTCTTTTTCTTTTTGTCTTCCCGGTTCTTCGAAGGTGGGTGAGGTGGTGATGAGGCAGGGGCCGGGGCAGGGAGAGGGGGGAGGATCAGGGAGGGAGGGAGAGGGTCCCAGTTTTCTGGGTCCAAGGGAGGAGGGTGCTGGGAGTGGGTAAATCTGAGAGAGACCCCTGAATCCCCAAAGATCTGGAAGGAGGTGGCTTGGTTTCCAAGGGCCTGGAAAGCCTCCTGCCTGGGTCCCTATGAAGACAGAGTTCTAGGTGTTGTAGAGAACAGGCTGGGGAATTGAACATTTGGGTTTTGAAGAAGAGCTCAATCTGGTGCTTGGAACCTTGGAGAGCCGGGGAAGCAGACTTGCGACTTCGGGGGCCAGGGGGCAAGTTTCTGGGCAAGTTAGAAAGTGGTACTATTTCCAAGCTCCTGAGAGAGAGAAAGACTGGGAGGCTGGACCCTGGCTTTCCCAAGACTCTCAAGCAATTGTCTTGGTCCCTGCTGGCTGTCAGACTGGAACCTTTTAAACATTAAATAGTTTAGGAAATCAAAGCTTGAGATCTGGGCTCCTAGGTCTCCAGAGGAGGAAAAGGACTGGGGGTGCAGGTCCATAGTTCCAACAGGCAGTGGGGGTGCAGGCTCTTGGGTCCTCGGGGAAGAAGGGCCTAGAGGAGCCAGGATTCCCTGAGCAAGCTGGGGGCAGGCATGAGGGAAGCCATGTGAGATGAGAAGAGAGAGAAGCAGCAGGTGTGGAGGAGAAGTGGGTCTGGGTAGGGCTGGGGCAGAGAGTCTCAGCAGAGACGGCGTGCGGGGAGCTGCCAGCCTCACAAGGGGGGCGCCTCGGCCCTGAAGATCCCCTTCTCCCTTGCACAGGTAGGCGTCATGGGGCTGAGGTGCCTTTAACCGGGGTGTCACAGCTAAAGGTCTGCTCACCTCCCTGCCAGCTGCCTGGTCCAGCGGACCCCCTTTTCCCTGCGCTTCTGAATCTTGACACCCCCAGCTTTTAACTCACCTTTTTGGGTTTTGTTTTTTTTTTTGCACTTCAAGTTCTTTGTGGGGGGACCTGGAAATAGCTATAATCCCTCCCTGAAAGAGTGAGAGGTCTGTGATGTTGTACAGGCTAGCAGTTAAAGAGCTTAGGGTCATGGGAGCATTCAGGTTCACGCCCAGGTGAGTGCAAGTACTGGGTTGGCCCAAAAGTACAGGACAACCTGAACAAAGTGTTTGGTTGACCCAAAAGAATGGAATTCCTCAGGACACGAGCTCAGGCCAACCTGCCGAGTCCCCAGTGCAACTACACCTCTTTCTTGCTCTATGACCTTTACATCACGGTTTCTCTCCTGTAAAATGGAGATAATAATTGGGTCTCTGGGAGGAGGAAGGAACTACTAAGAGGCTCAAACTCATGGTTCTACCAAGGGTTGTCTCAGTATCAAGTCAGCTAGTGTATGTAACAGACTTTGAATGGTTTCTGGCATATAGCAAGTGCTATGTACGTGTTGACTATTGTTATTACTATGCTTAGGAGTTATCATTTATGCATGAGCCCAGTACATAGTAGATGCTCAATAAATAGCAGCAGTCTCTAGCTGTATGATCTGGGGAAAGTGATATTATTTCTCTGAGCCCGAATGTTCTCATCTAGAAAACAGAGCTGATGCTAGTACTCACATCATGTGCTTGCTGCGTGGTGCCGGGCGTGAAAGGAGCACAGTATATTCAAACTGGCATTCCAGTGTCAAACCTCTGTTAACAGTATTAACCTGCCCCCTCCCCTCAGCCTTGATCCCCTGCTTGGCTTTAACTCCAGCTCACATCAACTCCTAAAGGCCCAGCACAGTGACGCTGGCTGCCTCCTTACCCCCCAACTCTTCCCCTTCTCCTCAGTCACCCAGACGGGGAACCAGAAGCTGAGCCCCAGGGGCCGGAGCCGGCAGGAAAGTGGGCCCTATGTAATTATGACTTCCAGGCGCGCAACAGCAGTGAGCTGTCCGTCAAGGAGTGGGACATACTGGAGGTTAGAGGAGTAGGGGTGGGGGTGAGGAGGTGGAGTCCACCCAACCCTCGCTACAGACACAGCCTCTGAACCCTCCGCTGTATCTCTTCCAGGTCCTAGATGACCGGCGCAAGTGGTGGAAGGTTCAGGACCAGCGGGGGCAGAAGGGATACGTACCCTATAATATCCTGACACCCCACCCGGGGCCGCGGGGGGGCTGCAGTCTGGTGAGCCGGGGCAGACTCCTGGGTCCTGAGGGAAGAGGGGCTAGGGGGTCAGATCCTGAGAACAAGGGGCGTGGGGGTTAAGGGGTCAAAATCCCTGGAAGAGGAGGTGACTGGGGATTCAGACATTTACCTCCAGGAGAAGGGACTGTGACTCAGTCCTCTCTCTGATCCAGGTGCTTCCCTCTTGTTCCCCTCTCTAGGAGAATAGCACGGCCGTTCCCCCTCCACCACCAGCGCCGGCCCCGGGCCCGGCTCCGGCTACCCCTCTTCCACCAGAGCCGGCCCCGGCCCTGGCTCCCCCCGCTCTTCCCGCATCTGCCTTGGCCCCGGCCCCTGGGCCCCCGCCCCCTCCTCCTCCACCACCAGCGCCAGCCCTGGCTCCAGGAGGAGCGCAGACCCAGGCTCCGGCTCCGGCTCCGGCTCCAGCTCGGTCTCCCAGGGACAGCTGCGAGAACCTCAGCAACTTGGACTCGGGCAAGAAGGGTGAGTGGTGGGGGCACCCTTTCGAGGGAACGGTCCTTGTCCTCACTTTCCAGGCAGAGAAAAGGAGGCTCCCGACCACCCATCACGGGAACGCTGGAGGTCCCTGACCCTCTGGGCCCTTCGCCCTGAGTCGTCCCTCCCTCCTGGTTTCCCACCTGCAGAGAATTTCTGCCCGATGCTCATGCTCAGTATCAACGAGGAGCTGCAGGCACGCCTGGCCCAGGGCCTCACGGGCCCCAGCCGCGCAGCCCCGGGGCCTCGCGCCCCGGAGTCGCAGCTCAGCCCTCGCTCCAGCGCCTCGGAGGTCTGCGCCTGGCTGCAGGCCAAGGGCTTCAGTTCAGGGTGAGTGTAGTGTTTGCCGGCTGGGAGGCTCGGGTTATACACGCACTAGAGGCGAAGCGCTCCGAATGGCCCAGTGGGCGTGGCAGACCACTGGGGGGCTGGGATTGGTCCAGGACTGGGGCCTTGTCTGAGGGCAACTATGAACGTCAGGCTGTGATTGGCCTGTTTTCCTAGGCTCCGATTGGAGTCACCACGGAAACCTCCCCTGCGACGCGCTATGGTTGGTAGAGCGGGAGTCAGGAACCTTTGGCAGCTGATTGGACAAAGGCCTAGGGGCGGGCATGACGTGGTTGGTGGGGCTGACATTCGAGCTGCGATTGGTCAGCCGCAGGCCTGACCGTACTCTCAATACCCCTGCTCAGGACCGTCGCGGCGCTGGGAGAACTGAGCGGCGCTCAGCTGTTCTCGCTGCCGAAGGAGAAGTTTCGGGCGCTTAGCCCCGAGGAGGGGGCGCGCGTGTATAGCCAGATCACGGTGCAGCGCTCGCTGCTGGAGGTGAGCCGGAACCGTCGTCCCAAGGCCCGGGCCGGGGAGGGCGCTGAGGACCCTGACGCTCCGTTCCTGATTTCCAACCCCCCCCTCCCCGCCCCCGTCCTCCAGGACAAAGAGAACGTGTCAGAGCTGGAGGCAGTGATGAAGAAGCAAAAGAAGAGAATGGAAAACGAGGTGGAAACGGAAGTCATTTGATCCTTTCCCTCCCCTCCGCTCAGAGTTTCGAGGCAGCCCCACGAGAGATCGGACTCTGCAGACTGCCCTCGCCAACGGAATTAGATCCCCAGCCGTGGTCTTACCCTGTCCGGGTAGATAAAGAGGCCCGTCCTTGCTGGAGTCTCCTGAGCGAGTGCTCTCGGATTGACCGAGAGCTGGCTTTAGAGACAATTCGGGGGACGTGCTTGTGTTCGGGAGCCCTGTGCATTGTGATGTGCGGCCCAGTCTATAAACAGCCTCCTCTTAGCAGGCGGTGTCAATGGCTGTCCTCTCTCTACCCAGGTGTCAGGGGCCAAGCACCTGCCCTTCACCCCAGCTACAGCCTCACAGGAAGTGAATACAGGAGATGTCCCCACCCTCCTTGGTTTCTTCCTCTGATCCTCCTCTCCCTCCCTGGGGCCCCAACTGAGACTTCTGCCCTCCCAGCCTCCAGATTGTCCTTGAGTTCACTCCAAAGGGACTGAACATCCAGCGTCCCGGTGCGCCCCACGCTCAAAACCCGCTTCTAGCTCCTGACTGCAGTCTTGGTCCTGAGTGTTTGATCCCTGCCTCTCCAGCCTCATCTCCCACCCCCTCAACCCCCATGCATCCTGGCCCTGCCCGGCTCCACACACCCACGTGCACACCAGCCTCCCTAACCCCTGCCGCCCCTGCTTTCCCCCTTAGCACCACCACCTGCAACACATTTGTTTCTGGATGCCTCCTGACTCTCCTCTAAAATGTATCGGATCTTTACCTGTCTCATTCGCTACTCTATCATCGACAGGCAGGCCAGGGCCTGGCAAGACCAGGACCCCGAATGACCGCGTGAATGAATGAATGAATGAATGCCCCAACCTGGAGGATGGCTCCTATGGGGCTGCAGACGACTGTTGCCACGCTGAACTGAACAGCTTGCACTAGCGATTCCTATTCCCCAAACTTTAAATGCTGGTAACTGACGCAAATTTGTTTCAAAAACTGTGATGGCAAGAGCCGAGCTCCCCAGCCCAAGACTCACAGCCCCTATCCCTTGCCTGACTGACCCTGCCTTCTCCCATGCTAAGCCAACTGTTGACGATGTCAGCCCTGGTTGGGAGCCTCTGCTCCAACTGAGCACTCTTTCTGAAGCCCCTTCCCAGCCCTCAGCACCCCATCCGCACGGTCCTGTGGGCTGGTCACACACAGCCGCAGGAAGGGGAGCCTCGCCTCCAGCCGGGGAACGCAGTCAGAGTGGCGACTTCACGACTTTTATTTGTGGTGCCTGTGCTTTGTCTCGAAAATACCTTCTCCCCCTGCCCCGGACGGTGGGCGGGGAGGGGGCCGCAAAAATAGAAGACATCCCTCCCTATTGCACGCGGACCCTATATACAGGCCCGCCTGGCCGAGGCCGGCGGGGCTCTTGGCACATTCTCGGATCCCTGTTCCGGAGCGGGAGGGGTGGTGAGGGTGACGTCACACGTGAGGGGGGACCTCGGGGCGGCCACTCTGGTCCTGGTTCCCGGTCGCGGTGCTTGGTCCTCGGTGCCTTGCTGGCCCCGCCTCCTGCCCCAGTCCCTGCTCAGCGACGTCCCCCTCCCTGGCTCGGCCTCCCGCCTCCATCCTGGCCCCTGATGGCCCCCCTTGGCTCCTGGGCGCCCTGTACTGCCCTCCCAGCCTGGAGGGCCCGAGGGGAGGTTATGGCTTCTCGGAGACCCCCCAGGAGCCCTATCACTCATGCTCACGCAGGGGAAGGGGTGCGTGTGGCAGAAGCAGCTGTATAAGTGTGGGCGCAGGGGCGGGGCTCCTCCCGAGTCACTTGGAGAGCTTGCTGATGACGCGAATCAGGGCTGCGTTCTCATCCTTGAGCCGCTGGTTGTCCGCGCGGAGGTCGGACAGGGCCTGTGAGGTGGGAAGACGGGTCAGCCGGGTGGCCCTGGGCAGGGTGTACCCACGGCCCACCCTGGCTCTCTGCCCTCAGCTCCCCGCTGGCATTCACCTTCAGCTCCTCCTCCAGTTCGGCTGCCTTTCGCTCCAGGGCCCTGCGCTCCTGGAATAAACCGGGGAAAGTGAGGGCGGGGTGGGGAACCGGGGGTCACGTATGCGGAGAGGGGCGAGGAAAGGGGAGAGGTCAACGCGGACCTCTTCCTCCAGACCGTAAGGGCTCGTAAGGCCGGGACATCTCTAGTTCCACCCTGGCCAGCCTTACTCACGAATCTCTCTAGCTCCAGAAGGGCAGGCCTCTCTGCAAAGCGCTCCTGCTTCTGGGGAGGACAGAAAAAGAGCGGGGTTCAGAGAAGCGGCCGCATGGCCACAGGCAGAAGGGGAGACCAGCAGAGGCGGGGGGGGGGGGGGGGGGGGGGGGGGGGCAAAAAGGCAGCTGGGACTCTCAGCGGGCCAACCCGCCCCGCACTGCTCAGGCCCGGCCCAGCCCTTCCGGGCTCGGGCCCCGCCCCCAGCCCCTCCGTGGCCCAGACTCCTCGGCCCAAGGGTCCCACCCGCCGTTCTGGGCCCCTCCGCCCTTGGCGCTCCGGCTGGGCCTCCCTCCCGGAGACCCGGAGCCGGCACCCGTACCCTCGCCAACCCCCACGGCCTCCAGGGCCCCGACTCCTCACCTGCGTGGCGCGCTCCAGCTCCACCTTGAGCTGCGCCAGCTGCAGGGTGGTCTCGGTCAGGGCCTCCCGAAGGCGCTCGTTCTCACTGCGCAGCTCGGCGTACAGCTGCGGGCCCAGGAGGGGCAAGGGGTCAGGCTCGCCGGCGGAGACGCGGCAGGCTTGCGGGGGCAGGGTGGGTGGCTGCGGCACTGGTGAGGCCGGAAGGGCGCAGGGTGCCCGGGTGGGTCAGGCAGAGCCCCTGGGCAGGGGGCGGTGGGGTAGGCATACAAAACCGACTGGCGGGGCTCAGGTAACAGTGGGCTTGCGAACCTTCCTGAAGCCTCCGTCCGGCTCGTCCGGTTCCGGCTCTGGTTCTGGGTTGAGGTCCCGCTGCCTGCGGGATGAGGGGTCGCCCTCGGGAGTGCTGGGGGTAGGGGCGGGGAGGCCGTCAGGGGTGCCCACGGCCCCACGACAGCCCAGACCTGCCTCCCCGCCCCGTACCTGGATTCTGAGCTGCGGTCGGCTGGTGCCGGCTCCGCCTCCTCCCCCTGCGGGCGGAGGTGGGGTTCAGCGGGGAGGGGAGCTGGGCCCGCCCCCAGGCCCACCCGCGGCCCGCCGGGTGCCACCCCTCACCTCCGCAGGGCCCCTCCGCTCCTTGCCAACTCTGCGGGGCTCCCTGGCCGCCTGCGGTCCCTGCCCTCGCCCGTCGGGCGCCTCTGCTGGGGGAGGGGCAGGAATCAGCCCAGTGCGGGGCGAGGGTCCCTGGGCCCGACCCCCAGGAAAACCGGACACAGGCCAGGAGGACGAGCTCCCAGAGACCAGCCTCACCTCTCTGGGCAGGGCCGTCAGTGCTCTCGACCCCGGGGACTCGGGGTCGCCGGGAAGGGTCCTGTGGGGAGGGGCGGGGGTCAGAGGACGAGGGCATCTGTCCCACCCACTGACCGGTCACCTGACCCCGCTCACCAGGCTCTGCGTGCTCGACTTCTCTGCCTCTGGGGCCTTCCCTGCGGCCTTCTCTGCTTCCTTCAGGTCCGTCAGGGTCACACCCTGCACAGGCAGAGAGCAGTCGGGTGGGGGGGCGCCCCTTCAGGACGGAGTCCAGACCCCGGCCCTCCTCCCTCAGACCCGGGGTCTGGCCCCTCCCACACCTGCGTGGACCTCCGAGACTGGCGCATGAGGCGAGAGCGCGCTTTCCGCTGAGACTCAGACTCCTCATCCCGCACTGGCATCTGGTAGGTCCTGAGTGAGGGGCCCGACTTCAGAGAGGGCTCCTCTGGACCCTGTCCTGTCCCATGGCCGACAGCCCCGGGGGGAGTCGAGTTCGGCCAGGGGACCCTGGGACAAGCTCCCCCGGGTCCACCCCTACCAGCTCCAGCTCCGGGACTGCTGGGTAACGCAGGGGTCTTGCCTCACCTCCGGCGGTCCCGGGAGTCCGCTGGGGGCGCTGCAGAGGCTACGGGGACATTGGGCTTCACCGGGGACTCGGGCTCGGGGGTCCTGGGGGGAGGAGGGGAGTTAACCAAGGGGGGAGGAGGCCTGGAGATCTCAAGACCTGTGTGAATTCATTCAATCGGCAAGTATTATTCAAGCTCGCCTTGCGTGGCGGGCACCAAGACATAGCAAGAAGCCAAAGAAACGAACGATCTCTGCCCCGTGAGTCAAATCTGAGCAGAAACGATGCAACATGAACAATAACTACAAAAAGATCAGGGTCACACAATGTCAGGAGGATAAAGTACTCTGGGGGAAAACGAGCGAGGACTGGAGCCCGGAGGTGTGGGGGTGAGCGCAGCGGGGGTAGTGGGCCTCCAGGAGAAGCTGACATTTAAACAGACTTGAGAGGGAGGAAGGAAGCCCTGTGGGTGTGAAGCGGGAGGCGCAGTGCAGGGCCTGAGTCAGAGAGGAGGGCGGGAGAGGGGGCAGGGGCCCCCAGGAAGCCAGAACACCGGGGCCATGGGCGCTTTTACTTGCGGCACCGAAAGGGAAACTGAGGCCAGAAGTGGTGGGAGGCAGGGAGCGGACCCCAGAGAGCCCGGGTACAAGACAGGAACCCCGAACTCCCCCCACCTCGGAGGGGCTGTCCTGCCGTACTCACGGGGAAGAGGGCTCCGGCACCTTCTGGGAGGGGGTAGGGGGGACTCTGGCAAGACGGGGCTCCCTGCCCTGCGGAGAGAGGAGAGAGGCGGCTACTCTCCCTGCTGGGCAGGGTCTGCTCCCCCGGCCTCCCCCCAGCACTCACCTGAGTGGATGTGCCCTCCAGCCGCGAGGAGGACGCGGAGCGCTGCAGCCCGGCCCCCGGGGCGCCCTCGGCCCCGCGCCGGTCCGCGGGCCCCAGGGCCCCGGAGCTGCCTGTCTTCTGGAGGCCAAAGCGCCTGGAGAAGGGGGTCTCCTCGGGGGTCTGGAGAAGAGAAAGGTCTCCGCTACCACAAAGGGGTTCTTCTCAAGAACTTCACGTGCTGCCCCAAGAAGGACCACAGCAAACTACCGACGGGGACGGGAACCACCAGGGAAAGGCCGCAGGAGCCCGAGGGTTCTGGGCCCGCGGTCTCCACCCTGCGGCCCTGAGGACAGGCTCGGGGCAAGCCCGCCCCCACCCCCAGGCCGGCCCGCGGCCCCCACTCACCATGGGGCTCCCGGGGCTACAGGGCGGTGGGGAGGAGACTCCGTTGAGGGCTCTGCATTCTGCAGGGGGTGGCTCTGGGGGGTGGGAAGATGGAGACGTCAGAAGACGACCAGCCCCTCCTCCTGCTCAGACCCAGGGATCCAGGCACCCAGCCTCTCCTCCCTCAGACCCGGCCCCCCGCCCCTCACCTGAGGGGGCTTCTTCTCCCTCGTCCTCGTCCCGGATGGGGGTCCTCCCTGCCCCCCCGGGCCGGCGCTCCTTGGACAGGTCCTGGAGGGAGATCTTCTCGCGGCTGCTCAGACGGCACACGGAGCTCCTGGTGGAAAGGGAAGGGTGGGTGCTGGGGCCCAAGCCCTGGGGGTCCTCCAGCCCAATTCCCGCGGGGCGCCACCACCTACCTTCGGTGTTTGCTGCTGGAGGGCCCCTGGGGCTCCGGGCCCCGGCTCTGGGCAGCTTCCTTTTGGTTGCGAAGCTGCAAGAGAGGAAGGGGCTGCTGGGAGGGGGGCAGGACAGGCAGACCCTCCTGGGTCCCACACACAGCTGTGCTGGGGGGTGAACCCGGTGCTTTTGTGGACTTGTCTGCACGGCGCCCTGGGTCTCCAGGGAGTCGTCAGTACTCCTGGCGCCTCCAACTCCCGGGACTCCCGGCACACCCGCCTCCCCCACGGCTGGCTCTCAGCCCGTTCGTTCCCGCCGAGTCTTCACACCTGAGCCGGCCCCGCAGCCCCGCCCCTCCTCTCAGCAAACCTCAAGTGCAGCAGGTCTCCCCGGACGCCCCCAGGCTTCGGCTGTGCCCTCAGCGCCCAGAGACCCTGCCTCACCCACTAACCCCCCGGGGCCCCGGGCCCCCTCACCTGCTCCTGCCTGGCTTTCAAGTCCCTTCGGGGTCTGCCCCTGTCCCCGCCCCCCCACCACCCGGTTCCTCCCCCAGCCTCCGCACGTGCTGCTCCCTCAACGCGTGCGTGCCCCGCCCCTCCAGTCCAAGCCGGAAACACCACCTTCTCCCTCAATGTCGCCGCCGCCAAGCTTTAAACAGGGATCTGACCCGGGAGGCCAAAGATGATTCCGGCTACCTCAGAGCGCTAACTATGAGACGGGCGGGGTTCTGAATGCTTTTGGTCCGTAACACGTACTCCGCTCACTGCACGACATGCGTTCCATGTAACAGCACGCGTAACTCATGAAGTGCACGTGTTTAGTCCTCTCCCCATCTTCCTGAGGCCAGGAGAGGCTACCGGACTGGTCTGAGCTCACATAGCAAATGCAGGGCAGAGCTTGGATTCAGATCCCAAGTCCGCGCCGTTCGCCCCTTCCTTCTGAGTTTTTCTAGCGACAAGGCCTGGCCCAGCGCTGGTGCGGGGGCATCCCAGGGGTGACCAGCCCCATCGGCATCCCGACGTGCCCAGCGGTGCCGCTAATCACAAACCCCCGCTGGGCCCCGTCACTGTCCGGGGAAGGGCGGCTCCCTAGGTTCCCGGAGGCCCGGGATCCCGGCTGCGGATGGAGACTTACGTCCTCCTGCTTCCGGGCCAGCTCCTCCAGCAGGCTCAGCACCTCCTCGTCCGCCAGGTCACAGGGACGCTGCCCCTGGGTGGGCAGGGGTTAGGGCAGGTGAGGAGGCAGAAGTGGGGGCCCTCCCGCCCCGCGGCCCCCGGGAGCCAGGCCAGGCCCTCACCGCGTGCGTCAGCGAGTCCATGCCCCCACCGTGCTCCGCCAGCAGGCGGCAGGCATCCTCCACGCCCCAGTGGGCCGCGGCGTGCAGGGGCGTCCAGCCGTCGCCATCGCGCAGCTCTGGGTCGTAGCCAGCCTGGAGGAGCAGCCTGGGGGCCGGGGAGGGCTGGGGTCAAGGGGCGAGACAGGGGCTCGGGGCCAGGGGCCAAGGTCAGAAGCAGCAGTGACAGTGCTGAAAACAGGCCTGGGCCCCGAGATGCCCCTCCCCAAAGAGACCCCTCTGCCACGGGCTCTGACCCCTCCCCAGCCTAGCAGTGGCCTCCGGGACCCTGTTCCCTGAACCTGCAGGGCGCGACTCCTGACATCTCCCCTGTGATGGGACAGCCCCAGTGGAGGTGGAGGAGGGGGTTCCCCAGTGCCCAAGCGCAAAGAAAGGCTGAGACCCCCCAGGACGGGCGACGTGGGGGCAGTAGGGTTCCAGGAGTCCACTGGCTCAGGGCAGTGGTTCTCAACCAGGACAACGCTGCCACCAGGGGGCGTCTGGAGACGTTTCTGGCCATCACAGCGTAGGGGAGGTGCCGGGGGCACCAGTGGGTAGGCGGAGGATGCCCTGAAACCTCCCACAGCGCAGAGGACCGCCCCCCAGCAAAGAACAATCGGGACCAAACGCCACAGTGCCAAGACGGAACCCTGGCTTAGAGGGTTCTTTCCCGGGAGATCATCACCACTGGATGTGCAATCTCTCTCACAGCTAGGAATGGCCAGCTGAGTAGGGTCTGACAAATGGGGATGTCAGCACTAAGTGTGTATATCACTTCTGGATTGCTCTCTTAAAAGAAATGGACATTTGCTCCTTTTGCCCTCCTCCTTCTTCCTGCTGACTGCCTGGGATGCAGATGCAATGGCAGGAGCTGAAGCAGCCACCTGAGACTCAGGAGCGGAAGTCAGGCAGAAGAGGGCACAGCCTCCAGGGCTGGCCACGTCACCAGGTCTGACCGTTCAGCGTTCCATCCTCCTTGCCACAGGGATCAGCCCTGGGATGAACAGGACCCAGGACTTTCACTGGACTACAGAGGATGGGGCACTCCAACTCCAGATTAGAGGAGACAGCCAGGAAATGAGCCCCAAGCTATCAGGTGTCATCTTAAGTTCCTCACTGGAAAACATTCCCTTCTTTCCCAGTCATTCCGTGCAGCCTGCGGAATCTCAGTTCCCTGAGCAGAGACTGAACTCAGGCCAAAGCAGTGAAAGCCCAGAACCCTAACCACTAGGTGACCAGAGAGCTCCCTTGGAAAACCTTCCTAAAACTTCATTAACACAGAGGTGGGCAGAGACAGAGGGATTCGCCAGAACTGCACTGTCACACTAAATATAAAGAGGAAATAAAGAGAGGGCAGGGGTGCCTGACTAGAAGCAGAACCAGCTTCTCTGACAGGAAGGGGTGAAGTCAGAAATGGGACAAGATGGAAGTGGGGATGAGAGAAAGGGAGTGCATATGGCAACAATTTAAAATATGCATGCACCAAATGACCTGGCCTTGAAATATGTAACACTAAAACTGACACAAAGACAGGGAGAAACAGGAAAGACCCACAGTCGTAGTGAGACGTTTGACCACATTTTATCACATTCTCTCACAGCAAAAAAAAAAAAAAAAAAACAATCACTAGGGATACAGAAGATTTAAACGGCATGAGTACATTGACCACATTTTATCACATTCTCTCACAGCAAAAAAAAAAAAAAAACAACAATCACTAGGGATACAGAGATTTAAACAGCATGAGTACAAAGTTGACCTAATAACCTATATACAGCGCTGTCCTTGGCAACACACTTCTTTCCTGGCCGAAACTGATGAGGGTATGAAGCAAACCTCCACGGATCTCAGAAATCAGGGCTCACAGAGCACCTGCTCTCGGACCACAGCGAGATTAAGCTGGCAAATAAGCACAGGCAGACTCTGGAGGTATGGAGGGTTCGGTTCCAGACAGCCAGCTGGCCTTACTGCAATACAGCGAGTCACTGAACCGTTCTGGTTTGCCAGTGCATGTAAAACTTAAAGTCTATTAAGTGTGCAACAGCATTATGTCTGAAATAAAACCCAATGTATATATCTTAAAAAATACTTTATTTTGCTAAAAAACGTTCACCGTCATCTGACAATGCAGGGCTGCCGCAAAATTTCAATTTGTTAAAAAAGAAAAAAGAAAATACTATTGGCGAAGTGCAATACGACAAGGCACGGCTCCAATGAAACCGTGACTAGAAAACCCCGTGTACTCGTAAATTAACGACATGTTTCTAAATGATCTCTGGGTCAAAGAAGATTACAAGCTGGAAACTGTCTTAAACTGAAGGGCGGTGAGAAGCCTGCACACCAAGACGTGGGTGCAGCTAAGACTGTACTTGGAGGGAAAGGCATGTCCTTACTGCATCATTAGAAAGGGGCGGGGACAGACAAAGCCCTCAGGAAGGCGCGAGACGGAGGGCAGGGGAGGAGGCCCGGCTCACCTCATCACTTCGATGTAACCCTTGGCGGCGGCCACGTGCAGGGCGGAGGCCCCCGTGCGGGGGTGCCGCGCCTCGGGCATGGCGCCCCCGTTCAGCCAGCACCTGGTGTCGTGAAGCAGCAGTTCCTCCTCCGCCCGTTTGGCTGCCTCCACGTCCACACCTGGGAGGACCAGAAGCGGTAAGAGGGGGGGCGCCCCCCGGCCTGTGTGTGCTCCTCGGGGGCTCAGGGGAGCCGGGGCCAGCTCTGTCACTTCCCAAACAGACAGCCGTGGGTTCCACTGAGGGTCCTTCCTGGGGGCTGGGGGTTCTTGGGTCTCACCTTCCCTTTCACTACTGATACAGGCCTTAACCCGGCATCTGCCTGTGTTTTGTCACGTTTATTGCTCACGAGAGGCTAAACCAAGCAGAAGCCACTGAGGATGCCCCTATCGCTGGGGCGATGGCACCTTCTCACCAGCCACCCCTGCGCCCACTGGGGAGGGGCCAGCAGGCTTCCCCTCTCGTCAGTTTCAGGAGAAGTGCTCTGAACTCATCGACGTGAGGGCAAGTGGAAGCTTTACATGAAACAGAAGTCGATTCTGGATCAAGAACAGGCAGCCCCGTTAAGGGCGGAACAGTCCCTTCCGACCATCACTGAGAATGTGTGGTTTGTCCGTTAAGAGCCGCCGAGATGGCAGTCAGAAACGGGCGTCTCCCCTAGGGGCTGCGTGCTCCTCCTGGGAGCTTCGTTCCTGCCCGCTATTTTTCTCACTGCAGAACTGCTCACTTGCCCACGTTCGGCCCGGGGCGGAGCCGTCCTGTGCGTGGTCGGCAGCCACGGAGCAGTGCGGAGCCAGGCTGCAGACGGCCAACACGCCGGATCTCCAAGCGTAGAAAGAACGCGCCGTGCAGCAGCTCGGGAACAGTTCTTTACACTGATCGCACGCAGAAATGACAACGCCTTGGACGGGCAGATTAAGTAAACCATGTTCCTAAAATGGACCTCACCTGTTTCTATTTTTAAGAGCGCCTTCTTGGAAATCCTTGATTAGCATGTGGCTGCCTCTGGCTTCCCCCTGGACAGCACAGGCAGAGAAGCACGCGCTCGGCCGCGCGGCTCACAGCAGCACCGGGGCCCGGAGGTAACCACCTTCACGAATCTGTTTTCAGGAGCAGGAAGCTGGGCATACCCTTACTACGAGGTCGTAAACCTTGCCCCAGGCTATGCAGGGGCCCCAGTCAGTCCGTGTCTGGCAGCTGGGCGCTGGGATTGAACTCCGCTGGGATCACCTCAGGGTGCCCTGGCTAGCAGGGACTCCCGGAGGCACTATTCCAGGAACATCTGGCTAATGAGGGCTCACCCGCAGGCCGGCAAAGTGCCCGGGCCTCAGAGACCCGCCCCTCCCGCCGACCTCCTTCAAGGCAATCTCCTAGGTTCAGTCCTATTATAGACACGGCGGGCAAGGAAGGGCGGGGTTTGCGGCCCTTTTTCTGCAGCCACACTTAGCGTCCTGCCTGTTCAAACGCATCCTTCTGCAGTTTATTTTTTTGCGGAGATTTCCCCGTGTTTCCTAACAGAACTCCTGACGGAGGGTGGCAAACCAGCGCCTGTGCGGGCAGGCAAGCTGTTCCGTTCACACAGATTTATCTACTTCACCAAACGTGTGACTCAGCGGCTTTTAGGACATTCACCATGTGCAGCCATCAACCCTATCTATCTGTACCTGAACCTTCTCATCGCCCCAAACGGAAACCTCCTACCCCATCAAGCAGTCCCTCCCCAGAGCCTGAAAACCACTAATCCACTTCCTGACACTGTGGATTTGCCTCATCTGGACAGAGCCTATGTTTGTAAATAAAGTTTTAATGGCTAACCACCCTTATGGCAGAAAGTGAAGAAGAACTAAAGAGCCTCTTGATGAAAGTGAAAGAGGAGAGTGAAGTTGGCTTAAAGCTGAACATTCAGAAAATTAAGATCATGGCATCTGGTCCCATCACTTCATGGCAAATAGAGGGGAAAACAGTGGAAACAGCGCTTGACTTTATTTTTCTGGGCTCCAAAATCACTGCAGATACTGATTGCAGCCATGAAATTAAAAGACACTTACTCCGTAGAAGGAAAGTTATGACCAACCTAGACAGCATATTAAAAAGCAGAGACATTGCTTTGTCAAAAAGGTCCGTCTGGTCAAGGCTATGGTTTACCCAGTAGTCATGCATGGATATGAGAGTTGGACTATAAAGAAAGCTGAGTGCCAAAGAATTGATGCCTTTGAACTGTGGTGTTGGAGAGACTCTTGAGAGTCCCTTGGACTGCAAGGAGACCCAACCAGTCCATCCTAAAGGAAATCAGTCCTGGGTGTTCATTGGAAGGACTGATGTTGAAGCTGAAACTCCAATACTTTGCCCACCTGATGCGAAGAGCTGACTCACTGGAAAAGACCCTGATGCTGGGAGGGATTGGGGGCAGGAGGAGAGGGGACGACAGAGGATGAGGTGGTTGGATGGCATCACCGACTCGATGGGCATGAGTTTGAGTAAACTCCGGGAGCTGGTGAGGGACAGGGAGGCCTGATGAGCTACAGTCCATGGGGTCGCAAAGTCGGACACGACTGAGCGACTGGACTGAACTGAACTGCTTATTCCGACCTCTTCTGCATATTACCCCCTGGCTGTTTTTCCCACCACAGGTCACTCATCTACAGATTACTGACTGATCCCTTCCAGATTTGGTGTTGGCACACCCTCACCCTCTCAACTGAACGAGGAGCTCCCTCAGAATACATCCATCTGAATGCAGAGTTCCAAAGAATAGCAAGGAGCGATAAGAAAGTCTCCCTAAGTAATCAATGCAAAGAAAGAGAGGAAAACAACAGAATGGGAAAGACTAGAGATCTCTTCAAGAAAATTAGAGATACCGAGGGAACGTTTCATGTAAAGATGGGCACAATAAAGGACAGAAATGGTATGGACCTAACAGAAGCAGAAGATATTAAGAAGAGGTGGCAAGAATACACAGAAGAACTGTACAAAAAAGATCTTCATGACCCAAATGACCACGATGTGTGATAACTCACTTAGAGCCAGACATCCTGGAATGTGAAGTCAAGTGGGCCTTAGGAAGCATCACTACGAACAAAGCTAGTGGAGGTGATGGGATTCCAGTTGAGCTATTTCAAGTCCTAAATGATGATGCTGTGAAAGTGCTGCACTAAATATGTCAGTAAATTTGGAAAACTCAGCAGTGGCCACAGGACTGGAAAAGGTCAGTTTTCATTCTAATCGTAAAGAAGGGCAATGCCAAATAATGTTCAAACTACCGCACAATTCCATTTATCTCACACACTAGCAAAGTAATGCTCAAAATTCTCCAAGCGAGCCTTCAACAGTACGTGAACTGAGAACTTTCAGATGCTCAAGCTAAGGCAGAGGAAGCAGAGATCAAATTGCTAACAACTGCTGGCTCATAGGAAAACCAAGAGAGTTCCAGAAAAACATCTACTTCTGCTTTATTGACTATGCCAAAGCCTTTGACTGTGTGGATCACAATAAACTGTGGAAAATTCTGAAAGAGATGGGAATACCAGACCACCTGACCTGCCTCTTGAGAAATCTGAATGCAGGTTAAGAAGCAACAGTTAGAACTGGACATGGAACAACAGACTGGTTCCAAATTGGGAAAGAAGGATTACGAAAAGGCTGTATACGCTGGGCTGGAAGAAGCATAAGCTGGAATCAAGATTGCCGGGAGAAATATCAATAACCTCAGATATGCAGATGACACCACCCTTATGGCAGAAAACAAAGAGGAACTATAGAGCCTCTTGATGAAAGTGAAAGAGGAGAGTGAAAACGTTGCCTTCAAGCTCAACATTCAGAAAACTAAGATCATGGCATCCGGTCCCATCACTTCATGGCAAATATGTGGGGAAACAGTGGAAAGAGTGGCTGACTTTATTTTTGGGGGGGCTCCAAAATCACTGCATATGGTGACTGCAGCCATGAAATTAAAAGACATTTACTCCTTGGAAGGAAAGTTATGACCAACCTAGATAGCATATTAAAAAGCACAGACATTACTTTGCCAACACAGGTCCGTCTAGTCAAAGCTATGGTTTTTCCAGTGGTCACGTATGGATGTTGAGAGTTGGACCATAAAGAAAGCTGAGCGCCGAAGAATTGATGCTTTTGAACTGTGGTGTTGGAGAAGACTCTTGAGAGTCCCTTGGACTGCAAGGAGATCCAACCAGTCCATCCTAAAGGAGATCAGTCCTGGCTGTTCATTGAAGGACCGATGTAGCTGAAACTCCAATACTCTGACCACCTGATGAGATAAAAAAAGAACTGACTCATTTGAAAAGACCCTGATGCTGGGAAAGATTGAAGACAGGAAGAGAAGGGGGCAACAGAGGATGAGATGGTTGGATGGCATCACCGAGTCAATGGACGTGAGTTTGAGCAAGCTCTGGAGTTGGTGATGGGCAGGGAGGCCTGGCGTGCTGCAGTCCACGGGGTGGAAAGGTTTGGACAGGACTGAGGGACTGAAGTGACAGCCTCTCGACACTGTGAAGCTCGAGGGGGAGGGTGCGATCGGGTGACGTAGGAGTGGGACTGCTGGAGCCCGGGGGTGCGGGTCTCCGGCTGCAGGCCACACTGTCTGTCCAGCTGCTCACACGGAGGCTGGAATCACCCGCGTGCCTGGGCCTCGCCAGGACTGACCCTGCCTGTCAAAGCTACCTGCCTCTGAGAGTGAGCAGCCCGCATCCCTGTCCTGACGGTGGGATTCCTTCCAGCGCAGTTCCAAGTCCCTGAGGGTCTGACTGTGGCCGTTCCGAGCAGAGTGGCCAGAGGGTCGGTCGGGGGCTTGGCCGGCCCCCGCGGCCCTGGCTGAGAGCACCGTGTCTGCGGAGGAGCTGTCGCTTGGAGCTGCCAGCATCCAGTCCCCCTTCCTGCTTGTCCTCACCCCTGCTCTCACCCAACGCGGCTCCAACATGAGGAGCCCACAGCCCGGCTCCACGGGCAGTCGCATCACCAGGCCTGAGGGTCCTCCCTGCCACCACGACTCTCTCGGGGCACGCTGTGACCAGGCTGGCCCTGAGGGCTGGGGCTGGGGCTGGGCTGCTGAGAAGTCTAGTTCTAGATCCGCCGGGGTGCCAGCCTGCACTGCTTGAAGCCACGCCCGGTGCCTCGCCAAGAGAACCAGCCTAGGAGTGAAACCAACACAGCTCAGCAGAGAGACGAGAGGAAGGCTTTCGACTGCGTCTGCGCCCCTGGATCCAGCCATGCCTGATGTCCACATAACTCCTCGACTTCAGTTACAGAGGCCCATGAATTGTGTTTAAACTGTGGGAAAGCACAGATTCTGCCCACCACAGTCCACAGAGGCCTCACGTCAAGGCAGGCACCGTGAAGCCACATCACCAAGGCCTCCGATTTCAGAGGCAGCTGCGCCCCACCCCCAGCAGTGTAGCAGAGAGTCTTTGTGCCTGGCGGTCTCCTGGTGGGTCCTACAGGCCACCCCCGGACCATCCCCTCCCCCGCCCCGACCTTCGGCCCGCAAAGGGGCACAGCGGGTCACCATGAGAAGGCGAGGAGCGCGCTGGGTGATTCTGGCAGGAACACATGGAGGCCGCAGAGATGACCCAGCCCCGGTGTCCCCCAAGCATCGCCCTGCAGGCTGCTTTTTAACAACAAAGAGAGGAAGACACCTCCATGGCAGAGTCACCTGGGAGACCCCTCTGGATGAAGCTCAAGGTTAACATCACCAATCACAGGGTGGACAGAGTTCGTCTCCCAGCAGAACTAGCTGGCAAGTTCCTGCCCAACCTGCAGAACTGACGGAGCAATCGGGTCCAGGCTGACGGGCCATGTAAACAGCGGAGGGGTGAAGGCTGGCCCAGTGCTGCCGGCGGGGCCAGGGGCGGGAAACCGGGCCAGGGGCGGGAAACCAGGCCAGGTCCACCCCTGTGGAGACGGAGGGCGCACAAGCAATCACGCCAAGAAGCTGGAAACCTTGAGTCCACGCTTCAGGATTCCACTTACGCCAAATGGGCAAACCCCACACGAAGCCAATGGGTGGCCCCCAGGGCTGAGGGGGGTAGGGGAGGTCAGGGGTCACAGCCCGGGGCTCAGGGTTTCTTCTGGGCTGATCAGCATCATCTAAGCTCAACGTGCTCAAGGATGCACAAGCTTTAAAGTGAATACGCTAAAAAGACGAAACAGAAAAAATGAGCCCACACGTGTCTAAATGTGAAGGAAGCGAACACGCAGACCACTGTATCCACACGACGCTGCTGAAAGCCCTGGTGAGCCTCAGCGGAGGTTGCCCTCATCAGACTGCGAGTGAAACCCGGCCCAGCGTGTGAAGTCGTCCAGATGAAAACACGGAGAAGCGGAGCCAGGAAAAGCCCGGTTCTGTCTCTGCTCTGCTCCCTGCCTGCCTCTGAAGCAAACCAGGGCTCCGGACCGCAGCTCGCCCACCAGCACCTCCGCGCCCCGCGGGGCTCCCACGGCCACCGGCACCGCACCTGCCCAGGGCAGGGCCTCGTCCCTCCCAACCCGAGCCGGGCTGGGAGTCCGCTCTTCACCAGCCTCCCTGCGCCCCCCGCGTGGCCCTCCAGAGCCCCCCGCCCCACCCGCACACCTCCTCACCGATGCGGTGCGGCCACCAGACCCGCCCAGAGGACCAAAGTCATCCAGAAGCACGCTGCTGACGCGGGGCTCCCACGGGAGGCGGGGCACGGCTGCCCGCTGTCTCCCACCCGTGGACCCCCCGGCCCTGCACTGCGGGTTGGCCGACGAGTCCTCCCCTCGGTGTAGCCATCGGCTACTGTGAGAGCGGGCGGGGAAGGTGGGCACCTGCTAGAAGTCACACACGCTCCCCCTAGGAAAGAGCCTGGCCAGGCACGGTGTTCAGGGGGGTCCTGGGCCCCCTATTAAGGACCCTGGGGCGCAGTGATGGCGAGTACAGCAGACCAGACCCCCAGAAGACTCGGCATTCCCGCACCCGCCCCCCCACCCCCCAGCACAACTCCTGAGAAGACGTGCCATCACCCAGGACATGCCCCAAACTGAGTTTCCTCGGTCACTCCGAGGATGAGCCAACCCTGCCTCAGTTACTGCTTCTCGGGTCCTCGGCGACGGAGGCCCCCTGCGCCCCAGGCCCACCTCGGCGGGCGATCTCCGCCTTCAGCAGCGCCTCCATGGCGTCAGACTCGGCCAGGTCCAGAGGCAGATCGCCGTCGCTGTTGACCGCAGCGATGTTGGCCCCGTGGCTCAGGAGGTGCCTGGGGAGGTGGGGGCGGGCCGCGGTCAGGACGGAGGGGTCCGGGCCCCATGCCCAGCGGGCCCGCCCGCCCTCCCCGCCTCACCTGGCGATGTCCAGGTAACCGCAGGAGGCGGCCACGTGCAGGGGCGTCCAGCCCTCGTTGTCGGCCTGGTTCACCGTGGCGCCCTGCTCCACCAGGAAGCGCACCACCTCCAAGTTCTCGTCGATGCAGGCCTGGGGGGGGCGGGGGGCAGGGCAGGGGCTCACCCTCCCCACTCCGGACCTCCCTGCGTGCCTGGCAAGGCAGGACCCCCCGCCGGGGGCCTCGAGGGGGACCCAAAGCCGATCAGGCAAGGCTCCGGAAGAAGACCCCGGGGGCCCTCCAGCCACCCAGCTGTTTAAGACACCCCGGCCCCCAGCCCTGCACACCCTGGCTTCCCGGCGGCCACGCCAGCCAGGCCTCTGGGGCTCACTGGGGACTGTGAGAGGAGCTGGCCAGAGAGGAGAGGACAGGGATCCCGAACCATGCCTGTTCACAAGATGCACCAGTCACCACGGAGGATGGGCCTCCAGAGCTGGACCCCAGGGAAGAGACCCAGGCCCTCCTCCTCAGACCCAGCAGACTCTCCCGGAGAACTGAGCACAGCCCTGCCATGCACCTGGCGGGGAGACAGCCGGACCCTGGGGCCCAAGGCCGTGTGGGGCCGGTAGGGTCGCCAGGTTCCTGCGAACCTGGGACGGGGAGTGGGGCAGTGGTGAGGGTCCCGGGCAGGACCCTAACACTGGGAGAGACGTGCACCCAGGCCTGGCGCCCCAAGAGAGGCACAGGGCGCTCCATCACGGGGCGTCCACGGGCACCGTCCCCACTCCGAGGGCTGTCAGGGTCCCCTCTGATGGGGGAAGAGATCCCAGCGCCAGGAGACAAAAGCCCTTGCACGAGCCGGGGCACCAAGTCAGGGCCAGAGAAAGGGTTTCGCCCGGGACCTGTGCGAACGTGGGGTGGGCACTGGGCCCGAGTGGGGCTGGGGGATGGGAGTGGCCCTGGCCTCCCGGATCCTCGGGGGAGATTAGCCTCCGACTCCCGCACCTCTCCACGGCCGGCCGCCTGGAGCAGGGGGAGGAAGCTACGAGGGCCAAGAGCATGAAGTCATGGAAACTCAGGCTGCGAAAGGGGGGCCACGCGTGCCCTGGGAACGGGATGAACTCTGGGCGCCGTTTATTTCCACCGGTTGCCATGGTGATGAGAGGGGGGGCAAGGAGGGAGACGGGCCTTTCCCTTTCAAGGACCTGGCCGGGCACAGGCATCCGTGCGAAAGATGCCTGCAGCCTGGGCACCAGGGGCCAAGAATCCAGGCCCCGCCCCTCCTCCTCAGATCCAGGGGTCCAGGCCCCCAGCCTCTCCCTGCTCAGACCCGGGAAACCAGGCCCCCAGCCCCTCCCCCCTCAGACCCAGGGGGTTCAGGCCCCCAGCCCCTCCCCCTCAGACCCAGGAGCCTGGACTCTCTGACCCCCTCCCTATTTACACCTAAGAATCCTGGCTCACAGTCCTTCCTATCCCAGACCCCAGTCCTAAGTAGGAGGTAATCGGGGGACGAGGCAGCCTATCCCGGCCTTGTCACCTTGTCGAGGGGTAAGGGGTGGGATGTGAGACCTCCTGTGGTCACAGCCAGAGCAGGGAGACGACGCCAGGGAACCTGCTCCAGGGGGAACAGAAACCACAGCTGCCGGACTCGCCCAGACAACATGAGTGACTGTCCCATGTGCCTGTCCGGGGGTTTCCTGGGACCTGGGACTTTCGGAGCTAAAACGAGGCCAGTCTTGGGCAAACTGGCACAAGCTGGTCAGCAAACACCCAGTCCTGACCCAAAGCCCCGCTCCCCCACTCGCTCACTGGCTGGGCGACCTAAAACAGGGACTCCCCTCTCTGCGCCCACCTCGGAGGGATGCCCTAATCCCCTCCAGGCCTCCCGCAGAGCCCTGGCGAGTGAGTTCATCTCGCCTATAACAGGAGAGTTCATCTCACCTATAGCAGGAGAGCGAGAGGAATCCCACTGACGGGGTGGCCTGGGACAGGGTCTGGGCCACGGGACAGGCTGGGGAGCACGGCCCAGCCGGAAAGGTCCCGGGGAGCCGGGGCAGGGCTGGCAGTGCAGGAAGAGGGACCCTCTCCCAGAGAGCACTGGAGCCTCTGCAGGGCATGGGCCTGGGGGTGCAGCGGGGGAGAGCGAGGGGAGGGACGGCACCTGGACCAGGGGCTGCAACCCCCAACTGGACGTGAGGCTCTTCCTGCAGGGTGTCCCTGCCAGCCCACTCACAGGCAAGAAGCCCGAGGCGCAGGGAGGAGTCACATTCTAGGCCACTGACTTGAGAAGCCGAGATCAGAACTCAGGACTGGCCTACCTTCCTGAGCCGCGGCTCCTCCTGGGGACCTGGCACGTGAGTCCCTTCCGGCCTCCTCCCCAGCCCCCTGCTCCCTGCCCAGGTTTCCTTCCCTGGGTCCTCTCTGGGTCCCAAAGTAACCAAACCCTGGGAGCTCCTGCAGAGAAGCGAGGACTGGGGACTGGACCAATTCGAGGAGACTAGGAGGGAGACAGCCTCGGGGACGCGGGCTCTTCTGTGAACTTTGCCCGATGGCCGCAATGAAGGAGGGCGGGTGCGGTGGGGGGTGACAGGTTCCCGAACCAGAGGGAACCGTGGGACTGGGGCCTATGGTGGGCCTGGTTCTGGAACACAAGAAGCCCAGAGGCAGCAGTCAGAGCGTCTGGGGAAGGCACTAGGGCCCAGGCTGTGGACAGAGAGGAGTAACCCGGCTCTGGATCTCTTGAGAAGGTGACAAGAAGAGGGCTGGGAGACAGGACACACTCTGGGAGGGAGGAGCTGCTCGGATCCACAGGAGGGGATCCAGGCAGAGAACGCAAGGTGACCAGAGAACAGAGAGGCAGCCCAAAGCCAGGAAGAGGTGGGTGCCCAGAAAACAAAAAAACGGGGGGTGATGATGCAGGCCTGGCCAAAGCTACAGGAGAGCAACGGAGAAGGGAGGTTCCTGGAAGAGAAACACCCCTGAGAGGCCTTGACCTAGGAGGCAAGAGGTGGCACAGCCCCAGAAGAATGACGAGGGCATGAGGGTGAAGGGGGGCAAGGGAGACGGCCTGAGCTGACCCTGGCAAAGGAAGCAGCCACTTCAGGAGTACAGAGCTTCGAAGGCGGGGGCTCAGGAAAGAACACCCTGAGATAGCAACAGATGGCACGGGCCAGGGATGACAGAGGTGGCCCCAGGCAGAGGGGCGGGGCGGCAGGGAGAGCACAGGCAGGGAAGATGGAGATGCTACGCTGCTGGGGGGGCAGGGGGAGTGGTACCTGCCTGGATGGGGGAACAGGGGGCACCGGTGGGGCTGCAGGGGCACAGACTCAGGAAAGAGGGAGGCGCAGCACGAGATGACAGAGTCGAGGTGGCACCAGTGGCGGTCGCACGGGCGAGACTAGCAAAGAGCCCTCAAGGTCGGGAAAGAGCACCGCGAAGTGACGAGACGGGGATGCACCGGGCTGAGGCCGGCAACGACGGTTCGGGGGCAGAGAAAGGGCGGCTCAGAATGGCAAAGGCCAGGGTCAGTTCCAGTGGCTCAGGGTCGGGAGAGGGGAGCCCCAGGTGGGACGGAGGGAAGGGGGATCCACCGCGGACGACGGCGCAGAGTAGGGCCGCCGGGGTGACTCCGGGCCGGCGAGGAAGGGGGCTCCGGGTGGCGCAGACCCGGGCGCTGACCTGGTGCAGGGCGCTGATGCCGTCGGCGTTGGTGGAGTCGAGCACTGCGCGGGCGGGCGGCGGGGCGGCGGGGTCCAGCTCTGCGCCCGGGCCGGGGTCGGCCGCGCGCAGCATCAGGCGTGCCTCGTCCAGGTCGCCGCCCGCGCAGGCCGCCAGGAACTCGGCGGCGCGCTCGAAGCGCACGGTGCGGGCGCGCCGCTCCCCGGGGCCCGGCTCGGCGCCCGCCCGCGCCCCCCACTGCCGCAGCTGCTCCCGCCGCCGCTCGCGGGCCGCTGCCGCCGCCGCCCCAGGGCCCGCCCCGGGGCCGTCCTCGCCCGACATCGCGCCGCCCGCCCGCCCGTGAGCGAACGAGCGAGCGAGCGAGCGCAGAGCGCCGAGCCCCGAGCAGCAGCCGCCGCCGCCGCCGCCACCGCCCGCCCCCGGGCCGCCGGGAACTGCCGCCAGCCCCGCGCCGCCCAAGGATCTACCGGCCCCCGCCCGACGCGCGACGTCACCACGCCGCCCCGGGACGCGCTGGGAAATGGAGTCCGCAGCCGGGAGAGGCCGTGGCAACGGCCTCAGGGAAGGCCGCGGGGAACTCTGGGAAGTGGAGTCCAGAAGCGGAAATCGGTCTCGGCCACATTCGGGCCTCGATCTGCCCCGAGGCACACTGGGAAATTCGCGGCTTAGCGGTTTCAAAAGGAAATCTGATTGAGAAGATGCCCCTGGGAGTGCCGGGAAATGGAGTCTAAAGGCCGGAGATGTGCCGCCCCCCCCCCCAGGGCATGCTGGGAAATGTAGTTCACAGTATGAAGGAGACCAACCGGGAAACGGATTCGATAGCCCGGGAGTCCTAAAAGATAGAACTAATTTTTCCATACACCTTACCGCTTTTCTCATACCATGTGATTTACTTATTTTGGGTTTGTCTTATCCCTTCAACTAGAAATGAGCCCCAGGAGAACAGGGATTTATGTCTTCTGTGTGCATCCCTGTTCCCATTACCAAGACCTAATAAAACGCGAACGGGAATAGTATTTTGAATGAATGAATTAATTAATTAATTAATGGATTCCCTAGGTCGTGAAAAACGCCAGGATACCATGGGAAATTGAGTCCACAACCCTTAGACCAAGAAAATCCCTGGGTGACCGCCCAGGGCACCTTGGGAAGTAAAAAGTACGGTACAAAGTTCAAAGCGGCAATCGGCCGCTGGGCACGCTGGGAAACGTAGTACTCGGGGCCACGTCCGTAAAGGCACCGTTGGTCCAGAGCACCCCAAGTCCCTGATGGAACCCCTGGATTACATCAGGAAGGGAACCCAAGAGGCAGGGTCCGCAATGACAGCTCCTCAGAGCCTTCACCTGCCCTGCCCGCTACTTGCTACCATCTTGGGTCGTGGAGCAGGCTGGGAAATGTAGTCCGGGCTGTACGTCCTCGCAAGCCATGCTGGGATTTGTAGTCCAAGGCGGGGACGTCTTACGGACGTGGAGGGTGAGTTGACTCATACCTAACGTGATAAAGCACGATGTGAGTCTCATCTTAAGTAGTCTGCACCTTAATCCTCACTGGGAAGGAAGCAAGCACTCCGAGTCCAGAGCAAAGACCTATAAAAATCACAAAGCTACTGCTGCTGCTAAGTCGCTTAGTACTGTCCGACCCTGTGCGACCCCATAGACAGCAGCCCACCGGGCTCCCCTGTCCCTGGGATTCTCCAGGCAAGAACACTAGAGTGGGTTGCCATTTCCTTCTCCAATGCATGAAAGGGAAAGTGAAGCCGCTCAGTCGTGTCCGACTCTTAGCCACCCCATGGACTGCAGCCTACCAGGCTCCTCCGTCCGTGGCATTTTCCAGGCAAGTGTGCTGGAGTGGGGTGCCATTGCCTTCTCTGAAAATCACAAAGAATGGCTCTGAAATACAGAGGCAAGTGTTCTGTTTTCCAACGGATGTCAGATCAGCTCTACCCACTCTAAAGTTCTTGGGCCTGTGCTACGAAATAAACGACAGATGCCGTGAAACCTGGAGACCGCTGAGGTGGCTATGTCAGGCGAGTGTATGCTTCTTGGTTTTTGTCTTGTCACAACAAAGATTTGGAGTGATGGACATTAAAGCCCCCTCAGCGTGTTAACAGCTCTCCGGTCTTGGACAGACCGTGTTATAGCTCTCAGGTCTCGAATGAACCATGTTATAGCTCTTAGAGAAATCAATGACACAGCTCAGTGTTACAGCTCTATTTTATTTAGAAGATAACAGGAAAATCCATTTTCCAGGTGTGAGGGCATGTCGACCCAAAGACGTGAAAAGAAGAGCGCCCCAGCGCGCGGGAGAGAGAGAGAGAAGAGAGCTTTGGCTCCTCTTTTTATATGTTTCTCTCTCCCTGGGCCTGTCCTGTGTAAATTGGGCCAGCCAGGAGTGCCGTTTGTTTTACCTGAGATTCTCACTCCGGTTCTCGGACCTTCCTTTGTTCTATTTTCTCGGGCTTTTCCCTTCCAGGTCTTTTAGCCACCGCCATTCTGGACTCCTTTTCCCTATTCTAACTACCTAACAGATAGAGAAGGGTTAGCAGTTCGGGTGACTTTGGGGATATGTAGTCCTTCATTCCCACACTTCCCATTCAACCTATACACCCACCTTCTTCTCCAGGCAGCTTGAATGGTGCGGATGTTGTTAGGGTGTCTTCAGTTATGTGTGTCTCTATACCTGCACACAACTGTGATGTGTGTATTTGTGGTCGTGTCTGTAGCCAGGTGTGTGCTGTTTTTGGAAGCTTTTGTTCATTGTGTCTGTGAGCTGTGATGTAAATATGTCTATAGTTTTATGATTTTTATTTACAGGAGACACAATTTGGAGTATCTGCTCAACCCACACAACCTACTATGGGACATGCTCCCACCATGAAGTTTTGTTAGCAATCTTTAGGTTAACTGCTGCATTTAGACTTGAACCTCTGTTTAACAAATTCTATTCTACTACAATGGGTAAGAATTACAGTTCTGGTTTAGGCATTCCTGGACTTGATCTTGTCTCTTGACACTTCCAACTGTGGGGTCTGATCTAGGACCTAGGCTTACTCTCTTAATTTCTGCCTCCAGGAGCTGTTGTGACCGTGTACCTGGCCTGTTTCGTAGGTAGACGTTGACTCTGTACAGGCATTTTTATATTTTACTCATTACAATTCTCTTCTGCCCTTCTCTTTTCCATGGTGAAGGTTTTTTTCACTTCTCAAGCCTGCTGTTTTCTCTCAATGCTAGCACTGGAATGTTGATACTTAACCTCCTCACAGCTGGTGAAAATAGCCTTGGAAAGATAACATGTTCCCTTTTTCCCTGCAAGAGGCAGAAAAACGGACCTCATAAAGATGGTTCAGATAAAGGGATGCAAGAGGACATTCACAAAGTATCAAGTTGACTCCTCTATTCTGTGAGAAAACAGGGGTAAGTATAGAAGTCAGTTCTAATTTCTATTTTAACTGTCCTTGAAAGAGTTATTTGCACAAAGGAACCTTTTACGTTTAAGATAGAATTATATTGTTAGGACTTCCCTGCTGGTCCATGCTCCCAGTGAAGAGGACATGGGTTTGATCCCTGGTCGGGGAACTAAGATCCTACATACAGCAAGTATGTAGGAGAACGCAAACAGCTAGAGAAGCCACACCGCGATGAAGAGCAGTGAACAGCCAAAATAAATATCGATTAATTAATTGTTAAAAAGAGAGAGAATCATATTGCGAAAGGCACCCCATGGCTGACCTGCTGTGACTTTCAACACACGAAAATATCCGCTGTGTCCTCATACGCATGCCAACGGGCTTTGAAATTGACAACCGTCTCAAGAATGGCATCTTCCCAAAGGTTATCCAAGGACACGGGCCCAGAAAAAAGCCCTCCCCCTTGCAGTGTCAGGGACCACGGTGCTTATAAAAAACAGATTTTACCCAAAATCTAGAACCAGGTTTCCAGATTTTCCGGATCTGAACCTAAGATCTCTGCTCTGCCCCAATGACTTCACTGTGCTGCTCTCTCTCCTCTTTCCCAAGTGGAAGGTTTGTTTCTAAATTACCAGTATTACAATGGCCCTGTTCCATCTCTACCACCATGGGCTAGCTAGAGAGGGAGAGCTCATCTTTGCATTTATATAATGTCAAACCACCCGGAGACACACCCAAGCCAGACAGACAGCTGATCTGCCTCCCAAACACCCTGGGCTTTCGTCTGAGGGGAGCCTGGGAGTGTGTTCCAGACAGGGGAACTCTTTATGTGGGTGGTGGGAGAGTGGGTCGGAGACCGACAGCTGCCTGCCCATCACTACTGCGTCCTTCCTCAAAAACAAGAAGCCTGCTTTTGTTTGGAGCAGCAAAGCACCCAGGTGGCTCCACAAGCAGCAGGAGACCTAGTCATCTTTGCAGTCAGGGGCAGCGATAAGATGTAAGTGAGCACGACTGGGGTGGGGGTGGGGGGAGGGAAGCTGTCCAGGAAAGCTTTGGAAAGCGGTTTGATTCGGCCAAGAGGTACACCTTTCTGGCTTCTCCTCTTCTCCTGCCTTCCTTCTGGGAAGCAGATGGGATGGCGCAGAGCTCCAGAAATCATCTCGGGACCAGTCTGCGACCTCACAGGGGGAAGCCAAGCAGGAAGGCAGGCGGCACCTCAGTACCTGATGGCAGGCTTGTTGGTTTTTTTAGGCTTATCCACTTTTGGATTTCTGTTTTGTTTTTTGTTTTTTTTTTTCTCCAAGAACCATACATAGTGCTTTTATTTATTTTTTAGCCATTTTAAAAAATTGAAGTATAGTTAACTTACAATGTTGTGTTAGTTTCAGGTGTAGAGCAAAGTGACCCAATGTTATATATATATTCTTTTTCAGATTCTTTTCCCTTATAGGTTATTAGTTTGGGTTTTTTTCTTTTTTTGGCTGCGTCGTGTGGCTTTCGGGATCATAGTTCCCCAACCAGGGATTGAACCCAAGCCCCTGGCAGTGGAAGCCCGGAGTCCTAACTACTGGCCTGTAACTAACTACTACAATGCATTGAGCAGAGTTCCCTATGCTCTATAGCAGGTCCTTGTTCGTTATCTACTTTATATCTATTAATAGTAATGTGATCAGAGGGTTTTTTTTTTTTCTAGTCTGTTTACAAGGTTGTAATGCCAGAACACTCTATCACCCCCATAAGAAGTACCATTCCTTTTAGCCATTACCCTCCCCCACGCCTTTCTTCCCCTGTGTCCCTGGAGACCACCACTACTCCCTGCCTCTGTGGATTTGCTTTCTAGAAATTTTGCGTCAACGGGATCTCGAAATGTGTGGCCATCTGCATCTGGCTTCCTTCATTCTGATTTGCAGACTCATCTACACTGAAGCCTGTGCCAGAGCCTCATTCCTCTTTACAGCTGACTAGTATTCCTTCGCATCCGTTCACCGGTGGATGGACGTTTCGGTTGTTTTCACCTCTTGGGGATCCTGAGCTATGCTGCTGCTGAGAATCCTGTACACGTGTTCGTGAGAATACATCTTTTCCTTCTCCTGGGGCAGAATTGCTAGGGCCTATGGCTCAGCGGTAAAGATTCCACCTACCAATGCAGGAGACGTGGGTTTGATCCCCGGGTCAGGAAGATTCCCCTGGAGAAGGAAATGGCAACCCACTCCAGTGTTCTCGCCTGGAGAATCCCATGGACAGAGAAGCCTGGCGGGCTACAGTCCACGGGGTCGCAAAGACTCGGACACAACTGAGCAACTAAACAACAACAAATGGTAATGCTGTGGTTCACTGTTTGAAGACCTGCCAGACTCCTTTCCAGAGCGGTCGCACCGTTTTGCACGACCACCAGCTGCGGGTGAGGGGTCAGCCCTACACAAGGTCCTCAGGATTGTTGAGAGGATTCCCCCAGCAGCTGTGAGCTGGTGGCCTCCCCATGGCCAGCTGCGCGTTCATAACAACACAGAACTCGAGCTCTCGCGGCAGGGGGAGCATTTATTTCAAGCCCCTGATGGACGCACACGCCAAGGGCTCCCAGGTGCCTCGAGGGGGCGGGGGCGCTGTGCCCAGCTCCTCACTTCCAGCGGCCTCCGACGCGGCCCTTCCCGGCCCCCTTCCGGCTGGAGGAGGAGGAGGAGGAGGGGTGTTAGGAAGGAGCGCCTCCCCACCCACCTCTGAGATGGGCCCCGCCCTCCCCGCCACGGGAAGAGGCCCGCCACTGCCTGCTCTTGGGGGGTTCGCTGCCTGGGGTGGCGCGATTAGCGGTCTCCGGCCAACCGACGGGCGGGAGGTGATATCCCTGGGCCAGCTCAGGATGTTCACGTGGGCGCTGATAAATGGTTATGGATACAGAGCTGGGGGCAGGAAGGGGAGAGTGACAGAGAGAGGGCCGGGGAGGCTGGGGGGAAGAGAAAGATGGAGACTTGAGGCGGAGAGAAGTTGGAGAAAGGGAGGGAAGGGGAGTGGGAGACAGCAAGAAACACAGCAAAAGCCGCGCTTCTCGACGTCAGCACCAGTGGCATTTGGGGGCCGTCCTGAGCATCCCAGGACACTGAACAGGGGCCCTGAGCTGCACCCAGCAGGGGCCACTAGGACCCCCTCCCCAAACGTGTTCTGGACATCACCTGATGTCCTCTGGGTCAGGTGGAGGGGGGAGATCACCACCCCCCGCCTGGAGGACCAGTGATTTAGAGGGACATAGAAAGGGGGATTGAGACCCCAGAAGAGAACCAGAGATGGAGAGAAAAGGACAGGTTACGAGAACGTTCCAGAGAAAGAGGGATGGAGACAGAGCCCCCAAGAAAGGGTGGTTGGGGATGAAACGGAGTCGGGGCAGCAGGAGAGAGAGTCAGAGGGAGGGGTGTGGGGCCCAGGCTCCGTTCACACTTACAACTTCTGGGCGTGGCTGATGCGGTTGTACAGGACGTTGATCTGCGGAGACCAGAGGGAGGTGTTGGCAGAGCTAGAGGGAGAGGCACCCCCTGCCCCGACCCAACCCAAGCCAGCCCCCAGCCCCAGCCCGGCCCAGCCTCTAGCAAACACGGGTCTCACCTCATATTTCTGCTGCTTCAGCTTCGCCATCAGGTCAAACTTCTCTGACTCCAGTTGGTGGATCCAGTCCGACAGTTCCTGGGCCTTCTCCCTGGCCAGGCAGAAGGACTGTCAGGGAAGGGAGCCAGGCCGGGCCCAAGCCCAGAGGGGCTGAGGGAACCCTTTGAGTTTGGCTTTACTGGTGCCATTGTGTTAATTTGGGGCCCTTTTGTTACTATGCAAAGCGGATTGCAGCAAGGGGTCTTTAAATCTCTGCCCGCTTCTCCGTCCCTGTCTCTCTAACGGACAATGATAGCGTGGCTAAGGGCCCCGGTCCTGGAGTCGGAAAGCCTAGGTTCAAACACCAGCTCTGGCATTCTCTGGCTTGTGACTATGGCCAAGTGACTGCCCCAAGGATCCTGTTTCCCTCTCCAGAAAAATGCAGAAAGAAAATGGTGAGGAAGAAGAAAAAAAAGAAAATGGTGAAGAAGTTATGGGTTGTCCCCTCCATACCCCTTCTCCCTTTCTTCCTTAGAACTTTTTGCAGTAGGCTCTGTCACTACTCTCCCCAGTCTCCCTTGCAGGTAGGGCGGCCAGTGGATGAAAGTAGGTCATTGAGTGGAGCTTCCAGGTAAGCCTTTGTGGGTCTTGCCTTGCAATTTCTTTCTGCTCCTTGGATGTGCTGGCTGGAGCACCAGCGGCCACATTTGACCATGAGGTGATTTGGACGATGAAAATGCTGGAGTAAAAGTAGTGGAGCAGGACACTAGGAGTCTGAGTCTTTAATCGTTTTGCAGAATTGCCATACCACCTGTGGACTACAGATTCCTTCTATGTAAGGAAACAAACCTCTATGTTTTAGGCTGCTATAGTCAGATCTCAATTACTAGAGGCTAAACTTATTCTGAACTGACAATGCCTTGAGCCATTAGAGGATGAGAGAACAGGTATAAAGTACCTGGCACATAACAAACAGTTGATAAAGCTAGTTGTTACTACTCTATCAATTCTTACTAGTATTCTGTGTTTTCTTTTTCCAGTTAATGGTTGTCTTTTGCCAGCTAATGGTTTTCAAATGCTCTCTCTTCTGTGGTGTATTTTATTTTAAATTTTTATAGACCATCATATGATCTCTATTGAATAAATAAAACTTAAGTAACTTGAGATCCTCCAAAATTATCAGTGGACCCAAACGACGAGCAGACGTGTGGTGTAGGGTGGAGAGAGGAGGGAAAAGGAACGTTAGCGACATACTATTTAGTCCAGGCCCTGCGATAATGTTTCCTGGGAGGGAGGGGGCTGGAGCCGACTCTGAATATCCATCCCCCAACTCTGAGTGCAGGGTCCTCATGCTAGGGGTTTGAAATCAGCATCCTGGGAGCTTTCACACCACGGAAATGAGCAAACGCTAAGATGTGGACTTTTAGCCTCTGGAGATCCACTTGGGAAGCATTTACCATCATGCCCCTTCGTAAATACGTGAAGAAGAACACAGACTACCACACCAGACTTCCTGGGTTCCAATCCCCACTCTTGTGCCTGCAAGCTGTGCAACTCTGGAAAGGTCCCTTAACCTCTCTGTGCCTTTTCTCGTTTGTTGGTTTTTTTAATGTTCTGGTTTGTTGTCTCTAACAGGGTGATAATAATGGTATCTCCCTCATGGAGCTGCAAGCCCTCCATACGGGGCTCCTGCTCACTGACCTTTTGCTGCTCCGTGATGTAGACTCATCACAGCCTTCTTTTACCAGTGAGGAAAGCAAGGCTCAGAGGAGGTAACAACGTGCCTAAGATCACACAGCTTAGGCGGTGGAGCTGGCACTGAGCCCCTGCAAGCGGTCTCAGGTGTTGAGCTCCAAGTCCCCTCACCGCGCCGCCTCTGGGGTGGTGGGTGTTTCTGACTTTAAGGGCCGTGCCTGGGCCCCTAAGACACAGAGGAGGCCCCTGAGGGAAGACCCTCCCCAGCCTTCCTTCTGGGGGCTTATCCTGAGAGGAAGGCTGTGCCCATAGTGAGCTGTGAAGGGAGAGACGGCGGGTCCATCTGGAAGAGGTTTGCCTGGGAAATTGTGGCCAGCGTGTCTGGCTTTAACTTGGGCAGAAGATGGAGACCATTTGGAATTCCCAAGGGACATCATCAGAACACCATGACCACCTCCATTTTGGTCAGCCCTGTGCTCTGGTTTCCTGTCATCTCCCAGGCTCTACAGGTCTTGGCACCAAAAACACAGGTCCTGCATCAGTGACCCTCCACAGGGGAGTGGCCCAGAGAGGGGGGGACCCTTGCACAAAGTCACAAAGCGCCGGGGTCTCCGCCCTCTCAGACCCGGGCCAGGGTCACCCCATCTGCCTGACACCCGGGCCCCTCCCGCCTACCGGAGCTGTTCTTCTCCCATGTGGTCGATGTTCAGAGGCTTCTTCCGTTCAGACAGGATCCGCAGTTTCATCTCCCGTCCCGTCTGGCGCTTCCCTCGCTTCTGTTCTGCCTGAGGGTGGGAAGGGGGCACCATGAGGTGGGGGTGGCTCCCCAGCCCCTCCCCCCTCAGACCCGGGGGTCCAGACCCCATCCCCTCCCCCCTCAGACCCGGAGGTCCAGGCCCCCGCCCCTCCGCCCTCAGATCTGGGGGTCCAGGCCCCTGGCCCTCCCCCCTCAGACCCAGGGGTCCAGATCCCATCCCCTCCTCCCTCAGACCCGGGGGTCCAGGCCCCCGGCCCTCCCCGCTCTGACCCGGGGATCCAGACCCCATCCCCTCTTCCCTCAGATCTGGGGGTCCAGGCCCCCGGCCCTCCCCGCTCTGACCCAGGGGTCCAGATCCCATCCCCTCCTCCCTCAGACCCGGGGGTCCAGGCCCCCGGCCCTCCCCGCTCTGACCCGGGGGTCCAGACCCCATCCCCTCCTCCCTGGGGGAGACCCCATTTGCCTCCCTGGGAGCCCAGACCTCAGGCCCCAGCAGTATGAACTCACCTTGACCAGGTAACCCCCAAAATGGGCGCCCATGTTAGACAGAACCTTCTTCTTCTTGGCGTCGTCTTCAGCCCGCTTCTTGGCCTCCTCCTCTTCCTTCCGCATCTTCTCCTCCTGTGGGAAGAACAGGGTTCACCCCTGGGCCTCCCCCACCCCCCTGGACTGAGCCGGGAGGGCTCCTGAGGGGGTGTGGGGGAGGCTGATTCTGCACTGGGTGAATCAGGGTCAATCAGACTCAAGCGTGAGAAAGTGAGTGTGAGCCACTTCAGTCGTGTCCGACTCTCTGCAACCCCGTGAACTGTAGCCCTCCAGGCGCCTCTGTCCATGGGAGTCTCCAGGCAAGAACACTGGATGGGTTGCCATTCTCTTCTCCAGGGGATCTTCCCGACCCAGGGATCGAACCCCAGCCTCCTGCATTGTAGGTAGATTCTTTACCATCTGAGCCGCCAGGGAAGCTCACGAGAGACAAGCTCAATATCAGAACAGACGAGGATGCAGATACTTCCTCCTGGCCCTTCCAGGCCTGGGTGTGTGACCACCGGCCAGTCCTTCGTCCTCTCTGAGACTTAATATGCTGCCTCCACCCCCAGGAAAACTGAAGCTGGGTGGGAGGGATATGCTTGCTTTTCTCTGCGTGCTCCAGCCTGCAATGGCCAGTGGTGATCTGCTATTATGACCTCCGTGTAGGTACCTGCTCTCTGAAACTTACTCTCCTCTAGTATCACGAGAGAATGACTTTCCTCAGAGGGACAAAGAGGGTAACTGGTCATGGGAGTTGGGGGCGGGGGCAGAGTCAAGAGGCTCTTGGCCTTGAGCCTGAGGAAGGGGCTCCAAAAAGCCTTCACTGAGGCGTGACTACATCCGGAAAGTCTGCGTTGTGTGTTCCAGAATTAGACGTTCACCCCGACCAAAGCCCACTCCCCACTGGAGGGGCAGGCAAGGTGGGCATGATGGTGCAGGGCTTGCCCATAATTCCCCACCTGAATGCGCTTCCTCTCACCGCTGTAATCTGCAAACATAGTGGCTTAAAGCAATGTCAGTTTATCATCTTGTATTTCTGCAGGTCGGGAGTCTGTAGCAGGTCTCCAGGGCTAAGTCAAGGGGCACACAGCCTCCTTCTGGAGGCGTGAGCGGAGAGTCACCCCCTTCCCTTTTCCAGCTTCTCAGGGCTGCCCGCATCCCTTGGCTCAGGTCCCCTTCCTCCATCTGCAAAGGTCCCCATGTAGGGACCTTGTGATAATGCTGGGCTCACCCAGAAAATCCAGGAGGATCTCGCCATCTCTGGATCCTTAATGTAGTCAACTCTGCAAAGTCCCTTTCCTCGTGTAGGGTCCCACAGTCATAGTCTCTGGGAATCCAGAAGCAGACATCTTTGGGAGACCAGTCCTTTGTCTACCACACCACCCAATTCCTGTTCTTTAAAAATGGTTTGAGGGATTTCCCTGGTGGTCCCGTGGTTAAGAATCTGCACTTCCACTGCAGGAGGCATGAGTTCGACCCCTGGAACTAAGATCCCACATGCTGTGAGGTGCGGCCAAAAAAAAAAAAAAAAGAATTGAGTGAGTCATGCCTGATTTCAAGTCAGGTCATGTTTCCAAGGCCAAAAGCAATGGGAGAGTTCTACTCACTCTCTCCCAACCAGCCAGTGGTTCATTCCACAATGGCAGGTAAACAAGCTGAAAACATCCTAGCATTTGTGCCAGAGACAAAGAGGAGTTTAAGCCAGACCTGCAGCTGGACGTTGGTCACTCCTGCCTAAGATTGACAGGAGTCAGGATTTTCAGGGCTCAGAGCAGGAACATGCTAGGCACCCTCCTGGACTCATTTTTCACATAAATATAGGCCAAAGGATGGACAGAGAAAAGCTGGGTCTTTGTGATAGTATTTAAGTCCCTTGATCCAGCCATGCCTGAAGCAGACCCTGCCTTAGGCAATTTAGTTATATGAGCCAATAAAACTCTCTTTCCGCTAAATTCAGTTGGGGTTGGGGTTTCCCTCCCTTCCAACAGCAAGATCCATGGATAATACGCATGCGGACTTTCTTGGGGTCACAGAGATCATGAATGGAAAACCGTTCCCGGGAGGAGGGGAGGCAGGGAGGAGGGGAGGCACCCACCGCCAGCTTGGCCTGACGCTCGCGCTCCTTCTCGGTTCTGAAGCGCTGTTGCTCGGCTCTCTCGGCCCGGCGCCGCTCCTGGAGGAGACAGAGGGCTGAGCGGGTGCAGGGACCACCACGCACCCCCTTATCCCTTCCCAGGTCAGGTCAGGAGTGGAGACGAGCATCAGCTTCGGTGCGATCCGGAAAGTTTCAGCCTTGGGTCTGCACTGGATGGCGACCGTGCTCCGTATATCCCAGGACTTAGAGGTGGGAGGCGAGGGGCGAACTGGGGCAACCGCACCGCCCTCCACTCACGATGCGCTCTTTCAGCGCCACCAGCTCCTCTTCCTCTTTCTTCCTCTGCTCAAAGTGGACGTCGATGAGCGTCTGCAGCTCCAGCAGGTCCTTTTCCATGCGCTTCCGGTGGATGTCCTGGGGGGACGGAGGGCGGGAGCCTGGTCATCCCCAGGGGGTACCCCGAGAAGGCGCCAGCCCCTCAGCACCTCTGAGAAGCGTCAGGAAGGGCACCCCTTGACCCCAAGAGTTGGTGGGTTGACCGTCCGCTGGGACAGACGGCTGCCGTGCGCTCGATGTCCAGCAGATGGCAGCGAACACCGGGCTCTGACCCTAGGGGGCCTCGAGAACGCAATTCCAGGAGTAGAAAAGCAAGCACACAAAAGGAAAAAGAAAAAAAAAAGGAAAGAAGAAGAAGGGAGGGGCGCCGCTTCCTAATTCTCGCCCTAACGGCTAGCAGCCCCGCCCGGGATGGGGCGTCCGTTACTTACATCGAAGTCCACACGCTCCCCCTCTGGGATCTTTGGCGGGATCAGAGGCGGTACCACGGGACGGCTGCGAGAACAGAAGAGGAGAAAGCTGCGTGCCCTGACCTTCCCGCGGGGCAGCATCAGCCTCACGTGTGCGCCTGCGGTGCGGCCGGTCCGCATCGGACAGGCTGCGGTGAGATGCAGGCCCTGATTCCACAGACTCGGTGGAACCAAAGAATGTAAAATGTTTCACTAAGGACGTTAATATGGCTTAGTGTCCCAATGATGCGATTTCGGGGGCAACGGGTTGAGTAAAATATGCTATTGGGATTCATTTTACCCATTTACTATTTTTAAATACAGCTAGCAAAAAAAAAAAAAATAGTAATAATTCAGTTACATATGTGGCTTGCGTTGTATTTGTATTGGGTGGTGCGGCTATGAGGAGCTGCCCTTGATTTCCAGCCCCAGGGTCCTCCCATTTCTTATAATTTTCTTTCTTTATTAATTTTTTAAATTTATTTTTTTAGCTGCATGGTGCAGCATGTGGGTCAATTCCCTGCTCAAGATTTGAACCCAAGCCCCCTGCACTGGGAGGGCAGAATCTTAACCCGCAGACCACCAGGGAAATGCCCTCTTCTTTGATTTCTGAGACAGCGCCTCCTCCTGACTCGCTTCCTATTTCTCTGCCTGTCCCATCTCTATCCTCTTGTCCCCTGGTGGGAGTTTTGCCCTTTGATTCATTCGATTCATTCGTAGGTCAGTCATTCATTCCTGTGACTTCAATTGCCATCATTTACTAAGGATTCGCCTCTGTCTCAAGGAGACTCTCAAACCTCAAACACCGGTGAACAGATGCCTCCTGAACATTTCCCATCTTTGCACAAACCCGGCCCCAACTGAGCTGATCAACCTGGGGTTCTTGGGACTTCCCTGGAAGCCCGGTGCTTAAGACTCCGTGCTCCCATTGCAGGAGGTGTGGGTTCCATCCCTGGTCTCAGAGTCAAGAGCCCACACGTCACGTGCCATGGCAGAACAACACCGAACCCTGGGGGTCTCTCAGTTGGTAGACCCTTTCTACCCTCAGCCCTCTGCCCCAGCTTAGGCCTCACCTCGCCCCACAGTTCCCTGGCCGTGTCATGCACCCCAATGCCCCCGGGCATTTGCACATGCTGTTTGCCCTGCCTGCAATACCCTTCCCTTGATATACCACCCCACAGCCACCCCTGGGAACTTCCCTGCCCAAACAAGGCCTCCCTGACGCTGAAGCACACCTGTGCTTTCCTGCCCACCTGGCTCTCACCCAGATCAACCCTGTGTGCCCTCTGCTCAAAACCCTCGGCAGGCTCCCCAGTGCCCTGGCCTCTGTGGCCCCATCCCTCTATAGCCACACTGAAATTCACACTGTCCGCACAGGCCCCAAGGATTTCCACTTCTTCTGCTCAAATTGCTGCCTCCTTGCACCTCTAAGCTTTGGGTTTGTTTTGTTCGTTTTAGTTTTTAGCTGCACTTTACAGTATGTGGGATCTTAGTTCCCCAAGCAGGGATCAAACCCACACTCACTGCATTGGGAGCGTAGTCTTAAAACCACTGGACTGCCAGGGAAGTCCTGCACTGCCAAGCTTTGGTCCCAATATTACACCCTCCAGGGCTCCTCTCTCCCCTCCGTGAGCTCTCATGACTCCAGTGGCCTGCCTAGTTTGGATCCTCCTGTGTTTGGATCTGCCCCTGAAACACTGGACCTTGCACACACCACTTGCTTCCTCATCTACCATCTCCCTTATACCTCCTTCAGCTAGCAAACTCCTTGTCTCTCAGGCATCACCTCCCCTGGGATTCCTTGATTGCCTAGGGCAGAGATAGTCCCCTCCTCTGTGCTACCATGGGTTTCCCTGGGTGGCTCAGCAGTAAAGGATCCACCTGCCAATGCAGGAGATGTAGGAGATGAGAATTCGACCCCTGGATCTGGAAGATCCCCTGGAGGAGGGCATGGCAACCCACTCCAGTATTCTTGCCTGGAATAATCCCATGGACAGAGGCGCCTGGTGGGCTATAGTCCATGGGGTCACAAAGAGCAATCAAACAACTGTGCTACAGTCGCTGGATCTGGGTCTACTTTCACCAACAGGGCAGGCAGAGCCTGCCTCTCACCAAACACCAAAGTGGAAAGTTCCACAGAAATGTTTGCGGAAATCACTGCCCTTTCCTGTGCTTCCGTTTCCCCACTCTCCTTCTCTGCCTCTCTTGCACCCTGTCTCTGGAGGTGGGGGATATACTTAAGGGGATGTGATGGGGACCCCCACCCTCCTAGGATCTCACCTTGGTTTGGGGCGCTCCTCTTCTGGTGAGGGGGATACAAAGAGATAATTAGCAAGAGTTCGTGGGGGGGTGGACACGACATATCCAAAGGAGGTCCCCCCCTCCCCGAGCCGTGGTTCCCACCAGCCCACTTTCCTTCTCCTGCAGCTCCAGGGGAGGGGTTGGGAGGTAAAAAAGGGTAAGGGAAATCAGGGTGGCCTTTAGGAGGGAGAGGGTCACACGCATCAGATATACATTCAGAACTGGTGTGGGGGGTCCCCCTCCCCCATCGCTGGGAACCCAGGTGTCCAAACCTCCAGACCATAAGGAGACAAAACAAAAGCAACCCCGGCCCCGCCCCTCGTCCTACACACCCAGAGCTCCTACCCCCCTCCATCGAGGCCCAGCAGTGCAGGGAGGCCCCCAGCCCTCTCTTCGCTCGGTGACCCAGGGGTCGTGTCTTCAGCCCCCTCGCCCGCCAGAGACACAGGAATCCAGACCCCCTCCCCCCCCACCCCCGACCATCGCTAGCCCCTAAGGCAACCCAGGCCCCAACCTTTGAATGTATATGAAGGAGAAAAGTAAGGGACGGGAGAAGACGAGAGGGAGGGAGGGGTGCCTCTCCGCAAACACCCAACCCTTCTGTGCGTGTCCCTCCAATCTGGGGAAGAAGGCTTGGGTGTCGGTCCCTTTAAGACGGAAGGGAACGGGTTAAAGCCTCCGCGAGGCTGGTTCCCTTCGCGGCCAGCAGAGGGCGCGAGCGCGCTCCGGGCTTAAAGGGCCGGGCCGGGCCGGGCGCGGGTTGCGGGGCGCGGAGCGGGTCCTCGCGGAGGTCGGGGCCCCGAGGCCCCGGGATCGCTCTCCGGAAGCGAAGCAGCCGCGGTTACCTCGCTCTGCCGCCGGCTCCGGCTCCTCGGCGGCTGGGAGGGGGCGCAGGAGAAGCGAGGGGGTGGGGGGCCAGGAAGGGGAGCGGCCGCGCGCGGACGCGGGGGGCGGGGAGGGGAGAGAGGGGAGAGGCTGTTAGAGGAGCTGAGGCTGAGCCCGCCCGGCCGCCCGCGCCCCGGCCGAGAGTCCCCGCCCCCGCCCCGGCTCCGGCCCTGGCCCTGCGGTCGGCTCCGACCTGCGGAGTGCGGCGCCTCACCTTCCTCCTCCTCCTCGGCGGCCTCCTCTTCTGCAAGGGGTGGGGGACAGAGGGCGCGGCGTTAGGGGCCCCGGGGAGGCGTGGGGGCCGCCAGATGGGGGCCCAGAGAGAAGCGGGGTCGGGTCGAGTCCGATCCGAGACCGACAGGGGGGCACCTCGGGGCCTCCGCGGCAAATGGACCCGAGAGCGCTTCCCACGCACGGGCTGTGCGAACCAGGAGCGCGGCCGTCGGGCGGGGTGGGCTAAGATGCCCGAAGGCGCCCCCAATCCCACCCCCCCCCAAGGTCAGCACGCGCCCCACTCACCTTCAGGCTGCTCCCTGAGGACCCGGGTGGGAAGGAAAGAGGGAGGGAGAGAATTAGGAGCCTTGGAGGCGGGAGGGGTCTCCGCCACTCCAGGCCCCCAGCCCTCCCGCCGGCATCACTCACTCTTCATATTCCTGCTCTTCGGCGTCCGACATCCTGGGGTCCTGGTATGACCTACAGACAGCAGAGAACAGGCCCAATGGGGTGCGGTTCAGAAGGACGGGTGGCTGGGGGCCTGGACCCCAGGGTCTGAGGGAGGAGGGGCTGGGGGTCTGGACCCCCGGGTCTGAGGGAGGAGGGGCTGGGGGTCTGGACCCCCGGGTCTGAGGGAGGAGGGTTTGGGCCCCCCAACTCCTCAACCTCCTGTTCCAGTGATCTGGGCACTGGGGGTAAGGTGGGGCTGAGCCGAGGGCTGCAGCCCCGCCCCTCTCCACAGCTGTCTCCTTTTGTCTTATGACAAGTCCGTGGGAACCTGATCTGGGTCGGGATTAGGAGAAGGTATTTGGGAAGGGACAGTGGCCTGAAGACAATAGCTGTCCCGCCCCCCAGGGTCTATTTTGGGGGGATGTCACATCGGGTGACACAGAGGACATCTCCTGAGAAGTATTTGAGGGCAGCGGGGGGGTGGTTCTGGGAGAATTAATCACCCCCACCGTCCTCTCCCACCCCCAGGGCCCCCTCCCCTTTGGCGGGTTATCTGCCCACCTGTCACCTCCTTTCACCTTCATCCATTGCCACAGAGGGGACAGGACACACAAGAGCAGCTTCTGTCCCCAGGCCTCACCCTGACCCCTAAATACTAAGACCCCCAAGGTGTCCAGATTGAGACCTCCCCAAACCCCAGTACACACAGATCCTAACTGATGAATTCTGAAAACCATCAAGTCCTGGTATCTCCAGATTCTGAGACCTCTCCCCCCAACTGTGGACACTGCAGGTTGTGAGCCCAGACACCCTAAAATCTTGATCCCTTAGGTCTTGACCTAAATTCTGAAACCTCAAGATTATGAGACCCCAAAAATCTGTACACCCAAATTCAGAGGCCTGATTGATGCTACACCCAATATGATACTACAAATTATATTACCTCCAGCCATGAGGCCTCAGATTCTGTGACTTTAAGTCCTAAATTCGCAGACACTGACCCCCAGTCCTGACACCGAGACTGTCTGCCATCCAAGCTCAGGGACTCTCAATTTCTGAGATTCCCTCGGACTCACAGCTCCAAGGCCCTAAGGAGTTCTATTCTGGGATACCCAAATGCTGGCACCCCTAAATTGTATAACCCCCCAAAATCCTCATACATTCCCTGCTCCATCCCCAGTCCCCGGAGCCTGGCCCCCTCAAATTCCCAGATCTGCCTCCATACCTCTCTTCCTCACCTCTCATGTCTCCCATCCCTCTGCCCCCTCCCCCGAGGACACCCCTGGAGATCGCGGGGGGCTGTTACCTGAGTCTGGGTCAGCAAAGGTGTGAGAGAGTGGTGGGGAGAAATCTTGCTGGGCAGGCTGAAGCACCCCAGTTTATAGCCAGAGGTTGAGCCCCGCCCCAGGGGGAGGGGAAGGGGGAGAGGATTCCTTTCCTCAAAGTCTCAGCCCAGCTCAGAGGTGGCCCTGCCCGCCCCTACCCCTGCCCCCCCCCCCCCCCCCCCCCCCCGCTCTGGCTCCACTTTAGGGTTCCAGGCACTCCTGGCTGTTCCAAGGCCTCTCCCTCATCCCAAAAACATTGTCCAGGAAGCCCGGGCTGGGCCAGGTCACCCTTGGGCTTCCCCCTCCCCGGCCCCGGCACCCTGTGCTCTGAAGTCGCTGGGCTCAGCCCTACAGCTGGTCCTTGGAGGCGGTTCATTGACGAAAGGGGTCCAAGGGAGATTTTATCCCTCCATGAAAGGGGCGCTTTCTCTCTGTCTCTGGGCATCCACCTCACATACACAGTTCCTTGTCTGTCTCTCCTCTGTCTCCTTGACTCTCCATCTGTTTGTCTGTGTGGGTCCGTCTCAGCTTCTCCCCACCTCTGTCTCCGTCCGTCTTTCTGTGCCCCCTCCCCACCCCCATCCCTTTGTCTGCCACCAGGATTCCACTCTGGTGACAACAGGCGCTAAAGCCGGGCAGCAGGTGTGTGAGGGGGTGGGGGAGGGCGGTGTCAGACTCTGCGGGACCTCACCCCCCCCACCTCCATCTGACGCTGATCTTTTTTGGTATCCCCCTCCCCTTTCCCAGGCGAGCCACGACCTTGAACTCTAGGGGTTCCTCACCCCTCTGCGCTTCTCAGTGCCTCTGTCTCCCTGTTTCTTGGGGGTTGACTCTGGGGCTCTCTTTCGCCTCTCTCTGCACCTCTGTGTCTCTGAATTCTTCACTCCGCCTGTCTGTCTGCCGGTTCTTCTCTCTGCGTTTCTCTGGGTGTCTCTGCTCATTGGCCTCTCTTAGCGTCTGTCTGTGGGTGTCTTGTCCCCAGGTCTCCCTGTGCTTATCTGTGACTCAGTTTCTGTCTTCTTCTTCTTTAAATATTTATTTATATGACTGCCTTGAGTAGTTGTGGCATGTGGGATCTAGTCCCCTGACCAGGCATTGAAACTGGGCCCTCTTCATTGAGGGCACGGCGTGTTAGCCACTGGACCAGCAGGGAAGCCCCTTGTGTCTTTAGCTCTGTGTCTGTCTTTATCTTCCTAGCTCGTGTGTGTGTGTGTGTGTGTGTGTGTGGTCTCTTTGTGTCTCTGCCACTCTCTCCCCGTTGGTCCTTATTTCTCTCTTCCTGGGTAAGCTCATCTCTGCCTCACCGTGTATATCTGTCTTTCTATTCCCTCTTTCTGTTCACTTCTTCCTGTGAATCTCTGTGTTCCCTGTGCCTTTGGGTCCCTGCCTGTGTCTCTCTGGCCCGTGTCTCTGACTCAGTCTGTCTGTGCCTCCGGGTATCTGTGTTTGGGCCTTGGTCTCCTTGGTCTCGGCACCTCTGTGCATTCCCACGTGGAGACCCAACTCTACTGCTGCTCTTGTACCCCTCCTGCCCCAAGTTCTCCAGCCTCTCACACCTAATCGCCCTCCCCGCCCCCAGTAGTAGAGAAACAGCCACCCCCAGCTCAGAGAGAAGCTTTATTCCTCAGGGCCATCCTCGAGGCCAGGGTCAGGGCAGTGGGCAGTCAGCTCAGCCCTCAAACTTTTTCTTGCGGCCTTCCATTCCGCTTAACGCATCGATGTTCTTGCGCCAGTCTCCCACCTCTCGGTTTTCCTGGGGGGAGGGGGGGTGAGTGGGTCAGAGGTTAGCATGTCTTCCTGGTCTACAGACTCTCAGATATCCTCCACTTGCCCTCCCGCCTGCTGGGTCACTTGTTCCAGATGCCCATTGCAGGGTCTGGTTCTGGAATACTTCTTGTCCCCTCAGACAATCCTTTCCAATATACCCACTTCCTGCCTCCACCCGGCACTTCCTGTCTCCCTCCTGCACTTCCTCTCTCACTCATGTACTTCCTGTCTCACTCCTGCACTTCCTGTCACCCTCCTGCACTTCCTATCTCCCTCTTGGACTTCCTGTCTCCCTCATGCACTTCCTTTCTTCCTCTTGGATTTCCTGTCCCCCTCCTGCACTTCCTGTCACCCTCCTGCACTTCCTCTCTCACTCATGTACTTCCTGTCTGCCTCTTGGACTTCCTGTCTCCCTCATGCACTTCCTGTCTTCCTCTTGGATTTCCTGTCCCCCTCCTGCACTTCCTGTCACCCTCCTGCACTTCCTCTCTCACTCATGTACTTCCTGTCTGCCTCTTGGACTTCCTGTCTCCCTCATGCACTTCCTGATTCCTTGCCACTTCCATTCTCCCTAATGCACTTCCTGTCTTCCTCTTCTACATCCTGTCTTACTCTTGCATTTCCTGTACCCCTCCTAGACTTCTTGTGGAGGACCCTTACCAGATACTTCTCCCCACAATTCCACCTGTCACCACCCTCAGGCTGGGTCCTAGGATTGCTGCCCACTACCTCCTCCCCCAAGCACCCCCTTTCCTGGACCGAGCCACACTCACCTTCTCCGTGTCCTCCTTCTTCACCTGCTTGAGGTGGGCCCGCAGGTCTAAGGTCTCCTTAGCCCTGGCACCCAGCAGTGCCTGCATCATGGCATCTGCAGAGATCCGCACTCTTCGCAGAGTGGGCCGCTTGAACTTGCCCCGAAGGTCAAAGATCTTCTGGTTCAGATCTGCAATCTGGGCGAAGCCATAAAGGGAGGTGGAGACCCTCCTCCTCCTCCTCCTTGCCTCACTCCTGTGCCCTACACTTCTCTCCTATCCCTAGCCAGGCTCTCCCTAGTTCAGGCCTCTACCACCCTCAGGATGAAATCCAAGCTCCGCATCCTGTAATTGGATCCCAATTTGCCTCAGCCTCATCTCTGAAAACCACCAACACATCCCAGTCCAGCTACATGCATCTCACAGGTCCCTGGCCTACACTTGAGCTAACTTACCAACACTTGAGGCTCCAGCCACAAATGTTCACAAACATATTTCTTGCTTTGTCCCCTCCTGGTTTTTGCATGTGCTGTTCCCTCTGCCTGGAACAGCATTCCCTGACCCTATTGTGCTCATCCTTCTGGCCCCTCCCTGCCAGGATCACAGAGTTGTCCTGGGTCTCCTGGTGTCTGCAGCTGTAAGCAGCTGCAAGGGGCCAGGCTGAGACCAGAGCCAGAGGCATCGCACCCTACCCCGAAGGGACCCAGGCTGCCCAGTGCCTCCCACCTCCGTGATGTTCTTAGTGACTTTCGCCTCCACGTCGTATCTCTCCTCATCCACCTTGTCCACGCGGGCGTGGAGCTGTCGGCACAAGTCCTGGTGGAGGAATGCGGTGTGTGTAGTGAGGAGAAACCCCAGGGGTTTGGACTCCTGGGTCTGAGGGAGGAGGGGCTGGGGACCTGGAGGAGTAGATTGAAGCCAGACCCTGGGGAACTTTAGAGTCAGAGGTTCTGAGAATCTGGACTGGAGTTGGGCTGGAGGAACCAGTCTCTGGGTTTTGAGGTTGTAGGCAGCTGCGGGCCACATTTCTGAACTCCTAAGGGTGAGGATTGGCAAATTAGGCCCGAAGGTCCTGAGCAGAAGAGTGGGGGCATCGTAAGTATACCCCTGAGTCCCAAGGGACGCAAGATCGGACCTAGGAACCTGGGACCCCAGGCTGGGCCGGAGTCCCTGATGAGAACCGGTACCTGGAGCTCCTCGAAGCCCAGCCCGGCCAACTCCAGGGGCTGGCACCGTGTGCTAAGAGCGCGCCCCTTCTCTCCTCGCCGCTCCTCGGCCTCCCGTTCCAGTTCCTGCTTCGCAATCTGCAGCATCAGGGTCTGGGGATGGGGTGCCGGGAACCGCGGCCCAGTATTGGGATGAGGACGCTGCTGCGTAGTCACCCTCACCGGGCCCCGCCCTCTAATCCCAGGCCGGCTTCCAGAGACCTGCCCCCTCCAGGTTGATGTCCAATATTCCCGGACCCCACCTCTCCCTGCCAGGGCCACCCCTCCGCCAAATTTACCAAGCCCCGCCCACTCGCTTACCCTAAGCTCCACCCCAACGTTCAAGCCCCGCCCCCTGAAAACACCTAGGCTTTCCCCGGGCTCATCCGCACCTTCAGCTGCAGTTTCCTCGAGGCGGAGATCTTAGACTTTTTCTGCCAGGGTAAGACAGCAAGGAAGGATGAGGGAGGAAGATCCGAAGAAGGACGGCGGGAGGAGCATCAGAATCCCCGCCCCCTCAAGTCAGGTCCCTCCTCCAACTCCAGCCCTTGGGAAGCCACGCCCCTCATCCCCATCCACCAATCTGGAGTCTGTAGCTAGGTGCCGCCCACCGTCTCTAAGCGATCTCAGGTCCAGAGGCGGTGGGACTCCGCCCATAGGCAAGCTCGCACCAATCAGACGCCGGCCCTCGGCTAAGCTCGTCCCATGAAGGCCTTCCTCCTCTTGGGCTCCGCCGGCGACCAAAGTCCCAGGAGGGCCCTGGCTCCGCCCCTTCTCCCCAGGACGCCGGTGCCCTAAGAACCCGAATCCAGACCCTGCGAGGCCCCCGACCGGCCCCGCGCACCCGCTGGCCCCCCGACCTCACCTTGGCGTGCGGCTCCGTGGCGTAGGCGCGATAGTTGGCTGACGAGCGGCGTCGGACAGGAGGGGGCGCGGGGACCGTGTCCCCCGCCTGGGGTTGGGGGAACAGAGCTGAGTCACCACGGGGACCCCCTCTGCGTGCCGCCTTCCAGGGCTGCAGTCTCTCTCCCCAGAGCCCTCCCCGCAGCCCCCTCCCGGGCACTCGGGGTCAGCCCATGTCCGCTCTCACCGTCCTGCCGCCGCTCCTGGAGGGAGAGAAACCAGGAAAGGGGGTTACTGGTGGGCCTGGGTCCTGGCTAGTCCGTGTCCCAAGGGACCCCATAGTCCCTTCTGACCGCAGAGCCGGCCCACCAGCTCCCCATTCTGGGCTCCTAGGGGTTGGAGTCGCAGACTCTCACATCATTCCGACACCCGGGGTTCCTGTCCTTACCTCCCTTCTCAGACCGGAGTCCAGGCTCGCAGCTCTCACCCCTCACAGGGACCCAGGAAACAACACCCCACCCGCCTCCGGCCTCAGGAGCCCGGGTTACCAGTCTTCACTCACTGGTCCGCCATGCTGGGTCTCAGGCCAGGAGCTGAGGGAGGCAGAACCCCGGGGGCAAGGAGCTCTTGGAGGGTCAGGGAGGGAGCGTCCGGAGTGACCTTGAAGACCCCTGGGACTTCTGTCTCGTCCGGTCTGCTCAAACCTCACTGAGGACACTGAGATAAGGGGCGAGGTCGGAGACTAAATATACTGCTGCCCCCTCCTCCCCCTGCCCAGGATTCGAGATAACGGCGCGCGTGAGGGGTGGGGCGGGCCACGCTCCAGCTGGATCACCCCTTCACCTTGGCGGCCTGCAGATCCAGGCCCTCCTCCCTCAGAACCCGGGGTCCAGGCCCCCAGCCCCTCCTCCCTCAGACCCGGGAGTCTAGGCCCAGCCCATTCACTAAATTGCAGTCTCCTTCAGGGCTGGGACTTCACCACGTTATACTCAGTCTCAGGGCCCCAAACCTGTTACCCAATCAGTAAAGTTTGCTGATTCACTTGAGGACACAGGTGTGGGGTGCCCAGGCTTTCAGCAGTTCAGTTCAGTCACTCAGTCGTGTCCAACTCTTTGCGACCCCATGGACTGCAGCAACGCCAGTCCATCACCAACTCCCGGAGTTTACTCAACTCATACCCATTGAGTCGGTGATGCCATCCAACCATCTCATCCTCTGTCATCCCCTTCTCCTCCCGCCTTCAATCTTTCCCAGCATCAGGGTCTTTTCAAATGAGTCAGCTCTTCCCATCAGGTGGCCAAAGTATTGGAGTATTGGAGTTTCCGCTTCAACATCAATCCTTCCAATGAAACCCAGGACTGATCTCCTTTAGGATGGACTGGTTGGATCTCCTTGCAGTCCAAGGGACTCTCAAGAGTCTTCTCCAACACCACAGTTTGAAAGCATCAATTCTTCAGCGCTCAGCTTTCTTTATAGTCCAACTCTCACATATATACATGACTACTGGAAAAACCATAGCCTTGACTAGACAGACCTTTGTTGGCAAAGTAATATCTCTACTTTTCAATATGCTTCAGCAGGTAGCACATAAAACTTCACCTCTCGTCACCCCCCACACCCCCTCCCTCTCCCATCCTTAGAGACAGACTGAGGGCAGGAAAGACACGGACACCTGGAGAAGAGCTCTTGGCTCTCTTTACTTAGACCACCTGAGGGTAGACCAGCATGTGAGAGGTGACACCCCCAGCCCCCAGTTAGGAATGGGATGCCTGGGGACGAGGGGACCACGAAGAGGGCCTGAGCAGAGCCCCAGGGCTAGATCTCCAGGCTGTTTTCAGAGTCTGGGAGTGAAAGGCAGAACTCAAGAGAACAGTCTAGAATTCCAGGAATAAATATAGAATCCCAGGAATGGAATCCGAAATGCTAGCGACACCTCTGGCGCTGAGTGAGACTGTTGAGAGTGTAACTGAGCATTCTAGAAGCGCGTTCTCATTCTAGGACCGGACTTTAGATTTCGGGGGTGGGGGACTTGGTCTCTGGAGGAACAGTCCGATTCTCTGATTTAGGGGCCTGATTCCCTGTGGGCGGAACTGAAGCCTCCAAGAGTGAAGCCTGAGAGTCTGAGGTCAATTTGAGGGGTTCAGAGGGTGGGGTCCCCGGTACAAGGGGCTGGGTCCTATCCTCACGAGGTGGGTCGGTTGCCTCAATGGGCGGGGCCAGGAATTCAGGGGGCGGAGTCCCAGATTCCACAGCCGGGTCCTCGTGGCTGGGAGCTGAGTCCCCGGCCTTGTAGAAGCGCGCGAAGGTGTCCGAGGGCTTGCCCCCCAAGTGGGGGGCGAATCCAGCCGCCTGTGCTAGCTCCCTGACCCGGCTGGAGAACGCCTGCAGCTGCTCCTGCCGCAGGTCCACTAGGAACCTGGAAACAGGAAGCGGCGGGTTAGGGGGCCCCGCTTTCCGCCCTCGGCCTGGAAGTTGCTCGCCCTGCCCTTTGCTGGCTCACTGGGCTAATTCGACAATCAGGCGTCCTCCGGGGGCCACGCAGGCCCCCAACTCGGGGCTGAGAAGATGGACCATCCTGCGGAGAGAAAAGGGGAAAGCTGAGGCTCGGACTTTGAGGTCCTGAGCGAAGAAGGGAGGCTGGAGACCTGGACACTGATTGCGGAGGGTCTGGGAGCCTGGATTCCTGGGTCTGTCGGAGGAGGGGTTGGGTGAGGAAGATCTGGGCCCCTCCCAGGTTCTCTTACCCACAGGCCACGTAGAGAAGCTGGAACTGTCCCTTGTAGCAGCTCTTGTGGTGGAGAGTGTGGGCAGAACCGAGGGACAGGAAGTGGACAGTGAAGGGCTCTGGGGCAGGGGCTGCTGGGGAAGGGAAGATGGGCAGGGTCAGGCAGACACTCGAAGCTTGGAGATGACTCTCCTCATCTGTCTTCAGGCCTTTTGTCATCCTTTCTATTGGGTAGAAAATTCTGGGAAGACTGGCTTGGCAGGCAGAAACCCATTTTACAGACTAGGCAACCGAGATTCAAGAGAAGAAAAGAGAGTGGGTGACCCATGGCCACACAAGTCATTAATTCACCCGGGAGGGCCAACCTAGGTAATGGGTAGACGGAGGCACGACCAGATTTGGGGTCGGGGGATTATCCAACGGTAATCTGAAACCTAGCACATCGTTAAAATGTTCTCAGCCTCTTGATCATAATTCTGCTATTGGAATTCAGAATGGTAAGAATGGTGTTAAGAGTTAGAAAAGTGAGAGAAATTCAAAGAGAAGAGTGAAAAACAGACCGGATGTCGGGAAGGGGAGGTCACTTGTCCAGGCTTTAGACACCGTACCGGTCCATGCTTGGACTTCAGATACCCGGAGCCTGAAGCCTGGGACGAGGGTCCGGGTCCTGCTCTCCCCCAGACGTGAGCACCCCAGCCCCGCTTGCAGCCTCAAGGGAACAGCCCAGGTCCGCGGCTTACCGTGCTCCGGGCTTCCCTCCGCGCCGCCCTGCACCTGCTCCGAGTCCCCTTGGGCGGCTCTCGGGCGCCCCCAGGCGGCCATCTCTCGGAAGAGCTCCGCCACGTTGTGCTCGGTGATCTCGCCCGCGGTCTTTGTGGGGAGAAGGGGCGTGGCCAGACGCTGGGCTAGGACCGCGGGGCCAGGGTGGCAGGGGAGAGGCCTAGAGAACGCCCCCTTCCTCCGCCCCCACCCCCAGAGCGGGCATCTGGGGGCGCACTCAGATTTCCAGACGGCTTGGGAAGTAGAGGGATGGGGCTGTCACGTGGACGTAGCGAGGGGCGGGGCCCCGGTTGGCGGGGCGGGGCCTGGCGGCAGGGGCGGGGCCTCGCGTAGGCACTAGGTCCCCAGCACCTCCAGCCTCAAACCTTGACCGGCTGCCCGTTGCTGGTCTTCAGGAGGGTCTCGTCGTCCGCTTCGATGCCGAAGGCCACGAAGGGCCCCGTGGCGATGTCCCCCCAATACCCGCGCGCTGCTACGCGCTCTCCGCGCTGGGAAAGCAGGGAGAGAGGATAATGTTGGGGAACTCGGATTCTGGGGCTCCCCACACGCGAGAAGCGGCAGCAGCCAGGGCGCACGCACGTGGTTCAGGAGGCGACCGGACGCCAGGGTCCGGTTGGGCACGTGATAGGCGCTGGAGTCTCTGAGTTCAAAGGCGACGCCCGTGTCCCTCCAGCGCCTGAACTCGCGGGTGTGGATGACTCTGGCCTGGAGGGAGCGGGGAGCGAGGAAAGAAGCCTCCGTGAAACTTACCGGCCCCAGCCCCGCCTCCTCCACCGCCAGGACCAGGGACCCCAGCCCCAGCCCCAGCCCCACCCCCAGCCCCAGCCCTCACCCCGCGGTCGTGCAGCTTCATGTGCAGGTCCCAGTCGCTGACGCCGCGCCGGGCGTCGTACCGGGAGCCCAGGTACTGGCGCAGCCTCGAGTCCCACAGGCGGCTCATGTGGAAAGCCTCAGGCCCCTTCTCCCCTCCGGCCCAGAAACGGAACACGGCCTCCAGGGCGTCGCGCTCGCGGAACTGCGCGGCCAGGCCGGCGTGGGGGAGAACGAGGGAGAGGGGGCTGCAGGGACCGCGGCGTCTCCCCCCGACCCTCCCTTCCCCCGCGGGGCGTGGGGAACGATTCTCGCGTCTCTCCGCTAAAGGGACCGAGGCTCCGACAGCAGAAGCCACCCCCTGGGCCATATGGCCCGGTGGGAGCCGGGGAGCCCTCATCCCGCTCCATCCACGCAGACCCTGTCGGACGGCCCGGCCGCCCCCCGGGTCCCCGGAGGGGACAGTCGGAGGCCGCGCGGAGGCACCTTGAGGGCGCCCAGGCTGAGCCAGGGCAGCTGCTCCGCCAGGCGGTCGGGCTCCGGCACCAGGTGAGCCAGGCGGCTGGCCTGGGCGCGCACGAAGGCGGCCACAGGGGGGCGCAGCAGCGCGTTCCCCCACACCTCCAGGAAGGTCTCGCTTCTCTCTGCGGGGACAGGGGAGAACATACACGGAGGGAGCAGAGGGTGAGTCCACACGTGAGATCCGTGACGGCGACGCATACCCACTTTATAGCGATCGTATTCTTCCATAGTCGTGTAATGAACATGGCGGACCCAGGCAAGTTCCCCACCCATCCCCAAAGCTAAAATATGAAGAGTAACTTACACCTCACCTGGGTCTCCTCGCCTATTCCTACCCCCATGCCCTGCAGGTAACCCCAACCCTGAATTTCCTGCTTAAGTTTCTCTTGCCTTACAAAAGGAAAGGTTAAGGGGAAAAAAAGGAAAAGTTATAAGATATAGATGGAGATGAAGATATATGTGTGTTAGTAGAATCTTTTAAGACAGAACTAGGGTTTCCCTGGTAACACAGCAGCAAAGAATCTGCCTGCTAATGCAGGAGACCGGGGTTCGATCCCTGGATCGGGGAGATCCCCTGGCAAAGGGAATGGCAACCCCCTCCAGTATCTTTGCTTCGGAGATCCCACGGACACAGGAGCCTGGCAGGCTACAGACCATAGGGGTTGCAAAGAGTTGGACACGACTGAGCGACTAAGACAGAACTATTTACCTTTAGTTGTATATGCAATATATATCGATATCAATATATAGTTTCATTTTAGTTTAAGAATCTTATAAGAGAGAACGATACACTTTTAGTTAGGTTAGTTAAGTTCTAGTTTAAGAGCCTTTACAAGGTGCATTAAGGAATCTGTGCAATGTCTTCTGAAAGCCCTGGGCTGTTAATGACACCTACCATCCTTAATCATGGTAACAATAATCGCTAATATGTGTGGAGTCTATATCATAAGCCAGGACCCATGCATTTTTTTTTTTCATTAAACCCTTATAAGAATTCTATGGTGGAAGAACTTTTAGGATCTTCATTTTATAAATGTAGAAACAGAAGCCCAGAAAGGGATAGACACTAGCCCAAGGTCACACAGCAAGCAGAGTCAGAATTTGAACACAGCCTGCCTGAGTCTAGACTTGGCTCTAGGCACCAAACTGAAGTTTTTGTTACTGGAAAATAGTCAATTTCCCACCCAAATCCTCCTCCTCCCCTTCCTCGTTATAGTCTCACTTTCAAGGATGCCTCCTCCAGGCAGATTCCCTGAGGTTCATACCTCTCACTAGGGGAGACTCAGGCCTGAAGGAGGCTTTGGGCAGGATGGAACTCAGGTCAGCCAAACCGTCCCCACTTCCGGGGGACTCACGACCTCTCAGGAAGTCCCTGGATCTCTTTTGGGCTTCCCCCTCATCAGGAGGTTTTGAATGCTTACACTGTGTTACACACAGTTCTGAGAGTTTTATGTGGATTATCTCCTGGAATTCTCTGAATGATTCTAGGAAGCATTCTTTTTCACCCCATTTCAAAGGTAGGAAGAGCTGAGGCTGTAAGGGCTACCAAGTGAGTGAGCAAATGATGGAATAGGGAACAATGTGCCAAGTGCTTAATTTCACCATTGAAATGCCAGAACTCCTGCAGGAAGCGGGGAGGGGATGGGGGCCAGATGGCCTGGGTCTTTCCTGACCTTGCAGCCCCATCTTCTCAGGATCCTCCAGGGCTAGGCTGAAGATCAGCACATGTCGGGCTACAGCTTCCAGATTATTCTCCAGCACATAAAACTAAAAGGATGGACAGGGAAGAACGACTCTGAGATCTGTGTCCCTGGCTCCCAGCAGACCCAGGAGTGGGAAACTTCAGCCCCCTCCTCCGACAGAACTGTGTACCAGTCCCACTCTTTCAATCACAGAAACGTGGGCACTCAGAACCCTCCTCTCTGTCACTACTCAGGAGGCCCCATCCTTAGACACTTCCCCCCACTTCAACCCAGGAGCCCCCAACTCCAGCCCCATCCTTCCCCAGAACCTAGGAGTCTGGGTCCCCAGCCCCCTCCTCCCTCCAGTACTCAGGGAACTGGGCTCTCATCTTCGTCCTCCTCCTTCCAAGACCCCATAATCCCAGCTCACGTGGAACCTCCTTCGAGGCCAGAGAGCTGCCCGGGCCAAGGTCCGTAGCAGGTGCCGCCCATCCACGGAACCCAACAGCAGGACATTTAGTTCGGGGGTCTCGTGCTCTGTATCAGCCTGCGAATCTGGATCCACAGGAGGACCTGGTAAGATGATAGCAGGCTGGAGTCTGCGACCTGGAGAGCGTCCCCTGCAGCCACCCTCAGCAGGACTTGCACCCCTGGCCTCGGTTTCAACCGGAGCTGTGCCTCTAAGCGTTCCGGAACTCGGAGTCCACAGAGGCATCCAGACTGCCCACTGGACGGGGGCGCCCTTGGAGCCCCCGAGAACGTTAGCGCGCTGTCTGCCAGGCTGTGAAGGCAGCCGCAGTGTCGCACGATTTGTGATCCTGAGCGGGGGACTCACTCTCAGCCTGCAGGTCCACTGCCGGGGACAGGCCCCACCAGGACACAGAGCCAAAGCCCGTGCCCGAGCCTGCCGGCGTAGTCATCGCCGTGCGGTCCGCACAACCTGGGGATCCCCAAACATCGAGTCTCCGTTGCCCACCTGTTGCCCTCGCACCTGCCCCGACTTCTCGCCCCTTCCACCCGCCTCACCTTTATCCTTCCAAATAACCCGAGACACCCCCTCCCTCCCCGCTCTGGGCTGCGCTCAGGTCCGAAGGCCCCTCCTCAACTGCTGCTCATAGTCCCCGCCCTTTTCAATCATTCGGCCAATGGAAGTGTGTGGGCTGGCACGGCCGCGACCAACGGACCAATGAGAGTGAGCGAGACCTGCCGGCTGCGAACTTTTGGCCAATGGAAGCGCTGAGGGACGACCACCCGGGCTTGAGGGCTTGAGGACGCGTCGTCATGACGACAGAGCCGGCGAAGGGGCGGGGCCAGGAGAGGCTGGGACGGAGCCTGGGGCGGTCCAAATTTCTGGAAGCAGGAGGCCTGGATCGATCCAACATTTAGACAGAATAGAACCGAATCTTGATAAACCCAAGTTAAACTGAGGTGAACTAGACCTCAAACTGTACACTTCGGTGTCCCCGCACAGGAGTTCTCTCACCAGGTGGGATACACAGCCAAGTGCTGGGACCAGCTAGCCTGGCCCCTGGTTGCTAAATTTTAGGAAACTTTGTGACCTGGTTGTTACACACAATCATTACTAAAAATTAGTTTTACTAAATTAATTATTAAAAATTAAATTCAGTAAAATACGCTAAATAAAAGTAACCATACTTAAAATTCACCACTTCCTATTTTATTATAGTTTACTATTATCAATGGTCTCAAGGTTAGTTACAACTATTGTACCTGTAGGAAGAAAATGCTATTTTAATGCAGTCGTTTAAGAAATGAAATTGGCAAACTATGACCACAGGCTGTCTACTTTTGTAAATAAAGTTTTATTATAACAGGGCCAGGATTAGACGAGGGCAAGGAGGCCCAAGTAAAGGTCAGATCCTGCCATTAATTTTTTAATACTTTTCCATCTTGGATTTCTTTTTTGCATTAGTTTGGATTTTTTTTTAAATTGCAGTAAGGGCTTCCCTGGTGGCCCAGTGGTTAAGAATCCCCCTTGCAATTCAATGCCATGAATTGACCTGTCTGCGAGTCCCACAAGGTCAGGGACTCAAGTGAGACAAGTCTCTAGATCATCCCCACCACTCAGCTCAGGGAACAGCACCCACAGAGCGCTGGCTCTCTGCCTCCTCTGCTCACCCAGCTGCGTGAATTTAGACAAGTCAGTCACTCTTTCTTTGCCTCCATTTCCCACTCTGTAAAATGGGAAGGGTAACGTGAAGTCAGCAGGTGAGTGGCGGACTGAACAGCGGTTCGTCTGCCTGGCGAGGACAGTCCTGGGCACTGGGAAGGAAATGATGGCTGAGTCCCTCCAGGGTTCTAGTCCCTCAGCCCACTGGAGCCCCAGATGCTGACTTTCTCCAGCGAGACTTACTGCCTTTCATCCTCATCACCACCACTCCCCAAAACACTTCCTCCACGGAGGAGCCAGAGGAATCTTAAAAGTAGACCAAGCCATGCCACTTCCCTCTGAAACCTCCTGAGGGTCCTCACTGCAGGTACAGACAATCCCAGCTTGTTAGATTTATCTCCTAGCACCTACATGATCTGGCTCTTGACTGTGTCTCTTTTTGGGGGGAGGGGGAGAATTTTGGCCCACCTGATGCAAAGAACTGACTCATTGGAAAAGACCCTGATGCTGGGAAAGATTGAAGGCAGGAGGAGAAGGGGACGACAAAGGATGAGATGGTTGGATGGCATCACCGACTCGATGGACATGAGTTTGAGTAGGCTCTGGGAGTTGGTGATGGACAGGGGAAGCCTGACATGCTGCAGTCCATGTGGTCACAAAGAGTCAGACACAACTGAGCAACTGAACTGACTGACTGACTAATGACACGTGCCTTCTGAGATCTTAGTTCCCTGACCAGAGATTGAAACTGCACCCCAGATGATGAAAGGAAGGGGAAAAATAGAAGGGAGGGGAATATGGGTATGAAAATCTACATAAATCATGGGCAAGGGAGCAGATAAATTCATGAACAACTAAGTGAGTTCTCACTGACTCCTCAGAGCAAACATGCAGTAGGTATTACCATTATCACGATTTTTTCAGATGAGGAAACTGAAGCTTTGAGGGCTAAGTGAATGAATCGATGAAGAAGTGAATGGGAGAGTGGGCTGGTGACAGGGTGGCTGGATGAAGGGGTGGGTGAGTGGGTGGGTGAGTTTCCGTGTGAATTTCCAGGATAGGCAGCCCTGTCCTCATTCGCCCCTGTGTGATCCCACCCCTGGAGGGCCCCTCTTGGGTTCCCAGCCCCCACCCCTGTGCACCCCCATCAAGGAGCATTGGTCCAGGCCAGCAAAGTTGCTGAATATTTATTTGGTCCCAGGAGTGGTGTAGGAATCAGACTGGGGACAGGAGTGGGTGATCCTGCACAGGAAAGGGGCATTGGGAGCCAAGGGGATAGTAGGCTGGGATCACTGATTGTCAAAGCAGAGGGTGGGACCCTGGGGTGGGGGGAGGCCAGACTGCCTCCCTTTCCCCAGGGGCCCCTGGGGCTTCTGGGTATGTGCTGTATCGGGGGAGTTGGCAAGTTATCATGATTGGCATAATGGTGGGGGAGAAGGCAGGAATGGGTAGAGTGGGGGAGTGTTGGCCTTAAAGGTGGGCATGGGCGTGGCTTTGGGCAGGGGCCTGGGGTCAGGGGCTTGAGGGTGGGCATCATGGTGCTGGCGGTGGCCTCACTCGGTCAGGTGGCCGCAGCGAGTGCCACTGGGCAATGGGCCGCCTGGGGTTGGCCAGCATGTCTGCCCAGTGCCGCAGGCCAGCCCCCCCGGCCGCTGCCCCTACGGCCACCCTCCCGATGGCCTCGTTCTTGCCCAGCTTGTCGTAGTCCAGCACAGTCAGCTCCACCTGCACCTTCTGGGGTGGGCAGGGGAGGAAGAGGAGACAGAAAGTGGGGTAAGAACGCACAGGGACTTATTATTATTGCTAAGGAGACCCCCTCCCTGAGTTCTAGGGAGCCTCCATAGGTGCCTGGGCTAAGGTTTCATCTGGAGCTTGGAGAGGGAGGGGGTGAGGGCCCTGCTGGACGTTTACAGGAGTGCACTGGAGTCTTCCTGCGACCAGGTTTTAAAGCAAATAAACCCTCAGGACCTCTGTTGCTCAGAGGCTCCTCAGCGTGCAGGGTCCTAATGGGGGGCACATCTTCAAGACTGTTAAATGGGTGGGTGGGCCTGGCCTTAGGGTTGCGGGTCTCTTTTTCTCAGTAACGAGAGCTCCTACGGGCGGGCGCTGGGCGTCCCGTCTTGTTTGGGTGGGCGGGGCTTCCTGGTCCTCGTCGGGGAAACAGACTGGGAACACAATTAGACCCCTTAGACCTGGCTCCTAGGGGCTGCTAAAGAGTCTCTCCTCCCGTAGCAATGGGGGTTTCTAAGGGCCTGGGGCTCAGGGGGAAGGGCTGCTCTGGCAGGGGGCGATGGGCAGGTGTGCCCTCACCTGGACCTGGTCGCAGGGCACCTCGAAGCTGAAGGCCTCGTTGTAATAGGGGTTCAGAGTGTTCTTCTTGATGGTGGTTTTCTTCTTCCGCACCTTTTTGCCGCCCTGCAGCAGGTGGACCTTGACATACGGATCTGGGGGGAGGGAGGAGGACTCTTTTAGCCCCCCTCACTCTGCTGAGTCCAAGGAGAACGCCCGAGGCTCTTCTTCGGAACAACATAGAGGTAGCCCACGGACCCCTCAGGCCCCCCCTCTCTCTGTGCCCAAATCGAATCTAAACCGTCCACGGCAGCCTGGACCGTCCTCTCCCCTGTGAGACCCTCGAGGGCCCAGAAACTGCGGGAGCCTTAGTCTGAGACCCGGCTCCGCCCACCACCGCCGTCGTTTGTGGCTTCCCGCACACCTGACAGCCCTCCCACATCCATCTTCTTCAGGTTTTTGGCTTCCAGGACGATGACGGTGAGCTTCCCGGCCGTGGGGACATAGCGGAGGGAGAAGCAGATGTCTCCTAGTTTCTCCTGCTGAGAAAGGAAGAGGGGCCGGTCCCCGGAGCCCGGGCTCCGCCTGCAGCCCCTTTTCGACCTTCCTTCCCGCCCACTCGACTGGGAATGGTACGGTCCGGAGCGAGCCCCGCCCCCACCCCGGAGGCCTGTGCTCTGATTGGCCTGGGCCTGAGGTGGACGGGCCCAGCCGTGGGGGCGTGGCCACGAGCGCTCACCTCCTCGCGAGGCGCCGCCTGCAGCTCGCGCCAGGCCAGCACTGGCCGCCCCAAGTCCACGGAGCTCATGGGGACCCGCACCTCCCCGATGGCGTCGTTGCGGGAGAAGCGGTCGAAGTCGTACACCGCCATGACCAGGACCCGGCCCCCCAGCTCCACGTAGGGGACCTGGGTGAGGGGCGGGCGCACAGAAAGCACAAAGTGAGGCGCAGCACATCCACGTGGAAGGCGGTCAGTGGGGGCAGTGGGGGTCCAAAGGAAGAGTCGGGGGAGTCCATGGAGCCCAAGTGGGACAGCCCAAGGGCCAGCAGAGCAGTCCAGGGGCCAGCAGTGCTCTCGAAGGGACAGCACAGGGTCCAGTGGAATAGTCCACAGAGCTAGTGGTAGCTGCCGCCAGTAAAAGCTGAAGGGACTGTGGCGCCCAGTGTTCTAGACTGGGGACGGGCTGCCGGGCACGGAGCCCTGAGGCCATGAGCTCACCTTGAAGGCAAAAGTCTCCCCAAAGTGAGGGTTCAGCGTCTGCCGATGCACCCTGGTCTCGTGCCGCCTCCGTTTGTCTGGCAGCAGGTAGACCCGCACGTAGGGGTCAGAGGAGCCACCTATGTCCAAGGCTGCCAGCCCCTCAGCTTGCACGATGCCCACCAGCAGCTGGACAGTGATGAGAGGACCCTCGTCTCAGCTTCGCTTCTGGAGCCTCCTCCAAGAAGGGACTAGAACTCCTGACGCCCTCCGGTCCAAAGCTTCCCCCCGCCTCCACACCCACCTGGCCACTCTGGAAATCATAGTCCAGTGAGTACTGCAGTCGTCCTAGTTCATTCTTCTCGGCCACCTGCTGCCCTGGCCCCGAGGGCGTCGGCTCCAGCTCCTCCACTTCTGGCTGCACCTTAGGGAGCCAGGGGCAAGGGCTGGTGAACTCCTCCCCTGACAGTGGTGTCCTCCAGGCCCGGAAGCCAAGGGAGAGTCACAGAACCCTCTGGCTAAACCTGAACATTTGCAAGCTAAGCAGAGTCGGTGTTTGACTAGTGATGTCTGCCAGAGGCGGGGGGGCGCGCCATGACAACACACACGGTGGCATGCTGGTCAGTGTTTGATTAGTGATGTCTGCTACCGGTAGCACACACATGCTGTGACGCACGTGAGGTGTGTTTGTCATGCCTAGACTAAAAGAACAGGCGCTGGCGGCGTCTCGCTGCCTACAGGATGGACGCAGGTTTTAGTTCACACGTTAATGGACGTATTGGGGTGATGGTCCAGATTGCTATGTTGATTAGTGATCTTGGGCGGAAAAACATGGAGGGAAAATAGCACATCTAGCGCATATTTGCCATTCTAAACTAGCACAACGAAGTCAGAAGACTTCTAGTCACTGATTTTCAAAATGCAATGTGAATAGTAGTGGTAGTGTGGTAGAATGCCTTCACTTCAGAGGTTCTGACTCAGTCAGTCTGGCGCAAGATCCAGGACTTGCATTTCAACAAGGACCCAAAGTGATTCTGATGCTGACAGGGTTTGGAGCTACCGGCTTTAGGGGAGAGGGCTGGAGACTGGACGCCAGGACCCTAAAGGGCATCCCTTACGGGTGACAATTGTAACAGCTATTTGTTGAAAAGGGAGGAGAGGAAATACTAGTAATGGACTATGACCTCGAGGCTCAGAGACAGAAACAGTAAATTTCTCAAGGTCACAGAGCCAGTTACTCTGTTGGAAACCTAGGACTCTCTGGCTCCCAGGAGAGCCTCATTCCGCTCTGCATTCAGAGGTATAATGCTCAGATACCTGAACCTGTAGCTTTCCGCGCCAATGGCCTCTTCCTACTCATGTTGGCGTCAACCTCTCTGGACTGCCCTACAGCCTCCTCCTTGGCCTCCTTGCCCCAGATCTGTCCTCCACGTGGGCTCCAGGGGATTCATCTTAAAGCCCTTGTGACCTTGTCCCTCTCTCGCTCAAAACTTCTGTGGCTCCCAGTTCCCTTCATTACGTGGGTACCACTGAGCTCTCTAGAAGCCTCACCCTCAAGCACAGAGTATATGCGTGTGTGCTAAGTCGCTTCAGTTGTGTCCGACTCTTTGTGACCCCATGGACTGCAGCCCGTCAGGCTCCTGCATCCGCGGGATTCTCCAGGCAAGAATACTGGAGTGGGTTGCTGTGCCCTCCTCCAGGGCATCTTCCCAACCCAGGGATCAAACCCACGTCTCTTCTGTCTCCTGCATTGGCAGACAGGTTCTTTACCACTGGCGCCATCTGGGAAGCCTAGAGTACAGGATACCTTTATGCTATATCCCAGCTATTGTGAAAAACGAGCTTGTTCTCCGAATATCCCTCAGAATCTGGATTCCAAGCCTCAGCACGTGCTCTTCCTTTGAGGTAGAATGTCATTCTCTCTGCTCTCAGTTAACTGAGTCCCTCTGGGTCTGTACACGGAAGTCACCTCCGGAAGCCTTCTCAGACCCTCCGGGCTGTCAGCTCCTTTCTCTGTGCTCCCATATGCCCTGTACTGCCTCTAATGTGGCACATACGGCCCTGTGTCGTGAATGTCTGTGTGAACGTCTGACTTCCCCGTCTGACTGGAGGTTCTTGGGAGTGTCTGGTTCATCTCCAGGTCCCCAGATCCACTTTAGGGCTAGACACACAGGGGAGCTGCTGGGCCATTGACAGGAGCATGGGCGCAGGAACGGGCAGGGCTGAGGGACTGGGTCAGGCCACACCTTGTCTATGTAGCTCCGGCCCAGCTCCTTCACTTCCTGAAGGTGAACCTGGGCTTGGGCCTGGCTCTTCTTGCCCATTCGCCTCCGACAACGCTTCCGGTAGAGACAGAAACAGCAGCTCAAGACGAGGAGGGCTGAGACCAGCACGATGGTGGCCAGAGCCCAGGGGGGCACTGCAGAGGGCATGGAAACAGCAAACACTGAGGTCCTGAGAAGCAACCCGGTCATTCAGACCTGGACCGTGTGCTAGCTGAAATCCTGGCCTTGTTTTCCCTCCAGCCATGTCCATTCCATTTTAGTCCCATGTTTTCTTTCCAGCTCATCTCATATATAAAACTGAAGCCTTATGGCAGGCTGACACCATCTAGATTTTCTTGCTTATTAGTTCTACCTCCTCTTCTACCCTAATTTTTCTGCTCAACCCCTGTGCTTTAAGAAGGTTTAACCTCTCCCTGAGTCTCCCTATCTTTAAAAGAAGGGAGAGGTGAACCTTCCAATTAACCAATCCAAGGTTCCATTCCATTCCATACCCTTGATGTGGGTCTTCATTTTCTTGCAAACCTGTTCCTTATTCATTTCATTTAGATTCCAATCCAAGATTCCTACTATGACCTTACCCGCATTTGTCAGCCCACCAGCCTGAAAACACCCAATCCGGATTCCGCCCCCGAGAATCCCGACGAGGCTTTCCCTCTACTCCACCCCATTCTCGCTCACCAGGGCCATGGCTGATGCGACTCGAGTCAGGAGGCGTGTCGGGCGCTGGAGGCCCGGGTGTTGGGGGCTCCGGGAACATGACAGCGGGGTCTTGCGGTTTTTCCTGCGGAGGCACGCAAACGCCCTAGGCCCCCCCAGCCCCACCCCCACCCCCACCCCCACCCCCAACCACCCCGTGAGTCCATTGAGCCCGCCTAACAACAAAGAACTACAACTCCCATCGGCCCCCTGGGCAGCCGGCCGTGTAGGAACCGATCGACTACCGCGAGGCGTGCTGGGAGTTGTAGTTTTAGCCTTTCTGCTATGGAGGGCGGAGGCTTGGCGTGGGTTCCGGGACTACGTTCCCGTCCAAAGGGACGCCCCCTCCCTTTAGGCCCCCCAGGAATCCAGTCCCGATTACTTCTCCTCCTTCCTTGCTCTTCCCCGGGGCCTGAACCAGTCGTGGGCTAAGACGGGCGTGGGAACCGGCGCACCGGGTTGCCCAGAGCAACGGCTGGCTCAGCTCGGGCGGGGTGAAGGGAGTGCTGGTTGCCCCGGCAACGGCCTGTTGCTAAGACAACGGGTGGGGCTTACGCACACCAGCGGAGTCCCGGAGGCGCGAGCTGGTTAGGAGCCCAGTTCCGCCTGGGACCCCAGACCCAGACACCCGAGACAGGCGGAGCTGGGAACGACGCGGCCTTGCAGGTCCGTGCTCGCGCCCGCAGCTGGTTCTTCCCTCCACACCTGCCCCGGAACGGGGCGTGAAGACTCAGGCTGCCCTCCGTCTCCCACTCCTGCGGGGAATGTGGGCGGCGGGCGGCTGCCCTGCTGCCTTGGCTGGGCCCCCGCATCCTTTACAGTCTGTTTATCTCGCCCGCGCGCCCGGAGCTCTGTCTTCACACCTGTCCTCGTGACCGACTGGGTCTCTATTCCTCTCCAAACCGACGCCTTCCCTATTTCTGTCCATCTCCCCATCGGCTTCTCGCCGCTCCCCCGTCTGGGTTGGCTGGCCTCTGCCTGCTGTCTAGTCCCCGTCTACCGAGGTCTCGCATCCTCTCCCCCGCCTGCGCCTCCTTTCCTTGTGGCTCTTTGTCTTCACACCTGTCTCTAAGTCCCATTCTCTCGGAATCAGGCTCCAGCCCTCCCCCTCCATCTGTTGGTCTCCCCCGGTATCCCCTTCACCACACACACACACACACACACACACAGCATCTCTCTAGGGATGGGAATGAGCATGGAGCTTGGGGAGGGGGTCCCAGCGGCTCCTACCTGTTCGGCGGCTAGACAGGACCGTCCGGAGAGACACAGAGGCGCCGGCCCCGCCCGGACCCCGCCCCCGCACGCGGGTGACTGGCGCTGTCCCCAGTGCTGATCGCTGAGCGCTGTGGGGCGAGGGCGCGGCCGAATGGAGCCACCCCGGTGTGTGCGCGTGTGCGCCTCCGTATATGAATGTGGGAGAGAGCCTCTGTGTGTGTGTGTGTGTGTGTGTGTGTGTGTGTGTGCGCGCGCGCGCGCGCGTGCGTGTTCCGTAGGTGGAGAGGCCGCCCTGCCCCTCGTCTAGCCCCCGAGCCTGGAACCACCAGGGCGCCCACGGATATTTATCCTGGTCCGGAGGATTTTCTGCCTTCTAGTCTAGCCATCCTGGCATCCAGCCCTCTTCTCTCCACCTCAGACTCCGCGGCTGCCCAAAGAGCCACTCCGGGCTCCAGGATACCGGGTTCTAGGACCCAGAAGACCCTCTCCGGAGGCCAGGGTTTTCAGATATCCAGACAGGAGACTAAGCCTGAAATTCACCAGCAAATTGGCTTCACTCCACCCTCTAAGTTCCCCTAGGGCTAGGCCCAGAAGGCAAGCCTCCATGCTCCCAGCTCAGGGCACGGAGCCCACGCTGCCCACACCCTGGGCCTTCTCAGAGAGACTCAACTGTCCAAACCTACATTTTCAGGTGCCAACGGTGAATCCCCCTAGCTACCTTCCTGGCATGTTTGCCTCAGTACCTATACATCAGGAACCCACCTCAATATTATTTCCAGACCCAGAAATCCACTGCGGGGATGGGTGTCTTTGGGGAAAATAGTGATTTAATAAGTTATGGGATAAAAGAAAAAAATATGTACAGGCAGCAGGGTAAGGGGAAACCTCAGATTCTTGAAGACTGATTTGGTTTCTGGAGCAAAAGACGGACAGGTCCCTGCCCACCCTTATTCCTCAGGTGGCCAGAATTCTGGAGCCTCATTACTTCCTTTCTTCCTCAGAATTCAGCTTGTTTCCTTGAGACCCTACTTCCTCCTCCTCCCTCAAACAAAAACCAAGAGACTCCTGGACCCCATCCCTCTCCTTCTTCAAGGAACTGGAAATCCAAGATCAGGGCTCACCCCCTCTCCAGGAAGTAGGAATCTAGGCTGCCGGTCCCCTCACTTCCTTCAGGGCCTGGGAGTCTGGGACCCCGGTGCTCAGCTGTCCCATGGGGCCCAGGCATCTGGGCTGAAGCAGAGGTGCAGAGTCTGTCTAGAAGGGCGGGGGTCTCAGCCCTCCCACAGCTTAGGCCTCTGTAGCAGCTGTATTCTCCATCAGCAGGTTCTCATAGGTGGGCCCCTTCTGAGCCTGCGCTGCGGCTGACTGTTGCAGAAACCGAAGGATGCACTGGTGCAGGAACACGTACTGGGCCTGGAGACAGAGCAGGGCGGGAGGCGCCCTCCTGAGCCTCGGGCCAGCTCTCCCTGCCCGCCTGCCCACCCAGCCAGGCCCGGGGACCCCCCTCACCTCGGTCTGCACCATCAGCGGGCGGCTCTCCCGCATCTTCTTCACGTAGCCAAAGGGCCCCACGAGACCCTCGCACTCCAGCTGCCGCAGCATCACATCCAAGGCAATGAGGGTGCCCGTACGGCCCACACCGGCGCTAGGCAGGGACAAGGAGGCATCAGGCCATGGGGGCGCCGGGAGCCCCCGCCGACTGGAGGGCTCTGTCTTTGGAGTACCCAGGGGTCAGGTATTTAGCGGGGCTATTCTGGAGGCTACGGTGCAAGTGGGAAGTAATAAGCAATGACTGCACACAGTTCTGTCTGCGAGGCCCCGTTCCAGATGCCTCATGTCTTCTGTGCACTTGTCCCACCCCTCAGAAGTCGGAGCTGTCAGCTGGGCGTGTCCACTATACAGAGAGGGCAATGTGGTGAGTGAGGTGAAGCCCACTGTCCCAGGACACTCAGCTGGTCAGTGACCAGCTGGGGTTCAGACAGAGCAGATGAGCTCCCAAGCCAGTCATTTTTCTTTAAACATAAAATGAGCCATTTTAATTTTTAAATTATTATTATTATTATTATTTTGCCAAGCCATGAGACTTGTGGGGTCTTAGCTCCCCGACCAGGGAATGAACGCCGGCTCTTGGCAGTGAAAGCACCGTGTCCTAACCACTGGACCACCAGGGAGTTTCCCCAAGGAGGTGTTTTAAACATTTCTTAAGACCTCTGGCCGTTTCGCCCTCTTGTCCTTCACCCGCTCCTCCCCGCCCATGCCGCTGCCTCCGTTATTTCTTTTCCCTCCTTTCCCATGCCTTCATCTTCATCCTCATTCGCAACCTGCACCACCACCCCTTCACCTCCTGCCTCCATCTCCTGCATGCCTTCTTGGTCTCCTCCACAAGTCCCCGAAGGACCCGAGGGGCCGGATTCTGAGGCACAGGGCAGGGGTCCAGCCCCTTCTCACCTGCAGTGCACGATCGGAGGCCCGCCCCCCACCGTCTGGTCCAGCCACTGCCGGAGCATCCTCCAGAAGGCCAGCAAGGGGTCTGGGGAGTGGGGCACACCGTGGTCTGGCCAGGTCACATAGTGGAACTGACGCACGGGCAAAGTCTTCTTCTGTTGCTCCTAGAGGCAGGGGTTGAGGGGACCTCAGTCCGGGGCCGGTTTCTGATGCGTGGGGGCACCGCTGGGGCCCACGGAGGTCCCTGGTGGGAGCGATGGAGCTCGGGAGGGGGGAGGAACCGCCAGCCGAGGGGGGCGGGGCTTACATGGCGGAGCGTCAGGTTTCGGACAGTCCAGTTCTCTGTCACCTCCTCCCCCATCAGGGTCACCTGCAGGGGCCCATGGGTGCAGGGCTGGGCGTCCAGAGGCCAGTAATGCTCACACTTCACCTGGGGGGACACGGGGGTGGGTCAGGGTACAGGCGGCTGCGGAGACCCTCCCCCGGAGCACCCCCGCGGGTGGCTCTGGCTTTCAGCATCGGGGACTCGCCCCGGCCCGCGAACCAAGTGGAGAGCCACCCCAGCCAGGAGGCCTCCCCCCTCCTCAGGTCTTCCAGAGCAGCTTCGCCCCATACGAGGCCCAGCGGGTGGACTGGGGGAGGCGGGAGGGGTGCAGTCGTGCTGGGAACCCCCGAGGTTGGGTCAGGATCCTCCCCGGGACCCGTGTCTGGGGCAGGATCACAGGCTGGAGCCTGGAGGGCGGCCCCCCCAGCCCGGGGCCCGGGGCTCCCCTCACCCGGCCGGACTCCACGCAGTTGGTCAGCATGACCAGGGTGTGGCTCTGCTGCTCCCACACCAGGCGCCAGAAGTCGCCCACGGTCTGCGGCAGGGGGCCCTGGGCCGCGATGAACTCCCGGGAGCTCCAGAGGCCCTGGTGGAGGGAGGCAGGCGGGTCAGGTCCCCCCTGCCCCCAGCCCTTACCTTCCGAGGCTCCCTAGCCCAGCCTGACCCCAGCCTTACGGGGATGAAGCTGGCGTTGATGTACTCGGAGCCGGGCTGTCCGAGGAGGGCCCGCAGGGGCACACGGGACCAGTCGTCTAAGGGGAGACGCTGGAGTTAGCGCCGCGGAGGGAGCGGGGAAGGCGGGGACGGGCGGACACAAGGAGCTGGGAGGGGGGCGAGGGACCCCGTCGGGAGGAGCCGGCCGAGGGGCTCCCCGCTCACGGGGGCAGGGGCTTTATCTCTCGAGGGGAACAAGGGACAAGGGTGTTGCCTCGTGTTGGGTGTTGCCGTTCTTGCCCCCCGACGCGGGCGAGAACGGCAGAGGCTCGAGACTCACAAGGCAGCACGTTCCTGTAGCGGTTCTTGGCGCTGTTCTCCGGGGCTGAGGCCACCATCTGGGACTGGCCGAAGTCCTCCAGGGCCAGTTGCTGGGGGCGGAGGAAGGGGAGGGTGCACGGGCGCTGGATTTCCTCGGCCCACCCCCACCCGGGGCCAGCCCCGTGGCGCCACCCACTCACCCCTTGCCCCTCGGAGTTCTGCAGCACCCACAGAGATAGGAGGCGTGTGCCCACCACCCCCGGGGGCGTCTGAGACGGCTGCTGGGAGAAAGGGGCCCGGGGTGGGGGCAGGCGAGAGAGGAGGGACCCGGCTACCGGACACCAGCGTGAGAGTCAAAAAGGTGGCCGATCGTGGCTGAGGATTTCTATGTGAGCCACCCAGCTGGGCATGCCTGCTTCGGCTCAGCCCCGCAGGGGCGGGAGAGGCTAGTGGGCGCGTGGGGCCCGGCTCACCCCACCTGGTACTCCTCGGCAAAGCCATAGTTGCTGTCCCTCTCATTTTTCCAGACGTGCTGGGCAAAGTCTTCTGCCAGGATGTCCCCTGGGAACCTGCGGGGGGAGAGGGGTGAGTTGGTTGAACCACCTTTAACCGCATGTTCTTGGGATAAAAGGAGAGGATTTTGCTTTTTTTGTTTTTTTACCACCCCAGGACTTACTTATCTTATAATTGGAAGTTTGGACCTTTTATCCTCTTTCACCCATGTCACCCTCTGCCTCTGGCACCCACCACTGTGTCCTCTGTATAAGTCTGAGGTTTAATTTAAATTTTTTTTTTTTTTTTTATCGTGCCACAAAGCTTGCAGGATCTTAGTTCCCTGACCATGCATTGAACCCAAGCCTCTGGCAGTAAAAGCACTGACCACCAGGGAACTCCCTCGACCACTCCACATGTAAGTGACATCATACAGTATTTGTCCTCCTCTGACTAATCTCACTTAGCATAATGCCCTAAAGGTCCATCCGCGGTGTCACAAATGGCATCATTTCATTCCTTTTTTATGGCTCAGTAATATTCTAGCATCTATGTGTGTTACATCTTCTCTGTTCATTCATCCACTGATGGACATCCAGGTTGTTACCATATCTTGGCTATGGTGGATACTGCTGCTATGAACATGGGAGGTGCAGACATCTTTTACATTAGGGATTTTGTTTCTCATTCATCCAATCCGTCTGCGGGTATACACCCAAAAGAATTGAAAGCAGTGTCTCAGATATTTGTATACCCGTGTTCATAGCCGCATTATTCACAGTAGCTAAAAAGTGAAAGAAAACCAAGTGTCCATTGATAGATGAATGGATCAAGAAGATGTGGTCTATGTATACAGTGGAATATTATTCATCCTTAAGGAGGAAGGAAATTCTGACCCATAAGGCAACATGGATGAACATGAGGGCCTGCTGCTGAGTGAAATGAGCCGGTCACAAGAGGACAAATACGATTCCATCTATATGAGGCAGCTAGTCATCAAACTCATACAACCAGAAAGTAGAAGGGGGTGTTTCAGGGGCTGGGGAGATTGGGGAAATGGGGAGTTAGTGTTTACTGGGTACAGAGTTTCATTTTTGCCAGGTGAAGAGAGTTCTCTAGGGAACTCTCCCGGCAGTCCAGTGGTTAGGACTCCAGACTTTCACTGCCAAGGGTGCCAGTTTGATCCCTGACTGGGGAACTAAGGTCCCACAAGTCATGCAACTTGGCCTAAATAAACAAAGCTGTGTTTTTTTTTTTAAGAATTCTATGGATAGATGATGGTGCCGGTTGCACAACAATGAGAGTGGATTTAGTGCCACTGAACTGGACAGTTAAAAACAGTCTGCAGTGGTGAATTACAGGTTATCTGTCTTTTTACCACAATCAAAATTTGCTTGTTTGTTTTTTGGCTATGCTGGGTCTTAGTTGTGACGTGTGGTATCAAGTTCCCTGAGGAGGGATGGAAGCCAGGCCCGCTGCACTGGGAGCACAGAGTCTTAACCCCTGGACCACCAGGGAAGTTCCTTGGGATTTATTTTGACTCAAAAAGAGGGAGAGGTGTTCCTTCTGCCCTCTGGGGCCTCTGCCCATGTCTAGGCCCCAACCCCCTGTGGCCCTGCGTGGGTCTTCCCTCTCCCCGTTCGTGTGTGAACATGCTACTCTCACTTTCGAACTGCAAAAAGTAATCTTCTGGGGCTTCCTCTGGGCTCAGTGGTAAAGAACCCGCCTGCCAATGCAGGGGACACAGGTTCGATCCCTGGTGCCCGGCAACAAGAGACGTCACCGCAGTGAGAAGCCTGCGCTCTGCAACCGCAGAAAAGCCTACAGGGCAGCTGAGACGCGGCACAGCCAAAAATAAAAAGCGTCCCGCCAGCTCGCAGGGCTCCCGCCTCAGGCGTTCACGCCTCCTCCCTTGGAGTGCAGTGCTACAAGGACAGTCGTCCAGACTCGGTTTTGAGTCCCTGGCTGGAGGCTCACCAGTTCAGTCCTCATTTTGTTTTTTCTTGTTTTTCTTTTTTTTTTTAACGTAATTGGTTTTTGGTTTATTTTTACACTTTTCGTTTGTATTTATTCATTTGGCCGAGCTGCGTGGCCTGCAGGAGATCCCCGACCCGCGACTGAACCTGGCCCTGGCGGTGAACCGGACACCAGGGAGCTCCCCAGTTCTTCTTCCTGACGAGCTGATTAAATTGCACACCCACACCACTGCCCCTTTCAGGACCACACATGCTGGGCCGTCTGCTCAGACTGCCACCAGCAACAGGGAACAGCCCTCAGGGTCCGCTGAGGTGATTCCAGTTGAACCTGTTTGGCATGCACTGCCCACTTTCCCGCATGAAAACCAGCATACAGCCTCTTCTTTGGGGGTCCCCCGCCTCCCGGCCTGGTGTGACGTGTGACCCTCGCTGGGATCTGTGCGTGCAGGACACTGCCTCCGCACGGTGTGTCTGCAGACCCAGTGTCCTCATCATACCCACACAACGACGAGAAGGATGAAAATGCCCCTTTGAGTTCAGGCTCCTCAGGCAGGCTAGTTTTCTCTGCTTCCTTCCCACCCATCACCGAAGCCTGCTGTCTGCACCGCGACTCCAGGGGAACAAGGACTGTTTTCAAAGTCCCCTATCTGATTTGCCTCCTTATCTCCAGTTCCAAAGGCCGCCTCTCAGGCCATCCTTCGAGTCAGTGCTCCGCAAAGTTCGGCGCCGCTGATGGCACTTCTTTTCCGGATCCACCCTCTCCTGGTTGGCACCACCACCGGCCTCTCTGCCCGCTGCTCCTCCTCCTCGGTGGGCCCCTCACCCTCCATCCATCCTAAAAGGGGGGCGTTCCTGGGAGTCCATCCTCGAGTCCCCCTTTCCCACTGGACACACGCTTCTCATGGGGTTTGACCATCTCTGTAGCTTCATCTTCATCTGCGATTTCTAAATTTCCAGTCCCTACTTCTCCCCATCCTGCGCTTCGGACCTGTTTCCCACCAGCTCCCAGGAATCTCCACCCCCGAGTGCCCAAGGGTCGTCGCTGGGACATGCAAACACGCACACCCAGGTGGAGGATGGCAAAGTGCTCGACGTATAGGCGGGACCAGACTTGGAATCCAGTGGGTGCAGAGATGTGTCGCAGGTGCCGTATAATGGACACAGGGGGGTGGGGGGAGAGGTCAGAGGGTGGCTGGAGGCAGGATGCTGGCCAGGACAGATTCTACGGCGAAGGAGAAACTGGGCATCGTCGTCCCCCACACCTGTATTTACTCCTCCTCAGGCACCTACCTCTGGTGGCCATCCCCTCTTTCTTTTTGTGCCCACGAGTCCCAGGGACAGCAAGGCGATCAAACCAGTCAATCCTAACGGAAATCAGTCCTGAATATTCATTGGAAGGACTGATGCTGAAGCTGAAACTCCAATACTTTGGCCACCTGATGTGAAGAACTGACTCGTTGGAAAAGACCCTGATGCTGGGAAAGACTGAGGGCAGGAGGAGAAGGGGACGACAGAGGATGAGATGGTTGGATGGCATCACTGACTCGATGGACATGAGTTTGAGCAAACTCTTGGATGTAGTGAAGGACAGGGGAGCCTGGCATGCTGCAGAACATGGGGTGACAGAGTCGGACTCCACTGAGCAACTGAACAACAACCTCACAGCTGGTCTCTCAGCTTTCCTTAACTCCTTGCCCTGACTCTCCTCTGTTAATCCCTGGGGACTGTTCTAACGAAGAGATTTAATGACGATTGACCCAGAGTGATGAAGGCATTTGCACAAATGTTCTCCTGAGCTGCAGAACTTTATGCAATGGCTTGTTCATCTTCGTCTTCACCTGCACATCCAACAAGCATTTCAAAGTCAGTGTGTCCACCGCTGAGCTCCTGACACTTTTCCCCCAAACCTGCCCCCACCATAGACATTCCACCTCGAGTCGTGGCGATTCCAGCCTTCCTGGGGCTCAGCCTAAATGCCGTGGGGTCACTCCTGAGCCCTCTCTGAGCTCCACACCAACACATCCAATCTTGAACCAGATCTGCTGTTTAAACACTCAGATGACATCTTGAATCTGATTCCCTCTAACCGCTTCCTGCTCTGAGGCTTAACGACATCTGCATTATTAAACACATCTTGCTGCTTCCCTGCCTTTTTGCCTTTGCTTCTTAACTGTATCACGGGTCTACTCAAAACCTTCCAAACACTGCGATCTCCAGATAAAATGCAAAGTCTTCACTCTCATCTGACCCCACCTGGTACCTCTCCAACCTCACTTCCTACCCGCCTCCCTTCACCCACACTCTGCTCAGCCTCAGAGACACGCCTTGTTCTCCCAACACCCCAAGAGGGCGACTGCCTCGGGGCCTCCGCCTGCAATGTCTTTTCCCCAGGTGGGCACAGGGCTCTTCCCCTCATTTGCTTCAGGTCTGTCCTCAAATGGTTTTCTCTTAGTCATCTGCTGAGTGAGGCTGCTCCTGGACACCCTGTTTAAAATACTGCTCCCCTTCTCTTCTCAGCCCCGCCTCTCACCCTATCTGTCTCCACGGAACCATCACGGCCTTCATCAACTTGTTCTGCTTCCTGTGTGTGCGTGTGTTTGCTTTTGGCTGTGCCTCGAAGCCTGAAGGATCTTAGGTCCCCAACCAGGGGTCTAACCCGTGTGCCCTGCAGTGGAAGCCTGGCGTTCCAACCCCCAGACCAGCAGGGAAGTCCTTGTGCTGGAACGTAAGCTCCACAAGGGCAGGAATCTTTGCTTCAGTCGCTGCTTCCTACAACAGTGCCTGACTCTCAACAGGGGTTCGGTGGACGTGCTGTTGGATGAATGAGCGGGACTCCCAGAGTGGAGACTGAAAGCGTTCTGTAGCCACCGGCCCGGACTGCTTAGGGAGCAGGCAGCGGTGGAGGCATGATGTCCCTGCCACAGGGGGCTGGGCCTTCAAGGCGTGTGCGGGCGGGTCCCCTAGTCCTGCCCTCTGACCTGCCCGGTGGCCAACTGGATTTGACCTGGCAGCGAGTCGCTGGTGTGCTCCCCAGACCGGCTCACCTGATCTGCAGATCCTCGGGTGCGGTTTTCTTCTCCCTCTTCCTATGCCTGGGAAAAGGACAGGGGGAGGAAAGGCTGGGGGAACAAGGCTGGAGCAGGGGTCCCCATCTGTCCCCCAGGCCCCCCTCCAGGTGCCCCGTGAGCCCTGCGTGGAGTCTCACCTCTTCAGGAAGAAGACCAGCAGGCCCACCAGAACGAGCAACAGGAGGACGCCGACCACGGAACCAGCAATGACCCCTGGGGAAGGCGGGGTGGGGGTTGTTAGAGCCCGGGGCTGCGTCCCTGCCGTCCGGAGTCCCCCAGACTGAGATCAAGGCCCGCGGGGTAGACTGGAGGGCAGGGGAGGGAGAGGAGAACGCGCCCCCACCGCCCACCGATCAAACCTTGCCCCCAGCCTCTTAGTTCCCCAGTTGCTCCTCAAAAGTCATCAGTTGCTCAGGGGGCTTCCCCAATGGCTCCGTGGTAAGAATCCGCCTGCCAGTGCAGGGGACACAGGTTCGATCCCTGGTCCGGGAAGATTCCACAGGCCTCGAAGCAGCTAAGCCCGTACGCCACGACTACTGAGCCTGCGCTCCAGAGCCCGGGAGCTGCGACTCCTGGGCCCATGCACCACAGCTCCTGAAGCCCACACGCCCCAGAGCCTGTGCTCTGCAACAAGAGACGCCACCGCAGCGAGAAACCGGTGCACCCCAACTAGAGAGGAGCCCCGCCCCCCACAACTGGAGAAAAGCCCTTGCAGCAACCAAGACCCAGCATAGCCGAAAACGAATTAAAAAGCAACGAAGCAACATCAGAACAGCAGATGAGCTTTAAAAGCATTACACTAAGTGAGGGAAACCAGTCACGAAGGACCACACACTGCCTGAGTGTATTCTAGGACAGATCCAGGAGGGGCAGATCTAGAGAGACAGGTGTGGGTTAGAGGGCATCAACAGCTGGTTGGTGGGGGACAGGGGGAGTCGGGGGTGATGGTGGGGGCCTGGGGAAGTCGGGGGGTGATGGTGGGGGCCTGGGGAAGTTGGGGGTGATGGTGGGGGGCTGGGGAAGTCGGGGGTGATGGTGGGGGACTAGGGAAGTCGGGGGTGATGGTGGGGGGCTGGGGAAGCCGGGGGTGATGGTGGGGGGTGGGGGAAGTCAGGGGGTAACAGGCTTAAAGGAGACTCTTGAGAGTCCCTTGGACAGCAAGAAGAGCAATCCAGTCCATCCTAAAGGAAATCAGCCTTGAGTATTCATTGGAAGGACTGATGCTAAAGCTAAAGCTCCAATATTTTGGCCACCTGATGCGAACTGCCAACTCACTAGAAAAGCCCCTGATGCTGGGAGGGATTCAAGGCGGGAGGAGAAGGGGACGACAGACGATGAGATGGTTGGATGGGGTCACCGATTCAATGGACATGAGTTTGGGTGGACTCCGGGAGTTGGTGATGGACAGGGAGGCCTGGCGTGCTGCGGTTCATGGGGTCTCAAAGAGTCGGACACGACTGAGCAACTGAACAACAACAAAGCTTAAGGGGACAACTTTTCTTAACGGGATGATGAAAACGTTCTAAGACTGATGGCAACGATGGCTGCAAATACCGCGAATGCAGCAGCCATTGGGTTGCACCCTTTCAGTGGGTGAACTATCGTACGTTATAGGAATCACATCTCAACAGGGCTGTTTTAAAGAAAGCAGGAGACAAAACACAAGCATAACGGACCCCCCAGGCGGGCGGGCCTGCCTCAGAGCAGGGCCTGAAGAGGTCTGGGGAGAAGGTCGTGAGTCCCCTGTCCCCGGGGCTCCGCTCACCGGCATGCCCGCTCTCCGCGCGGCAGGCCACCGTGGCAGACGGGGCCCTCATTTCATCCCAGACGGTCGTGACGGTGGCTGAGTGGGGCTGAGCCGGCCTGCGTAACGACACCTTCATGGCACTCCCACAGGAGGAGCTGTTCTGGAGGCCCGGCTGCCCCTCAACCTCCAGTTCAAAGGCCTCGTAGCCTCCCTGGGGGCAGGACCAGTTCAGGATGACCTCGTGGCCCCCCGAGGTGATGACACAGGAGACGATGTTGGCAGGATCCGGGGCTGTGTGCAGGAGGATGAGAGGCGTCAGGGGGCTCCATCTGGGAGGACTTCCCACTGCCCCGCTCCCCACCAGTCAGGCCGGTTCTCTGAGAACCAGCGCATCCTTTCCTTCCCCCAAACCAGAAAACCTCTTCACCCCTCACTCTCTGTTGTCCACACGTGGCCAGGCCACAGGTCTCCACAGACTACAACTCCCATGAGCCCTTTGACCGTCCGTGTCACTGCAACACATGACACCATGCCCCCAGGCCTGACCTAACCGCCCCCCCCACCAGGTAAAAGGGAGCCCCATCTCACCCGTGGATGCATTGAGGCTCTGTTTGTAACCATGTACATCGTTGCTCTTGGCCCACACGCTGAAGTGGTACCAAGTCCCGGGCACCAGTGCCTCCACCGTATAGCAAGTCCCGTTGGTCCTGCCCGTCTTGCTGTCCTGCTGTCCTTGGGGATCTTGCTTCCTCTGCAGATGGCCTCTGCTGACCCACTGGACACAGTATTCATAGAACTGGGGCCGTGGGTCTGCAGGGGCCTCCCACTGGAGGGTGATGGAGCTGTTGGTCTGATTTTGCTTCTGCAGGTCCATAACCTCAGTGGGAGCTGAGAAGCGAGGATAGAGACTGAAGGGGCTGGATCCCCAAGGACCCCTGCCCTCCACCCCACACCCGTGGTGCCCCAGTCTCCTCCTCCTCAGAGCAAAGCAGAAATACCCAGGCATGGGAAGGCGTCTGCTTGCTAAGAAGTGAGGACTGCAGAAAAGTGGCCGGGGGTGGGGGGCCAGGATTGCTCAGGCCCTCTGTCCGGGGTCTACAGCCCTGGGTCCCGCCCACCACCAGACCCTACATCGTCTGTCACAGGCTGCCCCAGGGACAGAACACTCTCACTTCCGGACATGTCAGCTTTCCAGATGCAGCTGCTGACTCTGGTCTTTCTGGTGTGTGTGTGTGTCTCATGTGTGTGCTCAAGTCATTTTCCGACATGGACCGTAGCCCACCAGGCTCCTCTGTCCATGGAATGTCCCAGGTAAGAATACTGGAGTGGGTTGCCGTTTCCTTCTCCAGGGGATCTTCCCGACCCAGGGATCGAACCCACGTCTCTTGTGTATCCTGCACCAGCCGGTGGATTCTTTACCACTAGCCCCACTGTAATTAATAAATTAATGAATCGTTATGGTTACACTGGGTCTCCATGGCTGCAAGCAGGCTTTCCCTATTTGCAGCAAGTGGGGTCTACTCTTGGCTGCAGTGTGCAGGCTTCTCACTGTGCTGGCTTCTCTTCTTGCAGGGCACGTATTCTTTCTTCATCCCCTCCTCATTGTGGCCCAAAGGGACCCTGGGCGAGGGAGTGTACCACGTTCTCCTGTCAACTCTCCACCACCGTCTGTCACCTCCCATTAAAAAACACAAAAACAATACAAATAGTGGCTGCCTCTCACCTGTGGTGCCGTTGAGAAGCACCCAGGAGCTGCTGACTCCATCCTTTACTGCGAACACAGAGAATTCATACAAGGTCCCAGCTTCAAGTCCTTCCACTGTGACAGTGGTATTTGTTGTGTTTTGGGACCCAGTTGCATTACCATCACCAGTCCACTGGACCCAGTAGATCTCGGGCTCAGGGCCGTTAGGCACCTCCCAGTGCAGAGTGATGGAGCTGTTGGTCTGAGTCTCCACAGCCAGGTTCCTGACTGTGTTGGGGGCTGAGAAGTTAGGAAGAAGGATTTGGGGTGAGCAAGGGTGGGGAGAGTCACTGCGCATGTCTGACCCTCAGGGTGAGCTCCCAGGCCTTCCCCAGCTCCTGGCCCAGGACATGAGGGGCACACAGTCTAGACTAGCGTCTCCCAAGCTTCAGTGTGTACACTGAGTGGGCATGGCTGTCGGTGTCAGGGTGGTGGAGGAGCTCATGGTCTGAGCCTCCAAACTCAAGGCTCTGACACCATTGGGAACTAGGAGAAAAGGGGTCAGAGGGTCAGCGTATCCACATTCCACAGTACCTAACACCCCACCCCAGAGCTCAGGTAATGTGCTTCTGCCCCCATCCCTGGTTGCTAAGGGAGATTCTCCCGAGTATTGTGCTCTGTATTCTTTAGTTGAGAACCCTGACTAATCCCTACTCAGAGCCCCATGGATAGTCCTTCTTCATCCCCTGCTCATTGTGGCCCAAAGGGACCCTGGGCGAGGGAGTGTGCCACATTCTCCTGTCAACTCTCCACCACCATCTGTCACCTCCCATTAAAAAACACAAACCGGCATGAATGGCGGCTGCCTCTCACCTGTGCTGGCATTGAGAGGCACCCAGGAGCAATCGAGTCCATCCTGTACTGCGCACACCAAGAATTTGTACAAGGTCCCGGCTTCAAGTCCTTCCACTGTGACACTGGTATTTGTTGTGTTTTGAGACCCAGTTGCATTATGGCCACCAGTCCACTGGATCCAGTAGACCTGAGGGTCAGGATCTCCAGGCGCCTCCCACCTCAGGGTGATGGAGCTATTGGTCTGAGCCTCCACAGTGAGGTTCCTGACGGGGCTGGAGGCTGAGAAGTTAGGAAGAAGGACAGGGTGTGAGCAGGGGAGCGGGGAGGGGGGAAGTGGGGGGGGAGAGTCACTGGGCATGTCTGACCCTCAGGGAAAGCTCCCAGGCCTGTCTCAGTGACGGGCCCGGAAGACAGATGTGGGCGCTTGGTCCCGATCAGCGCCTCCCGAGACTCAGCGTGCAAGCACATCCCCGGGGGTCTCGTTACAGTCGGGTTCTGACTGAGGGGCCCGGGGTGGGACGGAGGCTCTGCGCGCACAGTCAGCTCTCGGGGGCCGCTGCCCATGCACGGATCACACTTGAGTGACAAGGATCTAGAGTAGCACTTTTCGGTGGGATTTCTGTAGTGATCCTGGTCTGGGCTTCTGCAGCCAGCTTCCTGGCAGAGGCGGAGAGTCCTGTCCCTTCTACCACCCCCGGCTCCTGCCCCGTGTCCAGAAAGGACCGTTCCCACGGGCGCCTGCCGTGGCCTCTTTGTCCTCCATAGAGACACCTTCCCACCGCCCCTCGCCCAGCCACAAAGCTCATGGGCGTCGAGGTGCGGTGGCTTTGTGTGGGCTGTGAACTCAGGCAGGGGTCACTCACCAGCCGCCCTGGCGCCTGTCCAGCTGCACAGGCCCTGGAGACAGCCCAGAGGGGAGAATCAGACTCTGAGGCTCACCTCACTTCACCCCAGGTGGGCCGGCCGGCCAGTGACCTCCCCGAGTGTCCCTGGCCCCTCTGAGCCAGTGCTCCGGGAGGGCAGGAACAGGGCACCGCACCTCCTCCCCCAGGCCGGGCCCCGACAAAGTCACCCCCACGACCTTCCATCTGCCCTGGGGGGGTGTGTGTGTTGGGGAGGGGGAGCGGGGTGGTGAGTCAGGGGCGGGACTCCAGGGACCCAGGATCTGGGGTTGGCTTCGAGCATAAGGTGCTGAGATAAACTGAGTGGTTTCACTTCCTGAAAAATATGGCCTTGGAAGATCAAGGGCAGGGATCAACAGGCTGGGAACGAAGGAAGAGACTGGGTCTGGGAACCAGGAAGCTGTCACCCACTCTGAGGCAGGAGGCTGGGGCCTGGACCCCTGATCTGAGGGAGGAGAGGCTGGGGGTCTGCACCTCTGGGTTTTAGGGAGAAAAGGCTGAGGATCTGGAAGTCTTGGGTCTGAGGGAGGAGGGGTGGGGGGCCTGGACTCCCGGGTCTGAGGGGGTAGGGCCTGGGTCTGACTCCCTTCTCTTTATAAAATACCTGAGTCTTGCCAATGACCAACGCTTACTTCCACAGCAAACACAGCAGGATCGTGAGAGACCAGGTGTGTGTAAGCCTCCCTAGGAACCTCCCCCAATCCGGAAGCCTGTTTTCCAGGGAATGGTCAGCCCCGCCCCCTGCGGGGCCGGCGTTCTGGGACCCCAGCATCCCTTCCCCTCGGACTCACCAGTAGCACCAGGCTCCCCCAGGCCTGGAGGCCCCCGCCGGCCCCGGTCATATCTGTGGACGCTGCCGAGGGACCCAGGTGTCCCAGCCCTGGGACCTTCCACCTGCTGGACTTTAAACGCAAGAATTCCCCTCTCCCAGTCCGACGTGAGGCCACAGGTCAGGGCAGGAAGGGAGGAGGAGGAAGTGGAGGCTTGTAGCCTGTGGCCCGCCCCGCCCCGCAGCCTCGGTCCTCACCTCTGGACACTGGGCTCCGCCTGGCCTTGAGGTATCCCCTTCCTGCCCTGAAGTTAAGGCACCGCTTCCCGCAGCCTGGTGAAGGCACGACGCAGGTCCCGGGTGTGCGGGGCGGGATGGCAGCAAGGGGGCCGCTCCGGTGGGGGGAAAATGCCCACCCTCAAGTGGACGGTTCAGCGCCAGGCCGGCGTCTCATCTCCTGTCCTGCCTTTGGGCTCTGCAAGCTCCGGCCGCCCTCAGACCGTCCCTATTTGCAGGCCCACGCACCACCGTTCTACCTGGGCCCGTGAGCACCTGGCTTCAATTCGAAGTGACTCAGATGCCCAATCGACAGAACTGGGCACAATCCCTTTTAATATGTGGTAGGAATAAGGTAGTTCGCATCAAGTCTTGGAACAACGTGCGGCTCTTTGAGGCCATTCGATAAAACGGCAGCCACACTTACTGTGGGTTAGTCCCTAGACCGCGGGTATCCAGAAGGGCCTTTCAGAAGGGCTTTGCCTTCCTGATGATCTGCACACACAAGCTGCCGTGATCTCACTTGCGGTGTGAAAGTGAAGAGAGCAGGTGAGGAAGGCTCTCCAGGCAGGGCACGGAAGCGCTGGGCTCCTTCCCCACTTCCTGCCCTGAGCTCCTCTCCCTTCTCCTGTCCTGAGTGACATCCTAGAAGAAACCAGTGATGCAGCAGGAACGTTTCTTTGCGTTCTGTGACCTGTTCTAGCAAGTTAATCCAACCCAAGGAGGGGATCTTGGGAATATCTGACTTACAGCCGGTTGGTCAGAAGCACAGGTAACAACCCGGGATTCTGACTGGCGTCTGAAGTGCGGGTGGGGGGCGGGGGGGGGGGGGTCAGTTTTGTAGGGCTGAGTCCTCAACCTGTGGGACAGTGTCAGAACTGAGCTGACTTGCAGGACACCCAGCTGGTGTTGGGAGATTTTGCTTGGTGGGTGAGGGGAGCAAGCCCTACGTTGGGATTGCGTGCGGAGTCGTAATTGTTTATCATCATGAAACACTGAAGGATAAGCAAGGTCCTACCTGGAGAATCCCATGGGCAGAGGAGCCTGGCAGGCTAGTCAATGGGGTTGCAAAGAGTTGGATACAACTGAATCAACTTAGCAGAGCACAGTACATATTCATATATATATGTATACATATATATATGTATAATATATATGTATATATATATATATATACACACATGTAAAACTGAATCACTTTGCTGTACAGTAGAAATTAATAAGTTGTAAATCAACTATTCTTCAATTTAGAAAAAGAAAAAAACCTGGAAAACCCAAATCACTGGAAATACCAACATTTAGAGCCGCATTATGGGGAATTCCCAGACAGTCCTGTGGTTAGGACTCTGGGCCCTCACTACCATGGCCCCAGGGTTCAATCTCTGCTCAAGGAGCTAAGATCCTGCAAGCTAGTGGTTGGGTTTCCCTGGTAGCTCAGCAATAAAGACTCCACCTGCCAATACAGGAGACGTGAGTTCGATCCCTGGTTCGGGAAGACCCCCTGGAGAAGGAAATGGCAACCCACTCCAGTACTCTTGCCTGGAGAATCCCACGGACAGACGAGCCTGGAGTGTGGGCTACAGTCCATGGGGTCACAAAGAGTCAGACACGACTGAGGGACTAAACAACAAGCTAGTGGTTGCCTTGGGCTGGAGGCGATGGGTGATGAGTTTAAGGCATGGGGTCGCTTTTTGGGGTGATGAAAATGCTCTGAGATTGCTAGTTGGAAACTCTTGTGAATATACTAAAAATCATATCTACAGTTTTGAGTGAGCTGTTGGGTGGTAGGTGAAGAAAGTGAAAGTGTTACTCCGTCATGTCCGACTCCTTGTGACCCCATGGACTGCAGCCCACCATCCAGGCTCCTCTGTCCATGGGATTCTCCAGGCAAGAGTACTGAAGTGGATTGCCATTTCCTTCTCCAAGGGATCTTCCTGACCCAGGGATCAAACGCGGGTCTCCAGCACTGGAAGCAGATTCTTTATAGTCTGAGCCACCAGGGAAGCCTGAGAGTATCCCAATAAACCTGCCACCATAACACTTTTAGCAATTGGATACAAATGCCTTCAAACAGATCATGGTCACAGCGGAGTGACCACAGACAACAATGCTGTATTATAAATTACAAGGCTGCTAAAAGACTCGATCTTAACTGGCCCCACCACAATAAAGCAACGGTCATTATGTGATGACTCAAGAGGTGTTAGCGAACATTCCCGGGGTACTCATACTGTGACGTATCCATGTATCAAATCAACACTAGCGTGCCTGAAAGGTACACAGTTACGTGTCACCCGTATCTGTTTCAAAAAACAGAACATGAGGTTCAGACAGATGGAGGCTGGAAATACCGCTCCTTAGCACTTCTCCCTGGGTGGGAGGTTGTTCTGGGGGCCCTTTAGGAGGGGAGAGGGTGCTCACTTTATCTGCCCTGCAGTCACTCTGTCGTGAGCTTCCCACTCTCAGTGGCTGACAGAGTGATGAGGACCTGGGCAGTGTAGCAGGTGGTCCATGACCGCCAACTGGGTGTGCAGCTGAAGGAAGGCACCCCGGCCAATGTGGCATCTGAGACTGTGAAGAGCAGTCACCCGCCCCAGTCAGAACACCTGCCTCATCTGGCCTGAGGCGGTTCTCTGTGGTGAGTGGGGGGTCCTGGCCTGTAGGTAGGGCAGGGACTAAAAACCAAGGGTGGGTTCTGGGGCGGGGAGGAATCCTTTAAAGCACATCTTGGATGTAGCATGAGTCCCTAAAAGCATAACACGGGTGTAGAAGTCCTTGTCCCGTCTTTGCTATGAGTCTCTAAAAGCATATCATAGCTGTAGAAGGCTCCTCTCTGCTCCAAGAGTCCCTAAAAGCACATCATGGTTGTAGAAGTCCCCTCTCTGCCATAAGAGTGCCTAAAGTCACACCATGGCTGCATAAAGTGAGCAGGGTTTGGAGAGCGGTTCTGTTTTCTGTCCTCACGTGCAGGACCTGAGGCTCAAAGGGCAGAGAGCTGCCTGGGTCGCAGCCAAGACGAGGGCCACACCTAGGTTCTTTCTTCTTCAGTACTCTCTTCCCACCGTGTGGTTACCTACCCCCTCCTTCAAGCCCCCTCTGAGTTTCCTCATCTCCTCAGCCCTCTCCTCTTCTGATACTGGATGTGTTTGCAGTCAGCTGAACTGTGGTCCCCACAGGGATGTGCCCGAGTCCTGAGCCCGGGCCTTTACGGATGTGATGTTGTTTAGGAACAGGGTCTTTGGAGATGTCATGAAGTTAAGAATCTTGGGATGAGATTGCCCTGGACTTAGGGTGGGCCCTCAGTCCAACTACTGGGTCCCCGGAAGAGGACAGCCTCGCAGAGGGAGAACACCACAGGAAGTGTGGCTGAGCTGTCAGGAGCTGGGAGGGGTGGGAAGGACCCTCCCCTGAGCACGCCCTGGACAGAGGGCGCCCCTGCTGACACCATGGATTTGGACTTGTGGCCTCCAGAATGTTAAGTCACCCAGCTTATGGTAATTTATGACAGCAGCCACAGGAACCTAACATCGGCCAGCCTCCTGACCTCAGCTCAGTAACATCCTCATCTGGATGTCAAACACGATGCATCCCTGCTGCCATTACAGGGCCCTAGGGAGGGGGGTTAGTCCACGTACCCCCAAGTCCTGGGCACCAGGACTGGGCCACGGGCAGCCCACCATGGGCACAGTTAACATCACTGCGTTGTACACGCAAACACGTGTTCCCAAGGGAGGGCTCGCAGCAGCTGTTCAAAGCATAACCCTGCAAATGGACCGACTATCACCGAATCATGGGCTTAAAAGCGGTTAAAATGGTAAATTCTGTGCAGGGGTAGGGGGTGAGGAAAATGACTCATTTGCTGTTATGGTGATCACTCCTCCCCAAATTAACAGTGATGTCACTGGTTCGACACCCACTTTACTTTAAGCAACAGAAGAACAGATCAGGGCCACCGGGAAGGGGACACGCGGAGAGCATTTGGAGTCACAGAAGTAGGCCAGGGGCTGGGGGGGACCCAGCATGGGTCTGGCTGAGGGCCTGGAAATCAGAATGCAGGGAAGGCAGTGGGAACTCGGTGGTGGACTCAGAACTCCAGGAACGGTTGAGTCTCCAGATGAACCGGCACCGGCAGACTGGAGTGTGGGGGACTGGCTCTAGCCCTCAAGGCTGTTTCTCTGGCTTTACTGGTCTGGGGTGGGGGTCAGATCCTTGCAGGAGGAGAGGGGGCGGATGTCTGCCCACCTCAGCCCTGAGTCAGTGGGACTTGAGTCTGGGGCTCTGGAAGGCCGACAGGGCGATGAGCATCTGGGCGAGGTAGTAGGTGGTCATAACCAGCAGGTGGCCGTGGGGCAGCTGGTGGAAGAAGGTGTTCCAGGCCAGCACGGCGTCTGAGAACAAAAACAGCAGGGCACCCCAGCGGGCACTCTCACCCCGGGCCAGGGCACGCCACAGCATGGAGACCAGGACTGTGGAGTAAACCAGCAGAGGCCAGACCAGGTGGGGCAGGAAGTGAGGAAGCAGGAACCCGAAGTAGGGGGCAAAAACCAGGAGGACGGGCAGCAGGAGGCCAGGCTTCAGGGGCGTGAGGCCGAAGGCCCAGAGGTAGAGCAGGTGGGCCAGGCTGAAGGCAGCCATGCCTGCAGGAGACACGGGGGTGGGGGGAAGGGTGGTGGTGGCGGGGCGCCTGGTAAAGCCTGCTGCTCCCCGGCTTCACCCTGCCGCCCTCGGCCCGAGGAAGAGGGCGGACCCCGGCGCCAGCTCCCACCCCGGCCATACCGCCCCATCTCCAGGGTGGCTTCCTCGGCCGTCCCTTCTGGCCAGTTGGCCCCCAAACCACCTCAGGCGTGCACCGCGTTCCATGTGGTTCTGCTCCTAACCGCTCGTGGACGGACACTCCCACTTGCAGGGGCCCCGGCGGCTGCACACACCCCGGCTCCTGCACCTGCCGGCCCTCTGCCTGCAGGGGCACCTGGCTGCTACCTGCGTCCTGTTTCAGGCGTTATCTTCCCGGTGAAGCTGGCCTCTGCCAGCGTGCTCGAGACCGCGAGCCCTGCGCGCTCACGCGGCCTCGGGTAACGCGCCCAAGTGGGAGGCGCTCAGCAGGGGCCGGGGTCTGGGTGCGTCTCCTTGTGGCCCTGGGCTCCCCAGGGCGTTCTGTTGGGGAGTCACCCCACCTCCCCCGGCATCCCACCCTCTACCCGCTGGGGCACGGGGCGGGGGGCGTCCAAACAGGACAAGGCAACACATCCCATCACCCGCTCTCACCGTGGAGAAAGGCCTCAGGCCAGACGAGGCAGGCGTCCCCCACGGCCGAGCACAGCAGGGCCGCCTGCAGGAGTGAGCGGTAGCCCCCACCAGGGTGCGCGGTCCCCAGGAGCCCCGCCAGGTAGAGGACGGGCAGGCTCTTGAGCAGGGCGCTGACCCTGGACGGCTGGTCCACGGAGCGCTGGACGAGGAGGTAGACGGCACAGGCAAGGAAGAACGGGAGCAGCCCCAGGCCCACGCGCGGCTGTGGGTGCTTCGGGGGTAAGGGGGCCTCTGAGCAGCTGCAATGCAGCCCAGCCCCCAGCCCCCGGGACCAGCCCCCCTCTAGAGCCCTCCCGGCCCCCTGGGGGCCAGGCCCACCCCAGCCCAGGGACCCCAGCCTTTTTGCCCAGGGCCTGGGGCAGCCGCACAGGCACCAGGACATCCAGGCTCACAGAACCTTCCTCCACCCCCGCCCTCAATTCTTCAAGGTCACTTAGGTTCCCAGGAGCCCAGGCCTGGTCCCCGACTCGGCGGCGCTCACTTGAGCTGAGAAGCGAGGTCTCCAGGGCAGCCCCTCCTTCCGGGCGTCCACGTCGGACCTGCGGCCCCCCACAGTGGCCTGCATGTGGGCACCGATAGCTTTGACGGGTGGTGGGGGTGGCGTGTGTTTACACGTTAACTCAAGAGTGTCCTGTGGACTCTGGGACTGATAAGAGACTTAGGGAGATGCTGCCCCACCCTGAGACAGCCCTGCCTGGCACAGCTGATACCACCGGCCATCGGGACCCCAGGGTCTCTCACCCTCCTGCCCTCCCGCTTCCTCCTTGCCCTGGTTGCCACGCCCCTCCCACCAGGCTGCGCCTGCTGGCTCAGAGGGAAGGGGGCGCTGAACTCCCAGGGCGCTTGCAGAGCGAGGTGGGAAGGGTGGGGGACGCCAGGGCCCAGGGCCTGGCCGTCCCTCAGGAGCCCACCCCGCCCCGCCCCGCCCCCTCCCCACCCCGCCCCGCCCTGCCGCCCCCTCTCCACCCCACCCTGCCGCCCCCTCTGGGAAGGCCTGCCCAGCGGACAGCGGCACTGGGCAGTGTGCTAGCCCACAGGCGGCTCCAGGGACAGCTCCCCGCGTCCAACAGCCACAGCGTACAGCACAGCCGGTCTCCGCCGGAAGCCACGGACCCCGGGCGCCTCGTCTGGCTTGGTTGGCTGCCCCAATCCCCCAAGCCCCACTGCTTCACCAAGGGGAAAGGGCTCTGGGCATGCGGGTGACAGGGCTGAGAATGGGCCGGCAAGAAGTCCACCACCACGACCCCCGACCCCCGAAGCCTGTGTGTGTGTACGGGGGGGCAGGGACCAAGGAGTGCTCAGCGCCTCCTCCAGGAAACCCTTCCCAGCTGAGCAGAAGTTCCCTCCACCAGCGGAGCAAGGAGACCAAGGACCCTAATTCCACGCTCTGAGGGTCCCACCCAGGAGGCCCCGGTGTAGGACCAGCTCAGGCTCCCCGACCCCATGTCCCCGAACTCGAGGTCTGAGCAGCACGAGTCTTAAACTGTCCTCCTTTATTTGTTTACGTTTGCGATATGAAACAGAAGCTCCGCACGAACACACGCGCACACTCACGCCCGCCTGGGGAGAGGGGCTGGGACAAGGGCACTTGGCAGCTGGGCTGCACCCAGACCCTCGGGAGGAGGAGTGGGACCCCAGCCAGATCCCCGCCCGGGGTCGGTGGGAGATGGAGGTCTCAGTGAGTGCGGCAGGGTCCTGGGGCAATGTCACCAGGGACGGCCCCTGGGACCAGGAACCCAGCTCCCTCCCACAGAGCTGGCTGGGCCGGGTGAAGCTCCCAGCCTGGGTCAAAGTGCAGGGTCCGGGGCAAGGGGGCTGGGCAAAGGCACGGCCCCCCACTCGGGCCCTCCCCCAAGGTGGACCTGAGCTGAAAGGCCGAGTGTGGGTGTGGGCGTCTGCACCGCAGGATGGGGGCATGGCTGGACGGGAGAGTGGTGGTCACCTTGGCACCCCCCACGGCAGCCCCAGTGGGCCCGGGTGAAGGCCTCGCCACTGCCGCCCAGCCCTGGGTTCTTCCTGGCTCCCCACGTGCCCACTCTGCTCCCTCCAGATACATACACACACATATATATATATATATATATATAATATATAATATAGGTCTCTCTCGCGCGCGCTCTCTCCTCTCTCTAGCCCACTCTATCTTTACTCTAGGAGACAAAACTCCCGTAATCTCTTTCCTCAGTGCAATGGGGGGTGGGGGCTGTCTCCTGGGCGCCGGCCTCCTGGACTCCAGCGGGGACATGTGTAGGGCGGGGTGGGTGATGGGCGACAGGGCCTCTGCGGCACCTGCCCGGCCCTCACCCGGACAGGGTCGACGCAGAGCACGGAGCGTGCGGCCACCACCACCGGACCAGGCAGTCACCTGGGAAGTGAGAGGGAGGTGTAAGGCTCCGAAACCAGTGCCGGCCCCGCCCCGGCCCCGCCCACCTCAGTCCCCAGTGCCCACACTCACTGGGAGCCCGGGGCTGCCGGGCCTCCTGGGGCAGAGCCGTTGGGCATCGGGAGCGGCTGGAGGACCAGGGCACTGTGGAGAGAGGATGAGCGCGCAGTCAGCGCCCCCACGAAACACCGGCTGCCCCTGCCGCTGCACCGTGCTTACCTCTGGCTTTGGGGAAGCCCCGAGGACTCTGGGCTCTTCTCCCCCTCTGGGGGCTGGGGGGGCTGGTGGGCCCCGGGGGCCGGGACAGAGGTAGCAGGGTCTCTGGTTGCACTGCAGGGGGACCGAGGGGTTACCGTCACAGACGCCCTCACATCCCAGGGCCCCTGGGAGCCGCCCAGCAGCCGGATGAGCTGCAGGTCAGCGCCCAGACGCTGCCCTCTCTGATCCGACCCAGCCCTCCCACCCCAGGGCTGAGTGGGAGCTCTGCGCTCCAGGGCCCTGTAAAAGGGGACAGCCGGGGACCAGCCCCCTGCCTCCCCAGAGGCTCGCTTTCTAGGCTCCCCCAGCAGTCAGTACCTGTCCAAGGAGCTAGGGGTGGAGCGCGTCCCTCTGAGGCCGGCCTGGAGGTCCCCGACGCTGAGCAGGGCCTGGCAGGGGGCTGTGCGGAGGAGAGCGGCCCGCAGTGAGACTCAGGAAGCCGAACACCAGCGCCCTCTTCAGAGTGGGTGGACAGGCCGGGCACGGGGGCTGAGGTGGGGCAGGCAGGCCGAGCACCGGGGCTGAGGGCGGGGTGGGCAGGGCAAGGCGGGGAGGACAGGCAGGGCACCGGGGCTGAGGCGGGGTGTCTCACCCGCGGGCTCCGCTGCTTTGCTGCCGTCTGTGGCTTCCTGAGGTGCGGAGTGGGGGGCGGGATCCTGAGACCTAGCAGGCAAGAGGAGGAGCCTGAGGGGAGACTGGGCCTGGCGCTGGCGCCCCAGACCCCCGGCCCTGCTTCGGGCCTCACCTGAGCTGCAGGGTGCTGGGGGTCGCAGGGCCAGCCGGGCTCGGGGCCGGGAGGTCCAGATGCTCCCCGCGGGGCTCCCTGTCCCTGCAGTCCTGGGGGCCGGCCGGGCCATCCGTAGGCACTGGGTCAAAAGCAGCTGTCCAGCTGGGGCCTGGGGGCAGTAAGCTGTGAGCGAGAGGCAGACAGCAGGGCCCTGCCCGCGACCACGCTGCGCGCTAACGCACCCGGAGGCTGGCGGCCGGTGCTGGGGTAGCAGGGGGGCCCGGGCCTGCCGCGGGCCTGGCCGTCCTCGTCTTCGTCCTCGTCGTCGTCCTCCTCCTCGCTGTCCGTGCTGCCCCGGCTCCTGCTCCACAGAGCACCTGCGTCACTGCCGTGCGGGCGCCCGGCCAGTCCCCAGCACCGCCCCACGGACGCATCCAAGGAGCGGGGCGGGCTGGGGGTGGGGGGGCCGCCGGGCAGTGGGAGGACCGAGGGAGAGTGCGCCCCCTGCGGGTCGGGGGAGGGGCCACGAGCCCCGCCCGGCCCTGGCGGACTGGCCCCTCACCACCTGCCCCCAGGGAAGGCTGACCCCACACGCTTCCTCCACCTGCAGCCTCGCTGGACTTCTGTCACTGCAGCCTCCTGGGCCCCAAACCTAACGGCCGAGTGCCGACAGACATGAGACTCGACACTGTGTCCAACCGGGAACCGCGAAGGAAACCCAGAGGCTTCTAAGACGCTGCCCTGCCGTCCGCACAGTGCACATGAGCCAGATGCCCGCAGAAGGGTGCAGGCAGCTTCCGACCCTGGACACCTGGGATGGCGTCTCCAGGGCCCACAAGCCACACTCAACAGCGAGCCCTGAGGCCCCCAAGATCAGGGCGTGGCACGGCCCTTCCCACCTGGAGGGGAAGGAGCAAAACTCTGACTGCAGCAAGCATGGCTTGTGTGCGGGAAACCAACGGATCCTCTCAAGCTGACGGAACAAGCAAGTCCCGCGAGGATCAGTGTGCCAGTGTACTTGTGTTTTTATACACTTGTAGCCACTTCAAAACAACTCTGAGGAAAACATTTCTCTCAGAATTACACCAAAAATGTTTAAGAATAAATTTAAAAATGTATTGCTTAGGAATAAATTTAACAAAAGCACCATAAAACTGAATACTCTGAAAACTACAAAACACTGTCAGAAGTAACTAAGATCTAAACAAATGTAAAGAGAGCCCAAGTTCATGGACTGAAAGACAAAATATTGTTAAAATGGCAACACTCTCCAACTGACCTATAGATTCCAGGCAATCCCTCTCAGAACCTCAGGCGGCTTTCTCTGCTGAAATTAACAATCACCCGGAATCTCAAGGAACTGAACCCAGAATGATCAACACAATTTTAAACAGAACAAATTGGATGCTCACATTTTCAATTTCAGAATTCAGTATGATGCAACAGTAATCACGGCAGGGGCCCTGGCATAGAGATGTATAGACCAATGGGCCAGGAGAGACAGGCCCAAAATAAATGCTTGCATGAACAGCCAAAAGACTTCTGACAAAGGTGCCCAGACCAGCCAGCAGGGAGTCTCTTCAACCGGTGAGCTGGGACATGGGCATTTCCACGCCTAAAAATGAAGCTGGACCCCCACCTCACACACCTAAAAAACTAGCTCACAACACGTCAAAAACCTAAACGTTAAGAACTGATGTTACCAAGAAAACCACAGGGGTGAATCATGACCTTGGATTTGGCAATGACACGTGTAAGTGCAAAGCAACTTGGCAGTCACACAGGACACACTCAGCTGATGGCAAGTGACAGACAACCACGCGAACCCGAGGGACAGGCCTCACTCACAGGATAAAGACGCAAAAACCCAAAGGGCAAGGGTCAGAAGAGTGTCAGCCTCGGAGGACAGTGGGCGGCCAGCAGGGGGCGGGGAGGGCCGCGCTCTCCCTCTGGGTGCCACAGCGGGGGCGGGGGGGGGGGGGGGAGGGGGGCCCAATGCGGCCAACACTCACGACCTATCTCCTTGTTTCTGTGCCAGGCACATGTCACAGGGGTCAGGTCCCGAGGTTCACGCCGGCAAGTCCGTGCTGCCCAAGAGCAGCCAGTCAGCGCTCCCACGCCAGCCACTGCTCGTACAAAGGGCTGGACACGGCTCACAGACCCACAGGCAGACTGTGAGCAAGGACAATCGCCAAGTCCCACTTCACTGGCGTGACAGGAGGGAGCTGACGCACACCCCACTGCCCTTTCGGCAAGAACACTGAGAGAGCTGCCCCAAGTGAGAGCGGAGTAGAGGGTGGGGGCGGGCAGGCCACTGCCCCACTGGACCAAGCCGTGCCCGAAGGACCACCTCCTGATGGCCCCACTGACTTCTGGACCAAGCCATGCCCAAAGGAGCGCCTCCTGATGGCCCCACTGGACCAAGCCGTGCCCGAAGGACTGTCTCCTGATGGCCCCACTGACTCCTGGACAAAGCCATGCCCGAAGGAGCGCCTTCTGATGGCCCCACTGGATCAAGCCGTGCCCAAAGGACCTGCGTCCTGATGGCCCCACTGGACCAAGCCATGCCGGAAGGACCTGCGTCCTGATGGCCCCACTGGACCAAGCCATGCCGGAAGGACCTGCGTCCTGATGGCCCCACTGGACCAAGCCATGCCCGAAGGACCGCCTCCTGATGGCCCCACTGGACCAAGCCATGCCTGAAAAACCTGCCTCCTGATGGCCCCACTGACACCTGGACCAAGCCCGAAGGACCTGCACCTGCCTCCACACGAACATTCCTTTTCAACCTGAACTCATCTGAATTGGGTTTCTGTCGCTCAATATTGACAGCGCCCCACATTACACATGCACTGCATTCTCCTTGTTTTGCCCGCAAGTCCTGCAGCCCGACTGTGCTGGGGAACCTGCAGGAGGGGAGGGGAGCGGGGGGACTCACCGCACGCCCGAGGGCTGGCCCAGGCGGCCCGCCCTGGCCAGCTGGCCGCCCTGCCAGGCACTGTCCTCCCCGTCAGACTCCCCAGAGCCCTGGCCCTCCTCCTCGTCCTCCTCCTCGTCATCGTCGAACTGCTGGATGCGGTCCTTGTAGCAGATCTCCAGTAGGTTGGCGTTGGGCTGCAGGGCGGGCAGGAGGGTGAGGAGGGCCGCCTGCCCGCAGCGAACCCCCGCCCCCAGCAGCGGTCGGGCAGCTCACGTTGTCATCGTCTGCGCTCAGGGAGAAGGTGATGCTGGCCGTCTTGTCGAAAGGCGCACTGCGGGGGAGGCACAGAGGCAGTGAGCGACCCTCTCTCCTGGGCCCAGTTCCAGCAGACGCGCCTCCTGCTAGGGCTGCCTGTGAACTGCAGTGGCCCGGCGGCACCCCCGTGGGCGGGACGTCTGCAGAGCGAGCTGCCCTGCCTGTGTGTCCCCAGTCACGCGAGGCCCCACACGGAGACCTAAGACGCCTGCTCCTTGCTTCCTCTTCACAAGAGAAGGGACACAGACCCTCGCCAGGCAGGCTAGGCTTTCAGGCTTTGAGATCACAGCCTGAGGGAGACACTTATTTCGAGGCACACAGGTCCCCACGGCAGGACCCAGGTGGGGGCCAGGGAGCCCAGGGATCACGGGCAGTGCCCGTGCCCACCACCACCTCGCACCCCCGGCCTTTCTGCGTCCACACGCACCCACACCCGTCTCTGCTCGGCTCTCTGTCCTCCAGAAAGCCACAAAGAAGCCCCACTCCTGGATGAAGGAATCGAATCCACACGATTTAAGTACTGGCGCACGCCGTGGGAAGAGCTCTGTCCATGTGCACTCCGACCCGCACAGTGTGCAATCTCCCAGCAGCGCCTACTTGTCCTTCTTGCCTTTCTCCCAGAGCGGAAGGGTACCATGTGTCTGCACTGAGGTCCAGGCCCTCCTGTGACGGGGCTGCTTCCAGGCTGTCAGCTGCTGTCTCCGACCGAGGAAGCACGTTCACAACCCCTGCGGGCTGACTTGGCACGGGGCAGATGGGCTCACAACCCCCACCAAGGCAGGTCCCCTCAGCGCCCTCACGGGGAGGGAGCAGCCGCGGGCACGGCTGGAGGCCCAGTGAGCAGCGCCTGCAGCCCTGAGTTTGCAAGCATATTTTCTGTTCCAGGATACTTCATACTTTGGCCTTTTTTTTTTTTAAGTTAAAGTTTTTCACCTCACTGGCATTTATCTTGATGGAAGAGGTGACAGTTTCATCCTAAAAGTGCAGCCAGCGGTGCCCGGGCCACTCACTGAGTGTGGCCGCCCCCTGGCCAGGGTCTTCTCCGGGGGCCCCCAGCACACACCGGCCGGGCAGAGTGGCAGCTGACAGGTCGCACTTCTGCTCCCAGGGGGTCTCTGTCCACCTCAAGGCACAACAGACAGCAGCTGGTGCCCTGTCTCCCTGGTGCAGACGGGTTCCCGGGCCCTGAGCCTGGGGTGGCCCTGACAGGTAACTGGTCAACACCCGACAGGGGCCCAACACGCTGCCCTAGACGACACGGGTGGGGCCAGGGCCCAGCCCCCGAGCAGCCTGAAGGGGCAACGGCTGGGAAACCTCGCCCTGTGGCATCCGCAGCTTTCCCTTGGGCATCCCAGGCGCATCTGCTCCTGAGCACTGGCCGCACCCGTCACTGCGCACGGCCCTAGGGCCCAGCGCGAGGCCACGGGCAGCTGGCCCGCTCCCCCGTCTCCCCTCCAGATCCCAGGTGCCTGCCCTTCCCTTCACTGTCCACCCACGACCGTCACAAGGCTGCTCATGAAACCGACAGAACTCCAAAACTTTTTCTCAGTTAAAACAACCAATGTCCATGGCAGAGAATTCGGACATTCAAGAAAAAGGTTCCAGGGCGATATTAGAGCAATCGATATCGACATTCGGTACAACACATACGGAGAATCAGAACTGGTCACTAAAAGCACCCTCCCCTGTCGGCCCAAGGCCTCTGAAGGGGAGGGGAGGCAGACGAGATCTGAGTCTGTGAGGGCGCGCAGCCAGCCCCGTGTCCCAGCACGCCCACGCCGCTCCTGCCCGCTGTGGAGGGTGAGAGGACTGCAGCCTGCAGGCTGAGCCCACCTGGGCCGGGTGGGCAAGGGGACGCCGGGTACGCACCAGGCGAGCGCGTGCTGTCCCGCCGCCTCGCGGCCCTCCGTGTCCCTGCCTGACCCGGCCCGGCCGGGGCACTCACTTCACACTCTCCTCCTGCTCCCCGAACTCCTCGTCGTTGAAGCCGAAGTGGTCGATGAAGGCCGAGGTCATGCGCTGCATCTGGAAGTCCATGAAGGCCTGCGGGGGGGCGGCAGTCAGGGCAGGCCTGCACGCAGCCTCCCTCCCCTGCCCTCCCCGCCCGCACCTGCTGCAGCACCGCCTCCTCCGGGAAGTTGAACTCCTTGAGCCTGTCATCCTCGTCGTCGCTGGAGGAGTGCAGGTGGTGCGTGTTCACCTGGGCAGGGGTGGGCAGGGGTCAGGGCCTGCGGGGCCCCCGGGCAAGCCTGGGGCAGGCTGGGGCTGCGGGGCGGGGGTCGGGGCCGGGCTGGGAGGAGGAGGACCGGCGCAGGAGACTCACCAGGTCTACCGTGTTCTTTTTGTTGGTCTCCGCCAGGGGGCCCGACACGAAGGCCTCCCAGCGCTCCCGCTGCTCCTGCGGCAGCTCTGCCGGAAGGGGCGGTGCAACGTGAGGACGGAGGCCCCTCCCACCCCACCCGCCCCCAGGCACGCCCCACCCTCACCCTTCAGGAGCTGCTGCAGCTGCTCTGCATTGGGCCCCTTCTCCGAGTTCTGCACCAGGGCGTTGGCCACGCTCGTCAAATGGCCCATGTAGCCTTTCCGAGGGCCCCCTGCGGACCTGGAGAGAGGGAAACCAGGGCTGGACTCGGGCTGCGCCGGCCCCTGCCGCCACCCCCGCCCTGGCCCAGGACCCCCTGCTCACTGCACGCGGTCGTTCTCCTCCCAGGAGGTCAGGATGCGCTCCACCAGGCGGCAGCGCTGCAGCAGCTGTGGGGGTGGGGCGGCGTGCAGTGGGTGTGAGCACGGCACGCCTCCCCTGCTCTGCCATTCGGGGCCCACTCAGCCTGCACAGCAAGCCCCAGGGCCACGCCGCCTGCCTCCCGCTCCAGCTTCGCCCTGAGGCCCAGGCCACATCTAGGAAGGCACCTCCAGGAGCGCGGGGCCATCACCCTGGGAGAACCCTTCCTGGTCCCCCAGGACACCCACTGCCCCTGAGGTCACCACTCCACCAGTCCCCACCCTCGCACAACACCAGCTGTTTTCCAAGACTCTGGACCTCGGGAAGAGACCAAGACTCCGCCCCTGAGGAGCCTGGCTGCACATAACAGGCAGGGGGAGACCTGGAGCAGAGCCCCCCACAGACCAAAGGGGATTGGGATCCAGGAGCCCAGCTCACGTGTTTCACGACAGGGTTCTCCGAGGGTATGTCTGAGCCGCTGTCAGCAGGGGGCCCAGAGCTCAGCATCGTGCTCACGCACACCTCCACTTGGGCATGCAAGAAGTTGTTGAACACGTAGTGGAAGAAGAGGTCCTGGGGGTGGAGGCACAGGCTGGCTCTGAGCGGCTCCCCCAGTGTTGCCCCACCCCCCGCCCCCTGCACCCCCGCCCTTTGCCCCCAGTACCAGCATGGTGTTGGGCACATCCAGGGCCAGGAGCTCCTGGGTCAGGGCAGCATCATTGGCGCTCAGGGCGCTGGCCAGCAGCTTGACCACATGCAATCTCGTGTTGCCCAGGGGTGGGGCCAGGCTACCCCACGTCGTGCGCAGCGGCTCCAGCTGCAGGTGGAGGGTGGGGTTCGGTTCCTGCCCCAGCTCTGCCCTGACCCCAGGACTGCCCCTCCTTCCCCCAAGCACCCTGCCCACCTCAGGCGGCTCCAGCAGGAGCTGGTGGAAGCAGCTAAGACGCGGGCGCAGGGCGTGCAGGGCCCCCGCACTGGACACGGCGCCATCCAGGGTTGCCTGGGCCAGGAGCTCCAGCTGCCCATCCACGCTGCTGAAGAAGTTGTTCACGGTCACAGACTCAGACCTGCAGCAGGCATGGCGGAGGGCAGTGTGAACCACCCAGGCGGCCTGTGTACACATGTGCACGTGCATGCGTGCACACACCAGGGGCAGGGGGGTGCCTGGGGTGCTCACCTGGGCCTCCTGGGCTCCAGTAGCGTCAGCAGCACCTGGATCCCACTCACGAGGACGGATGGGTTGCGCTCCCCCTCCAGCATGTTGCTCAGGAGCTGCTCAATGGTCTCCTGCCTAGGGCAGGCGCGGGGGCGTCAGGGAGGAGGGCCCGGGACGGCTCCCCCCAACTGCCTGGGCGACCCCGAAACCCACTTCTCCAGGGTGGTCAGCAGCTGGTCGGGCTCTGGGCTGTCCTGCACTTGGATCATCTGCTCCCGGCTCAGGCGGATGATGTCGCACAGGGACTGGGACGCGTTGGAATGTTGCTGGGGAGAGAGAGAGAGCTGAGGACCCCGGCCCGCCCTGGCGTCAGGAAGCCCCGCGCGCTGGAGGGGGGGCACCTGCCCTCGAGGACAGAGGGCCACACAGACCCGGGGAAACACATGGGAGGGAGAGAACACAGACACTGGGAAGGAGAGACGGCCGAGAGAAGGAAACCAAAGAAGACTTCCTGGAAGAAGAGACCGCGACGCAAACCCCACACACGCCATCACAGCTAGTGGCCAAGGGGTGCAGTGACCCAGGCATCCACCAACTCGTGACTGGAGAAGCTACTGAGGTCTGTCCATACAGTGAAACACTGCTCGGCCTTGGAAAAGGACAAAGCACTGAACACACTCCAGCTCCGATGAACACAGCAACCTGGTGCTAAAGCCAGGGGCCAGTCACAGGCAAGCACGCGTCACGCGTTGCACCCACAGGAAACCACCGGGAGCGGCAAAGCAGGAGGGAAAGCAGACAGGTGTCTGCGGGCCGAGCCACCCTGTGGGGAACAGCGGGTGGCAGCTACTGGGACCGGGTCTCCTCTGTGGAGCGATGAAGCGCGCTCTAAAACCGGCATCATGAAGGCTGCACGAGCCTGTGTGTGCGCTAAACGCCACTCGGTTCTGTGTTTTCACTGGGTGAGCCTCAGAGTGTGTGATAAGTTGCTCCGAGATAAACTGAGAGAAGCACGGGCAGAGCCCGGAGTCCAACCCAGCAGGCGGCTGCCAGAGCCCAGCACGCAGACCCGCAGACCCCCCCCAGGCCACCGCTGCACCTCAGAGCCCTGCGCTGTGCCCTGCCACCTGGCTGCCAGCAGACGCCCCTTGTCCCTCTGCCACGAAGGCAGGGTGGTCCTCACTGCCCCAGGCCTGGCCCTGGCTGAGTGCCTGGGGTGATGACCCATGCGCATGAACCTCTGCTCTGCCAGCCAGTGGGCCAGGAGGACAGACGTGGGGCCCCTGGCATTATCTCTGAAGGACTAGCAGGGCTGACCCATGCACAGGAGACGGGAAGAGCCGCCAGGCCCAGAGGTGAGGAGGGGCGCCCGGGGAAGGGCGGCAGTGAGGGCCGGGTCAGAGGGCGGTCTTTAGAACCCCCAGCACTCCTGGGACGAGGAGCTGGTTCCTGAGGAGCGGTCCAGGGACATAACCCTCACCTGTTCTACCCAGGAGCCCCCCCGCCCAAGCTCCGAAGGCTCCCTTCTCTCATCACTCATTTAAGGGGGCACGGGGCCTAAGCTCGCGGGCAGCGGCACTCACATTGTCGTCCTTCGACGGGTGGATCTGCTCGATGAGCCTCTGGACGATCTTCTCCTCGTTGAGCCACTGCGGAGGGACGAGAGGGTGGGGCTCCGCGCCCCGCTGCCCCCACCCCGCTCCAGGCCCCGCCCCGGCCCCGCCCCGCACGCACATTGACCACGTCCTGCCTCAACTGCGGCCGTTCCACGCAGGTGAGGAGGCGCAGCAGCAGGTCCATGATGGCCGAGGTGCCGATGTGCTGCAGCAGCAGGTCCACGAAGTCGTCCTTCTTCCGCAGGAAGGACACGAGCTGAGGATGCGGGCAGCGGGTGAGCGCTGGACCCCCGGGCCCACCAGCCCACGCTCACCTGCCCGCCCTGCCCGCGGCCCGGGCACCTGGTCAGTCTTGCGGTTGATGAGGACGCCCATGACCTTGCTGAAGAAGCTGGCCAACAACGGGTTGAGGCTGCCGCTGCTCTGCAAGAAGCCGTAGAGGCGGTGCAGCAGGGACTCGTCCGCCCCTAGCGCGTCGTTGATCTGGGGCACGTCCGACGTCAGGATCTCGCAGGCCACGCTGGGGTACCTGTCAACCCAGAACGGTTGCGGAAGGGGCGGCGGGGACCTGGCTGCCCCACCCCCAGTCCCGGTCCATACAAGCTCCCCTCCCCCCAAGCCGGCATCGGGCCCCCTAAGCCTGGACCCAACCCCTACTAACACTGTCCCTGACCCCAACCCTGCAGGCTGACCCCCCCGGCCCCAAGGACCTTTCACCAGAAGGGAGGGCTGCCTGCCTAGAGCGCCACCCAGGCCCCGGGGACCCCAGCCTGCTCAGCTCTGCCTCGCGAGCTGTCAGGCCCTGGCAAGTGAGTTCCTCGGGGCGGCGCGAGGAGCCCAGGGCCAGGCGGGCACGGGAGTCAGAACTGAGACGTGGGACACGCTCAAGCTGGCAGACAGGGGACAGAGCCAGGTGAGCAAAGCCGAAGAGGGAGAAGACACGAGGGAGCAGTGACGGACAGGTGGGCACTGAGCCCCTCCCCGCCCCAGGCTGACAACACCGCACCGAGCCCCCACTTCACACAGAGAAAACTGAGCAGGAGTCAACCACTGCCCGTCTGGCTCGAGGCCTCTGGGGACAGAGGCAGGACCTGTGAGGCCCGGTGAGTGCGTCAGTGTGAGGGGCCAGGCAGAGCGCGGCCCGGGGAACCAGGAGGCCTGTCTGGGACGGGCGGGGCAGGGCTGGAGCGGGGCAGCGGAGACCAGGGCAGACGGGCCCCCTGGACAGCGCCTGCCCACCTCTCCCCGCTCCCCGGCGCCCCCTCTGGCGGGGGGCACAGCGACACCCTCGGCCGGAGTGCTGCGACAGGAGGTAAAGTGGGGGCGGGCGCCCCTCGCTGCTGGGGGAGGGCCCCCCTCGCTGCTGGGGGAGGGCCCTCGGGGGCTCCTCCCACCCCTCCGGGGGCGGGGCAGGGCTGGCAAGTCGCACAGAAACGGGGCCAACAAGGTCCACGGCAAGTCGGCAAGTCGGGGGCTCACTTGTAGCGCAGCCGCTCCTCGCCGCTGGCCGGCGGCTCCTGGGTGACCCAGGCCACCATGGCCTGCAGGTGCAGCGGCTGCAGCAGGAAGTCCAGCAGCTTGCGGTTGACGACCTTGCACTCCTGCAGCACGTCCTCCTCGTCCAGCAGCTCGGGCAGGCTGAGGTCCTCCCGCTCCAGCAGCGCGTCGAGGTGCGAGCTCGTGTGCAGGTCAAACTTCCAAAACATGGCGCCCTGCAGGCAGCGCTGTCACGTGAGGGCCCCCCCACCCACCCCCTCCACCTCCCAGCCTGCCAGGCCACTCCACGGACCCAGAATAGCCACTGACGGGGCCCACCGGCATCAGACAGGGAAGCACCTCCAAGGGACAACGGCAGCTGTGGCCTGCCCACCCAGCATTGGCCTCAGGAGCATTTCGGGTGGAGCATGCGCTAGGTGCCTGGAGGATCCAAGCCCTGATGAGCAGACTTGGCTGCCCCTCTGGGGATTCATGCGGCCCCTAGCCTCGACCCCAGGGTGCACAGCTGCCCTGAGCTGGCCGCCAGCTCCCAGGCCACTCCGTCCAGCCATCCCCCCAGACACTGGGGCTGTGCCTACGGCCCTGTTGAGGGCTCTGGTCACCCCACGGAACGGCAGACAACCATACCCAGGTCAGCTGGGCCCCCGAGCACCATGCTGGCACTGCCCAGCGCTCATGTGTCACCTGCATCCTGAAGACCCCTGAGGCCAAGGCTGCTGCAGCCAGACCTGGAGGCCAGGATGGCCCTGCTGGCACCATCCCAGCCGTGGAGAGCTCGCCCACCGGACAGGCAGCAGCCCGGGGCAGAGCCGAGTGGCCAAGGGCGGGCGCCTGCCTTCTGACCCTCAGCTACCCCAGGAGGCCGCCAGCAGCCGGCTCTCCCATCCAGCCTCCTCAGGAGCCTATCGTGTCTCCTCCTAGCCCTCAGGACGACCTCTCAGTGACGGGGGAAAAGTGGCCCCCGAGGTGCAATGATCCTGCGGGACTCGCCTGGTTCCGAAGCCCTGGCCACCTGCAGGTGGAGCGGAGGGGCTATGACCTCATGAGACAGCAGTAGACACGGGCCCCAGACGTGGAGGCACCTGAGAGCTCCCAGGGCTGGGGCCTGGCCACCCGCACTCCAGTACTCGCCCCCTGGCCGGCACCCCACCCCCTCAGGATGCTTTTCTGAAACAGACTTGCGCACCTAGCACATGGTACCCCGAAAGGCCCCAAGGTGGCCCCCCAGGAGCCCCCCACTCAGTCCTGCCAGAGTCTGCACCCCAGGCCCTCACACCCGCCTCCCCTTGACCAACAACTTGTGTGGGCAGAGCCCGGCCACGGCCCCCGGACCTCCCTGACCCCCAGCGAACCCTGGCTTAGCTCCGCACACATCACCCCAAGACTGCCACGTTGGGGTGTGTCTCCGTCCCAGCCAGAAGGCCCCAAGCAGTGCCCCCTATGCCGTGGCTAACCCAGCCCCAGGCCTCGGGGCGAGAACGGCGGCGCCACGCGGACAACGCGCAGACCCATGAGGCCAGCAAACCACGTGAGCTGCTCAGCCGTCACCTCAACTGATTCCCACAACCTGCCCCACCATACAGGGTGTGAGGGCTGCCGAACTGCAGAGCGGTGTGCCGCGAGCCCCACGAGGTCCCTTCTCAGAGCGCAGGCGCCTCGTCCGTGCAGGGGAGCCCAGCCACGCCAACGAAAGCTGACAGAGCCAGCGAGTGCGCTCGTCTCTGAGGCCAGGGGGGGGCTGGGTGCAGACCCACAGCCTTGTAGACCTATAGAGCAGGCACCCCGCGCGTCCCCCACGGGCTGTGGACAGAGCACAGAACCCTCCTGCCTGGCGGCCATGACCACCCTGGACAGCACCACGTGGGGACACGAGCTCGGAAGCCGGGACTGAAGGGGGCGGGCGGCGACAGGCGCAGGACCTGTCAGGGCATCAGGAGGGGGGCCGCTCCCGCCCTGACAGCCCCAGCCACACCCACGGGCCCCCATAAGCCAGCCCAGGTGGGGTGGAGACTGCCAGGGCTGGCAGGCCGGGAGCGGAGGAGAGTGGGCTGTGCCGCGTGCTGAGCGCGGGGCCCTGTCTGGGAGCGGGGACACTGCTCCCGAAGGCAGGCGGGCAGCGCCCAACCCGCAAGTGCACGAGGGCCACCCCCACTTCTGCCTGGGCCCCAGGCCCACCCGCCTCACTGGGAGAGATGGCGGGCCTAGACAGTTTCCTGAGCTGGGTGCTCGTGGGGCCAGAACCACCGCATGGGGCAGCCGCTGACCTGGCCCAAGGGACGAGGCACAACCCCCCAACCCCCCCCCCCCCCCCCCCAGAACACCACCTCTTTCTAATCGCAGATTTTTGTGAGGACAAAAAGACCAGAGAGGTCAAAAGGTCATCCCGGGGGCATGAACAAAGCCAGCCACCAAAGACCACTCGTCAAATGTGTGTGCGCGCGCACTCAGTCGCTCAGTCGTGTCTGACTCTACTGTGACCCTGTGGACTCTAGCCCACAAGGCTCCTCTGCCCATGGGATTTTTCAGGCAAGAAGACTGGAGTGGGTTGCCATTCCCTTCTCCAGGGGATCTTCCCCACCCAGGGACTGAACCCGTGTCTCCTGCACCAGCAGGCAGATTCTTCACTGTCTGAGCCACCAGGGCAGAGCCCACATATCGCATACTTCCATTTAAACGAGACATCCAGAAAAGACAAATCTGTAGACACAGAATTGGGATCAATGTTTTTCAGGAGCTGGGGGACAAGACAAGGATGCAGGGAGACAACTGCAAGCAAGTATGGGGTTTCCTTTTAGGAAAGGGGTGTTCTTTTCAAAAAAAGTTCTAAAATCAATTGTACATAATTTTATTTGATACTATAACTTACTTTAAAAAATCTATGGTGGTGACTGTTGGTTGCACAACTCTGAATAGACTAGATATTGAATTGTGTAGTTTAAATGGATGTCATATATTACATTACATAAATTATATCTCCCCCAACACACACACACACACACACACACACACACAAATCTATCGTCAACAACAAGACCAGGACTTCCCTGGTGGTACAGTGGATAGGAATCTACCTGCCAACGCAGGGGGAACGTGTTCGATCCTCAGTCAGGGAACTAGATCCCACATACAGCAGAGTCACCGCGCCTGCCCTCCAGAGCCATGAGCCCAAACTACTGACGCCTGCTCACCTGGAGCCTGTGCTCCTCAATGAGGGGCCGCGGCCAGTAGCCCGTACACCTCTACAAGAGGACCCCGGCTTGCTACAGCTGGAGAAGGCCCACGCAGCAACAAAGACCCAGCACAACCAATAAATACACAACTTGTCACAAAACAAACAGAACCGAAGCTGCCTGAGGCTGCCCTGAGAGGGCCAGGCCTTGGCCTGCTCTGCGCCCAAGAAGCTGGGAGCTGACACGCCGCCAGGGCCGGGCCGGGCTGGGCCGGGGTGAAAAGGCACAGCTGCGGGCGCACGCCCAGGCTCCCCCACCCTCACTACCCGCCGGGTCCCCGAGCTAAGCAGGCCCCCTCAGCTGGGGGACGAGCCTGCAGAGAGCCTGTGCACCCGCACAGGGACACGAGCTGTGTCCCTCGTCAAGACGGCCAGGGACAGCACTGCTCTCGTTTCCATCTGACAGCCGAGGCGCAGGGGGCCCGCAGGCATCAGCCACAGCAGAAACAGGCCTCGGCACACTCTGCAGGAGGACAGCCTCGGGGCTGAGGCCCACTGACCGTGTCCAAAGCACCTGCACGATGCCACAGGCTACGTCCTCCCCCACAACCCTGCCACCCACCCTGGACCACAGGCAGGACTTCCCTCCCAAAACTGGCTTGGGCTGGGGGGGTGAGTGGGGTATGGACTCCAGGGACTTCAGAAACCAGGCGGTCCCTTAAACTCTCAGAACCTCAGGTCCTCCTCCGAAAGTCAGAGGAGGCTGCAAGGATCAGATGTAGCTGAGGGGTGGTCAGTACCCTTCCCTCCCAAAGTCAGCTCCCAAGCTCTACACGGGACAAGATGCAGATGCAGGAGGCACGGAGTAAAGAAAACATCCCACAGAAAACACTCTCCCCCACCACACACTCCAGTGCACCTAGCCTCAGGTCCCAGCGGTCAACTTCCTGGAAGCCCTGGACGTGGACAGCAGAGGAGCTTCCTCCTCACTCTCTAACAGTGACATGCATACCACGCCTTGTCTCCTCGTCCATGAAACAGGCCCAGCCGCCAGGAGGGGGCACGTTCTGAGAACAGCGGGGTCAGGCCCGTGGTCCTGACAGGGCAGGTCTCCTTCAGCAGGTGTCCCTGGGACCAGGCTGAAGGCTGGACACTTCTGAGCAGGAGGGAAGGTGCAGCCACTACCCAGCGAGACAGCGCTAAAAACAGGAGCCCTGAGGAAGATGGCCCGTTTGCCTGGGTGGCTGAGCTCACTCAAATACTCTGGTGGGTGCCCCACACCCCGCCACCCCCGTGCTTTGCAACTTTTAGCAAACTTCAAGAAAACGGAAGTGAATACCACTGGCTTTTAGCGACCGTTTAAAACCATGACTCTGGCTGCAAACGGAAGAAGGGGAAACTGTAAATGAGAAAGGAAGCCATTAAGAACGAAAACTACCTCTCTCTGCGCCAGCTCCGCACCATCGCCCCGGGTTTCCGGCTTCACTGCGTGGTTCTCAGGCCTCGGACACCAGCGGCCCTTCTCGGGAGCCGGCAGCCCCTGCCCGGTGCGGGCTCAGTGAGGGCCCAGCTGCAGCCCCCACCGAGTGCCCCCACAGCCGCAGCAGCGGTCTATCCACACAAGGCCCTGCCTGCCTGGGAGCCCGGGGCGGGTCCTTTACCTGCCGCCCCTTTCTCGCCCGCCCTGGCCCCACACACCGGAAGTGGAGATCAAGTCTGAAGAGGTCGCTGGGAGGGCCCTGGGGTGGCCCCCTGAGATGCCCTGAGGCTCAGGAGGAACTCCAGCCTGGGCAGAGGCCAGAGCCCGCAGCCCTCAGCCACCACAGGCCACAGGCCCCTAATGAGGTGCCGGCCAGGCGTGGAGACCCCGCTGCTGGCTGACAAGCCCCCAGCCTTCACAGGGCCCACAGGTCAGAGGACAGTGAGACCATCGCCCTCTAACTCCTCGCAATCCATCAGCTTTCAGCCAAATGTGAAATGGGGGTGGGGGACTTCCATTCCAGGAACGGGACCATGGTAACATCAGGGCCCATCAGAGACTCGGCAAGGTAAGCCGTGGGACACCCACGTGGAAGTAGGGGTCACAGAGGCCAGAGAAGGAGAGGGACCTGGCCAAGGCCCCATGCGACCATGGGCTGGGACTTTCCCGGGGACTCAGGAAAGCTGGGGGTGGTGGCGGCTGTTAGGGGCCCCAGACCATGCTCGCCCGGGTAGGGTGGCAACTCTGCTCCTACCTAGGGCATGGAACAATCAGAAATGTAAGAGAATGGGAGAGCGGCTGAGGATGCGGAGGGGCCCCAAAGCTCGCCATCAGGGGCACCTCCTGGATCAGCCAGGGGTTAAAAGGGGAAAAGAGCAGTGAGGAGGTTCTGAAACGGTCCGTGGGGAACAGGGGGCTGGACTGAGTGTTCTAGGGAGATCCAAAGTCAGGAAGGCCTGCGCTCCCAGCCTGCCTCGCCAGGACCCAGGCTCTGCGGCCTCAGAGCAGGCACCCGACTCCACTGAACCCTGGTCTCTCCCAACACCTCGCGGAGGACTGCCCTGCCCCTGGCAAGATCCACAAAACCACTGTTCTAGGGACATCCTGGTTCAGCCTGGAAAAGAGTGTGTGTCCCCACCCCTGGCCTGCGCCTGCCCAGGGACCCTGCAGGAGCCGGGGAGGCGGGGAAGGCGGGCATCTCCACCAAGGCGTCCACGCCTCTCTCACCTCATCTCTCGCGGCAACCCGCATGGCGCTCAACACTCCCGCCACTCCTGACTGCTCGTCTGCGCCCTGGCTCTGCCCGGGCTTGGCTGCTCCCTCTGCCTTCCCTCCAGCTCTTCGAGCCTGACTAGCTAGGTCCTCCTGGGTCCTTCAGGCTTCAGCACAGACACCACTTCCTCCAGGAAGCCTCCCCTGACTGCGTGAGAGGCCTGCTCCACACTTTCACGGCTTCCGTGGTCACACTGTGACGGCATCGGAGCGCTCGGTGACAGGGCCTGCCTGTTCAGGCATCTGCCTCTGGCAGCAGGACGCCAATTTCCCAGGACCGAGCCTAAGGCAAGGCCCCCTGACCAGAGCTACTTCTGGAATTAAAGTCCCGAAGGGGCCAGTGACCCGCTACGGTCACTTGGCCATGGATCCTGGAAAAAAAACATTGGGTGGGTGGGTGGAGACCAGCAGATGCTCCCCTACTGGAGAGAAACAGTAGGTAGCCCCACGACACTAAAGCACAAAAGGAAATCGAAGTACACAACTCAACACACGCCACTCACAGTCGCAAAAGAGCAGGTTAAGTCACACTGTACCCAACACCCGAGCAGGAGAGCGGGGCTTGTCCACCGCTCCCAGGCACCACTGAGCTGGGCTGTCCTCTGCCCTGGAGGAGGCCCCACAGCATCCTGGCTCTCACCCGCCACCTGCCAGTAGCATCCCGAGCTGTAACAACTGAAACCATCTCCACTGCCCTTAGTGAAGGTCCCCTGGGGGATACCATCGTCGTTTCCCCCCACCCCCGGCTGAGAACCCAGGCAAGACAATCCCAAACTGAGTTATAACCTTAAAGCTGCTGACCCTGGAGCACTTCCTGTGCTGTGGGCTTCTACAAACGCACAAGGAATCCCCAGAACCGCCCTCTCCACACCCCACGGAAGTGTCTTTGCAACTCTGAAGCCCGCCCCACACCTGACAACACATCTTCCTTCCAGAAACATCCTGCCTTTCAGGCTGGTGTGACCGGTAACTAACGTCTGTGTCCTCAGCACAGATGTCCGAGTGTGTAAATCCCCGAGCAAGACAGACCCTAGCCACCATGTTCCAGGGCCCAGCGAGCAGCCCCAGCGGAGCGTTCCGCCCCTCTCTCCCGCAGCCCGCGGGGCTGGGTTCCCACCTTCACGTATCTGCATGTGCTGTTCCTTCCACCCGGAAGGCCCTTCTTCCCACTTTCCATCTGTCAACTCCTACTCATCCTTCCTCGACAGAAAAAGCCACCCGCGGAGTCAGTCTCCCCGGTCGCTCCGAGGTGGCCCCCACAGCGCCCTGAGGTACTCCCTCACCACACCAGCAATTGTGACTGTCCCCCCGGCCTTTGTTCCCTCCGGCCCTCCCTCCACGCCAGCACCAGGCCCCTGCTGGCCCTCAGCAGGCCTCACCTCACAGAGAGGGGCCGCGCCCCAGGCAGGGTGAGGGGGAAGCCCCGCTCCTCGAGTCTCCTGAGCCCCAGGGTGCCAGGCCAAGGCCATGGATCTCCCAGGCAGGCCTCGGGAGGAGGGGGTGAGGCAGGGAGAGGAAGGCCAAGGGTGGCCAGGGAAGGGGCCCCGAGCGGGGCAGGGTGGGAGGAGCAGAGAGAAGGGGGAGCCCCGGGGGTCGGAGGGGGAAGACTAAGAAACCAGAGGGGAAGCCCGCAGAATCTAAGGAGGCGAGGGTGGGAGTCAGGAGCGGCAGGGGAGGTGGGAAAGAGACACTGAGGCAGGGGTACGGAATGAGAGGGGAAGGAAGTGGGGCTGGAGGGGGGGAGCCTAGGGGATTTGGGGGCTGAGGAAGAGACCAAGAGACTTGGGGGGCTGAGGGGAGAGACTAGGAAACTTGGAGGGCTGAGGGGGGAGAAGTTAGGAGACTTGAGGGGCCTGACGGGGGAAAACTTGGGGTCTGAGAAGAACAGACTAAGAGACTTGGGGTCTGACAGCGAGAGACTAGGGAGACTTGAGAGGCTGAGGGGGAGAGACTGGGAGACTTGAGGGGTCTGAGGGGGGAGACTTGGAGGGCTGAGGAGAAGAGACTTAACAGGCTTGGGGGGCAGAGGGGGAAAGACTAAGAGACTTGGGGTCTGAGCGGGGGGAGACTAAAAGACTTGGAGGGCTGAAGGAGATAGACCTGGAGTCTTGGTGGGCTGAGGGGAGATGGAGTAGCCTGAGGGGAGAGACTAGGAGTCGAGAGGCTGAGGAGGAGAAACTAAGAGAATCGAGGAGCTGAGAGGGAGACACCAGGGCTGGGGAGCCCTCATGGACAAAGGGAATGGTCCGAAGAAGGGGTGAGGAGACTCGAGGGTACCTGGGCGGTGTTCTCGGGGGCGGGGAGGTGACTCGGGTGCCCAGACTGCGGGGAGGGTCCTGGGCCGCCCGCTTACCTGCGCGGGGGGGCGGCGGCTCCTCGCACTCCGGGCTCATCGGGGCGCCCCCCCCGCCCCGCCACCGGCGGCTCCGGCCCCGATCAGGGACCCGGTATGTGGGGGCGGGGGGCAGCGGCCGGGGCTCGCGCTTGCGCCGGGGCTCGCGCACGCGTCTCGGGCCTAGGGGGGCCCTCGAGCGACGAGTTCCAGAGTTTTGGGGGTCAGCGCCGGACGGGCGGGGGTCCGGGGCCCGCGGGCGAGGTGGCTGAGGGAGGTTGGTGGGGTCGCGAGGCCCGCGTAGGCCCTCGGCTGAGAAGTCGCCCCGGTTTAGCCGGCCCGGCGCCCCGCGAGAAAGCAAGGGCTGGTCAGGAAAGGCGTCCTACTCCGCGGTCCCAACAGGCCGCAATGCTGAGCAACGGCTGACGGAAGCCGAGGCCCACTTCCTCCACCGCCCCCTTCCCCAAAGCGGCGAAGTCCCGGGCCCTTGCAGTCGGCTTCAGGGCCTCGGCCGCCCGGCTCCGTCCGCCACTATCCCACAATCCCCCTGGTACGGGGGCACGCAGGAGGCCCCGCCCTCCCGCCGGCGACTCGCTGCGCAGGTGTGTGGAGGCCGCGCGCCTGGGCCCTGCAGTGCGCGTGCGCGCCGGACCAGCCGCGCCGGGCCACGCCCAGCCTGAGCAACTCCGCCGCAAAAGCGCTCGCGCCGGTTTGTGCCAACGGTCTCTCCCTGAGTAAACCCGGGCCACCCGACGCGCAGGCCCCGCTGCACACGCTGGCAGCGTTTCTCTGCGACTCCGTTCCTCAGCCCACCCTGCTCCAGGATTTCTCTATCCCCTCGCCCCCTTTTGGACATCCACTTGCTAGTCTATCTCCTCCAATCACATTATTGCTTTGGCTCCAGGGTCGTTTCCTGAGGAATCCAGCTAGGGTTTTGTCTCCAACCCCGGCCGGGCGCTTTTGTCCCGCGGCGATCTTTCTCGACGTCTGCCTTCTCTGAGCTTCAGGCTGACTTCAGTCCCATTTCTAGGCCTTCGCCCAGCCCGTGTCTTTACTGTTGCAGCTGCTGCACAAGTATCCTCTAACATAAGTCTAGGTGCTAAGTCTAGGTTCTCCTAGACTTTAGATCCATAGTCTTTAAGATCCCATCTAGCTGGGAGCCTCAGTTTCCTCAGTTTCCATAGCCCTTGCTTTCCATGATACAGGCCAGAATCGGCGCTGTGCGTGCTTGTAAGGACTCGGCTTAAAAAACAAACAAACAAACAACAACAAAAAAAAAAACACGCATATTTACCTTTCCCGTTTCAGGGACATTTTTATTGACTCCTATTCTAGTTTGTTCTCTATTTCAAGGATGTCAATCATGCATTTGTGCTTCACATCTGTTAGCTTCTATTTGCTTTAATCCTTGTCATTTCTACCTGCATTTACTGATTACCACATGTCAGTAAAGTCATTTTCCAGCCAAGTCTTTTCCGGTCCTTGCTATTTCCAGTGTCTGTGTTGCATGCGATGTTCTTAGCTACTGCTGATTGATAGGCAGCCACAGCCTGTCGTGTTCACAGCTGAGAGCTGCAGGTGTGAAGGTTGGTGGGGCTGCTTCTATTCCCCTTTGTCTCTCATACTCTGGGCACCAGTGGGCATCCCAGGCTACTATCCCACAGGAAAAGGCAGAGGTGCCTCAGTTATTCAGTCGCAAGTTGTCTGACGACTCTTGACCAAGCCCAACTGTGTTAGCACAGTTTCAAACCTCAGGTTGCCTCACATCTGCCACCATCCATTGGCCAAAGCAAGTCACACTGTCAAACCCAAAGTCATGGGGCTAGCACCTACACCTCAGCCACCACCGTGTGGGAAAGTGTACTTCTCTCTTGGAGGTGGCATGAGAGGGAGCAGATAACCTGTTAAACCCTCTAATTAATTGCCACAGTCCTCAATTTGTTTCTTTAGGTTTGCTAATCTTACCTTCTCATCTTTGAGGTCTTGTTTTAAAATGGACCAAGGTTCCTACTGTTATACAGCTTAAAGCAATTGTGAGACATTTCCTTCTGTTCCTTGAGTGGTTTTCTACATCAGGTTCTTTTGTCATATGAGCAGCATTTTGCTTGCCTCCCCCACGCCAACACCCCCCCCCACCCCCCCACCCCCCCCCCGCCCCATCCCGGAATGTGATTGAAGTTGCCACGCTGTTTTAATACATAAACTTGGGAACTGAGGGGCAGGAGGTTGGCCATATTCAATCACCAGATGGAACCTGAGAAGCTGACAAAGTCAGTCTCCTCCAAGAACCTGGGAAACTGCAGAGGTTTAGGACAGAAGTCTGGGTCTTCACCTTGTCCAAATTCACAGGCAGATGATGCTGTGATCTGTATTAGAATTGGAAGGAGCTTCTTACAAGTTTCCACAGGGAGAAACTTCTGCTAAACTTTTGCTTATTACAGTCTCTTCCCTTTCGTCTCCACCCTTCCCAGGGTGCTGAGGAATGATTTAGCAGATGGGATGGGCATCTGCGCTCAGTCCTCTAGCTCCCTCCTCTTGGAGCCATCCTGCCCAGTGTTCTGGCCTGCTGCCTGCACCTAGGGGAAAGGACTGCGCTTCTCCAGTACTGCCTGTGACCAGTTGACAACCATGTCTAATGCTGGGATGAAGAGGCAGCAAGACCAACAATGCTCAAATTTCTCAAATCTGCTCTAAAAATGATACAAGTGACATCTGATCTCCAATTCTCGGATCCTGTAGCTACCTTTTGATTTATTCTGAATTTGGGGAATGAAAAATATAATCAACCTCTCTCGCACAACTAAATTCCACAGGAGAGAAATTAGTCTGCTATTAAATGGGGCTAGGAAGCCAGAAAACAGGGAGTGACACAGCTTTGGATGTGGCCCAGGTATAAATTTTGGCTATGAACTTGGCCACAAGATCAACCACCCTGGGCTCCACTTCCTCGTCTCAAATAAACCATCAGTCAAGACTCGGTTGTAATGGAAAGCTCCTTTGGTTAAACTGAAAGGAATTTATAAAAGGAGGCAGTTTGCCTGTCCCGTTTGCTCCCCAATCTCAGAGAAGGCTGGAGAAAAGGCCTAGTGCTTTCCTGTCAGGACGAGGCACACACCCAACCTCAAGCCTGCCCCAGGCACCCAGAGTGGCCTCCATTGCTGGCGTGGGAGGTGTCCCACTGCCTCCAGTACCTGCTCCCGCCTTCTCCAGCGGTGGTTCTGAGCCTGCGGGCGGCGAGCTCTGATTGGTGGAGCAGAAGCCACGCCACACTGCATGCTGGGAAAGAACATGGCTTCCACCTTAGATGCGGAAGCGTGAATGTCAAAAGCGTATTTCTTCAGAGAAGTTATCAGAGATGGCGGGGGGCAGGGGGCGGGCAAAGAGAAGGACGAGTATGCCACACACTCCCTCTCCAGAGACGCTGGGAGGATGAAAGACGATGGCTCCGGACTTTAGAGAGCAACATTTTTATTATTCCAAGGTTCCGCCCACTGCTGTTCCCTCCTTGGCTCCCTAGATCCCCTGATTGTGCCCTCCTCCCCTACCAAGGCACTCTCCAGGCGAGGCGACAAAGGTGGCAGTGAAGGAGGTGGAGGAGGAACACCTTAACTGGAAGAGCAGTGTGGACATGAGAAGGGGGAGTGGAGTGAGAGTGCGTGAGAGGCGGGATCCAAGGAGCCAGCGCCTTTTTCAGCACCCACCCTGGGGGCTGAGTAGAGAGAGGCTGACACGCCCGGGCACGGCACCAACAAGGCCCTTCTCTCCTTTGGGAGAGGGCTTCATGGGTGAGGGGAAGGCAGGAGGCCTGGGGTTCCCATGAAGAGGGGGAGAGAAGCCACTGGGTTTCACCGATCCATGCTGTCATCAGTTGGGGTGGAGAAACAGGTCTGTAGCAACTTTTCACAGAACTCCAGCTCCTCCTGCATTGGGGTGGGAAATTGGAAGCCCTGAGTGTAGAGGCCAGACCCTGCCTCCACCAGCTCTGCACCCAGAAACAGCTCTTCTTCCCTCCCACCCCTGATGGAAAAATGAAGGTTTCCACAGGTGTATACATATGTCAAAACTTCTCAAATTGTACACTTTCAATATAGTGAGTTAAATGTCAATAAAGCTGTTGAAATTTTTTTGGAAACAAAAAGCAGGCATGTTGCCCAGTTCACATGAGGCTTCCCTCACCAGGTTGGTCCTTATGGTCGGGTACCAAGGTCTGGCACACCAGAGATTCAGAGAATAGATGCATGGATGCATCAAGCGAAGCCGGCTGAAACTTCAGGACAGACCAGGGCAGGGGATCCCCTGCTGACTCCCAGGCACATATCTCCACGGGTTCATGTGACAAAGTCAGAGGACAAGCCCCTAGGGGGTGGGTACTGTGCCTCTCCCAGTCACCCCTGCTCCTCACACCTAGTACCCAGGACCCCTCTGGAAATGCCTGACAGTGTTCACAGAAGCATGATCTCAGCAGAAGGTACGTCCCAAGAGGGTGGTACATTTTCTGTGTCCAGCTTTGCTGAAGCAACAGCATCTGGGTGGTATCATAAGGGCTGAATAAATTACTAAGGACAGTTAACTAAATAACTTAGTCATTTAAGTAACTAAATAACTACTGAATATGTTATTTGTTGCTCTTGTCACTTACTAGTTACTTACCTATTTAATTAAATATCTGAGTGGTTATTTATCACATTACTATCTATATAATTAAATATCTGAGTTATGTTATCACTTGTTACTTATCTATTTAACCATCTGGTGAGTTATTATTTGTAATTTATTATTTATCCTTTATCTAATCAAAAAGCTAATGAGTTGTAATTTATCACATATTTCTTACTTATCTATTTAATTCAATATTTTAACTGGTTGGTATTTATCATTTACTTATTATTTATCAATCTAATAAATACTTAAGTATTTGAATGATATGATATAAATAATGATATTAATTTGGATACTAATTAGATGAATTTGTTAACTTTAAGAGACCCTGAGCTGCTGTTTCTCCTTGCCGTCCCCCTGATGCTAACAGAGCATGAAGCATGTGGGAGGGGGCAATAAATGTGTGCTGAATGCTGCCTAGAGAAACACATGAATTGGAAATAAGGTGTAAACAAAAGCATGGGCAAATCGGGCTTCTCTGGTGGCTCAGTGGTTAAGAATCAGCCTGCCAGTGCAGAAGACATGGGTTTGATCCCTGATCCGGGCTGATCCCATGTGCCGTAGTGCAATTAATCCTGTGAGCCACAAGTACTGAGCCGGCGCTCTAGAGCATGTGCTCTGTAACAAGAAAAACCACTGCAGTGAGAAGTTTGCGCCCCACAAAGAGAGAGTGGCCCCTGCTCGCCACAACTAGAGAAGAGCCTGCCCAGCAAGGACCCAGCACAGCCAAAAATAAATAATTTTTTTTTTTTTTTAAAAGCATGGGCGAATAGACCACAGGGGCCTAGAAGGCAGGTACCAGGCTGCCACCCCCCCGCCACCAGTAGTACCTGATACTCTTCGTGCTGCTGTAGCAGCTGGCACCGGTGCCGCAGAAGCTCCTCCAGGCCCAGCTCGGGCTCACGGCACTCCCGCACGCCCTGGGGGAAGTCTGTCACCAAGCTGCGGGGACAGGACAGCCATCCTTGGGACCTCCCTCTGCCCAGCTGCCCTCCACCCCACCCCATCCCCCACCAAGCCTGGGCAAGCCGCCACCCCCCACTGGGCCTCAGTTTCCCCGTCTGCAACGTGGACTTCTGCCCCCACCCTACCCAAGGGACTTGGATGAGACTTGTACGGAACAGGGCGCTTAGCAAAGTGCCTGGCCTGGAGCCCACTCCACACATGAGCATTGCTGCCTGCTCACTCGGCTGCTCCATTCTGCCGTCTTACGGCTCTAACCTGCCTGTGCTTTATATGCAGGATGGGGAGAGTGAGTGGGAGGAAGACTGTCTCCCTCCTCCCCAGGCTGCTGTGTCAGCCCCCACAGTGAGGAGACGGAGACTCCGGGAGGACCAGCACCCTGGTTTCTGCTCCTCTCTGACCCTAAACCCTTCATCCCCTACCAGGCCGGTCCCCTGGGGCCCCAGCGCACCTGCACAGGGCTCCAAGCACGTGCTCGTGGAAGGGGCTGTGTTCTGTCCGCACGAGGGCCACCAGCTGCTGGACCATGCCCATGGCACACAGGGTCCCTGGGGAAGAGCCACGGGGTCAGAGGAGTAGCCATCCTCCCTTACACTCCCCCGGGAACCACCCTAGCTCACCGCCCGGGCCGCCCCACCTTTGTGTTCAGGGTGGCCCACCAGCAGGTTCTGCAGCAGGAACGCCGACTTGACCTTGAGCTTCTGCACCTGCTGCTGCATGGCCCGCATCAACACGGAGAAGCCGTCCAGGCGGAGGAACTGCAGCAGCCCAGCCTCCTGCTCCCGGACCAGGCCTGGGGAGGGGGGAGGCAGGGCCTTGAGGTCCCAGTCACCATCATCACCACCAGTACCATCATCGTTACCACTACCATCAGCACTAGAAACACCAGTCATCACCACCACCACCATCACGACCACCACCATCATCATCATAAACACCACAGCCGTCACCCGTAAGACCACCCCCCTCATCACCATCAACTACAAATATCATCATTACCACTACCATCACCACCACCGCCATAAACACCACAATCATCACCTCCTGGACCACCATTCTCACCACCATCACCATCATCACCACCGTGGATTTCTAGGGGTCCATGCTTCGTAAGCATCACCTTTAACTATTTTTAGCTGAGACATAATTCCACAGCCTGTACGATTTACCTTTTTAAAGTATACAATTCAGTGGCTTTCAGTATATTCACAAGGTTGGCTGACCATAACTATCTAACAACAGAATGATTTTATCACTCCCAAAAGAAGCCCTGTACTGGTTAGTGGCCTCTCCGGCAACTGGCAACCACTGATCTGCTTTCCATGGATTTGCCCATCCCGCACATTTCACAAGAATGGAATCATACACTCTGTGGCCTTCTGTGCCTGGCCTCTTTCACTCAGCATAATGTCCTCCAGGCTCATCCAGGTTACAGCATGAATCAGTAACTTCTTTCCTTGTAATGGCTGAATAGTACCCACTGTATGAATATCCATTTTGTTCCTGCATCCTCTGATGAGCACATTATCTCTTTTTAACTCTCCACACTACCCTAGGAGGTGACTCCCATTTTACTGATGAGGAAACTAAGAGCAGAGAGCCAGACTACATCGTGAGGGTGCCAGGAATCCTGCACGGCCTCCACCCACGATGAGAACCAGCCTGCAGGGTGCACTTCCAGTTAGGTGCCCGCCCTTGGGCAGGGTCTAGGCCAGGACAGAGGGAGTTTCCAGAAACCCGTGGCCACTAAATACCTGACAAGTGCCCCTGAGGACCTGAGTTGTTAATCTCAGTTGAGTTTCATTCATTTCAACTTAAGTTAAGCAGTGAAGTGGTGGTATGATATTTTCCCGTGAAGCACAACTTTGTCCCTTCACTAGAACTTCGCTCCATGCTGACCGCTGAAAATGCAGCCTGAGTTGAGATGCTTATGTGTAGGATACACACCAGGTTTCAAAGACGTAATGTGGGGGAAAAAAAAAGATCTAAAGTAGCTTATTAACATGCCACATAACGATGGGCTGAAACGATAATAGTTTGGCTAAGTGGGGTTAAATAAACTGTTACTCAGTTTAAAAAAAAAAAAAAAAGACCGGCAGACGGGGAGGTAGACCTGATGACCTTCCGCGTCTGCTCAGTGGGCACAGCCTATTGGCTCTGCCGTCAGGCCGTATCCAGGAGCAACGGCACCCCTCCACTCGGGGGCCTCTCTGCTGGGCCCGCTCCCTGTGTCCCGGGGCTGCACTGTGCGCTGGAGGAGGTTGAGCGGCACCCCGGGCCTGAGCCCAGAGGGTGCCGGAGCCTGGAGCCGCATCTGCCCGGGCACTCCCCTCCCCCTCACCACACCCACTCCTCCGCCATCTGACCCCCTCTTGGTCTGCTGCCAGAGGGTCAACCGCTGTGAGCCTCCGTGCACCGGGCAGCAGGCGCAGTCAGGAAACCGACCACCAAAGTGGCTGGTAGCCCCAGGGCTGGCCGGTCCCAGGCACTTTCCAGATGGTAGCTGCTGCACGACGGCGTACCCCGCAACCACGCCCACCACCCCAAAAAAACACAGATGCCACTGAATTGTACACCTCAAAATAGTTATGCGAATTCTACATCAATTTTCTAAAAGATAAAAGGCCTCAGCCATAAGACAGAAAAATGAAATCTTGTCACTTGCAACAGCATGGATGGACTTGGAGGTTTTAGGCTTGGGAAAGTCAGACACAGAAAGACAAATACAGTGTGCTATCACTTATGTGTGGCATCTAAGAAGTAAAACCACTACTGCATGTAACCAAAAAGGAGACTCACAAATGTAGTGGCTACCAGTGAGGTAGCGGGGAGGACAGGGCAGCGGTGGGTTTTAAGAGGTACCAAAAAAAATGAATAAGAGGCATTACTTTCTGAGCGCCTGCGGGGTGTCCGAGACTGCGTACGTTCTCTGCAGAAGTGGACTGCCACGTTGTCAGGACACTCCCGCAGCCCCCCCGCCCGAGGACCCTTCCGCCTGAGGAACCCCACCCCACCGGAGGACCCCAGTGACGGGGTTGATCAGCCCGGACGTCCACAGCGCCGCGGCCGACAGCCCTGAGGGGCCTCAGAGCGCTGGGGCTGGGCCTCGCCCCTCGTCCCAAGGGTCCGCTCGCTGAGCAGACTGGCCCCACCCTCCACCCCCGCGGCCCGGACACTCACAGGAGATGGCGAAGAGGGCCTTGACGCGCACCGCGTCGCAGGGGTCCCGGTCCAGCAGGCGCAGCAGCTTGCGCAGGGCGCCGAGGCCCAGCACCTGCTCCTGGATGGCCGCCACGTTCTGGCTGCACGTGCCGATGAGCTGCGCCGCCCGCCACCGCAGCCCTGCCGGCCCCGCTTCCAAGTAGCGGCCCACCAGCAGGTGCATGCCCGACAGCTGGCAGAAGTCTGGGGGGAGAGGGCAGCAGGCAGGCCAGCTGTGACGGGCTGAGCTGGGTCCTATCCCCAGATTTACACGGAAGCCCCAACCCCCAGGGGATTCCCAGGGGACGCTAGTGGCAAAGAAGCCACTTGTCAGTGCAGACACACAGGTTCAATCCCTGGGTGGGGAAGATCCCCTGGAGTAGGGCATGGCAACCCACTCCAGTATTCTTGCCTGGAGAATCCCCATGGACAGAGGAGCCTGATGGGCTACAGTCCATGGGGTCACAAAGAGTCTGCAACGACTGAAGCGACTCAGGATACATGCATGCAAGGTGAAATAATGTCACAGGATGGGGCCCTAATCCAACTGGAATGGCGCCCTTATAAAAAGAGGAGACTAGGACACAGACAGGCACAGAGGGATGACCATGTAGGACACAGCGAGGAACTCCCTACATACAAGCCAAGGAGAGGGGCCTCAGAAGAAACTGACCCTTAGACTTCCAGCCTTCAGACTGTGAGAGAACAGATTTCTGGTGTTGAAGCCCCTCAGTCCATGCTGCTTTGTTAGGGCAGCCAGAATGGAAGGAAAACTGGCTGAAGCTGAGGGGAGCCTGCCTCCAAGGGCTGGCCCTCCCCAGGCACCCAACTGGGGGTCTGTCCAAGGCCAGCGTGTCTCAACAAGGTCAGGGGCCCAGGGTCCAGCCCACCAAATGCCAGTTCTGAAACCCAGTCTGTGACAATCTGAACATCCCCTGGGGAAACAGACCATACCACACCAGAGGTCTGCAGTCTACAGCCCAACACCTGTTTTCTGAACTGGTCAGCCTGGCTGTATTTCAGAAAGTGAAAGAGAGTTACCATGTGACTGCTCCAACATATGTATCCACAAGCCTCAAGAGCAGAAACTGGAACAGATGTTTGCTTGTACCCAGTGTCCACAGCAGAATTATTTACAATAACCGAAGGGGGAAATGACCAAATGTCCATCAATGGATGAACAGAACATGGCCTAGCTATACACTAGAATATTAGCTGCAAAAAGGAATAAATTTCTGATACAGCTATGACCTGGAAGAACCTTGAAAATATCACACTTGCAGAAGGAAGCCCATACAAAAAGATCACAAATTCTACTATCCCTCATACATAAAATGTCCAGAACAGACAAATCACATCCTCAACAACTACGCCATGCCACACCACTCCAAGTGGAAGTGGCGACTCATCCTTCTAGCGGCTTCTCAGCCTTTGAGATGAAACCCACAACGCCATCCTTGGCCTGGGAGCCGCTGTATGCCCAGTGCAGGTCACTGCCCGGCCCTCGCCTCTCACTCACTCCGCTCTGCTCTGCCCACCTCACTGCTATTCCCACCCTGGCCAGGCAGGTTCCCACCTCAGGGCCTTTGCATGGGTCGATCCCTCTGCCTGGGATGCTTTTTTCCAGAGCTGATCCCATGACTTACGGCCTCCCTTCAGGTCCCTGATCACGTGTTACCCCTCAGGGAGGCCTTCCCTGACCACCCCACCTAGGACCACCTCATGTCTCTTACTCTGGGGAATGCCACAGGGCTCCCGGCGGACCAGGGTGAGATGGTCAGTCCCATCAGGGAGGCAGTGGACGGGGCCTGGTGCCATCGTTGCCCCTGATGGCAGGCAGACCAAGCAGGGAGGCACAGGGCAGTCTCAACTGGGGCCTGAGTCAGAGCTAGACTGGAGGGGGGAGGCTGGGAGGCTGGGGAGGAGGTGGGTTGCATGGTGACTGAGGCAAAGGACAAAGGGCTGGGCTGCACCAGGACCTGGAGGGGAGAAGGAAGAGGCGGCAAGAGACAGAGGCAGACGGAGGCAGAAGGGCAGGACCCTGGCGGTGGGGGCAGGCCGGGGCGGGCCTGGCTGTACCTGCTGCATTGTCCATGTTCTCACACAGGTCCGCCAGCAGCTCCAGGGCTCCCTCACGCTCCTGCTGGTCAGCGGCCAGTTCAACCTCACCAGCCGAGGATGGCGTGGGCTGGGACAGCACCCGGAGGCAGTTCTTCATCTGCTCCACCTCCTCCCGCTGCCCCCGGAAGGCGGCCGACATGGCCTCCTGCAGCCACTGGCGCCTCTGCAGGGTGAGGCGGGGCGGGAGAGAGAAGCAAACCTTATCAATAATCGACTCAGGAGTAACTGCTGCTGCTAAGTTGCTTCAGTCGTGTCTGACTCTGTGTGACCCCATAGACGGCAGCCCACCAGGCTCCCCCATCCCTAGGATTCTCCAGGCAGGAGTAACAGTCATTACTAATAACAGCCGGGGCGTCCCTGGTGGTCCACTGGTTAAGAGTTGGCGCTTCCACTGCAAGGGAAACAGGTTTGATCCCTGGTCAGGGAAGTTCCCCATGCCAAGAGGCACGGGCAAAGGAAAAAATAATAGTAACAGCCAAAATTAAGGGCGGGGTGTCCTTCAACCAACAGACACCTCCCAGGCACCTTTCCCACTAACACTCTTTTCTGGACACTGCATCTATGGAGAGACTAGCTGTGGGGCGTGATGGGAAAAGAAGGGTCAGCGACACCTAGGTTCTTGTCCTGAACAACTAGGAGGAGACGGGGCAGATGGCAAGAGAAGCAGGTGTGGAGTGAGACAAGTAGAAACTGGTGCTCATTTTTGAACTTGTTAAGTTTGAGGGATCCATGACACACAAGGCAAAATATTGAGAAGGACGCCTGAAGCTCAGGAAGGAGGGCAAGCCTGGACCTGGATTTCTCAGCCTTGACCCTACTGACACCCTGAGCTGGGCCATTCTGCAGTGGGGGTCATCTGTGCACTGGAGCACGCTGAGCCGCATCCCTGACCTCCACCCTCGAGATGCCAATAGCACTGCCCCCACCCCCACAACCTGCCAGTTTGCAACAACCAAGAATGTCTCCGCCCATTGCCAAATGTGGTTAAAACCGTCCCTCCAGGAGAGAACCACTGGCCTAGATATAAACTTGAGTGTCGACAGAGTAAAACCTCAACCCAACATGAGATCACACAGGAAGTGAGTGTAGAAGAGAGAGTGCTGCTGTGCTCCATGGTCAAGGGACTGGAAAATGAGGATGAACCAACAGAGGCGATGGGGAAGAAGAGCCAGTGAGTGGGATGAAAACCAGAAAACCACGCTGGTCCATGTTCCAGAAGCCAAATGAAGAAAGAGCTCAAGGGGACGGGGTCGTCATTGAATGCTGCCAGTAGGTCACATAAGATAAGCACTGAGAACTGGCCACTGGGTTTTTTTTTCCTTTTGGCCCGACTCTGTATTAAGTGTTCATGTGAAGGATCTGAAGTCACAGTCCTGGATAAATTTGGGCAAGATGTTGATCTTTTCCGTGCCTGTTGGCCCACATCGTGGTCCTAGAGGTTCAACGTCTTCATGGATGTTACTGTATTAGCATGTTTCATACACTGCAATTGTCACCACCAAGTAAACATTTGCTATAGCAAATACTGTTCTCGACTTCCAGAGCAACCTTCCATGGTTAAGTATTAATATTACTGCTATTCCCACTTCACAGATGAGAAAATGGAAGCACAGAAAAGGGTGAATTGCCCAAGGTCACACAGTCAGCCATCCACAACGCCTAAGTCAAACCTAAGTGGTCTGTCCACAGAACTCTTATGAGAGTCTGTTCTTAATGAGAATATCCTGCTGCCTTCAGGAGCACAGCCTGTGTACCAGGTGCGATGTTGAGACCCACTTCAACAGGACTCTCAGAACTACCCTGTGAAGGGCCACTCTCCTTATCATCAACTTCAACTTGCAACTGAGAATTGATGCTCAGAAAGATGCACTGATACCCCCAAGGTCACACAGCTGTAACATACTGAAGCCATGTCTGTCTCGCTATGGCGGTGCCCTTGGCGTTTTCTTTTTTTACCATGAGGTTATTCTGCCTTCCCGCACAGTGCAGGATCCTGGGATCTGACTTTCAGTCTACAGTAACCCTATGGAGCACCAATACAGCCTCCTATGCCTTCACACCGGCACGACCGCCCTTCCCCGGATCTCTCTGTTCCCACACCCCTCACCCCACCTTCTCGGACCCCCGCCCTTTACCTCCTCACTCATGGGTTCTGGAGGGGGGTCTGGCTCTTCAGAGCCCGCCGTGATGGCCATCTGCAGCAGGCCTTGGAGGTTTCGCGGGGGCGGGGGATGGCCCGAGCCGCCCTCGGAGGAGCCGCTGCCCCCTGACGAGCAATCCTGGGAGGCTGAGGGCAGAGCCAGGGGAAGGCGACTGCCCCCGGAGCCCTGGTTCGCCATGGACAGTTTGCGAAGAAAGGAAGAATGTGTTGGGGTAGCGGGTGGTCACCGCTGAAGTAGCTCTGGCGTCCCGACGGGTCGACTCCTGGGGGTCTGCTGAGAAGGTGGCGCTTTAGGGGAGCTCGGCGGCCCCGCATGACTCCAAACCACGCTGCCCACACCTCCTTTAACCATGGCCCCCTTTTCTTCCTTCATACCAACAGGCCCCTTCCCCAAAGTCAGCAGTCCCTCCCTCCTCCCTAGCAACAGGCCCCACCCACTATCCCTAGCAACCCCCTCCTCCATCTCCACCGCGGTCGTTCCCATCTCTTAGCAACCCCACTGCCCAGCCTTCAGAGCAAGAAGCCCTCCCTTTGGTCATCTTAGAGACAGGTCCCCTCCCTCCTATCCACAGAGGGGAGCCAGAGCGGGGTGGACCTCACCTCCCCGAGCCTCTTGTCGCCGCCGCTACCGAAGATAGACTCGCCCGCACCTGACTCTACTGGGCGCCGCCATATTGACCGGAAACACGCACGGTCTGGCCCGGAAGTTCCTGGCGCAGCCACACCAATTGGGGCCGTGAGGCGGCTTCCCCGGGCTCTTAAGTTCTTCCCACCTGGCGGGACACCTGGCTCTGTCCGGCCCCTCGCTCCGGCCACGCCCGGCGCGAGCACACCCCGGCCAAAGCCCCGCCCCGGCCCGGGTCCCGCCCCCGATAAGCCCCACCTCCTCATCCTCACGACAAGCTCCACCCCTGCCCGTAGGCCCCGCCCTCCGACCGGCTCCGCCCCGGCTAGGCCCCACCCACGCCCACTGCCCCGGTTCTGCGCTCCGTCCCGCCCCGCCGCTTCAGGCTCCGCCCCTGTTCCAGGGCTTTCGGCCACTCCCAGCTAAGCCCCGCCCCGCTCTGGCCAGCGCGGGGGGGCCCCCCCCACCCCGTTATAGCTAACAGCTGGAGTCCTGCAGCCTTGGGGGTCTTTGAACTCTGCCTGGGCCTCACTGTGTTGTCAGCAATAATATCTGAGCCGGGCGGCGTCTGGCCTATCCCAGACCGCTCTTGGCCTCTATTTACCCTTTCCTCGTAGGGGGCTCCCCATTCTCCCCACTGCACTTCCTGTGCAGACCACTCTTAGCGTTCCCCCAGCGTCTCCCTCGTGGGATCTTCTCTGGGTCCTGCGAGGTGCGCCAGAGGTGATTCTTGAAGCGGGGAAGTAAAATGCCCGCGCAAGGTGGTTCAGGCAGCTCGAGGCCTCCTTGCACCACATTTAGGGTTGAGGTCTGGGACTGTGGACTAGGCTTAAAGAAATCCTAATTCTAGTCTTCCGTACAAGGCCCTCCCACTCTAGAAGGTTATACTCAACTTTGGTGGGGCCCCCAGTCAAAGGTATAGTGAGCGCACTGCTGGGTGTGGGATGTGCTGGAGATCTTTTGGACAGAGATAGGAAGACCAAACGTGTGTGTGTGTGTGTGTGTGTGTGTGCGTGTGTGTGGCACCGAGGAAGACGATTGTCAGACATGGATCTGGGCCCCTGGGTACTCCATTTCCTATCTCTGCTGTTAACTGAGAAACTTGGTGGCCTACTTACAGTTCAGAAGCCCAACGAGGGTCTCACTGAGTTCAAGTAGTTAAAATCAAGGTTGTGTTCCTTCCGGAGGCTCCAGGGAAGAATCTGTTTCTCAGCCTTTTCCAGCTTCTAGAGGCTGCCCACATTCCTTGGTTTGTGGCTGCATCATTTTGGCTTTTTTTTTTTTTTTTTTTTTTTGGCTGCCCTGGGTCTTAGCTGTGGTTGCAGCATCTGGGATCTATTTCCTTAACCTCAAATTGAACCCAGCCTCCTGGACCACCAGAGAATTCCCCATTTTGGCTTCGGTTTCCTTCCTTATCCCGTCTCCTCCTCTGACTGATCTTCCTGCTTCCCCCTCATAAGAATGCTTGTGATTACATTTAGGGCACAAATGTAATAACCAGGAAAATTTGCGCATCTAAGATTTGCAGCTCCGTCACATCTGCAAAGACCCTTCTGCTGAGTAAGGTGACATATTCACAGGTTCACAGAATTACAACGTGGACATCTTTGGGCATTCCCTGATGCTGCTACTGCTGCTAAGTTGCTTCAGTCGTGTCCGACTGTGCGATCCCATACCCAGCAGCCCACCAGGCTCCCCCGTCCCTGGGGTTCTCCAGGCAAGAACACTGGAGTGGGTTGCCATTTCCTTCTCCAGTTAGTGACAGTGAAAGTGAAGTCGTTCAGTCGTGTCCCACTTGTAGCAACCCCATGGACTACAGCCTACCAGGTTCCTCCGTCCACAGGATTTTCTAGGCAAGAGTACTGGAGTGGGTTGCCATTGGCTTCTCCGATTCCCTGATGACTCAGTGGTAAAGAATCTGCCTGCAATGCAGGAGATGCAGGTTTGATCCATAGGTTGGGAAGATTCCCCACCTTGGAGGAGGAAATGATCACCCATTCCAGTATTTTTGCCTGGAAAATCCCATAGAGGAGCCTGATGGGCTACAGTCTGTGGTGTCGCAAAGAATCAGACATGACTAAGTGACTGAGCACACACATGCAGCCTACTGTACTTATGTACATGTATGTAAAAGTCCATCTAAATATAATAAAATTTACATACATTATGATACATAATGCTGTATATATACCTGTGGTGTGTAATTGTACATGTCATTACACACATGAACATATGTGTAATACAATGGTAGCCTAGATGAAAACTCCCCAGGTACCCTATAAAAGCCATAGCCTTTACAATGACCAGTAAGAAGGATGATCATATAATTTTTCATCCACAAGACACTTTAGAGTGAAAACAGACCCTATTAGTAATTACAGAATAAAAGACAAACCAGGACATATGGTCACCCTGGTTTTTTTGGTTTTGTCTTGTTTTTTATGTTACATCATACAGCTTACAGGATCTTAGTTCCCTGACCAGGATCCAACCCATGCCCCAGCAGTGAAAATGCTGAATCTAGCCACTGGACCACCAGGAAATCCCCTGGTCACCCTGTTTCTAAGGCCCTGTTGGGTCTCCTTCCTCACCTTATTTCCTCCCACTGCACTCTCCACCCTCCAGCCACGCTTCAGCCTTCCCATTACACACCAGGCACACTTCTGCCCCAGGGCCTTTGCACAGCTGCTTCCTCTGCCTGGAAGGCTCCTGGTGCTTAATCCACATGGCCTCATTTTCCTTCAATGTCCCTTCACTGAGGAGGCCTCTCTTGGCACTGTAACTGAAAATCACATAGAAAAATCACTCAAGAAGCACCTCCTGGACTTCCCTGGTGGTCCAGTGGTTGAGCAACCACGTGCTAAAGCAAGGGACATGGGTTTGATCCGTGGTCCGGGAGATTCCACTTGCTATGGGGCATCTAAGCCCGTGTACCACAACTGCTGGGCCTGTGTTCTAGAGCCCAAGAGCCACAATTGTTGAGGCCCGTGTGCCTAGAGCTGGTGCTCTGAAACAAGAGAAACCACTGCAAGAGAAGCCAGCGTACAATAACTAGAGTAGCCCCCTCTCACTACAGCTAGAGAAAGCTGTGCACAACAATGAAGAGCCGGTGCGGACAAGAAATAAATAAAAATTTAAAGACCCCCCCTCCTTCCTTGTTTCCTCTTTGTCACTGATCATGACTCTGTAACATACCATATATTTTCCGTTTGTTTGCTTGCTTTAATTTTTGGCCTCACAGCTGGTGGGGTATTAGTTCCCCAACCAGGGATGGAAGCCGTACCCTCTGCAGTGGAAGCACGGAGTCCTAACCACTGGACCGCCAGGGAATTCCCCGCATATATATTGATTGTTTATCTTGCTTATTTCCGGCCTCACCCACCGCAATGAGCGGTCCGTGGGACAAGGATCTTGGTTGACCTGGTTCACTGTTGTAGCCTCACCACTTTGAACAGTGTCTGGCTCAGATTCGGCACTGAGTATAGCATCATGGAATGAAAGTGGTTGACTAGGGGACTTAAGGCTCATGGGTACACTCTACAGAAGACTTGGGGATGAAACGGGGACCTTACATCCTTGGGTATCTGACATAGCGGAATCCCAGGTCACATGGAAATCCAGCTGTGCACAGGTTCTTGATGACCTAGAGTGGGGATACATGATTATAGTACACGGATGACCTAGACTGGGGACATATAGTTATAGTGGAGCCCACATGAAGAACTAGGGAATCTGGTGGTGGACACAGAGAATAGATAGTGGCCAGAAAATTCACAAGGACCTCAAGGGGTTCTGGAAATTTCTCTGTAGGAGGATTGTGGAGTATTCTCAATGGAGGTATGGATCCAAGATATTTAAAAACATGCACCCTGATCTGTGGGTGGATATGGGGCCCCAATGCTAGTGGGAGAGGAGGCTGGGATGGGCAGATTGTGGGTCAAGGGGAACAGAGACAGGCGTTGGATCAGCAACTCCCCAAATTCTTTCCCTCTCCCGCTACTCTCCTTTTTTCCTCTGTCCCTCCAATCTGTCCTATCTCCCCCCAGCATCTAGACCTCCACCTGTGTTTACCCCCCATATTTTGGGGTTCCCAGCCCTATGCTTATTTGTCGCTTGCTCTCTCCATCTGTCTGTCTTCCCTCTGTCCACCTGTCTCTCTGCTCTTCCTCCTCCCTTGTCGGTCTCCCTCTCTCTCCCACTTCTCTCCTCTTTCTGACCCTCCATCGTTCCTGTCATCTTCCCCCAGTGCCCCACCTCTGTATCTTGCCCCCTCTGCCCCCGTCCGTCTATTTCTGTCCATTTCTCTCCCCGTCTCTCAACCACTGTCTCTCTCCTCCATTACGCTCAGTCTCTCCCTGTCTCTGGCTCTGTTTTCGGTTCATCTCTTTGCCCGGCCGTCCCTCTGCATCTGTGTGTCTCTACCACCACCACCCCTCCCCCCATCCCCTGTCTCTCCACCTCTCTTTCCCTTCCCCTATCTCTCTCCATTTCTCTCTGTGATTTTCTCCATCCCTCTGTCTCTCCCAGGCACCTTCTCCCCTCTCCTCCGTCTCCCTGTGTCTCTGCTGCCCCTGGCTCTGTCCTGTCTCTGGCCGCCTGCGCGGCCCCCCGTCTCCCTGTCCGGCCCCAGCCCCGGTTCTGCCGGTCCCCGTCTCCCGTGCCGTCTGTCTCCTTTCCCCACTCGTGTCCGGCTCCGTCTCCCTTTGTGTCGCCCCGACTCTGCCCCTCCTGTGCGTCCCGCTCGTCCGCCTCCACGGTCCCTCCTGCATCCTTCCGTCGCTCCCAGCATCCTCCCACCGCGTCTCCGCGGCTCCGGCGCCCAGGCCCGCCCCCTGCCCCAGTTCCCCCTCCCCCTCCGAAAGGGTTAACTTTGGGGAAGGGCCCGGAGTCCCCGGATGGTGATGTCAGCGTGCCGGAGAGAAAGGACGAGGTGGCGGGGGGAGGCGGAGAGGAGGAGGAGGCGGAGGAGAGAGGGCGCGTGGGGGGGCGGGGGGGACCTCGGCCTGCAGCATCCGCCGGCCCGCACCTCGGACCCCCCCCAGCGGGGGGAGGCGCAGGAAGGGGGGGGGCGGCCAGAAACGGGCTGGGGAGGGGGGGCCGCGCAGCCCCCCCGGGCCATGCTGACTCCCGGGGCCTGACCCCCCCGGGCCAGCCCCCCCTCCCCCAACTCCGCGGCCCGCCGACCGGGGGGGCCCAGCCCAGCCCCCTGGGGACCCCCGGAGAGGTGGGGGGCAGCCGGGGGGGCCGGGACGGAGCGGTCGCCGGCCCCCACCGGAGGGACGGGGCGACTGGCCGCAGGGGGGGCGGCCGGGGGGCCGGTCGGGCCGGGACCAAGGGCATCATGTCGTCCGGGGGCAAGGATGGGGGCGGGGGCTCCCCCGCCTACCACCTCCCACACCCACACCCACACCCACCCCAGCACGCCCAATATGTGGGCCCCTATCGGCTGGAGAAGACGCTGGGCAAAGGACAGACAGGTGAGCCAGGGGAGGGGGCACCGGGGTGGGGGTGAGGGGGGATGAGGGCAGAGGGCGGGACTCCCGGGCCCCCCCGAGCCCCTCTCAGAGAAGGGACTCGGGTTCCAGACTGCCGGATCCCCAGGCTGAGGGGGTGAGGGGTCGGACTCTGGGGTCCCGACTTCTGGGGGAGGTGCGGGGCCCAAAGGCTCCCCTGCTTTGGGGGCAGAGGTTGGAGGGTCCGGCCCCAACATGGGCAAGGAACTCGGCCTGCAGCCAGGATCCCGGCCGCCGGGAGCCCAGGTCCTTGGTGCAGTACAGCCGCAGGCTGGGGTGAGGTGCCGGCATGGGGGTGCGCCTCCCGAAGCGGCATCTCTCCGCACTGTCCTCTGGCCGCGGAGGGCCTCTGTTGGGGTGACAGGGGCACTGAGGCTGGGGCGATGGGGTCTCCAGCATCCTGCCCTTTCTCCAGCATGCTGGCTCAGAGTGGGGACGGGGAGGTGGAAAGGTGGATGCAGGAGGCAAATCCCTCAGGGGTGGGCGGTCATCTTCTGTTGTTGCTTAACCTCTGTAACCTCTTTCCTGCCAGGTGGGCGCTGGGTAGGGGTAAGACAGGAGCTGAATATCTGAGTCCTGGGCCAGAGCTTCGGGATCAGGGGCCAGGCCTGGGGGAGGGTCAGACTCCACATCCCAGGGCAAAAAGTGTGAAGGTGTTGCTGATCTCAATTCCTGAGTTGTGGGGGAGGAAGGGGCCATAAGGCTGGACTTAAGGGTCTGAGGGAGGAGGGGCTGGGGGCTCGGACTCCTGGGTCTGAGAGTGGAGGGGGCTGGGGGCCTGCATTCCTGGGTTTGGGGCTTAACCTTGGGGAGTGGGCATACCCTTGGGATGTGCATGCTCCCAGCTGCAGCTGCTGTTTTTAAAAAATCAAAGAAAGGACTTGAGAGGTCCAGGTTTGAGAGGAGGTGGAGGAGGATGGTCTGGGAAGGGGGCAATCACAAGATTATATTCCTTGGGAGACATGGTGTCTCCAGAAGATAATAAAGGGCAGAGAACTCAAGTGATGGGCAGAGAGAGGTTTGTCTGAAGGAGGTAGACTGGAGGACACAAAACTGGAGGCTCAGCGAGGCAAGATGGTGTGGAGAGGTGAACTGGAAGGGGCACACGGGAAGGATGGAGAGTCCAGTGTGGCTGTGGAGGGAGGGGGAGGCAGGTAGGTGGAGGGACAGCCAGAAGGGACAGAATTGGACAACAGGGAGTGGAAAGAGAGTTGTGTGTGGCGGGAATGGCTGCTGTCAGCCCCCAGGAGTTCAGGTCAGGGTGATTCGGGCCAGGAGGGGAAAAAGGAGGAAGCAGGGTGGTGGGGGGTGTGGCGTGGTGGTGCTTAGGAGCCAGAGGTGGGGAGACTGCCCTGGGAGCACTCCCCACATTTTCTGTCCCATTCCCCCAGGTCTGGTTAAACTCGGGGTCCACTGCATCACGGGCCAGAAGGTGGCCATCAAGATCGTGAACAGGGAGAAGCTGTCTGAGTCGGTACTGATGAAGGTGTGTCTGTGTGCTGGGGGAGAGGGGGCCCTTTGGGGCTGGGGACAGGGAGGGAGGCAAGGCTGACTGCCTGCCGTTCCTTTTCCCCCAGGTGGAGCGGGAGATAGCCATCCTGAAGCTCATCGAGCACCCGCACGTCCTCAAACTCCACGACGTCTACGAGAACAAGAAATATTTGTAGGTATTTATAGACACCCAGCCCTCCATGCATCCTCCCCAAGTTCCCAGGGTGGGACGTTTCCAGAATCAAGGCCTGGAGGAGCCAGGGGAAACTTAAGCTCTCTTGGCCGGGCCACTGAAGGTCCAGTCCCGTCTCTACTGCACAAGGACAACCCCCACACACACACACTCATAATCCTCTGTGTTCCCATGCTGACCTGGCCTGACGCTCTGGGCCGATTGTATCCTGGCAGCAGGGCAGCTAAGCCTGAGCCGTCCCCGTGCCCGATGGGGGACAAGGCTGACCCTCCCCCTTCCTCCCCAGCCCCTGTCCCTCGCTCTGCTACGCTGTGGGGAACACTCTGTACCACATAATCTGGGTGCCCTCAGCCAGATCTGACTTGCTAAGGGCAGATCCCCCTGCCCTTCCCATGTGCTAGGGCAATGGAACCTAACTGAGCCCCAGGCTCAGTGAATCCTGCCTCTTCCCAAACCCTTTCTCTGCAGCATTAGAGGCTTCCTTCCTCCCGCAGCATAACTCTAGGTGCTATAACTGGACACCCCAACAATGGGTCTGCTCAGGAGTTCTGAGTCTGTATCTGGAAGTCGATTACCCCCGTTAGGTTGGGGGTGGGGTCCAGCTGTCCCGGCTCCAGACAACAGGCCTTTGTCTGGACTCTGGTGACCCAAGGGACAGCTGGACTGGGCAGCAGGAGAGGGGACACCCCCCCCCTGCGCGACCTCGCAGTCCCCAGTTTGAACTGACTCCAGCACCCATCAGAGGCTGGATTTCCCCAGGAAGGAAGCTGCCCCGGCCCCAGGCGCTCATGGGATTTGTAGTCCTCAGGCTTTCCCCAGGTGTGGTGGCAGGGAGGGGCCATTGTTGCCCATTGGTGGAGCTATCACTCTCACTCCACCATCCTTGTGGGGAGGGAGGGCCCGTGGGACTTCTGTCTCACAGAGGAACCTCAGCCTTCCACTGAGCTCATAGAAATTGAGCTTTTGTTTTCCTGGGGCTGATGGGAATTAGAGGTTTAGCCTCCCAGAGCCTGATGGGATTTGGAGTCTTTAAAATCCAGGTGGCTGATGGGAATTAGGAGTCTCCATGTCCCAGAGCCTTATGGGAGTTGGGAGTTTTTAACCTCTCAGGACCTGAAGGGAGTTGCAGTCTTTTACTTCACGAAAGTTGACTTAAATTGGTACACAAGCCAATCTGTTTTTGCCAACAATTAATGAGAATTCTAGTTTCTTCATCTCAGAGACTTATGGGAATAAGAGGCTTGCCTTCCCAGAGGCTAATGGGAATAGGTGGGGGTGGCATGATCTTTATTGACTAAAGTCCTGTGAGAATCGAGGGGATCTCTTTCTTCCAAGTGCTAATGAAGTTGCCTTATCTCTGGAAACAACTGGAATTCAAAGTATTAATACTCTTGAAGTTGACATGGGAATCTGTGGTGCCAGGGGGCTGATGAGAATTCAATTTTGACTTCCCAGAGGCTGATGAGACTGTCTCTTTCTCTCAAGGACTGATGGGAATTGAAGTCTTTACTTCCCAGGGGCTGATGGGAGTTGTAGTCTTTACCTCACAGATGTTGACCGTTTGGATTAGTACACATTCCGAGTGTGATTGCCCAAGAATAGATTAGAATTCCATTACCTGCATCCCAGACACTAATGAGAATGAGAACTTTGGCTTCCCAGAGGCTGATGGAAATACGGGGCTTTATTTCCTAGGGGCCTGTGAGAATTGGGATCTCTGACCTCCAGGTGCTAATGGAGTTGCCTCATCTCCTGAGGAAAACTAGTCAGAGTGTTGACCTCTGGAGTTGGCATGCTGGCCAGGGCTAATGGAATTGAGTTTCTGCTTCCCAGAGGCTAACGGAAATTGGAGCCTCCTCCTCCCGGGGACTCGTGGGAATTGGGGTCCTCTGCCTCCAGGGCCAATGGCATTGAGGGCTTGTACTTTTGGAAGAAGGAGGTCAGGCTCTTTGGTCCTCCACATGCCCCTTGCAGCCCTCTGCCCCCTCCGTGTCCCCCAGGTACCTGGTTCTGGAGCACGTGTCTGGAGGTGAGCTGTTCGACTACCTGGTAAAAAAGGGGAGACTGACCCCCAAGGAGGCCCGGAAGTTCTTCCGCCAGATTGTGTCAGCGCTGGACTTCTGCCACAGCTACTCCATCTGGTGAGGGGCAGCTTGGGGGCGCAGCTGGGACAAGCATTACCCAACAGGCAGGCCTTGAAGCCAGAGTGCTACAGCCCGCTTTTCCAAAATTGAGATATAAGTCACACGTCATAGGGAATTCCCTGGCAGTCCACTGGTTAGGACTCCATGCTTCCACTGCAGGGGGCACAGGTTCAATCCCTGGTAGGGGAACTAAGACCATGCAAGCTGCGCTGTGTGGCAAAAAACCAAAAGAAACAAACAAAAGAGCGTCCTACAGCATAAAATCCATCCTTCAGAGCATACAATTCGGTAGTTTTGTGCATATTTGCAATGATATGCATCACTACTATGTAATTTTAGAACATTTCATCACCCCAAAAATCATTACCCTGTACCCTTTAAGCAGTCACCTCCCCCCACCCCCAGCCTTGGGTAACCACTAATCTACTTTCTGTCTCTGTGGATTTACCTATTCTGGACATTTCCTATCAATGTGGTCTTCTGTGGCTGGCTTCTTTCACTTAGCAAAATGTTTTCAAAGTTCATCCATGTTGTAGTATGTATCAGTATCCCATTCCTTTTCATGACTGAGTAATATTCCATTGTATGGCTCTGCTATATTTTGTTTATCCATTTACCAGTTGGTGAACATTTTGGTTGTTTCTTCTTTCTGGCTATAATGAATAATGTGGACCTATGAATATTTACATACAAGTTTTGGTCTGTGACCTATGTTTTCAATTCTCTTGAGTATATACCTAGGATCAGAATTGTTGGGTAGGGCTTCCAAGGTGGCTCAATGGTATAGAATCAACCTGCTAAGCAGGAGATGCAGGTTCGATCCCTGGGTTGGGAAGATCCCTTGAGAAGGAAATGGCAACCCACTCCAGTATTCTTGCCTGGAAAATCCCATGGACAGAGGAGCCTGTCAGGATACAATCCATGGGGTCATAAAAGAGTCGGATACAGCTTAGCGACTAAACAACAACAGAATTGTTGGGTCATATGGGAACTCTATATTTAGCCTTTTAAAGAAGTGCCAAAAAATAAAGAAAGAAAGAAGTGCCAGCCCATTTTCCAAAGCAGCTGTGTCATTCAGCATCCCCACTGGCAGTCTCTGAGGGTTCCAATCTCTTGCCAACACTTGTTATTATCTGACTTTTTGATTCTACACGTCCTAGTGGGTGTGAAGTGGTATCTCATTGTGGTTTTGATGTGCATTTCCCTGATGGCTAATGATGTTGAGCATCCTTTCATGTGCTTATTGGCCATGTGTATATCTTCCTTGGAGAAATGTCTGTTCAGATCCTTTGCCCATTTTTAATTGAGTTATTTATCTTTCTATTATTGAGCTGTAAGAGTTCTTTATTCCAGGAATGAGGGATGACTCTAGGAATAACTCCCAAGAGTTGCTTATTCTAAGAAAAAAAATCTTTTTATCAAACGCATATTTTTTTCAAGTAATTTCTCCCAGTTTGTGACATGCTTTTGCATTTTTATAACAATATGTTATGAAAAGCAAAGGTTTCACATTTTAATGAAGCCATTTTGTTGGTTTTTTTTTTTTTTTTTCGTTTTACAATTCTTGTTTTTTCTCTCCTATTTAAGTAATATTTGCCCAAGGACCTCCCTGATAGTCCAGTGGTTAAAACTCCATGTTTCCACTGCAGGGCACATGGGGTAGAGCCCTCCTTGGGAAACGAAGATCCCACATGCCGTGGGGTGTGGCCAAAAAAAAGAAAAAAGAAATATTTGCCTAGCTCAAAGTCATAAGGTTTCCCCTGATATATTCTTCTAGAAGTTGTGTAGTTTTAGCTCTGGCATTTAGGCTTGAGGTCCATTTCAAATTAATTTTTGTATATGGTGGAGGGTAAAAGCTGAGGGTCATTTTTTTTTTTTTTTTGCATAAGGACGTCCATATGAAAAGATCTTCCTTTCCTCATTCAGTTGCTTTCAGCTCTCAAAACAAGATATTCAATATGCAGCATTTTAATGATTAATTAAGGTGCAAAATAGAAGCCTCCAGTTCATCTTTCAGCCTCATTTGTTTGTACACCTCCCTCTCTGGGATATGGGATTGGAGATGGGGTGAGGATCAGGCTGAAGGGGCTGAGACCTAGGACCAAAGCTTGGTGATGAAAAGGCAGCCCATTTAAACTGTCAACACCTCCCTGTTGACAAGTGTCAGGACCCTGACATTAAAGACACTGGCCTCCAGGGGGCGAGAGTCAACAGATTTCTCAAGTCTGACCCAGTTAAGGACCTCTTCCAACAGAAACTATAAAACCTTCTGCCCCACCTCCCCCGGGACATCATTAACCCTTACATACTAAGGAGTTTGTCCCAGGGTGGGGGGTGAGGGGTGGGGTGGCGAAGGAGGAACCAATGATGGGCTTTAGTTGACAGTATTTTTTTAAATTTATTCTTCAGTATTGAAATATTTGATTTTTGTTTTGTTTTTGGCTGGGCCATGTGGCGTCTTAGTTCCCTGATCGGGGAATCCAACCCCTGTTCCCTGCAGTAGAAGCTGGGAGTCCTAACCACTGGACCACCAGGGAATTTTCTGAAATATTTGAATTTTTCAAAAAAATTTTTTTATTTCTTTTTGGCTGTGCAGGGGCTCCTCTCTAGTTGTGGTGCGAGAGCTTCTTGTTGCGGTGGCTCTTGCTGAGGGGCAGAGGCTCTCGGGAGCGCGGGCTTCAGTAGCTGCCCCTCTTGGGCTCTAGAGCGCAGACTCAACAGTTGTAGCCCAGGGGCTTTGTTGCTCCGCGGCATGTGAGATCTTCCTGGATCGGAGATCAGACTCCAGTCTCCTGCATTGGCAGGCGGATTCTTTACCACTGAGCCACCAGGGAAGCCCTGAAATACTTGAATATTTTCACAGCCAGCTCAGTACCAGCCCTGCCTACCTCAAAAAAAGATTACTTCGCACATACTCAAATATCTGTGGATAAAATGATACACCATCTGGGGGTCTCCTGCGAAATCATCCAGTGGGGAAAGGAGAGCGTATGTAGGGGTGGAGATAAGATATACCTCGAGCTGATAACGGGTGAAGCTAGTGGGTGGGTACATGGGGTTTCCTACATTCTTGTCTCTGCTTTGGGGCGTGTTTGCAAATGTCCCTAACTAGAAGTTGCCAGACACGTTCCCCCTCTGAGAGATAGTGAACAGGGGGTGGGGTTGGGGGGTGGTCCTCAGACTCCGGGTAGAGGACGGAGGCCTGAGCCCCACCATCCTGTCTCAGCCACAGAGACCTGAAGCCTGAGAACCTGCTTCTGGACGAGAAAAACAACATCCGCATCGCAGACTTCGGCATGGCATCCCTGCAAGTGGGGGACAGCCTTCTGGAGACCAGCTGTGGGTGAGTGGGGGGCCGCCACCTGCGCCCCAGGGAGCAGGTAGAAGCCCGCCAGAGGCTCACACCCCCTCTGTCCCTCAGGTCCCCCCACTATGCGTGCCCGGAGGTGATTAAGGTGAGCAAGGGGCGGGCAGAGGGGGAGAGGAGCAGGCGGGGGTGGGGGGCCCGGGAGAGGTGAGCTTCAAGGCCGCCCTTCTCCACCCAGGGCGAGAAGTACGATGGCCGCCGGGCTGACATGTGGAGCTGCGGAGTCATCCTCTTCGCCCTGCTCGTGGTAAGGCCGTCCTTGCCTCTCCCCGCCCCGTTTCTAGAACAGTCCTCCGCCTGCTGGAAGCACAGAACATCTACTTCCACCTTCAACTCAGGGGTTATCTCCCAGATATTTAACTGGTACCAGGAAAGTGTGTGGGGGGCTATTTACCAACAGAGCAAAATCCTGGGGGCACCCCTCTCTGTGCCCAGAGCTAACTATCCATCCAGTCACAGAACCGTGAGAAAGTCTGG